>NC_140944.1:92725683-93368183 GCF_014529385.1 Adiantum capillus-veneris | reverse complement strand
CTGAGTACGAGTAGGGCAGAGAGGTTTAGGCATAATTATCATGGACAAATTGAGTTAGTTTGCATACAAGTGTGCTTGGAGATTATATGTGTAAAAAAACAAAAAAGAAACATAGGAAGATTAATGTGCACTCGTAACAATTGGAAAGACACCAGAGCGGGAGCACATGCCTTGGCCCGTTAAAATGAGTTTCATTTTAATCCATCTCTCTATCTCTCTCTCTCTCTCTCTCTCTCTTAAGTTTGTGTTTGTGTATGTGTGTGTGTGAAAGTGAGATTCTTGGGCTTGTTAAGAGCAAGCCTTTTTTGTGTGTCTCGTTACTAGAAGCTACTTGTCACCAAATCCTGTTGGAATCTAAATAGTTTCAAGTATGCATCTCCTTTTGTGTACCATAGGTGTTTTCCTTCCAAAACTCCTATTGCCTGGTTATTGCTCCTTTTCCTTTCATTCTTTCAATTGCCTCTTGTAGGTACTCTTCCATATTGTTGTTTATATTTGTATGTGTAATGTTACATATCATCATAGATAAATAATGATACTCAGAGACATATTTGTGTGCAACAGGATGTATTTATCTATTTGCGTGTGTGCATTTCCATTCATTTTATAGAAACACATGCATGTGCATGTTGCTCGTGGTAGCATAGCTTCGTTTCTTTGGAGAGATGTCAATAGGAGAAGTGTATGATTGTTGCTGACAACACACCCTAGTTGTTATTGTGTGTGTGTGTGTGTGTGTGTGAGAGAGAGAGAGAGAGAGAGAGAGAGTGAGAGATTATAAGAATAAAATTTTAATAATGTTACACTATATTCTCAAAAATTTCAATAAGTGTAAAGATGTCGTTTCTTCTTCTTGAAAATCAGCAGTTTAACAATAAAGACTTTGTGATCACTTGGTTTCATGAATATTCCATGTTATGAGTTTTTGTATATTAATTCTTTGGTTGGAGTATTATATGTAGTTATAAATATTTAAAATTTGGTTTTGAAACCCTTATTTTAGGAAAAAAAAGGATTTAGGATGGGATTGATTACAAGTAGGGTAGACACATTCATGCTTAATTATTATGGACACTTGAGTAAGTCTGCATCATGGACAAAAGGAGCATGCATGGGAATAGCTGGAAAGACACTAGAGCAAACACAAAAGGAGCATGCATGGGAATAGTTGGCAAGACACTAGAGCGGCAAAATCATCACAATGCCTAGGATTAGCTTTATCTAAGCTTAATATTTGTTGGCACTGCCCTAAGGCAAAGGCATTGTTCGGATTTGTATGTTAAATAATCTTGACTTAACGTCAGTCAAGTAGCTTTATAGATTTGAATTATCTCTACGTGAAGTGGCAATTGATGGTATGATTTACAATTTAATGCATATCTCTCTCTCTCTCTCTCTCACACACACACACACACAAACACATTCTTGCATGCAAGTTTGTTTGTCGCTCTCTCTTCCTCTCTGTGTGTGTGTATATATGGTAAAAAATAAGGGCATTCAAGAATTTACAAGTGTTATGAATTGGCTAATATTCCTTATATTTGAGATAATAACAATAGAAAATGGGGCGAATGGTTTTAAAAATGCCCTAAAATGTCCAAAATTGGGTGAATATTTTCCAAAAATCTTCAAAACAACAAAAAATTAGGCAAATGTTTAAAGACGTTTGGCAAATGTTTTTTGGGAAAACTCCTAAAAAATAGCCAGTTGTATATCTACGTGTGTGTGTGTGTGTGTGTGTGTGTGTGTGTGTGTGTGTGTGTGTGTTTTTGTTTTGTTCTAGGAATAAAGACTTTGTTTCTCTATATTAAGTTTTTTGGCTGGAGTAGTCTCATGCAACATTGAAAATTCCTAGATTTTAATCTTTGTTTAACTTCTCTACAAACTACAAATTACTTTTGCACATTTAAAAGAATTAAAAAAGAAGAAACTTTTTGTTGTGTCTACAAATAATACAATGCTCTCTAAATACGTAGAACCCAAAATTTTTAATAAATAAGAATAAATGATCCGTTTCATTTCTATATACCACCTAAAAGTCTTGTATCCTAAATAGGTGGTTAGATATAAAAATAATTTTTTTTGTCTCTCTCCCTCCCTTCCACAATATTTGTTTGAATGAATATTTCTCTCCTATTCAACAAAATTATTAAAATTAAATTCTTAAAAGATTTCTCTCTCTCTCTCTCTCTCTCAAAAGAACGAGGGTGTGCTATCAATAACAATCATACATTTCTTTCTATGTTAGAGTTCCTATTGACATCCCTCCAAAGAAACAGATTTATGCTACCACGAGAAACACATACATACATGTGTTTCAAATATTTGATGATGATCTAGGAAAAGAAATGAAGGATGCCAATCGCTGAATCAAGGGCAATTGGCGACGTCACTGCCATTCTCCTCCATGTAGAAAAGGCTACAAGAAGCATGTTGCATCTCCACAAGATAAGGGGCTAAGAAAGCCAAGAGTCCCAAGGATGTATCCCTTTCACCATAAGAATTTAAACGTGCCAAAAAGGATAATTTATGCTACAATTGTCTTTCGGATAAGCACTCCAAGAAAGATTGTCCTCATTTGCAAGGTAAGAAAACGGAAACGTCCAAGGGAAAAGAGAAATCTTTACACATGGAACAACGCTCACTAAAGAGGTTTTGTGCACTTGTGACGTTGTTAGCGATGGAAATACATTGGGTTTTTATACTCCCTGACGTTGCTAAGACCGTCGCCAACAGCGTCGATACGGGAACGTCGCTATGGACGTCGCTATAACGGTCACTATATTCATCGTTATAGACATCGCTATATAGCGACGCCTATAGTGACGATCATAGCGATGTTTACAGGCCACCTATAGCGACGTCTATAAAGATGCTGCAGAGCCTTATATAGAGACGGTCATAGCGACGCCCGAGAGATTTTTTTTTTGGTGGCGGGATATTGAATGCCCTTCCATCCATCAACCATATTGAATGTTTCAATAATTGAGTAAACCTAAATGAATCCAAGATAAGCCATATTGAATGTTTCAATAATTGAGTAAACCTAAATGAATCCAAGATAAGCCCATATTCACCTTTGAAAGAAAGTGCAAGCTTAGATATAGACCCAAAGTACTCACCCACAAGACAATATAACCATTCACTCCATCATCCATACTATTGTTTGCAGAATAAAGATATAAAACTGACAAAAGTAAATTGATGAAAGTAAATAAATGACAATTGTACATATCATAGCCAAAATCACTTGATTGTTAAACTTTGCGAATGTAATAGTTATAACACCATTGTCATTATTGAAAAAATATATATGGTTTTCAAAAAGACGTATAAACGTCATCTCATGATACATATGCTATGACAAAAGGAAACTAATGCTATCTAGCTACGGGTAGACTGACGTCGTCTAGTCAGACGTCTCATTGCGTCCAAGTGGCGTATCAAATAGAAAAGAGTAAACTATAATACTAACCATGCCACGACGAGAACTCAGAATATCCATCAGGGCGTTTAAGACCTTCTTGCCTGCGTACTCGTGCTCGTACGGTGTGGGGTCACGTCCTGTCATCGATCAGTGTCAAAACATATAAAGAATCCATTATGTTAGAATTTAAAAACCCCTAAATCCTAAACTATCAAACCTAAAGAGCAATGCGAAAACACTTACAAAATTGGCTTCAAATGATGCCCACCCGCCGCTCCCCAAGTGGTGTGAGCTCCCTATCTCTACTTGCGCTCTGGCTGCCTCCTTTTGTTGCTTCCACTTGTCGAGATTCTTGCAAGCTGCTTTCTTCGCATTCTTCCAATCTTCTTTGGCCTGCCAATCTGGTATGTTCCACCCATGCTTAATTTCTTTTTGCACTTTAGAACACTTGTGCTTGCAGTATCGCGCATTCGAAGCTTCATCTGGTCTTCATTGAAGCGGTCATTCCGTGTTGGAACGGGAAACTCGTCATGCAGCATGTTGATGACTCTGTGTTTTAAATCACTTGGTACTTCACTCCTGGTGTTTAGTATGTAGTGTCTAAACACCTGAGAGAAAATACCACGTATGCGCGAGATCACCTTCTTGTCTTCATCATCCAAGATGATGCCGCCGCTGAAGTTGACGAAGTAAGGCAAGCCCTTTCGCTGGTGACGCGTGAACCTGGGTGTCTCAGTAGGGGTCTCTAGCAGTGTGTCGACGGGGGTACGAACGTCAGGTGTCTGCACTGGAGTCTCGGCCCCGAAGCAAGGGGTGTCGACTAGAGTGACTCTTGGACGAGTAGCTAGTGGTTTTAGCTGCTAGGAACGACAGCCAACCGCATAAAACGTGGTGTACATGGCGATATCATGGCTGGTGTGGGGGCGGGCAAAGAAGGGGAGGATAAAGGGCCTCATCGAACACGAGGCGGTGTGCAGGCATCGGCAAAGGCATCCCCACAACAATCGCCGCCGCCACCAGTAGAGCACCGGAGCCTAGACGAGTGTGAAGATCGTCTCGTCGACACCGAAGCTTCGGAGCGTGCTGAATGATTCGAAACAAAGGGAGACGCTGACGGGAGCAAAGCGAACCCCGACGGCCTTTAAAACACTGGGGACCGAATGGCACGCCTCGAGCCTGTCATGGTAAAGCAAACAGGGGGCACCACCTAGCTTGATGCAAACAACACACCACCATAACAAAGTTTTCATCCAAGAGAGATGGATGCTTGGGAGTAATGATGAAGAGGAAGGGGAATGAGATCAAGTGTGAGAGAGAGAGAGAGAGAGAGAGAGAGAGAGAGAGAGAGAGTGAGGGAGGGGGTATAGCGGCTTAGTACTTAGGCACCACAGAAGGATGGCGAATCCGCACACCCTTCACACATACTCAAGCTCACTCCAAACAGAAGACTAGGTGGCGATTCCGCACACCTCACATGGGCAAAACATTGCAAGAAACATACTGACAAAACCTCAAGCTTTATTTAGAGAATAAGGCAATGAAATGGGGAGCATAGGGTAGGGGAAAGAGAAGGGAGAGAGTGGTAGAGCACATGGCGGATAGGTGGAAGCTGATGGATAAGACTCGCACGAGGGTTATGGCCATCATCTATCATTTAGCTGCCCTTTATCTTCCATAGCCCAAGGGTGTAGAGGTCATGCTCAAGACGAGCATGGTGATTGCGGTGATGGTGATGGTGTGGGTGTGTGTGTGTGCACTAGGCACACACAGTGCATAGTGTACTCTTTTGGTGATGTTGTGTGTGTTTTGTGTGATGGTGACCCCTCTTTATATAGGGGAGGAGGGGGGAGAAATTCTAGAATTTAGAAATGAAGAAATCATTATCTACATAGGCCATGTGACTGTGGGTCCCACTTGTCTGGCTGTGTATATATGTACCAGAACAGCAGTCTCATGAGAGAGAGACTAAGAGAGAGAAATGGGTTGATGGAAAAAAGTGAGAGGTGACATGGAGAATAAAGTAATTACAAGAGGGGAGAGAGAGGAGTGTGTTCAGAGGTGAATCTGGGTACAGATGTGTGTGAACACAAGAAAAATCAGGTAATCACCGGGTGGGGATGGGTCTGTGGGCACCTTTTTCAGTGAAACTGAGTGTGTGTGAGTGTGGGGAAGGTTATTTAGCTACAAGACAAGAGACATGGTGCCCTTTAGAGAGAGAGGGGGATATTTGGGTCATGGGATATGATAGGAGAGAGAAAAGGGGGGTGGGCTATACTGTTTTGGAAGATAGGAGAGGTGGCATGTGAGTTAGGGTGCATTTTTGGTAAGGACAGTGGTGGGGTAGCTTGAGGGGAGAGAAAAAAGGAGAAAGGACAAGGGGAAGAGAGAGGGGGTTGACCTTTTGAGTGGAGGAGAGGAAAAGGGACACACGGTGGGGCAACAATGAAGAAAAAAAGGGACAGGGTGGGGATGGGCTGCCCCGCAGGCCCAAGGTGGCCCATTTTACCTTTCTCATATATTTACATAATCATAATTTATTTTTTTCTTACTTTTTCCAATGCCTTTTATCACTCCCTCCCTAAGAGGAGGTTTCCATTGGGTGGGGACGGAGAAGAAGGGTATGGGAGCTTGGCTTGTGAAAAGCCCCCATCATTAGCCCTCCCCTTTTAGTCTAGAGGCATTCACGTCTCTAGCTCATCTGTTTCTTCTTCCGCTTAGCTGTAGGATCCGATATTGAGCTGCCTTCTGAACTAGCCATTCCATTTGGCCATTGGTGAGATTTCTGGGATATTCATGAATCTGTAACAGGTCTGGGTGAGAGCTTGTTCCTTGGAATAGTGTCGGTTGATTAAAGGGGAAGCCCATGGGTTCCAGAACTTTGTGCCAATGTCCTCTTGGATCCCAAGTGAGAAATAGGATCATTGTCTGCAGTGTCCGAACAATAAAATTTGCATGCCAAATTGGACCAAATTTGTAACCACTAGTAGCAAGAGGGGAAATGAGCATCTTGGCTCCTGCAAAGGCAGAACTGAAAATTATGATTCCCAAGAGTGTACCAAGAATCCACCATATATGGCCGCCTTGTTGGTGTGGTGAGCTCAAGTTTTCTTCAGAATACTGCTTACTGCCATGACTAGAAAAAATTGCAAGCATATCATGCTTCTTTTGGGTGTGCTCAAACATGTTAGCTTCCTTTACTGATGCTAATAGCAAGCCACCTACCTTGCGGCTTAAATACAAGCTGAATCCACTTACCTTTCTCCAAAGAGAGAATGCACTATTTGTAAAAAATAGTACCAAATTGTGAATGAGGTCTTCATTCTTGCATTCTATCAGGCTTTTGTCTATCCATGGCTCCTTAGCTCTTATCTCCATGCTGATCTTATCTCTATATGTTATAGCGGCTAGCCATAGCCATAGGTCTGATGCATCCCATGCAAACACAATGCTGTGTTGTGGAGGAGTTTCGAACATCCTTAAAAGGTTGGCAACATATTGATCATCAAACTTACTCTGAACACCCTCACATAAACTGGAGGCATTACCCATATCCAAGTTTATAACACCCTTCAGTAGACTAGAGGCATTACCCATCTCCAAGTCTATAACACTCCACAATAAAGTCTTGCGCGGCTGCCAAGCCTTTGGAGCAATAGCCAACTCCAAACCTTCTGTCATACTTACCTCTTCGTTATGGTCCTCAAGTGCAACTGCCTTGATGCAAGATTCCTTTAGCTTGCTACACTGTCCTGGGTCCATGCTGGTGCACAGGATTCCGTTTTCAAAGCCCTCCCCTTTGCTTGATATGTTGTCCACCTTCTGCAAAGCCTTGCTGGCAGGCTGGTCTTCCTCTTCTCTTGTATCTTTCATGCCCTTTGAATTCCTCTTACTTTGACGAGGCCTAATCAACACTTTACACCTTCTTACCCTTACTGCCCAATGCTGTCGATTGATCGCTTTGGTGCCTATTTCATCCAAGGTTAAAGATGTACTCACATTTGTAACATGATTTTCTTGACTTACCTCCCCCACCTGGGTAGCATCTTTTGATTCTTTAACCTCTTGTTCCACTGCTTGAGTTCTTTGAATAGTCTTCTTACTTGATCCTTCTTTTGTTACACTCATCTTGACCTCTTCTGCAAGACCAATGATACTTGGTGTGCGGGTACCAAATGGTGGTGGGCGTAGGATGATTGTAAGTGGTGATTGTGGCAGTGGTTGCATTGGTGACTGGCGCTGAACTGGTGTGGCTAGCTGTGGTTGCACCGCTGGTGGTGGGATTTGAACAGGTGGGATTGGTTGCCTGAGTGGCGGTGGTCTTGCTCTTGGTGGAGAGATCTGATTCTGTCTCCCCCCTTTATTGAAATTCTGCCTCCTCGGGTGTGGGTAGTAGTACATTTCATGGCCATCTTCTCTGCAGTTGTAGCAGTGATACTCCGGGTTTTGTCATCGTGCTCTTCCAGGGTCTTCATCTCTTTCTTGACTCCTCCCTTGCTGTATTAAGTGGACATACAAATTCTGCAGTTGGTCAGTAATATGGGCCAACATATCTTGTTGGTCACCTCTTACCCCAAGAGCCGGTGGTGGTGGTAGAATGGTGGTTGTCATAGGTGCTAGTCGACGCGATGTTCCTGCTTCTGTTGACTCGGTTTCTTTGGCTTTCATTCGCAGCTTCTTGTCCTTAAGGCGAGCAATTTCAATGGCTAACTCGTACGTAGCCGGGAATCTACCTTTCACCTTCTCCTTGAGAAGCGGCCATAAGCCATGCATGAACCGATCTTTTTTTAGGAAATCAGGTGCAGCTTTTCCCCTTGCCAGTGACTCAACCCACCGTTCCCACAAATCCACAAATTTGGACTCATAGGTGGCATATTCTAAAAGCCCCTCCTGCTTCAAGTCTCTCAACTTGTCCCACAACTTTTCTGAAGTGGTACCTCCCCCAAAGCGCCTCTTAAAAGAGGTTTTTAAGGGTTCCCAGTCATCCTTGGTTACTTGTGGAAGTGCATTGTACCATGATCTAGCTTCTAGCTTCATGAGATGCTTAAAGATTCTAACCGGGGATTCATCCGTATCTTTGTTTCTCACTACACATGCTACTTCAAAGTCATCTAAGAAGTCTGTTACCAAATCCTCCCCCTTCTTTCCTTTAAATTTTGGAAATGCTACACTTGCCATGATTACTGAGAGAGAGCTAGAAAGACACACTGCTTAACTTGCAAAAGTTTTTTTCTTCTTTACAAGGAGGCGTGTATACCCTCTTATACTAGGACATAGATTAAAACTTCAAACGGTACATTGCCTTGTACCAAAGGTAAGACAAATGGCTGATCTGATGCCAGAACCTCAAAAAACCGCTCCCCACCCAGCATGGTGTCAATGACGTGCTGGTAGTGAGCTTTCAAGTCTAGTATTACCTTTATTGAGCGTACACGTGTTGGTATGCGTGATCTGTCTTGAGGTAGGTTGTACTGATTCATGTGAAGCTTAGAGGTGCTTAGTCACTGTCCAAGCTTGTGGGAGAGGGTGGTGTTCTTTCCTGAAACAAACTTAGTAGATCCCTAGTTTCTCTAGTGAGAGTGTGAGCCAATGATTCCGTTATCTGTGCTGCAGCATCAGGTGCGACTTGAAAACTGACTGTGATAATTACCTCGGTGACTTGAGTTACCCGATTCTCAAAGTAGAACAGTGTTGATTCTCTATTTTGCAGAGCTCCTTCCATTTTGTTATTGTGGGTTGGTTGTAGGTTACGGACATGGTTTCGACCTTCTCCTTCTTCTTCTTGGCACTTGGCCTATGTATATCCACTGGGTTTGGCGTGTTGGTTGACTCTCCCACTGCAAATCGATTATCGTTACGCCTAGCACTCGAGCTTCGATGGAGATGCGGAGTTCGTCTAGGTGGGCTTGGAGCTCTTCTTCTTTTGTCGTCCAGTTAGCAAATCCTCCTATCCATTCATCCATTCACAATAGTTAAGGGGTTTCAGTCTTGTAAACTGAAGGGTTTCATGAAAAGATCCTTAGTGGGGGCACCAAATGACGGGAGCAAAGCAACCCCGAACCCCGACGGCCTCTAAAACACCGGGGACCGAATGGCGCGCCTCGAGCCTGTCATGGTAAAGCAAATAGGGGGCACCTCCTAGCTTGAGCGGCTAGGACGCAAACAACACACCACCATAACAAAGTTTTCATCCAAGAGAGATGGATGCTTGGGAGTAATGATGAAGAGGAAGGGGAATGAGATCAAGTGAGAGAGAGAGAGAGAGAGAGAGAGAGAGAGTGGGAGTGGGTATAGCCATTAGTACTTAGGCACCACAGAAGGATGGCGAATCCGCACACCCTTCACACATACTCAAGCTCACTCCAAACAGAAGACTAGGTGGTGCTTCTGCACACCTCACATGGGCAAAACAGTGCAAGAAACATACTCACAAAACCTCAAGATTTATTTAGAGAATAAGGCGATGAAATGGGGAGCATGGGGTAGGGGAAAGAGAAGGGAGAGAGTGGTAGAGCACATGGCGGATAGGTGGGAGCTGATGGCGAAGACTCGCACGAGGGTTATGGCTACCATCCTTCATTTAGCTGCCCTTCATCTTTCATAGCCCAAGGGTGTAGAGGTCATGCTCAAGACGAGCATGGTGATTGCGGTGATAGTGATGGTGTGTGTGGGTGTGTGTGTGTGTGTGCACTAGGCACACAGAGTGCATAATGTACTCTTTTGGTGATGTTGTATGTGTTTAGTGTGATGGTGACCCCTATTTATATAGGGGAGTAGGGGGGAGAAATTCTAGAATTTAGAAATGAAGAAATCATTATCTACATAGGCCATGTGACTGTGGGCCCCACTTGTCTGGCTGTGTGTATATGTGCCAGAACAGCAGTCTCATGAGAGAGAGACTAAGAGAGAGAGATGGGTTGATGAAAAAAAGTGAGAGGTGACATGGAGAATAAAGTAATTACAAGAGGGGAGAGAGGGGAGTGTGTTCAGAGGTGAATCTGGGTACAGATGTGTGTGAACACAAGAAAAACCAGGTAACCACCGGGTGGGGATGGGTCTGTGGGCACCTTTTTGAATGAAATTGAGTGTGTGTGAGTGTGGGGGAGGTTATTTAGCTACAAGACAAGAGACATGGTGCCCATTAGAGAGAGAGGGGGATATTTGGGTCATGGGATATGATAGGAGAGAGAAAAGGGGGGTGGGGTATACAGTTTTGGAAGATAGGAGAGGTGGCATGTGAGTTAGGGTGCATTATTGGTAAGGACAGGGGTGGGGTAGCTTGAGGGGAGAGAAAAAAGGAGAAAGGACAAGGGGAAGAGAGAGGGGGTTGACCTTTTGAGTGGAGGAGAGGAAAAGGGACACACGGTGGGGCAACAATGAAGAAAAAAAGAGGCAGGGTGGGGATGGGCTGCCCCGCAGGCGCAGGGTGGCCCATTTTACCTTTCTCATATATTTACATAATCATAATTTTTTTTTCTTACTTTTTCCAATGCCTTTTATCACTCCCTCCCTAAGAGGAGGTTTCCATGGGGTAGGGACGAGAGAAGAGGGGTATGGGAGCTTGGCTTGTGAAAAGCCCCCATCAACGCTAAAGGACTAGGAACGCGCGATGGTGCGCCAGAGCGATGACGCTCCACGTACCACTGTCTCTGCTCGACTGACAAAGAAGAAAGAAACTCCTCATCATCCATCCCTGCATTAAACACACGAACATTTAAACTTAATATTGAATGAATGGACAAAAAAACATGGACAAGTAGGGGGAGAGAGAGAGGGGACTCATAAAGTGGAAGGGGTTCCTGTGTAGAGAGATTTTGTTGAATTTCTATGAATTTGTAAAAGCACTTTGCTCCAGATGCAATGGAGATTGATGTTGCATAGCGAAGGTCTTCTCATAGAAGTTGCTTGCCCCACCACTAAATCTAATTGAGCCGGTGAAAGAGACACTAGTATTGCAGCTTCAGTCTTCATCCCACTCGGAGCGCAGTTCTTGTAGTCCCTGCTTGTGAGAACATACCTAGAGCATACATACCTGGAGTGGATGAAAAGGCCATTAAATACAATCATGCAATGACGCATATAGACAGAAATGGACAAAAAACCACGTAAATACAATATACATTATAAGACGGCAGAGCTAAATTGGTCAAATACAATATTTATTGCTTTAAGAGGTCTTTCTCATCCTCACAAAGCTCAGCATAACTTCCTATATCTATATAGATCTCTCCATTTAAACAGATGTCCTTCGTTTCATTTTGTAGATCCTCTTCATGCACCCCATAGAGAGTAGCAGCTTGATGCTTGCATGGCACCACCTCAACGGCTTCTGACTGAGCATCTTCTCCAATCTCCTTCATTGATGCTGTTGTGATTGGCACATGGTAGCCTTCATATGTCCGTGCACTACAAGGGGCTACCTCTATTATGACGTACCACAAGTTTGATGCAGAATTTGTAGGGTGAAATATCACCTGCCAGAGCCACATAGCTTACATGAGAGCTTCCAAGCACATAACTTCTAAAATTGGATGTTAAATATTTACATACTTACTTGTTCACAATGCTCGGGTAGTACGAAAGTTTCTCTTAGGTCAGTCTATTTCTTAGTTGAATCCACCTCAAAAAAATCAGACTCTCCTCTACGCACAATAGCATTGCGACCCTCCATGATTATCTTGAATCATTTCACATCAAATAGGTCGACAAAAAATCCTCTATAATCGATCCTCAAAATCTCTTGTAGCGTGCCAAAGTAAGTGAGTTCCACCACCATAGGATCTACATCAGAGGACCATCGTCGACTAAACTGTTCAAATTCTGCGATGATTTCACAATCTTGAGTAAAGCGCTTTTTGTCAATCCGTTCCACCCTAAAATGTTGACCTTACACCATGCTGATGTGCATGACTTATACTACAACCAACAAAGATTATGAGTGGCCGCTGAAACATCTAGAAAGTCACTTTTTGTACATTGCAAACTTACCTTGGTCGCACAACCAGAGTACTCCCACACCTCCTTAGTCACTTCTTCACCGCACTGTTGTGCGCTTTTCAATTGGTTGTGCAACCATCTTAAGCTCATGAATGTTGGTAGGCTCTTCAGACCCGTCGGATAGTGCATCTGTGGTCATCTTCCTTGTCTCCACTCGATTTGTGCCCTTTGTCACTCTTGCTTTGCATCCTCATATTGTGAGATCAACTTTTGCATCACTGAATTGTGAAGCATGAAAAATCGGGGGGGTAGGGCTTCCCAAGAAGGAGAGAGATGTTATGGCTAAAGAAGACGAGCATGTCAAAGAAGATGGCACACAAGAGGTATTGGAAGCTCATCAAAGAGAAGACAAGCTACAATTACCGATTGATTGCAGGGATCATTCTATGGACATTGGCTCCATTGATCATGTATGTATTGATGACAAGGCTCATTGAGGGTTTGATGACCCGATGGTCGACTTGGACAAATAATCACACTTGCTGAGAAGGCTTTAGCCAGAATACATGTTAAAGGTGGCTTTATGCTTTGTCCGCCGCTTGATGAGGGGGAGCTTGAAAAGCAGGTACAAGTGGTTGATCTGTAAGAGGTGGTGGTAGACCCCTATGAGGTGGATGGTATGGAAGTGCTTGAGGATACCAAAATCAAGTGCTTGGCAAGTAAAGAGGAGATCCAAAGATAAAGCTTCCAGTGCTACAAGTGTGCTCTATGACAGGTGGTGGAGATTCACAAGTTGCAGCCAAGCTTTCAAAGGATATTTGCATGTGGTGTAGCCCCTAGATCTTCCATCATCTTCTTCTCAACACCGAGATTGCACATGACAATCCCAGATATGTGCTCATCATCTATGGTTTTCCCTAGCGTGTCCCGCGCTTTATCAGATCCATCTAGCCACTATCCAATGTACACTAGGGACTCTGATACCAGCCAACCTTCTCCCATGCTACAATCCAGACGTGCCTTCTGACGCACATATCCCTTGAGCATTTTCATCAAAACTTTCTAAAAAGAACATCCATCTACAATGTATTGTGCTAGCTATTTCCACCTTATCAACTATGTGAACAAGAAGATGCACCTGAATGGTTAGCATGGTAGTAGGAAATGACGACATTATTGGATGCTATTTGCAGCCAATATTGCTCCATACGATCCAAATTTCTAAGGTTAACCCTGGCTCCCAAAGTATCTTTCTTGCTAGTAAGATGCTCCCATAGCAGATTACCCACATTCTTGAATATGTGCATTGGATTGAGCAAGTTATTGATCATGAGTCGGGGCCAATATGGTAACTCTTACCATAGAGAGAGTCTCTTCATCCCTTGGGGCAAACCTTCATCACACATCTCCTTCTTCTCTAACCATTCTTGTGCAGGAATCCTCGGTGGCTCTCTTCCCAAAAAGCCATCGCGTAACAGATGATTCTCTGGAAGATACGCTTGATGACCTTCGTAGATTTGCTTCTTCAATGGGGGCGCCCAACGTGTTCCACATGTAACACATGCTCTGTATATGCTTGTTTGAAGCCCTGCATGTATACACATGATAATAGATAAGCTTGAGAAAAACCAAGATTTACAGTGTGAGTAAGTGTAAATCACCTGAGCATTTTGTTAGTTTGGGATAGTCATGCATGGTCCACATGAGAATGCCTCTAATCAAAGCATTCCGTCGACCTGTGTGTCGGCTCATATCCACCACTTCTATGCCAATCCACAATTGTTGTAGCTCTTACAATAGTGGACGAAGATACACATCCATATTCTTCACTTTATACCGTCCCGACACAATCAAGCATAGCCATAGGTGCCCCTTCTTCGTAGTCAACCACGGGGGAATGTTGTAGTTGACAATGACAACGGGCCATGCACTGTAAGATGTTGATCTTTGACCAAATGGATTTACGCCATCCATAGGCAGGGCCTAGGCGCAAATTTCGAGCTTCCCTGGCAAAATTCTACCCTGTTTCATCTCTATGTTTCCAGGCTGCACAATCTGTAGGAATTCATAGCACACCATCCAAAGATTTACTCTCCTCATGCCATGATGCTAGGGCGGCCATGGACTTACATTCGACGAAATGCTTGATGCGAGGAATCAGAGGAAAATGTTGCAAAACCTTTTGTTGAATTTTTGTTCCGTGGAGATCTACTCAATATCTCTCGGAATCACATTACGGACACTTCTCCATGTCTATGTATTCCCCTCTGAAAAGAATGCAGTCGTTAGGACAAGCGTGGATCAAATTTTAATCCATCCCCAAGTTTTGTAAGATCTTTCTTGCTTCCTCTCTAGAATCTGGCATCACATTATCAACTGGCAGTATGTGCTCTTTGAGCAATCTACACAACAAATAAAATACTGTACAATTGTGTAAAATATATTAATCAAGAGTTTTTTATTCAAGTAAACACATTGTAATAGATCACCTGAAAAGCGTTGTGATACTAGTGTCACTCCATCCAAACTTTGTATGCATGTTGAGAAGAACAACCGAGCGCCTCCAATCTAGACACTCGTGCTTCATCATACAATGGTGTGTCGGCTTCACTTTTCATATCATCATAGATAAGCCTTTTTGAATCCATGATCGTCTCGATCATTTCATCGATATCGGGTTCAAACATTGCCTCGTTCGGAATGTGGTCTGCATGATCATCCCCCGAGATGTCAGAGGCTACATCTTGTGGCCTCACATATGCTGCTTGACTGAAGTACCTACCAACACGTCTATTGGGTTGCAATATTGCTATCTATTGGCCAACCTCAGAGTTTGACGAGTTATAATTGGCAACAATTTGATCTATAATAGATGGATAGAACTTGTCAAATTCACAAACGTGTTGCAAAGAAACGCGTCTTGTCTGTCGCACAACATGCTTGCATTGATTACAAGGACATAAGATCCTCGTTGAGAGATAGGTGTTTCGGTTGGACGGCCCCACATCCTCGTCACTACTCATAATGAAGGTTAAAAACTTATAACCTGGACAAAATTTCTATTGGCATTCTCCGTCTTTTATCTCTCTCTCTCTCTCTCTCTCTCTCTCTCTCTCTCTCTCTCTCTCTCTCTCTCTCTCTCTCTCTCTTTGTTCACACTATAAACTACCTCGCATTCTCTAGTCGTGTCCAATCCCCGCACACCTCGGTCTAGAGGTGCACGGAGATCAGAACCATCGGGTTATAATCTCCTCTTTATTGGTCAATGCCTATAGTTATGGGTACAAGAAATCTACACACCCACTTCTACATGATAGTACATGTAGTGGACAAAACCCCTTTGCTTGTTCTCTAGCTGTAGCATTTTACAGCATCTTAACATCTTTTCACAATAGATCTTTGTTTGAGGGATTACTTAACACATTACCTGTTGGCCTCCAATCTGAGTATCATGCCGCCGAAAGCTTTCCAGCGTAAGGTCACATCCGTAGAGAGGAAGAGAGGGATCACCATTCGTTTAACTCTAATTTTTTTACCGTAATCTCGAAGGTGGACTCTAATATAAAAACTCAATCCAACATCTAATCTTAAATCTAACCTAATTAAACATGTGGTGATTCGCTCCATTGAAGGGTAAAAGACATACAAATGGGGCTACTAGCTGCGTAGATGTGAATGAGCCTCACTTCATAACACGATTTTATATTTCAAATCCGTCATTTGCTCTTGCGCATGCGCTCTCGCTCTCTCTCTCTCTCTCTCTCTCTCTCTCTCTCTCTCTCTCTCTCTCTCTCTCTCTCTCTCTCTCTCTCTCTCTCTCTCTCTCTCTCTCTCTCTCTCTCTCTCTCTCTCTCTCTCTCTCGGTAGTAGCAGTTGAACATGCAGGTGGAATTGCTGGTCCGCATGGTCCATCAAACATAAATCTAGATCTAATTTAATCTTAAACTCAAAATAAACCAAAATTTAATCTAATCTAACATAAATAAACTTAAATCTAACTCATAATAAACGTAAATCTAATCTAATCTAACCTAAATAAACCTAATTCTACTCTAACGTAAATCTAAATCTAACCTAATCTTACTCAACATAAACATAAATCTAAATGTAATTTAACCTAATTTAATTAAATTTTCATATAATCTCTTTCTCGCTATTTTCTCCCCTTACCTCTCTCTTTCGTCTTCTCCCCCCATCTCTCTCTCTTTGGTTTTTTATTCTCTCTCTCTTTCTCTTTGTTCAACAGGTCTTGAGTTCAACTCCTCGTCACGGTTAGATCTTCAAGGTCTCTTGGGATAGTTTCCTATGTCGTTAAAACTCTCTTGTTCTTGTGTGTGTGTGTGTGCCAATAAAAAGAGAAAAATTGTATAACCTTTCTATCACCCAAGTGTGGTAGATTGGTTATGCCATTTCCCTCTTGAATAATAGGTCTTGAGTTCAACTCCTGGTTGCCTAGATCTTTATGGTCTCTTAGGATAGTTTCCTACGACGTTAATACTCTCTTCTTCTCACGTGTGTGTGTGTGGGTGTGTGTGTGTGTGCCAATAAAAAGAGGAAAATGATATAACCTTTCTATCACCCAAGTGTGGTAGATTGGTTATGCCATTTCCCTCTTGAATAACAGGTCTTCAGTTCAACTCCTTGTCGGCTAGATCTTTAAGGTCTCTTGGGATAGTTTCCTACGACGTTTAAACTCTCTTCTTCTTCTTCTTCTCTCTCTCTCTCTCTCTCTCTCTCTCTCTCTCTCTCTCTCTCTTTTCCTCTCTCAATGTGTGTGTGTATGCATTCTTTGTTTATGCATGTGTGTGTGTGTTTTTTTTGTTTATGCATGTGCTCTGTCTCTCTCTCTCTCAAACCTCTCTCTCTCTCTCTCTCTCTCTCTCTCTCTCTCTCTCTCTCTCTCTCTCAAAAACACAATGTATGTGTGTGAGAGAGAGAGAGAGGGAGAGAGAGAGAAAGAGGGGAAGGGAACATGAGAGAGAGGACAGTGAAGGAGCATAACTAGCTCTCCTTCCTCTCCTCGTGTATGTGTGTGTGTGTGTGTGTGTGTGGAGAAGAAAGAGAGAGAGAGAGAGGGAGTGTGCACATTACCTTTGCTTGCTTTGGTGCCAAAAACTCAGATCTCATATCTGAGTTTTTGGGTGCTGTCGGTTTATTTCTTACCCCTATCGGTGTCGCTATGGGCATCTCTATGGGTGTCGCTATGAGTGTTGCTAAGTTACAAAGTAACTTAGCAATGACCATAGCGACGCCGTGGGTTTTCACTTTTGAGTGTCACACTGCGAGTGTTGCTATTGTGAAGTACCTCTTGTAGTGGCTTGACCTAGACTCGTCACCTAACTACTCAGCAATTGAGGTACTACACATGAAATAGAAACATGAGTGTTGTGTTATTGCGCTATGTGGCAACCTACTTTTGATCCTCATGAGTTGTTTCGGATGCATGGCACTATTAGCGGACAAAGAGTTCGTATTTTAGTGGATGACGAAGCAACCCATAACTTCTTCAACTATAAGCTAGTCAAGAAATTGAAGTTTCCTTGAGCTCAGACTACTTGTTAACATAAGTATGTTGTGGAACAGATGTTGGGAATGACAAGGAGGTTTGGGACACATTGGTGCAAGAAGTGGAACATAGTGTTCAGGGACATGTAATGAAACTTGACTTTCAGGTCATGAACATGGATAGAGCCGATGTCGTTCTATGGTGAATGGTTTCATGGTTTAGGAAGTACCTTGCATCCTAGTTATGAACACAACTCTTTATCTTTCATGGCAAATGGGGAGCATGTGCTTCTTCTTGGTGAGAACAATATTCCACTATCTCCTCTCATATGTACTACGGAGCTTTCATATTTACAAGAAGCAGATTTAATAGATGAAATGTTTTTGTGTTATTGTTTGCTTACAAGTTTTTCTAATCCTTGTGCACAAAATAATGCAAATTCTAACGAGAAATATATGCGGTGAATTCTATTAAGGTGGATCATGTAGATTCAGATGACTCAATTCTCTAATATAATAGGAAGGAGAACTTAGATCACTTACTAGCAGAGTACAGTGATGTCTTTCCAAGTGATTTACCATCAGCGAACATCTACGTTTGGTGTTTGATAAGTTATAAGAACATGCAGTGTAAGTAGAGAAATTGCAAGTTCTTCAAGATGGAGATTCATTATTTGGGTAATGTAATCTCCTATTCTGGAATCAAGATGGATATAGATAAGGTAACGGCTATTCTACGATGGCCACACCTTAAGAATGTTAAAGAACTATGAATATTTTTGGGCATGACTGGATTTTACAGGTAGTACATCATTGAAATTGTTGTACCTATGATGGATTAGATTAAGAAGCAAGACAAGGAAGCCTTTTTTTGGGATGATGCTCAACAATGCAATTTTGAGAAGCTTAAGGTAGCTCTAGCAACTTCTCTCTTTTTATCACTTGTCGATCCTATTAAGTCCTTTGAGGTGGAAACAAATGAGAGTGACAAGTGTATTGGGGCCATCCTCCTTCAAATAGGAAGACATGTGGACTTTGAAAGGAAGAAGTTAGATAGAACTCAACATAATTTTTTAATGTCTATGAGAGGGAGGTCTATGCTATTATTCACGCCTTGAAAAAATGGCGGCTCTCTTTGTATGGTGCAGAGTTTGAAGTTGTCTTTGATCATGTGAGAGTATCAAGTGGTTTACAACTAAAACCGATTTGGAGGATCGAAAGACCAGTTGGGCTGAGGTTCTACAAGATTTGATTGCAAACTACAGTATCCTAAAGGGCAATACAATATTGTAGCAGATTCAATAATCCAAATGCCTCAAGTAAATTCAAATGATTTTACAAAAATAAACAATGAGATTTTGGAGTCATTACATGGCAACAAGTGTGCACAAGATGTTAAGAAAATAAGACGTAGCTAAATAGATTTTTGAGTAGATTACTTAATGGAGAGAGATAGATTTCACACACAAGAGATTATAGAGTAGAGATAGAGAAAGAGTACACACGATATATGTGGTTCACTCAATGTGGGCTACATCCACGGGAAAGCAGCCACTCAATGGCTTTAGCACTTCAAAAGAAGAAGAAGTTTACAAAGGGATTAAACCCTTGATAGAGCTCCCGCCTTGTTTCACTCTCACCACCTCACACTCACCTTGTTGCATCAACTTCACACTATATAATGTGTGTAGAAATGGCCACCTTTTATAGGCCAAAAGGACTGCCCTCTCTTATGAGAGGTAGCCATGTGTAGCCGCCCTTGTGCGAATAAGTCCAAATCGGACCCTCCAATCCGCCCATGTGTGGCTGCCCTTGAGAAGACAAGTCCGCTTTTGAATTCAGCCACCGGCCACCGGCCATTGACTTCCGACCACCGGCCATCGGCCACTGACTACCGGCCACCAGCCAACCGACCAGTTGTTTTCCGACCACTTTCCGGCCATAATATTCCGACGAAAAGGAATATTCTAGCGAAAAAAAAGTTGCCCCTGATTCTTGTCCGTGAAAATTTTGGTTTCCGATGAGTGATTTTCCTTCACGCACAATGGCTTCTCCTCATAATGGGGGCCTTAAAAATGTGTGCTTTTACCACAGAAAATTACAAGGGTAAATCAGGCTCCATACTCAACAATCTCCCACTTGGAGACTGATCTCCAAACCAAACTTGTTACTGCTTTCCATTCTGGCTTCTTATTCTTGAATGCCGATTGAAGATGAGCAAAAGCTCAACTTCTCCTTGTTGACCACCCTTGTAAACACGTCTGCAGGATTTTCACTTGTATGCACCTTTCCTAGCTTTAGCTGTCCCTCTTCCAAAAGAGTGCGTATGAAGTGATATCTCACCTCAATGTGCTTTGTCCTTGAATGAAAGACTGAGTTCTTCGCAAGATGGATAGCGCTTTGGCTATCACTGTACAAGACACAATTGTCTTGTTTGAATCCAAGCTTTTTTAAGAATCTGTGGAGCCACAGAATTTCTTTGCTTGCCTCCGTCATTGCTACATACTCTACTTCCGTGGTAGAAAGTGAAACCACTTTCTGCAGCTTTGAAGCCCAGCTTACTACTGTGCCTCCAGTCGTGAACACATAGCCAGTAGTGCTCCTTCGAGTATCTTTGTCACCTGCCATATCTGCATCAGCATACCCTTCTAGAAAAATATCAGTTCCTCCAAAATACAAAGCATTTGTTGTTGTCCCTTTTAGATACCTAAGTATCCACTTCACAGCTTGCCAATGCTCTTTACCTGGGTTGTCCATGAACCTACTCACAACTCCCACTGTATGTGCAATGTCTGGCCTTGTCCAGACCATAGCATACATTAGAGAACCTACCGTTGCAGCATATGGAACTTTAGACATATAGGCTATCTCCTCTTGTGTCTTTGGACACATATCCTTCGTTAGTTTAAAATGACCAGCCGAAGGTGTAGAAACTGGTTTTGCATTTTGCATTGAAAACCTTTCTAGTACCTTCTTGATGTAATCTTCTTGAGATAGCTTTATTGTCTTCTTCGTCCTGTCCCTTGATATTTTCATACCAAGTATCCTCTTTGTAGCACCTAAATCTTTCATTGAAAAAGATTTGGACAACTCCTCTTTTAGGTCTTTGATGTCCTGCATGTTAGCACTTGCAATCAACATGTCATCAACATACAACATTAGGATGATGAATTTCCCATCTCCCAAATTCTTCGTGTAGACGCAGTGATCCGAGTTGCATCTTGTGAATCCATGATCCAACATCCATTGATCAAACTTCAAGTACCATTGTCTTGATGCTTGCTTTAAACCATACAAGCTCTTCTTTAATCTGCAAACCATTTTCTCCTTACCTTTTACTTCATACCCCTTTGGTTGAAGCATGTAGATTTCCTCCTCTAAGTCACCATGAGGGAATGACATATTTACATCCATTTACTCAAGATTTAAATCATGAGCAGCCACAAAGCTTAAGACAAGCCTAATTGAGTTCATTTTTACAACAGGAGAAAATATTTCATTGAAGTCAATACCTTTCTTTTGAGAAAACACTTTTACCACAAGCCTAGACTTGTACCATTTCTTCCCACCTTCTTCTTCCTTCAGCTTGTACACCCATTTTTTTGAAGTGCCCGCTTACCTTTAGGCAACTCAACCAACTCCCATGTTTGGTTGCGATGTAGTGAGTCCATCTCCACTTGCATGCTCTTCGTCCATTCTTCTTTGGATTCATGTTGCATAGCTTCTTGGTATGATTCCGGATCTCCAGAATCTGAGATCAAGAGATGGTTGAAGGAAGGAACAAACCTTTCTGGAGGTCTACTTGCTCTTGTAGATCTTCGGGGAATAGGTTGAGGCTCCTCATTTGGTTGACATTGTTGCACATTGTCACCGTTTGTAGTCCTTGAGTCTTCACCGTCCTCAAGCTCCATGTACTCATCACCTGTTTCTTTTGTTTGTTTTCTTTCCAAGTAATCTTTGTACATATTTTGTTCGTTAAAAATTACATCCCTACTTCTTAAGATTTTACCATCTTCAGGATTCCATAGGCGAAAGCCAAAGTCACCTTCTCCATAGCCAATGAAGAAACACTTTTTGGACTTTGCATCTAGCTTTGATCTTAGGCTTCTATCTATGTGCATGAAAGCCTCACACCCAAACACTTTGAGAAATGCATAATTCACCAGTTTACCTGTCCATGCCTCTTTTGGAACTCCCCCATCCAATGCCGTTGAGGTTGACCGGTTGACTAAGGTTGCCCTTGATTCTTGTCCGTGAAAATTTTGGTTTTCGGTGAGTGATTTTCCTTCACGCACGATGGCTTCTCCTCATAATAGGGGCCTTACAAATGTGCGCTTTTACCACAAAAAATTACAAGGGTAAATTAGGCTCCATACTTAACACAAGATGAGTCATACAATAAGGTGTGGAGTGTAGTTTCACAAAAGGATCCCTCACACATGTGGAGTTTTTTTGGGTTTGAGAGCTGTGCACAACAATACAACAAAGAATTAAGGAGTCTTTTTTAAAGGTGGTCATTAAAGCTTGTGTTAAGCTTTGCTAAGGAGGCCTATAGTGTCTGCAAAATAGAAGGCATAACCACTTAGGGTGAAGGAAGAAAAGCAAAGAATAAAGAAGTTTTCCATTAAAGCTACAAAGAAGTGCAGAATAAAGATCGAGAGGAAGATGATGACTCACCATGGGGATGGTGCTTAGCTAGACCAATCAAGTTTTGAGAAGGTTCAACTATGGCCAAAAAAAAAATCTACACAAGCACAACATGAAGAGAAAGGAGAAGACACATGTTGTCCCAATGAGGTTAACACACTGTGTGCAAAATTGAAAGTTTGATTAATAGCTGAACCGATTGGAGGAGATATAGCTAGTGCCATAGAGAAGGATGCATGAGGAATGGCACAACAGAGGCAACATCAAATATGGCTATTTGATTATGGAAACTGTAGACTGTAATAAACTAGAGAAGCAAAAAAATCTTATGGCTATGGTGGTCTATGCCAATCCCCTTGCATTGGAACTTTTGGCGTCCCCTCCATCCCGTGTCTCGTGACTTGCTCTAATACCAATGTAAGATTTAAAGAAGAGAAGTGAATGTGTCATGCTAATGTCCACCTAACCATGTCCTTATATAGGCACTTCTAGCTTGTTTCCAATTAAGGACGCCCACTAACCTACATGACTCAACCTTTTTTTATGGACCTTTCTCCACACACCATATGATAGTCAAAGCATCGCAAGTTTTTTTACCCCTCTATTTTTGGTGGAACTACCTTATGGATCCGAGTGCAACTACCTTATGAAATGAAAACTACAAAGTATATAACTTAAAATAAAATGAAAATTGAAATAGAAGCTGCATTTTGCAAAGAATAGTTGAAACAGCTACATTTCTAAGATTAAAATGTCATATTTCTATAAATGAAACACAAACACACAAGCTTGGCACGAATTTGTTTCCAAGAGATTGTTATAGAATTACTTTCGTTGAAATCGCTATCCACAAGCACAAGTTACATCAGGAAAGTTTCTTGTTATCCATATTCTCTCTCTCTCTCTCTCTCTCTCTATATATATATATATATATATATATATATATCTGTGTGTGTGTGTGTGTGTGTGTGTATCTATCTATCTATACACAATTGTGTTATCATGGAGAGAGAAAGGGGATGCAAACTTCATAGAAAAGAACAAAGAGGAGTAAGAAAGTGAATGTTGACGGATATGCCACGACAGACGTCAGCACAGCGAGAACTCACGTAACAAGATTTGACAGACAGCTAAGGACGAAGCTCGACCCGCAGGCACGTGGAAGCAAGCCTAGGGTGTGAACCTACACTCGACCGACTCTCCACTACTTCCTACAGAGGTCTCTGCCCAATTTCTAAGCTACATCCTTCAGGAGTGCATAAGAGGAGATTTCCTACAGCGCTTTCAAGAGCCAAATACCCATCAAACGTTCTCCAAACGCCATAGAACTTGAAGGAGACCCTATTAACACCGATAGGTCGCTCTCCCTAAGGTCCATGAACCAAACTCCCAACCCTAAACACCTGGTACAAAATGACGTCATGGGTCGAGTTCGCGAAGCCAGACCGTACACCCGTAATGTAGGTATTGGTGCGTAGCTCTTGTCGGGGGCAACAAGCTGCACTTCTCCGCACTCGATTTTGACCACCAGTGCGTGTGTAGCGTCAAGATAAAACTCTCACTCTCTCTCGTACACAGAGTACGCTCACTCACATAGACAGAACTTTTAAAATGACAAAGGTTTTTTTCATTAAGGTCAAAAGTGGTATAAATACCTTACAATCTCAAACCCTAATGTTCCAATTTAACCATCTACTCAATCTAAATGTCAAAAATGGGATACAATCTGGAAGCTTCTGCAAGCCCCACTATTTACAAAGGTAAAGTGATGTTTTTTCTCAATTAAAGAATAATTACAAAAAATAATATACTGCCGAGCACTCATTCTCCGTTGGGTGTGTCCAGCTGCTAACACTCCCCCCCTCCTAGTTCATGTCGTCCCCGACATGGCAGTTGAGCTGCTTCTTTAGTGGAGGCTTTCTCACATCTTTAGAAGGGACTCATATTGCGCATGCTGAGCCAGCAATGGCGGGCCAAATATCTCTGTGTTGATGGTGAAGAAGACGGTGTAGAAGGCTTCTTCAAAGGCCTGGAGGTGATAATAAGGCAAAAAAATTATTCTCTGATAAAGAGGATGTATCACCTCGTGAGAAGGCTCAGCAGACATATCGTATGCACATCTGTATGTTTCTTGGAAGAAAAATATACTGTCCGTTGTCTATTCAGGTTTGAAGGTTTCGAAAACCTCCAAAAGGGTTTTACATATTTTTCTAAGCATGATGCAAGATAGATCAGGCGAGCCAGTGAACAATTTGATGGCGCTCGTTAAGGTTTTCACCATGTATTGCTCACTCATTCTCTCGCCTGCCTTCAAGCCTAGAAGCTTCGGGTAATTGAGCCACGTGGGTTGGCTTCTCTGCAACAATTCGTGTGATCTCCATGTCCGCATCCTTGGTAGAGGGCAAAAATTGAGGTTGTCTCTGATTCTTTTAGGTGCCTCTACCAGATGGATTAAATATTGCGGATATTTGGTGAGCCATGCCTTTCTCCACCTGGGTTGAGAATCCACTATCAGCTCAACTCGTTCAGGTTTGGAGATATCTGCTTTGTATAATGGCACTATTGGATCCTCTTTTATCTGTTTGTTGATTGTGGCATCTTCATACTTTAGTAGAGGATACGGGAGAGAAGGCTGTAGTCATTCACGCCGAATGACATTGGCATCTATCTTCTGAATGGTCATCGATCTAAACACTCTCTACTCCCACTCCAATGCTTCTTTGGCCGTGTCTTTTATCACCGCTTCTATTGCCGTCTGCAACTTTTCTTCTTCTTCTTCTATCAGATCCTTGGGTTTTTGTGAAGGTTGCACAAGGATGTCTTCTTTCAAATTGGTGTCCACACTGGATCTAACACATTTTCTATGTCGATTCCTTCCATTGATGCTGGTCTGGTGCTAAACTGTTGCTCTTCAGTTTTTTGTTGGCCTTTCAGCTCTTCTGTCTGCTTTTGAAATGTCAATTCTTTGCCTTTTCTGCTTGATCTCCCATGTTCACTAGGAATTCGTTTAGATCTGCATTGATTTTTTCCGCCTCCTCGAGCTTCCTCTTGATGTCTTCGCTTTCTATTTGCCATATTTTAAATTCCTTGTCTATCTTCATTTTCACGGTTTCTAGCTCATTTTGCATGGTTTTGTTCTCTTCTTCCAGGCGGTTTTGCATTACAAGAGATATCTCCGCCAGCATCAGTCTTTGCCTCTTCTCTAGTGTTAACTTCTTTTGGTGTTCCTTCATTTGTTCCTCATACAGGTCACTTTCTGAAGTTGTGTCAGTCGAGCTAGAGGCTCTGACTCTGGCCGGAGATGCCCTTAGCCTTTGGATGGTCTGATCTTTTACTTTCATCTGATCTTTCAGCTCGATCACTTCATCCTCGCTTGCCTCATATTCTATCTTGGCCTTTTCCTTGGCATTCCTCAAGGTTTCCACCTCTTTGGACTCTTCAGCAAGTTGTGGAGTCAGATTGTCCCTCTCTCTCTCCGCATCTGTCAATGACTTGCTGATTTTCTTGTATTCTTCCTCTGCTCTTTGAAGATTGTGTTCTTTTGCCTGATTCTGTCCTTCCATCTCTTGGCATCTTTGTAATGCCATTGATGAAGGAAATTTGGAATGGCGGCCTCTACACCAAAACAAACTCCAATGCGCCACAAGGGAAATGAGATGAGGGCACCACCTAGTCTTGGAAACGTGGACTAGGGCCGCTACACAAAGAGAGAGAGAGAGAGAGAGAGAGAGAGAGAGAGAGAGAGAGAGAGAGAGAGAGAGAGAGAGAACTATCACTATGAATGAAGCATTAACCTTAGTGTGTGTACAAGGAATGGATAACTTCAAGCACTCCCAACACAAATAGCATGTAGATTACCAAACAACAACTCAAGAATTAGCCAAAATCACATCAAGCACTCTCACACACACATAAAAGATCTCTCTTAATTAACATAAGTGAGAGGAGGGGAGGTTACTAGCCTAAAACAATTTGCACTCTAGAATGTGCAAGAATAGAGTGAATGAATGAGCTTTATGGGCTCATGATAAGTTATACAAAGACTCAATGGGGCTGAGGGATACTTGAAATTACAAAGGGGGGGGGGGGCTCTTTATATAGGAAAGAGAGTGATTAGGAGTGAGGTTAAGATCCAAGTGCAATTTGTACAAATGAAGCTTGATTAGGGACATTCAACCAATGAAGAAGCTCCTTCCAAGTGATTTGTTGACCAATTTGCAACTAATTGGCTCCATCATCACTTGTGTTGTCTTCACTCCTTCCTCCATAGCTTGAGTCCAAGAGCTTCCTTGTTTTAAAATGTAAAGAATCTACATAAAATCAATGTATATCTAGTAATAATAGAAAGGGGTTGAATGAGAACTTATGAATTACAACAAGATTAAGCATGATGAGAGAGGTGATTAGAAAAGAAATTTGTGATGGTTTTTTGAGCTTGAGAGAGAGGAGGAAGGAGGGGAGGGTGAGAAGACTAATGGATGATTTTTAGAGAAGGTCTCAATGTGGAAAAGGAAGGGTGTGTGTGTAAAGGTAGAGGGTGGTCTCCACCACAGTTGAAAAAACTGGCGTCCGCCATTTTGG
The DNA here is from genome assembly GCF_014529385.1 of Adiantum capillus-veneris. Taxonomy (NCBI): domain Eukaryota; kingdom Viridiplantae; phylum Streptophyta; class Polypodiopsida; order Polypodiales; family Pteridaceae; genus Adiantum; species Adiantum capillus-veneris. Next base: position 93,341,089 of record NC_140944.1, on the reverse strand, counting down.
CCATATCTCCTAGACCGTAGATGCAAAAATTATAAAAGAAATATGGTCAGAATCTCCAGCTCATCATCTACAACTTTGATGAGACAACTTTTTTTGGATTGGAGTGGAAGTATTTTTTAAAAATCCAGCAAAATCATGTGTCTATTTCCTTCCTTTACCAAGTCTTCCACTTGGGTCCCATCTGTTTGAATCATCATATGGCTCCAAAGCTATGATGATATGAGCCACTCATGACCCTTGAATCATGGGTGCATGGCTCCACAACCACATCATATCTTTTCTTTTCACATTTACATATTTTCCCTTCCCTTTACCACTAGGTTCTCCCTCTACCTTTCACCTCCGGTGAACTAGTCAAGAAAAAATTCCCATCAAATCATTTTTTGAATTTTTCCAAGAGGTTGTTCTCACTCTTTCTTTTATTGTAAACCTCTAGAAGCAAGGAAAACCAACAAAATATAGTAAACAAAAATTTGTGATAGGCTTGGATCATAGCCCCCCCAAACCTGGCTAGGGGTATTTATGCCTCTAGCCTACTTTCTTTTATCTTGGGCTCACCTTATCCTGATGTGATAAGGCTTTAGATGCCATCCATTTGTCCTGGTCTTGTGCACTTTACCATCAATGTCTTGAAGTCTGTAAGAGCCATTTTTGAACTTTTTGGTGACCAAGAACGGGCCTTCCCATCGAAAAAGAAACTTTCCATCCTTACGAGTGTCGAAGCGATTGTCATATCGAAGCACCAGAGATCCCTTTTTTATGTCTTTGGATGCTAGCTTTTTGTTGAACTTTTCTCTGCACTTCTCTGCTTATTGAGAATAGTGGTTGATGGCTTCTTCACAATCCAATTGCAGCCTCTCTAGATCCATGATCCTTTGTACTTTCTCCTTTTGAGAGCCTACCTAGCTACCCAATATTCGAAGACTTGTTAACTTCACTTCAATGGGCAAAAGACCCTCCTTTCCATAAACCAAATGAAAGGGTGTATGCCCTAATGTGGTTTTGAAGAAGGTTCTATAGGCCCATAGAGCTCCATTCATGTGTTTGTCTCAATATTGGTGCCTGACATGTACCTATTTGGTGAGAATTTTGCAAATGATTCCATTTACCTTTTCCACCAAGCCATTGCACTGAGGGTAGTAAGGAGTAGAGTGTTGATGCTGAATATTTAAGCTTCTGCATGAGTTCTCCTACCAAGTCTGCTCTAAACCCTGGTCCTTGATCAGATAGTATTTCAAGAGGGGTGCCAAACTGGCAACAGATGTGGTCAAAGATGAACTGACTCACATCCTTAGCAGTAATTCTATTGGTTGGAATAGCCTCAGCCCATCTAGTCATGTAGTCTACTCCCATAATGATGTACTCTTTACTTGACTGTGTGCATGGTAGAGGCCCTATGGCATCAATTTCCCACTTCTCAAAGGGCCCATATACCTTTATTGGGTTCTGAGGTTCAGCTATGAGCCGTCGTGGTCCTGCTTTCTGACATTCATCACATGTTTGACACCAGTATTTGACATCACGATGAAGACTTGGCCAAGTAAACCCAGCTTGTAGAACCTTTCTACTAGTGATGTCGTGTGCAAAGTGTCCTCCGCACATATCATCGTGAAAAGCTTTTAAAATCTCTTCAATTTCACTCTTCAAAGGCACTCTCCTAAGCACACCATCCTTACCAAGACAATACAAGTTATCATTTACTATGCGATACCTGGTAGCCTTCCTAGCTAACCATCGCCTTTCCCTTGCATTCAAGTGTTTAGGAGCCTCTCCTTCCTCCAGAATGTGCATAATATCTTCTAAGTCCTCCTTGCCTTGCTAAAGTAGAAGTTTGATGGCCACTGCTCCCACTATTGACTCATTTAACTTTGATGATGCTAGGTGGTTTGCATCCTTGTTCTGGTCTCTTGGCACATGATGTACTTGTGCCTCCCTAAATCTCCTCATAAGAGCTTTGGATTCTCTCATTTTAGTAGAGAGATTGGCATTTTTGCAAGCCAATGTACCTTGCATTTGCCTTACCAAAAGCATTTAATCTCTTAATTGAATTATCGAGGCACCAACAAAGGCCATGAATTAGAGCTTCATATTCTGCTTCATTGTTGGAGTGGACATCTTCTAGAGTGATCCCTTCACCATGGATCCTCTCTCCCAATGGAGATAAGACCACGATGCCTGCAGCTGCCTTATCCTTGGTTCTCTTGTATGCTCCATCAAAGTAGAGGCTATAAGCATTGACCAAAGCCTCTAGAGCTGGAGGTGGTGGAAGTTCCTTTCTCTTCAAATGGAAAACTCTTTCATAGCACTTGTTTGTTAAAATGTCGGCTAACCATGCTCGAGTTGTTCTTTCAACCTGTATTGTATAATCAAACTCTTGAAGTCGCACCACCCACTTTGCTATTTTGTCAGATATTTCCATATGTTGTAGTGCATAGGGAAACATATCCTCCACAGTGATAATTACAAACCTCTTCGGCAACAAGTATGGCCGAAATTTGGTTACCGCAAACATGAGAGCTAACACTAGCTGCTCCATCAGGGTGTAGGCCTTCTCTGTGTTTTCCATGAGGCGGCTAGCAAAATACACAGGCCTCATAAAGGATGTTTTTGGATCTTTTTGTAGGAGGGAAGCACCAATGGCCTCTTCTCCCACACTAAGGTTTACAAAGAATGTTTCTTCCCAACAAGGTTGGAGGATTACAGGGAGTGACCCTAACATTTTTTTAATCTCTCTAAAATTCCCATCACTTTCTTCACTCCAAACAAGCGTCTCTTGACGAGTCAGCTGTTGTAGAGGAAATATCACTTGGGAGAGTAAGTGTATGAATCTACTCAAATATCTTAGCTTTTGCAAGAAAGAGATTAATTGTTTGATGGAAGTTGGGGGAGGTAGATTTAGCAATGTTTCTATCTTTTCAGGATCTACCTCGATTCCATCAATGGACACTACATGCCCCAATAGTGTAACCTTGCTTTCCCCAATGTAACATTTGTCCTTGTTTAGTTGTCCACCCAGCTTAGCTAAACGAGTAAATCCTTCATCAATCTTGCCGAGATGCATACTTTTGGAGCTGTAAATACAAAAGTCATCTATGAAAACCCTTATGGACTTACCAAAGTAAGGTTGGAAGACCATATTCATGAATCGTTGGAAGATGGCTGGAGCGTTGGTGAGACCAAATGGCATGACTCGAAATGCAAAACAGCCCCATGGTGTGATGAAAGTAGTCTTTTTCTGGTCCTCCTCTACAATGCGTATTTGAAAGTAGCCGGAGTAGCCATCACACACTGTGTATCGCTCATGGCCTGCTACTTGATTTAGAATCTCATCTTGAAATGGGAGAGGAAAGTGGTCCCTCTTTGTTGCAGCATTTAGTGGCTTGTAATCCACGCACACTTTCCATTTACCATTCTTCTTTGGCCTCACCATTACTGGGGAGACCCATTCTGAATCTTCTACTGGGTATATGAATCCTTCTTCTAAGAGTCTCTTCACCTCGGACAACATTGCATTTTGTTGCACAACTCCTAATCTTCTTAGTTTTTGTACTACTGGCTTGCTCCCTTCTTTTAGATGGATATGATGCTTCACTGCAGTGACACCTGTAATGTGAGTGTAATCAGACATAAACAATGATGCATGTTTCTTGAGAACATTTACATAACCCTACTTTTCTTCTTCTTTTATATCCTTGGATAACATCTTCTCTAGGTTGGCATCCCACTTATTCTCCATTTGGATCCTTGGGTTGTCTTCTGATGAGGTAGTTTCCTTTATGGTGACGCCCATGACTTCGAGAGTGCTATCACTCTCTTCACTTGAACTCTCTTCCTCGTCTATGGATGAGGAGCATCCACTTTAGCTCCACTCATCAGCTGACGTCTCTAGTTCAAGGTTCTCTTGTTGCCCATTCTTCAAGTTATAAACCACCTTCCGACTATGGCCACCCACTCGAGGCCTCAACTCCAAGTCTCCTGTTTCCCAATCTTGCCTAGCTCCTATACCCATGAGCCAAGGTCGTCCTAAAATAAGGGGGTATCCTTCTCCCTTTACTCGCATCACTTAAGCATCAACCTCTGTAGTGATTCCAAAAACAGAAACTCTCAAAGCTTTCACTACACCCACACAAGTGACAGAGACATTATTGGCCATTTTTTCCATTTTGATGATTCCATTACCTCTAAACCCAATTACTGCATTAGCTTTTCTGTCATGACACAAACCTCTGCTCCACTGTCAATGTAAGTTTTTGGAATCCGTTGTCCCTTGATTTGAGCCTCCACCAAAGGCACTATATCCTTGAGATCATATGCTTTGATTACACTTACTAGCTTACTTCGCTTTGCCCTCGTGCTCACCATTTCTGACCATTGTCTTTGCAGCTTTGGGGAGATATGAAGTAGTTGTGGCCAAGTAATCTTTGGTCCTTCAGAACTCACATCAGCTGTCAAGTCATAAGGTTGTGTTTGAGATCCCATAAGGAAATCAGAGATGTCAATTTGAGACCTAGTACGGGTCTTTCTCTTCTTGGCTTCATCTTTAGTTGCCCGAGATGTACTTGCTTCATTGCTTGCATCCTTGCTTGTTTCTTTACTTACTTCATCTTGGACACGCACACGCTTGATAGGAATTGTAGCCACTTCATCTATCTTCATCTTCCCTTTAGCTATTTCTTCCTGGTTGCTTCTGCCCTTGAAGACCTCCTCCATACTTATGATGCTGACATTTTGTTGAGTAGCAGCGGCTTGAGCTTGAGCACGAGGTGGCTGCAAAATTTGAGGTTGCGGTTGCTCTTGTGCTTGAGCTCTAGCACGGGGAGGACTTACTTGTTGTCGAGGACCTCTGACAGGGTAGTCATATCTTATTGGATGAGGGAAATTATACATGCCGTGGCCATTTTCCCCACAATTGTAACACAACATTTCCCTTGCTTGACATCGTATTGGTGGCCGATTCCCACCATTACCCTCAATAGGCCTTCTTGCACCCTGCACAAGATTTACTCTCAAACCCTCTAGCTGGTTTGTGAGATTGTCTATTTGTTGGAGCATATCTTCTTGTTGACCTCTATTGAGGTTTGGTGCATTAGGCACATTTGGAGGTACGTGAGAAGCTTCCATAGTTGTGATATTGCCTCCCAAAGCTAGCTGGCCAGCTTGGGCTTGATAGAGAATCTTTCGATTCTTTTCCCTAGCAATCCTTAAGGCATCTTCAAAAGTATTTGGAAATTTTCTCTTTACCTTCTCCCTTAGCAAGGGGTACAAACCTGAGATAAATCGATCCTTTTGGAGGCAACTGGGAGCTCGCTCACCAGGGTTTAGTGAGTCTGACCATTTCCCCCAAAGTTTCAGAAAACCTTCCTCATAGGTTTCATAACCATGAGGGTCAACTTGATGAAGGGCGAGAAGCCGTTGCCATAGTTCTTCTGCTGAATTGGCTTGTTGAAATCTTCGTAGGAAAGCCGCCTTCAATCCCTCCCAATCAGCTCTTTGGGTTGGATCTAGAGCCTGGAACCATACCCTAGCTTCTTCTTTGAGCACCAAAGGAAAAGCTCTCAATTTCAATGCTTCGTCATCCCTCCCAGAGACAAGGAAAGCCATCTCCAAGTTATCCAAAAAATCCCCAGCATTTTCCCCACTACGCCCAAAAAAATTAGGGAAAGCCATCATAAAATGGGTTGCCTTCCTCTCAATACAGCACAAAGATGAAAACGTCTAGGCCCAAATCATATCTTATTAAGGGTATAATAAATGGATTGATAGATGCATTAATCTCAGCTAGACGAGGAGGGCCTAGTAAGTTCCTTATGATGTTTTGGAACCTAAGCTTTGTGCTAGCTATTATATGCACAGTTTGTCTAGCAAGAGGTTGGAAAGGTCCATATAAATCCCTATGAATCATGGAGTATGCTTAAAGCAAGATGAAGATGTGAACATCAAAAGATACATTATACTCCAAAAAAGGAAATATTATAGGGTCATGGGACAACAATATCTCTCTCAACCTCTCAGCTCCAAAATAGAAGACCAATCTTTGTTGGAAAAAAATATTTCTATCAATACGCACATTCACCCTAATATTCTGAACTGATTGAAAGTTGTAGAAAATGGGATTATTCATTGGTGCATTACATACAAACTTCCATGAAGCACTTCATTGAAGTTCAGCTCTCCTGGATCCCACCATTTGAGAGATGCGAAGAATTTTCTCACCAGTGATTAGACTAGCTTTGGTGTGATCATCTTCAGCTTTGTAGAGTTCATAGGGTTCAATGGCTACCCTCTCAACTACCTTGAGCCTTCTTGCTAGTAGTAGTTGGAGTGCATCACCATATGTAGCCTCTTGCCAATACCGCACCCCATTGATGTGTAGCTCCCCCTCCAAAAACTTCTTAATACCTGAGTTTGAAAGTGCTTTCACCACCTGAAGTCGAGGCTTCAAAGGAAGTGTCTTCACACTAGCCACAAAGCACTCAACACAATGCTTTGACCTAGGGACTTGATGACTACAAAATTTTCCTTGAAGCAAAGAAGGGTGTATGTATTTAACTCTCTTTACCCGCATACGTGCCGTTTGTCGATAAAGACGCTTCTTTTCTCGAGATTCTTGGGGAGACCATAGTGGAAGTCTCGAAGAATTTGATGGTCCTTCCTTCATAGGATTGACAGAGCGCTGCTTGAGAACTCCTCAGTGGGGGCACCAATTTATGATGAAGGAAATTTGGAATGGCGGACTCTACACCAAAACAAACTCCATTGCGCCACAAGGGAAATGAGATGAGGGCACCACCTAGTCTTGGAAGCATGGACTAGGACCGCTACACAAAGAGAGAGAGAGAGAGAGAGAGAGAGAGAGAGAGAGAGAGAGAGAGAGAGAGAGAGAGAGAGAGAGAACTATCACTATGAATGAAGCATTAACCTTAGTGTGTGTACAAGGAATGGATAACTTCAAGCACTCCCAACACAAATAGCATGTAGATTACTAATCAACAACTCAAGAATTAGCCAAAATCACATCAAGCACTTTCACACACACATAAAAGATCTCTCTTAATTAACATAAGTAAGAGGAGGGGAGGTTATTAGCATAAAACAATTTGAACTCTAGAATGTGCAAGAATAGAGTGAATGAATGAGCTTTATGGGCTCATGATGAGTGATACAAAGACTCAATGGGGCTGAGGGATACTTGAAATTACAAAGGGGGGTGCCTCTTTATATAGGAAAGAGAGTGATTAGGAGTGAGGTTAAGATCCAAGTGCAATTTGTACAAATGAAGCTTGATTAGGGACATTCAACCAATGAAGAAGCTCCTTCCAAGTGATTTGTTGACCAATTTGCAACTAATTGGCTCCATCATCACTTGTGTTGTCTTCACTCCTTCCTCCATAGCTTGAGTCCAAGAGCTTCCTTGTTTTAAAATGTAAAGAATCTACATAAAATCAATGTATATCTAGTAATAATAGAAAGGGGTTGAATGAGAACTTATGAATTACAACAAGATTAAGCATGATGAGAGAGGTGATTAGAAAAGGAATTTGTGATGGTTTTTTGAGCTTGAGAGAGAGGAGGAAGGACGGGAGGGTGAGAAGACTAATGGATTATTTTTAGAGAATGTCTCAATGTGGAAAAGGAAGGGTGTGTGTGTAAAGGTAGAGGGGGTGGTCTCCACCACAGTTGAAAAAATTGGCGTCCGCCGTTTTGGACATATCTCCTAGACCGTAGATGCAAAAATTATAAAAAAAATATGGTCAGAATCTCCAGCTCATCATCTACAACTTTTCTTGGATCGGAGTGGAAGTATTTTTTAAAAATCCAGCAAAATCATGTGTCTGTTTCCTTCCTTTACCAAGTCTTCCACTTGGGTCCCATCTGTTTGAATCATCCACAACCACATCATATCTTTTCTTTTCACATTTACATATTTTCTCTTCCCTTTACCACTAGGTTCTCCCTCTACCTTTCACCTCCGGTGAACTAGTCAAGAAAAAATTCCCATCAAATCATTTTTTGAATTTTTCCAAGAGGTTGTTCTCACTCTTTCTTTTATTGTAAACCTCTAGAAGCAAGGAAACCCAACAAAATATAGTAAAAAAAAATTTGTGATAGGCTCGGATCACCGTGTCTAGAATGGCTTGCAGCTTTGTTTGTTTCTCTATGTTCTCCTGTCCACTTTAGCTTTGATAAAAGAACTTCATTTGTTTTGAGATTATCAATCTCACTCTCAGTGGCCATTGATCTTTCTCTGAGCCCGGTTAGCTTTTGCATTACCACATTCCAATCATTGGTTGGTAACTGTAGGTCCACTGTTCGCTGGCCGTCTCTTTCAACTCTACTAACCAAAGGCTCTGCAGATGTTCCTTGGGTCTTGTGCTTTCCAACTCAAAGGCTACAGTAGCTTTCTCTTCTCGAGAGTACCCAACAGCTAGTAGATCAAGAAATATGCTAAAGTTCTTTTCTTCTCGATCGGGCTTCTCCTCTTTCGGCTCATTTTGTGCCTTCTACTCTTCCTCTTTGTTCTTGTCTTGCTTGGACTCTTCTTGTTCATTCGGTCTATTCAGATCCTCTTTTAGTTGGGTTTGTGGAGGGCTAAGAGGAGGTGGTGATGGTGGTGGGCTGGATTCCCGGCTTGACGGTGGAGTTGGTGCCTTCTTCTTGAAATCCCGGTCCGCCTTGGTTTTTCTCTCTCTTTTTTGGCCTTCCTGCTCTTCTAGCAGCTGCCATTGTCAGGAGTTTTTTGGAGCAAGGGATTGCGCATATGTACATACCCATGCATGGTGCATCGAATAAAGGATTTCCCATTTTCCATAGCCAGGTGGTTACGTGGGGCCCACATGTGTACAGGTAGGACAGGGTGTACATAGTGCATCCATTTTCACTATTACCAGTACTAGTGTGTTTTTCTATAATAATGAGGAGTTGATAGCGCGTAAAAATTCTCGAGGAAGCTATCCGCGGACTGACGACATGAGGTAAGCAGATGCGTCAGATGACATCTAGTGGCGTCAGGAGGTCGAATGGGGTCAATACTTGCACGTGGATAAGTATGGACACAACATGGGTGTTTTCTTGTGATAATTATACAGAGAGGTCATCATGAGGAACATCTTTTGGGGCCACTTCACGTGGTGGTGGGATGCATTATTGGAAAAAGTTGAGTGCCAGGTGTGCGGATGGATGCAGCAGGGTGACAACTATACACTGCGAGGTCTTTTTTGGCATGTTCGGGGTCCATTTGAGGTCATCGGCCAAGGGTTCCCAAGTGATAAAGCTAATTGTGGGAACTGAGAAAACAGAGAGAATACCAGAAAAAATGTGGAGAGAAGAGGAGGAACAGCCGCAAGTGAGTTTTTGCTATTTTTGGAGTCTATTTTGGCCCTAAATTGCTCATTCGAGGTCGGATTTGAGCACTTTGACATTGCAGACTGGGGTTTTGGGCCATTCGGGATGCGATGGCGCTGTCCATTTTTCCAAGTTCCTCACTATTTTTCTGCTATTTTGGTTGTGTAAGTTTCTCCTGTGAGCGAAGCTTCTGTTCCAATTTGTGATTGTATTTGGCATACTTTACCCATATTGTGTGAGCTATTTTCCCCATTGGTGTTGGCCCAAGCTCTATTGAATCTAAACATCAGAAATTATCCTCTTTTGAGCTGAGTTTTTTGGGTGTGTGTGTGTCTCTCTCTCTGTGTGGAGTGGGTAAATGGGTAGTCTCTCTCCTCTCACTCCATAAGTGTGTTCTCTGTCTCGGCCAGGTTTGTTGTGTAAGACGAGTGGTTCCCCATAGTGTGTGTGTATATCCTTCCAAGAGTGCGTGTTGGGTCCTTATAGAGGCGTTGTGTGTGTTTCCATCCCGCTCACATTCTTTTGGCGCCCCCACGGAGGATCTTCTTCGAGTACTTTCTGCTTCGAGCTTCGAGCTTCGAGGTTCGAGCTCCGAGCCTCGGGATTACAGGTTGCAAACTACAGGTTAAAGGTTATAGCTAGGGACACGTATGGGTCTAGGTGGCTGGAGTACAGTGATATACTAGCGGTGGTGTCACTTGCAGTTGTTGTGGGTATGCATCATTTGGCGCCTGTTTTGAGTGCATTGTCTGCTGGTATTGTACGTTACTTGTGGAAACTGCCATTTTACACCTTTGTGGAGCCATATTTGGTTTTATTTGGCAGTCCCAGCCATTTCTGAGACTTGACTATACGCGATTTGCATTAGCCTTCGTGTGAGGGTCGATAGCGTGAGTTTTTATTGAGCTGGGGGATTCTCAAATATGGAGATCCTTTCTGTGATACAGATAGCTGGAGCACCCTTTTCATGACCTTGCCATAGGCTATGTACTAGTGATTTCTATTTGATGCTCGGGTTCTATTGTTGGCAGTTTATGCATAAATATACAGTCTATATTTTGAGTTCTTACTGCTCTACTTCTAGGGAAACTCTGTCAAATTTTTTCCAAGTTGTGATGGATGGTTTTTTGGTCTTTTGAGCCATTTATGCTGTTATGCTGCTGAAATTCTAGCGAAATCAGGGGATAAGTCAGATGTGCCTTCTTGGGAGCTTCATAGTTGACTTTAATGGATGATCAAAATGGCCCTCAATTCACTCCTTTTCATTTAACTCAGAGAATCCAGATAAATGTTCATGTGTCCAGAAGATTTTTTTGTAGCAGCGCATAGTCTTTATGTTCGGGCCAAGAAGTTTAAGAGAGATCCTGGAATGTCCTTTGCCTGTTGTTATTCCGATGATTAACTATGAAAACTCATTTGATGTGCATGTGTTTGTCCTTATCTATAGTTGAGCTCCATTGAAGTTTCTGGGAATTGAGTCACTCAAAAGTTTTGGGTTCTTGCACGTGAGTTCAAAGGAGTTCTCAAAGCATCATAATTTGGGTAGCCATGGATTTCTCTTATCCAGAGTTTCATGGAAAAAGTGATGAAGATGTCGAAGACTTTTTGGAAAGATCGAGGTTTCCTGCATTAGCAACCAGATTCATGATCCGGCGCAAATGTTACATCTTCTCCAAATTTGTTTGAAGAGTGATGCACGAGTTTGGTCCAAAGCATTTGAAGAAGAGTTGCGTGGGGCTGATCCACCCGTAAAATTGAGTTGGGACAATCTACAGCATGGGTTGGAAGTGGAGTTTGTGAAGATAGAAGATCCTGACAAAGTGTGGCAAGAAGTACAGGATTTAGTGCAAAAGGAAGGTGAGCCAGTAGATGTATATATACGTAAGTTTTCATTGGCATGGGAGCGGATGTGCAAGGCCTTAGCACCACAGGTCCCTCCACCTGACATGATGAAGAAGGACGGGTTCTTGGCTAGTCTTTGGGAGAATATACGTTGGAGAGTGGAGCTAAAGAAGCCTAGGATATATGAAGATGCACTAGAGGTAGCAAGGAACAAAGAGTGGAAGCTGAGGAAAATGAGCGCATAAGGGGTGGAGTCTTTGCCCATGAGGTCTGAATTTCAGCCTATGGATTCTTCGCAAGGTCACATACCAGGGGTTCATCATGAACCAGTCAGTGGTTTCTGTTACTCCTCAAGTTATGCCAGCAGTGGTCACTACAGCAATGCAAGATGATAGGCTAAGGCAAGAAATGAGGCAAGTGGTAGATTTAATGAATAATCTCATCCTAAACATTCTAGGTCAAGTGGTAAATAATCAAGGTCGAGGAATGTTTGCAAATCAGCCAGGAGGTGAAGAGAGACCTAGGAATAGTGTTGGACAAAGTAATGGTAGGTTGGATGCAGACACCCACATGTTATAATTGGGGAGAGCTAGGCCACCAAGGATGGGGGGAGACATGTATCCATTGCCAAGACAGGTGCTAGCTAGGTCAAACGATTATGGCATCGAAATCAAGGGAGAAGACGGAACCAGTGGATTAACCCAGAAGGAAAAGGAAAAGACAAAGGTGCTAAGTGTAGTCACCTTGGAGAAGGCATCAAAGCTAGAGGATACATTAGTGATGCCTATTGGGAAGAGGACCACAGAGGAAAAGGAAGGAAGAAGTACCCCAAGTCCTAGTAAGAAGAAGGGAAAGAGCCATGAAGGCGAAGATGTCAAGGCCAAGAGGAAAAGGAGGTCTCGTCGCAAGTTTCATGTTTCAGATTTTCCACTAGGGGATGGGCAATTAAGCTATGACTTGAAGGAGGATCTGACAAGCAGGAAGGCAAATGTTACTTTTGGGCAGCTTATAGAGATGGTGCCTAAGCTAAAGCGATAGTGGAAGAGGATGGTTAACCCAATGGACGAAGAGCCAGAGAGAGGTTCAGTGAAGGTGTTGGCAATGGACGAGCTACCCAACATTTGTCCAATAGTAGATGTGTGGCATAAAATAAAAAATTTGGGACAAGGTTATGTTGATGGAGGAGCCCAAATATGTGTCATAACACACTCATGCATTGAGAAGATGGGTGTTACAGTGACTGGGGTGTCAGGCTTCCGGATTAGATTCGCAAACCATCAAAAATTAAAATGCTTGGGTGTTGTAAAGAGCTTAGAAGTGGAGGCATATGATGGAAAGGCAGTGGTTGATTTTCATGTAACGCCAGCATGGTTGAAAGCATATCCTATTATATTGGGTAGACCATGGTTACGTGCAGTGGGAGCTGTTCAAGATTGGAGGCGTGGTACGATTAGCCTCTATGAAAATACGGGTGCTAAGAAGCTATATAATATGGACACAAGGAAAGGATTAGAAGAGCTTTATGAAGATTAGGATGAGTCTAGTGATGAAGACTATTCCAGAGTGTCTAATGAGGACAGTGATAGTACTACCAACAGTGATGAGGATGTTGATGTTGCAATATTTCTTTTGATGGACAAAGGAATCCAGGAGTCTGGTTTAGTAGCATTTGTGAATGAGGTTGAAGATGAAAGTGAAGGGCCTTATGAAGTGATCGAAGGGCTGATGCAAACCAAGGTTGAATTGTCAAAGAAGCAAGACTTGATGACACAAATGATCAATGGAGACTTCTCAGCTATGGAGAAGGAGATAGATTTGCACATGAAGGTCTTAGCCAAAGTAATCGATGATTTTCTTGATGCAAAGTTGATATATGGCATCTCTATAGGATTTCCTTGGGAACCAGGTGGAACCTTGATTAAGCTTTTGATGCAAGGAATGCCGACTGTTTTTGTGTGGGATCCAGGTGGAATGAATCTCTTTTTGCTGTGCTGCTGAGCATGAATGATCTAGCAGGCTAGGGGATGGGAAAATCATGTTAGGGGTTTTTTGGAGCAAGTGATTGCGCATATGTACATACCCATGCATGGTGCATCGAATAAAGGATTTCCCATTTTCCATAGCCAGGTGGTTACGTGGGGCCCACATGTGTACAGGTAGGATAGGGTGTACATAGTGCATCCATTTTCACTATTACCAGTACCAGTGTGTTTTTCTATAATAATGATGAGTTGATAGCGCGTAAAAATTCTCGAGGAAGCTATCCGCGGGCTGACGACATGAGGTAAGCAGGTGCGTCAGATGACATCTAGTGGCGTCAGGAGGTCAAATGGGGTCAATGCTTGCATGTGGATAAGTATGGACACAACGTGGGTGTTTTCTTGTGATAATTATGCAGAGAGGTCATCATGATGAACATCTTTTGGGGCCACTTCACATGGTGGTGGGATGCATTATTGGAAAAAGATGAGTGCTAGGTGTGTGGATGGATGTAGTAGGGTGACAACTATGCACTGCGAGGTCAATTTTTGGCTTGTTCGGGGTCCGTTTGAGGTCATCTAAAAGGCCAAGGGTGCCCAAGTGATAAAGATAAGTGTGGGAACTGAAAAAACAGAGAGAATACCAGACAAAAACATGGAAATAAGAGGAGGAACAGCCACAAGTGAGTTTTTGCTGTTTTTGGAGCCTGTTTTGGCCCTAAACTGTTCATTCGAGGTGGGATTTGAGCACTTTGACATTGTAGACTGGGGTTTTGGGCCGTTTCAAACGTGATTGGCGCGGTCCATTTTGCCAAATTTCTCACTATTTTTTTGTTGTTTTGGTTGTGTAAGTTTCTCCTGTGAGTGAAGCTTCTGCTCCAATTTGTGATTGTATCTGGCATACTTTACCCATATTGTGTGAGCTATTTTCCCCATTGGTGTTGGCCCAAGATCTATTGAATCTAAAAATAAAAAATTCTCCTCTTTTGAGCTGAGTTTTTTTGGTGTGTGTGTGTGTCTCTCTCTCTGTGTGGAGTGGGTAAATGGGTAGTCTCTCTCCTCTCACTCCATAGGTGTGTTCCCTGTCTCGGCCAGGTGTGTTGTCCAAGCCGAGTGGTACCCCATAGTGTGTGTGTATATCCTTCCAAGAGTGTGTGTTGGGTCCTTATAGAGGCGTTGTGTGTGTTTCCATCCCGCTCACACCGTCTTACTTCGTCCACCTCTCCTTCTGTAAAAGGGATATTCGGGATATTCTCCGCAATGGCATCTAAGATCTCAATGTTTTTGATATAGTCTTCGAACCGATCCCGGTGAACCCTTCGAGATGATCCCGACATAGCTTCAAGTGATGGCTTCCACAACTCACTCAAATCTCCTTTGAGTGCTTGCTCGGCTCTGAAACTTTCCATCAGTCTTTCTAACCGCACCGCTTTCTATGACTTGGTTTCCTTGATTGGCACTTGTAGACTTTCTTTCTTTCCCTTCTTTGACTCTCGCAGCTCTTCTAGCACGGTCGCTAACCGGCACTTCAAACGTGTGGCTACCCTGGGTGCTTTGGGGGGTTCTTGTTCTTTGTCTTCTTTTAGCTTTAGCCAATCATTTTGTGAGGGAGGTAGAGGCGAGTTTCCTTTGGCATGCAATGGTCCATAGACAACTTTTGTTATCAGCTCCCCAGGTACAATATAGGTGGGATTTCTGTTCCCCATCTTCACCAGATTGTCGTGGATATAAGCGGCGTAATTTATCACTTTTGGTTTGCCCTTCTGCATTGCCCAGGTGAAAGTGGTTGCAATGGCTCCAAGTGGCATTCTGTATTTTTGTGGCCTCTTTGTACACATCTGGAAGTATTGATTGTAAAGTTGGCTCATGATAGCCACCTCCAGGTTTGCAATGTCTTCAAATGTGTAGTTATTCTTCTTTTTCGAGTAGACCTTGACTTCTTCTCGCCTCTTTGTCACACTATCTCCTTTGTTTGAGATGTCAAGTGCGGTTGCCACCACCTTTTTTATGATGACAATCATTGTATCAAGATTGCCTTGCATATCGGTGACTCGGGCCACTCCATCTTCTTTGATCATGGTTACAAATTCCCATACTCTTTTAATATCAATCCTCGCTAGCAAAGCTTCAAAGTAGTTGTGGAGATCCAGCTTTTCCAAGTAATCTCCCATCTTGCTCATGAAAAATTCATTGAGCTCCCGAGGTATCATGAGTAACTCCACTGCATTTCCTTCAGGATCTTTGAACACTCCTTGGTAGATTCTCAAATCATTGGACTCTAGAAGATCATCCTGAATCCATGTTCTTGTGGGCTTCAGGGTTCCCTCTGGGAATCCAAAAGGCTCCACTTCTTCTAAGTAGTCTTTCATAGTCATCCTCTTCTTTTTTGCAGGTGATTTTGCGGCTGCCATGGATCCTGTTACACTCAGTAGTCCAAAGTTCGCGTTTTTTACATATTAGCTGATAAACTAAGTTCTAACTACCCAAATGACTTGAAAATTGAAAATAAAACCTAAAAGGAACTAGGGAAACTCTGCATTTGCTCACAGTAGCTTTCTGGCTAAAAAATTATCATGTAGACATCCTACGTGTAGGATGTCTACCTTCTCTGTTTTTGGTGAAACTTGGTAGGCTTGTGGCCCTTGACTTGAGCAACATGGCTATGTGATTTGAATTGGGTTTGGGCATCAAAAAGTGCAATTTTGGGCAGATTTAGGCTTTAGGCTCATAAATTGGGTAGGATGTCGTCAACAGGTGGAAAATGATATTCAAACAGGTTGAAAGTTGATATACAGGCTTCTTATACCATGTTAATTTCTACCATGAAGTCCAATCTTGCACAGTAGCTCAATATCACACTGGAGACATCCTACGTGTAGGATGTCTATTTTATCAGAATGGCTTGAAGTTGGTTCTGTGGGTAGCCCTTAGCATGTGGAACATGGCCCTGCTCTTAGATTTTGATTTGGATAAGCAAATTTGGTGTTATTAAGAGCATGTGTAGTGTTTTTAAGCTCAAAAAGTGCATCTTGGATGTTTTGGGGGCCAAATGTGATGGGAATCGCTTCAAAATTGATACATGAGCTTATGAAGGTGTTATAAATGTTGAGCTATATATAGTGTCTCTATATATAGCACCCTGGTCCCCTCTATATAAACTCATCATGTGTAGTCATTGGACATACTTTGGGGCTTGTACATGTCGGTGTCATCTCTCTCTCCTCTTGTCTACATGCTCTCTCTCCCTCCGGTTCAACATGGTATCAGAGCCATCCTTCCAAGGCAAGGTTCGGTGTGCAAGACATCTAAGGCAAGGCTCAATGTCGGGTGATGTGGTGCGCAACACAGGGCCTTTGGCCTTCCAAGGTAGAGTTTGACCAAGGAAAGGGGTCGATGACTATGATGAAGCTTTGCGACATAGCAATCATCCGAACACAGAATCAAAGATAAGTCATGTTTTTTTATTCGTTCTAAAAGTTCTTTATTTTGTTGGTAACTGTGACGAAGCTCGCAACAAAAAAAAGGTAGTTCTAACTTCTACGTCAATCTGCCCTGCTTTTGGATGCTCGTAATAGCTAGCCTGGTCGTCATTCTTGCTTGTTTTTCTTAAAATAACTCTTAAATATGGGGTTGCCTGCTCGAAGCAGTACTACGTCAATCTGCGCTGCTTGTAGATGCTCATAATAGCTAGCAGGTGGTTTTTGGTAGACCTGCTGCAGAGGTTGACATGGCTTACAAGTAGCGCAGGATTAGATGCAGCATAAGCCGTTGAAGGCCTGCTGGGCAGGAGAAGGACTAGAAGGAAAACTGAGCAGAATCCACGCTCATAAGCCACCGCAGCTGCAAACTCACGCGTAGGCCACGGGTTGCCATGAAATGAAGCATGGATTGAAAGAGTGGATTCTGCTTAAGCGCTCTCCCTGTGCATTTTACCCTAAGAATTCCTGTGCAAGCTCGCAGGCTGGACAACAAAGCAACGAGCGCCATCCACAATGGCTAGAAGCCTATGCTATTATTAGCGCTACGTCTTCTAATTACCTCACCTTGTATTCAAGAATAGCTTTAATTACATTACTCTAATAATAGCAAAAATAAAAACCTCCACATGCCTTGAGGAATCAAAATACAGTGCAGCAGAGAGCAGCGGTTATCCGTACACAGGCGGCTGCATCTGAGGTCGTTGGGCTTAATGTCACGATGGATGGTGCCCTGAGCATGGCAGCAGATGAGGGCATGAACCCGGTGAAAAGTCTCCCCTCTTGGTTTTACAGCGCTACCAAGTAGTGCTTTGCTACGCTACCAAGCAGTTCCCCGTGACATAAATATCGACTTTGTCCAGTTACCAAACATCGACCATCCTGCTCTTGACATGAGTAGCGGCTTCATTTAGTTACCAAACAGCACTAATTAAGCATCGGGGGTCAACAACATGCAGATATAGAGTTACCAAACAACACTAATTAAGCATCGGGGGTCACCCTCTGCAAACCACTATAAAACAAATTCAAAAATACAATTTTTTTTTCCAAAAATAATTGTATTGATTATTTTGATACTGGATGAAGTTACATGATGCGTCTTCATCCAGATGACAAGATTTACCAAAAAGCCATTATCTATTGACTAGTCATTCTCTTGAGGTTTTGCAGATTTGCACAAAACTAGTGTCTCTAATACCATGGTACGTAGTCATGATGGTGATTACTTTTTTTTTTTTTTTTGGACTCTATGATCTATGTTGGATTCATCAAATAATTGATTTTATGAAGACAAACTTGGTGACAATAAAAGATTTATGAAGATATGTTTGGTGATGTCATATTGATGACAACATGAAGATATGTTTGGTGATACGATAGCGATGACAAGCTACATAGCAGATTCATGGAGATACTTCTGATTACGAGCTAATCGATAGCCTTTACACCTCTTTATTGAACCTTTGTATTCATTATTGTATTTGATAGGATAGGAGTAATGTAACTCCTCATAAAACATTCATTGTAAAAGGAGTGATGTAGCTCCTCATAAAATATTCATTGTAAAAGGAGTGATGTAGCTCCTCATGAACATTTGTATATTCAATGATTTTTATAATATAACGGTGGGTGTATATAGAACTGTCGGTTTATCCCTAGATCCCCCAAGGGTTTTTTCATCCACAGTTAGGGACCCTTATTTGAGCGGGGGTGTTGAGCTTATATGTGAAGCTACTCAATATATGGCTTCTCTATATATGGCACCCAGGTCCCCTCTATATATACATCATCTCATGTGTGTATTCTACACACTTTGGGGTTCTATTTCTGTGCTCTCTCTTTCTCTCTCAACAATAAAGAGATTTGGAACTCAAAAATACCAGCTGGGGGTCAAATAGATCATTTAGACATCCTACGCATAGGATGTCTATTTCATCAATTTTCACATCTGACCCCACAATTAGCTTGGCAATGTGCTCATCAGTATATTGTGGAAGTTTCATGTGATTTGACTAGTTTTGGTAGGTCTATGGCCCATTATTGCCTCTATGCTCTGACTTTTCGTTTTCTGATGCATATGAGGTCAACTTTTGTCCAAATGTGATGAAACTTGGTGGCTAGCATGTACAGGCTATGTAGAAAAAAGTGTGTGATATGAGATGTTGAGTTTGGCTCCCATATATGGCCTTGATACATCCTACGCATAGGATGTCTCCTGATGAAATTTATATGGGAAGTGCTATTGGTGCCTGTCCTCAGCCCCCTTGAGTCCCTTTTGAGCGCTATTTCAACAAAAATGTCAAATAGATAGATAGAAACTCCTTGTATGGCTTTCAGAGCGTCTGAGCCGTTTTTTGACTCTTGGAGTGCTTTTCGGTGATGAAATATCTTGATGTTAGTCTCCATAGCTTCCCTGTTCCTTGGGGATCCTTGCCATATGGTTTTTATTGACTTTGGCTTCACCGGAGCTCCATTTGTCAATTTGTCACTCTGGAAGTGCCTGTGGTTGCGTTTACATGTCGTCGATGACTTGTGGTGTTCTACCACCATAGGACTTGGTTGTTGATGGTCTAAGAAATCCGCTCGTGAAGTTTGGTGGCAAACGGACATGCGGTGAGAGCTAGTTGACGCTTTGTGTGTCTAATGCCGTTTTTGAAGCTTAGTGCCGCTTTGGGTTGCCTTATGGCCATTTGGGCTATATAGACTTGTCGAGCATGTCGAAATGATCCTACCCATGAGTTTTGGTAGCATTTGGGCGCCTTTCCACTGATTTACCATTTGGTGGCCTCTTGCAGGGCTCTAGAAGTTAGGGTTTTTCCCAATGGTTTTCTACTGCCTTTGTGCATTCAAAAGTGGTCTCCTATGCTAGAGTAAGCCACCGATGAAGCCTCATTTCTTTTTGGTTAGCCGTTATGTGGCCACTTCTACCTGTAGGTCTCTACTGCTCGCTTCCCGTGTGAACCCTATGCTAGTTTTCGCGACAAAACATCAAACATACGCGAAAAGCTCAAGGTGGTGAGCCTATCTCTCATGTCTGGAGCCTGTCCGGTGGTTGTGTGCGTCGTAGAAGCCGTTGGAAGTCAGGTTTGCTCTAGGTGGCAAGAGCTCTCTCTCAAGAAGGCAATAGTAGAAATGAGCTTTAAATGAAGTGAAAAAATCTTATAACAGGGGTCCCTGAACCACTTTCCATGAAATTTGACACGTGCTCCCAACTTCTTGCGAGATGCGGTTTAGGCTCAAAAATTTCTTGTTTTGAACTCTATTTGCCCAGTTTCCGAGAAATTTGACGTTTCGATCAAAATCTAGCCAAAACACGCTTTTCGCTCCATTCACATAATTGCACCTCCTATGTACCATAGGTTGTCCTATAGCCACTGATCATCCCTATATTTTTTTTTTCATTACGATCGTATTTCACCTGCTTTTTGTATTTTTGAATATTTTTTGCCGATAATTAGTAAAATTAAAAATAAAATAGCAAATTAAACCCTAAAAATCCCCAAAAATCATAATAACTCAAAAACATCATCGCAAAACACTATATACACTCACATGCAATTTTTATGGCCGTATTGCTCCGTTTTATCAATATTTTGCCCAAAAAATGGCTATTTTTACCTATATATACACACTTAGGGGCTTGATTTGGCGTTTGGCCCCATATACATGTAGATTTATGCTGTGTAAGGGCATATGTACTTAGGTTAGTCCAAAAAAAATTGCAATCAAACGAAAAGCCTCTAAAATAGTCGAAAAACATGCTCTTTTTGCTATTGGGTCCGCATTTGGGAATGCCTCCCCCCCTCCTAGCCGGAGCCCTCCCGAATGACAAGGTATCGCCTCGGTGTATGTGCTGTGCATGGGTTAAACATTGTGCTAATGCTGGATCGTGAAATGTGGCCCTATATGATGCATGGAAAAAATCAATGCTGTGCAAGAGGAGGGAATAAGCAAGATGCTTATTGGCATTCGACATCGAGGTTTCTTGTTTGTTGTTGATTTGGTTGGCAAATTTTCTTTGCAAGTAAAAGTTGTAACTCTACCACTCTCTGTTTGATCGTTTTTCTTGCAAAAGTCGCTTCATTTGCCGCTACTGTTGATATGGCCATGGTTGTCTCCTTGGAGAGAATTGTCGTCGCGAAATTGGCCATAGTCTTTGTCTCTTTTTCTTTCCATTTGTAGCTTTATTTTGGAGGTTTTTGTAGGTTTATTGCTACTTCCATGGTTGTCATTGTTGTGCTGCTGATTGGCACCCACATTGATCGGTTTGTCGGTTTCATAGGTAGTGTATGTCTGCATTCCGATGCTGCTTGTACTGAAGGGAGTTCCTGTTGCTTTAGTTTTGGGATCCAGATGCGAGTCGCATTGAAGTTGTACTAAGCATTCTCTTTGGGATCCATATCTTTTTTATTCCCTTGTTTTTTTGTTGAACTGTGTGATTCTGTTGACTTCTTCTGTTGTATTGCATGTATACCATGTCACCTCTATCCTTCCACACCCATACTTGTTTTTCGTGTGTTGCTAACCTTGATGTGGTCTGTGTTGTTGTATGTTGGTATTGAACATGGTTGGCAGTTCCCTGTTTGTTCGCCATGGGTATCGTGTTGTTCTTTAGTAGCACCCATCCTTTTGGTTCTTTATCCAGTGATTGTGTTGCTGCCATCTGGTTCTTCTGGGGTTGCTGATCAAAGGCTACCACCTGTTGTTCTTGTGCATACTAAATTTTGACTCCATCCGCATTCTAATCACATTATAATCTTTTTGCCAAGGTTGTCCCAACAACAGGGGTGTTGTGTGCTTTCATCTTCAACCACATAAAACTTGTGTGGGTAAATATATTGATGTATTTGTACATGCAATATAGTACAGCCCAATGTATTCAGCGAATGTGATGTACTACTTTCCAGCACTTGTGGAGAAGGATGTAGTTGATCTTTATGCTTGAGCTGTTTGTATAATTTGTAAGAGATTAAATTTGGTTCAGCTCCAGAATCCAGCAATGCCGTCGATTCAACTTGATTGCAATTATTGGTTCCACTATGTCTTCACCAAAATTCATTAATCGAATAGCATTTATTCGTAACGGTGATCCACTTTGTTGTTTTGTCGTAGAAGCCTTCTTTTTGCAATGTGTTCTTTTGTTTCTGCTTGGGCCTCTTCTCGTACCCTCTATTTCTTCTTCATCCGTTGTTTTTCTTGATGGATTTGTTGAAGCATATCCTGTGTTAGTGGTAAATGATATTTTTTTAATGGACACCCACTAATCCAATTTGGCATTTCTTCCCCTGCTAATGTAGCAAGTTTGACAGCTCCACTCTGTGATAAGTCACTAATCACAAAGGGTCCCATCCCTCGCTTTTTAAGTTTCTTGGTATGTTGCTTCAAGGTATAAACAAGTACATAATCACCTGTTTTGAACTCTTTCGTGCGCACATGCTTGTCAAAAAACTCTATTTGTCTTTTCTTTTTAGCATAGATCGAAGCTACAGCTCTCAATCGAAGTTCATCTAGCTTTTCAAGATCATCTATTCTTGAAGAGAGTTTATGTCCTGTCCATTCTAAGCATTTCGCTACTCGTAGAGTCCGAACTAAAAGCTCTATGGGTAATATAGCGTTTAGACCAAACACCATGTTGTACGGTGTTGTTCCTATTGATGTTTTGTAAGCTACTCTGTATGCCCATAGTGTTGAGTGTAACTGCTGATCCCAGTCTGTCCTTGACTCTGTTACAATTTTAGTTAGAACAATACATAGTGTTTTATTTGTGGCTTCAGGTTGTCCATTTGCTTGTGGATGATATGGAGCAGATTTTCTATGTATGACCATGAATTCCTCTAGTAGATATTCAATGACTTCATTAAGAAAATGTGTTCCTCGATCACTGACAATTTCTATTGGTAATCCGTATCGTACAAAGACATTCTCATACAAAAATTGTGGAGTGGTTCTTGTGTGTGCTTTTTGTGTTTCCTTGGCTTCCGTGCATTTTGTGAGATAGTCCGTAGTAGCCACAATGATATATTGGGTATGGGTGCGATATGCAGGGGGTGAAATAGGCCCCACAAAATCAATGCCCCATTTTGCAAATGCCCTTGCTCCCATCATTGGCCATAGTGGCATCTTATCTCTCTTTATCGGCACCTTGGTGCGCTGACATGCATCACAACGCTTTACAAACTCCTCAACATCCATATGCAATGTAGGCCACCATATTCCTACGGTTAAGACAATTTTTGCCGTCTTATCACCTGAAAAATAGCCTCCACTTATTCCTCCATGTGCGTGTTCTAGAATCAACAGGTATTCACTTTCACTTGCACAGATTCTAAGTTTATTGTCCTTCCTTGCTTACAGAGCTGATTCCCAATTAAAGTAAAGTCGCGAGCCTCCAGCTCTATAGCCCTTTTCTGCACTTCTGTTATGTTTTCACGAAATGTCCTTTTTGTTAAGAAATCAATGATATATTGACTCCATGTAGGTGCAATGTTTACCTGAAACAATGTCACGTGATCCACCGGTGGTTTGACACTACATATAGTACAATTGTTAATATAAACATGTGTGTCAGCATACATAGTTGGCCAATAAACCCCTAATTGTTTGAGTCGTTGGTGTGTTTTCATTGTTGAACAATGAAATGCACAATCCTAAACATGTGCTTCTTCAAGATAACACTCGAATTCCTCTTGATTTATACATAATCATAAAATTTGGTCCGAGCCTAGATGATACACTCGTCCTGCAATCAACTGGAAGTTTTTTGTTTGTTGAATTGTTTGTTGTTTGGATCTGTCTTCCTTGTTATCAAATCTACCTCCAAAGAAAAGGATGCTAACAATTTCTTAAACCATTTGGGTATCATTTTGATATTGAAAAGATAAGCATCAGGTATGTCATCATCTACTCCTTCAGGAGCTTCCCCGTTTTGCAGCCTTGAAAGATGATCCACCCATAGATGAGTTTTACCATTTTTGACCACCACTGTGAAATCAAACTCTAGCAATATAATAAACCAGCGTACAATTATCTCAGTATTGCATGGTTTATTTACTAGATACAAAAGAGCTTGATGATCTGTGAAGAATACAAATTTGTTTGCGAGCAAATAATGCCGAAACTTCTTTATAGCATAAATCATTCCTAACCCCTCTCTTTCAGTGGTTGTGTAGTTCTTTTCTGCACTATTTAGCTGTCGGCTTGCATAACAAACTGGGAAATCCATTATTCAGTCTCCACGTTGAGCCAGAATACTCCCAATTGCATATGCAGATGCATCAATGTGAACATGGAATATCTTTTCCCAATCTGGTGCTTTAAGTACAAGTGTTGATACAAGGTTTTCCTTAAGCTTTTGGAATGAAGTTTCACACTCCTCAGTCCAGTCCAAATTGACTAATAAGCGATACAGAGGTTGTGCAATGACTGCATACATATATATGAATCTTTGATAATATCTGCAATGTCCCATGAAGGATTGTACTTGTCTGGCATTAGTAGGCCTGGGCAAGTCTACTATGACTCTGATTTTGTCTAGGTTAGCGGCGGTTATGCCATTTCTTGAGACAATATGTCCTAAGATGCGGCCTTGCCTAACCATAAAAATGCACTTTTCCGGGTTAAGATAGATTCGATATGTTCTGCATTTCTCAAATACCTTTTGTAAATGGTCAATATGTTCTTCTCGTAGAAGAGAGTGGACACAAAGATCATCCATATATATTTCTAAGAATATTCTCAGGTATTCTTTGAACGCATGAGTCATTAACCTTTGGAAGGTAGCTGGGGCATTGGTCAAGCCAAAAGACATAACTCTATACGCATATATTCTCCATTCTGTGGCAAACGTTGTTTTGTGTTGATCCTCTACTGCAATTGCCGGTTGGTTATACCCTAAAAGCTCGTTTCCCAGCCACCCTCTCAAGTACATGTTCTGTGATCAGCAAGGGATAATTATCCCTTATGGTGGCTGCATTTACTTTTTTGAGGTTCACACACACACGTAACTTTTCGTTCTTTTTGGGGACAACTACAATGGGTGACACCCAATTTGTATACTCAATTTCATAGATGAATTCATCATCCATCATCTTGTCAATCTCCTCTTTGATTCGTTTAGCAAATGTGTCATTATATGTGTAAGGATGCTGTTTGCTAGGTTTGGCATCTGATTTCAATGGAATTGTGTGTTCTCATATCGATGCATCAACTCCCATGAGGTCTTTGTAGGACCATGTAAACACATCTTTATACTTCTTGAGAAGTTGTGTTAGCAGCTCTTCTTCTTCAGGCTCTAAATCTGTTGCTATATAGACCGGCTGAGGCTTTTCACCTGGTGTAGCGAGGTCTATCCGTTTTGCATTTTTCGGCCCATCGTAAGATTCTTGTTTTATTCTTTCCCTAATTGGGGGTGTCATTATGATTTTTCTGTTCTGGATCGTGAATTTTCGATAGTGGGATGGTACATTCATGTTTCTTTTTTCTGACTCCTCCTTACCATCACCTTCTCCCTCAGTAGTCCATACCTCTCGTAATGATCGTTTTAGTTGTTGGTATTTCTTTTTACGCTCCATTTTGGTCCACTCTGGGTCTTTTGTTTTTTCCTCTTTTGATTCTTGAGATTTTTTTGATTTTGTTTCTGTTTTAGTCTTTCGTGCTTGTTTTATTTCCGCTTGCGTTCCTTCCCTTTGAAATTTTGAGAATCTTCTTGATATTTGGTCTTTCACACAATCCTCTGCTTTGACAAGCATCAGATAGTGAGTTTTATCTTTTATCCTGGGCATCAGGTTCTCTCTCATTTTGTTTGCTGCTCTTTTTTTTTTCTATAGTTCCTGGCGTCTGGGGTGTTGATTGGAAAAATCATAAAACTTGATATCGTTGTTGTCTCCCCACGCTCGCTTGAGCTGTCTGAACACCCTGTATCTGTATCGTTATTTACCTCTAGATGCTCAGAGAAGTTATAAAACTCTTCTTGTTCTGGTGGTTCTACAATGTCATCTCCTGCTGGTATAAGGATTACCATGTAATAGGGTAGCACATCATAGCCATCCTTATCGCAAAATTTTGTCGTTGGGCTATCTGTAATGGTACAGACATCCAATGTTAGTAGTATGTGTTCCCATTCCAGAGGTTCTAAGGCATCTTCGAGAAAAGGTTCCGGAGTATAATCCTTGTGCTCAATAGCTCCTTCTAAGATGCATTCCTCTCTTTTTAAGCTCCCACAATGTGAAGCTCCGCATATCCATAGCTCTTTTTTTTTCCCTAACCATGCTGGGAGTTTGGACCCTGCCAATGTAGCTCGATCAAACTCTTCCACTGGTATCTAGTTCACATCTTTGTAACTATGGTATTTTAGGTGTATTTTGGTTGTAGTCTCGCCATGTCTAAGGTATATGTGGTGGTAACCCCAATCCTGGACCATCTTTAATTGTCTCATGAATGGTCTTCCCAAGATGCTCTCGTAATTGTTTTTTTTGTCGAAATCGACTATTGCAAATGTATGCTCATACTCGATTCCGCACGAGGTAACAATTAATTTTTCTAAAAGTCCTAGAGGCTTTTCCATGAAGCCATCTGCCAATTGCAATTTCATTCTGGTAGCTCTCAAAGCCAGTTTTCCCCAATATTTCTAGATTTCCTTGGTGTCGATAGCAACTCCTGCTCCATTGTCAAGAATAGCTTTGGAGACTACTCCTTGGAATTCTACTGATAGTGTAGTATTTCCATCTTCTCCCTCGCAGTGTTCTCCAACCTTGTTTAAAGGTAGTGGCCTAATATTTAGTTTAGGCTTGTCCAATTCTCTAATCCCTTCTTGAAGCTTCGAGGTGGGGTCTTTGACTCCAAATTTTTCTAAACATTTGCCTACGGTGGCCCACATGTTTGGCCTTAGCATTAGGAGTTCGGCTAATGTGATTGTGCATGCTATAGGGGTGGATAATAACTCAATCAATCCTTGTGAATCCATCACTCTGTTGTAAGAAAAACTTTGAGATGGGATTTCTCTCACCTCAGACTTGGCTTCATACTCCCCTAGGTAAGAGGGTAGAGTTTTTAGCGAGTCTGGTTGGCTGTGCCCCGAACTAATTGATCCCTAGTCTCCCCCTTGTGAATGCATATCAAAGTTCATTTGTGATCTTGCCTCAAATTCTTCAATGGGAGGTAAGATCTCATTTTTCTCTTTTCTGGTGCTATTCATTCGGTAGCTCACCCTGTTAGCTTCGTTGGCATCATGGATTTGCTTCCACGGGTCATCTAGACCATTACAATCCTTACCCATTTCTACCAATGTTTTAGGCTGAAAACCATCAATTGTCTCATCTGTTGTATTTGGCACTATGATCGGTTCTCTCCTAGACTCAAAGGCAGTCGTGAGTCTCTCCTTCGTGTCTACTTGTTTCTCTAAAGTTGGTTTGATAGGGGTTGGAGCTGGTACTTCATGCCAACTTGCAGGTTTACCAAGCAGGTTTTCTATCAAATATTGGGTTCTTTCAATCATCTTTCGACACATTTCCAACCTCTCTTTTTCTATTTTTGCATATGGATAAGTCATCCATCTTTGCTCTTGGGTTTGGTTGTTTTTGAGTCTGGCTTTATATGCTTTTAAAAGTGCGTCTAACTGCTCATTTACCTTTTCTGCCAACACTGATCCTCTTGATCCCGCACTTTTGGATTTTGCTATGTCCTTGGGCCCTATGGTTGCCGGAGTGTGTGAGCTTAGACTAGTTAGATCCTCTATCCGCTCTAATCTATTCTTTGTATGTTTTAACTCCTCGGATAGAGCCGTTTGCTCTCGTTCTCTCCTGGCTTTCACACGCGCCTTTCTAGCGTTCCAAGTGCTTCTCTGATTTTTCATTTCGGAACCTAGGACATAGGCTTTTGGCTCTTGAATTATGGGTTCATTTGTCATTCTTTGAGCTTGGTCTCGTGTCACTGCCTGAATAGGTACTACTGTCTCGTTTTCTGACCCTCCACTGGAAGGCACTGCTTCCAGCATGTTCAAGGTATTTTTTGCTCCTCTTGTTGGGTTCTTTGGTATAAAAACCCCAATGACTCTGATTGAGGAAGGCATCAAAGAGCTTGAAATGCCTCAACTAAATACTAGGCTAGTGCCATTAAACAAGGTAGGCGAGTATTACGAGGGAGAAGATAGAAACACCACCCTTCCTGTGGAATTCAATGGTGTACAAACCATGGCAATCCTTGACAGTGGAGCTGGTGTGGCCATTGCAACCAAAGAGGTTTGGAAAAAATGGAAAAAACCTGCCTAAGATCCACACGAATGACCCTGCAGCTTGCAGATGGACACAAGGAAAATCCCCTAGGACTGCTAGAAAAAGTAATTGTTACTTCTTGTGGCATTGAATATGAACACACTTTTGCTGTTGTCGACTTTGGCAAGAAGAACAACTATGAAATCATTATGGGAAGACCATTCATGCGAAAATTGAAAATGGTCCAAGATTGGGTTTATGACCATATATACCTGAGACACATGGAAACCATAACAAAGGTAAACTTGAGGGACCATAGCTACAGGGATGTGACGAGAACACCGGTTGAGGAGTTTGATTCCGCCACAGTTGCAGGATCAGAACTGCCAGCTTGGTTAGGTAAGCCTAAAGAACTGTGGATGTGTGGAGCTTCACAATGTGGTAGCTTGAAATGTGAGGAATGTATCCCAGAATGGGTTATAGAGGATATGGACTATATCCCAGAACCATTTCTTGAAGAAGAGTTAGAGACTTTTGGATGGAACACATCTTGGCTACTCTGGACGTGTGCGCCGTGGAGGATGCTCCCACAAAAAGTTTTGTGATGAAAATGGCTATGATGTCGTTCCTTATTTTGCAATGAGTGTAATCCAGGAAAATGAAGAGAACCAGAAATCACAACAAGCTCTCAAAATAAGGATCAAACAAAGAAATGTGGAGAATCAAAATGAAGAAGACGACGAGTTCTATGACTCTGTAGAACACTTCGAGCTTCAAGAAGATCAACGGCCCAGGAATCAATGTCATCGCTACACGAATAAAGTGCATCAAAAGTAGATTCCAAAAACCTCGATGAAGAAGGAACAACCACCACGCAAATTGGGATCTTCGTAATATGCATGCATAGGTACCAAAGCATTCTCTTCTGGCTCGGTTACTGTTGGTGTGTATCTTATGCCGATTGGTCGTAATCCCGGTAGGGATGGTTGCTGGCCCAACACTGGTTGTGGTCTTTCGACACCTACAGGTCCTAGTAGGTTGCCTGCTTGATACCTAGGCATCGATGGAAGTTGAGGAGATGCTACCTGAGCCTGGGGCACATAAGGTTGTTCTCTCACATATCCCTTGTTATAATAACATTCCTCCGTCAAATGGTTTGTCCATTTTTTTTCAATAGCACACCACTTTGGCTGTTTAGCCTAAGGTTTGGCATACACGTTAATCTTCTTTAGCACTTCTTCTACAAGCTGCTCCTGGCTTACAACTACTTCTCCCTTCGGTGCTGTCTTAGCGGACTTGCTTCCACTTTGTTGTAAGGATGAATCGTCATCAAGATCCTTGCATTCACCCTCCTTGTAGACTGCACAATTGTCAACAAGGTAAAGATCCTCCTTAGTTAACGTCGTGCTCCTCTTCATATGTAAGTCCTTTTGGAGATCTGCGTTCCTTAGTCCTTGTATAAATATAAGCATAAGTCTGGACTGAGTTGGCATTTCTTCCATAGGGCAGAACTTAACATATCTTTTTAGTCATAGGGATGCCTTTTGCATAGATTCCCCTTCTTTCTATTTGAATTTATGCATTTGTAAGACTTTATTATGAGCTATCCCCCTTTGTGAGAATTCCTCAGTAAACTCGTCAAACACCTCCTCCATAGACTCAAAGTCTGTACACTCCATAGAGTTAAACCAAGTAGCAACATCCTCCTCTAGGGTCAGTCCAAACCCGTAAAATTGGGTATGGAAATCTAACACTTGTTCAACTCTAATTACACGCACAAAGGCTGCTACATGATCCCTAGGATCTCTGTTTCCCATGTATTTCTTGTTTACCCATTTTTGCACCTGAGAAGGTCTAATTCTACGATGGTCTACAAATCTCATCATTGGTTCTCCTAGTCCCAATCGATATACCTCCTCTGGCCTTCGGTAGTGGGAGGGTTCCTCTCCCAGAGGTGCTCCTAAGCCATAATTTTTGACAATTTTTGCAAGAGATGGTTCATCTCTTCGAACTCGTTCCAGGGGTTGTCTTCCAGGCTCTGTTGACCCTTGAGTTTTTGGATTACTCTTGCCTTGATACCGTGAATAGAGTGGTGGTTCTTGTAAATCCCTTATCCCTTGTGCGGCTGGATAACCATCTCGGTTTTGGTCTTGTTCTAATGTTGCACTTTGTCGAAGCCATGGCTGCAATGATGGTTGGATTACTGGTTGGTTTTGGTAGTTGAACGTATGTTATCAGTTAGAATGTGAGGTCGCGTCATACTCTTCTGAAAATGGATTTGTCGACTTGCTAGGGGTATAGGTAACCCTTGGCACTTATTCGGGGGCATATGTTGATTTTTTTGGAACTGTTGCCTTTTCTACCTCCTCTGGGAGAATACATTTGTATTCTCACCCGTACCTATCAACAAAAATGATATCCTTTCCCATAGCAATTTCATAAGAGAATAAGTAAAGAACCTTGTCTTTGCTTAATTCATTTGGGTAGGGTTCTTTGCATCGAAAACAAGAGACTACTCTCTCACTCTCATGCTTGTAAATTCCCACATTCTCATTATAGGTAGAGACCCTGGTTGTTTTCTTATTATACATAAAAAGGGCTCCAGGTCGACCAATGTTCGGAGGTGGTTCTTGAGTTTCTGAAACCATTTTTCCTTTTGCCACGTTATCTCCATATCTGTTGTAATTCTTAGGGCTACTAACTATAAGATAGTGGTTCGCCTTTTCGTCTCGGAATCTATCTCCATCATCATGTTCGGAGGTGGTTCTTGAGTTTCTGAAACCATTTTTCCTTTTGCCACATTATCTCCATATCTGTTGTAATCCTTAGGGTTACTAACTATAAGATAGTGGTTCGCCTTTTCGTCTCAGAATCTATCTCCATCATCATAGACTCGAATTATCTCCAGTCTCTGAGCAGGTCTTTCTTCAATACAAATACACTTGCGTCCTCAATAGTCAGAATAAACTAGGGCTCCCCTAGAGTTTGTTCCTTCTAAGAAGATTATAGTGAACTTGGAATCTTTCAAAGGATTTTGGGAGGTGCTTCCTCCTAGGCATTGGTCCCTCATCGGAGAAACCTCCTGGCTGTTGACTACCCATCATGAAGAAGGACTTATCTGATGAAGTGTCAGTATCACTAACCTCCTCAATAATCGCTGCTAGTGGATCTAGCCTTGCCTGAGTTACACTCTCCTCGGTGGACACTAAGCTACCCTGATCACCTACCACTCTTTGATCTCTAGGAATGTGTCTTCCTGATTTTAAATTCATCAAATTTAGCAAAGCAGTTTATCACAAATCCAACCACTCACTTGGCAAAGGATCAGTTTCCGCACACTTCTTGCTTTGCCACTGAATATACTTGTACACAAGCGTTTAATTTCGGCAATCGAATCAAAGTATTTGACCGCTAGAGGTGGTCTTAGTAATGATTGGTATAATTGGAGGTTTAACCTCAACCACTACTGTATTTTACACACTTCGGATGTTCTTGATTAAGTCGGCTAATCTGGAACTGTACTTCCCTCGGATGTTGGTCAATTTACACGGAAAGTCCTAATTCCGTCTTTGCTCCGTCAAAAGGTCAAACAAGGTCTAATTTCACTTCTGAAAGAAGTTCTGGAACTCTTATGTCAATTGGAATATCACTCTATGATCTCAGTCAGCTTTTCTCTTCACGAAGCGCCTGTAGACATCCTACGTGTAGGATGTCTATCTGCTCTATTTTCTTGGATTTTGCACTATAGATTCCCCTTGATGTGCCGAGTCCACAGCTATTTTTACTTTCTGATTTGGACTATTATACCTTAGGTTGATACATATACCAAATGATATTCCTTTAGCAAGTTACTAGAGGTACTTGTATGAGGTAAAACAAATGGAATGCCTTCAAGTACTATAAGTAGAGTACATTACACCTAAGAAAATAGAGAGCCACAAAAGACATTAGCAATGGTTTGAATTTACCTGAGAGTCATCATGAATATGCGCTGGATGTTTGACAACATTTTTTCTTCCAATCTTCTTCCAACATATGTCCTTTTTGTTGGGCGAAACTCGAGTCTTTGAGCTCCAAAAGACATAAACTAGATCTCTTACTTCACCTGTCACAATGTTACCTTGAGGAAATTGTTTTTGACAAGGACTCAATGGCAAAACTTCCTCATCATCTTTAATCTCAAGATGATAACTGGATGCAGCAATGTTTCTTTGATGAACACCCAAAATACGTGCTACCCTTGTATGTTCTTTGATGAACACCCAAAATACGTGCTACCCTTGTATGGTTCATTTGTGTTGTGACATCAGTATTATTCATTACCATTGTCAAAGAACATATCATCAAGGAGAGCTCATTTGTTGAGCAGGGCACCTTGAGCTAGCTAAGGGTGTTATGGATGTTAGGTAGAAGAGTGCTTTCAACATTAGCTATTTATGTTTGCAAATTCTTAAAAGTAGGATGAAGCAAGAGTTGTTGTAATAACTCTATCTGGATTCTTGTAAGCCCTAGTCTTTGCCTGCGTCAAAAATTTTCCATAGCTGAACCAATTTGCTTTCTTGATTTGGCTTCATCCATTAAAGATGGATCTTGCAACCTATTGCTTTCTTTTTCTTTCCTTCTCTGTTCTTGTTTCTTAATAGCCTAATACTCACACATAGAAGCGGTGTCCATATTGTGAACACTTACATTCCTCTCCATAGTTCAATCCCTATTTAGGCAGCCTTGCACATCAGTCTAATCCCTGTTTGGATAGCCTTGCTCATTCACCATGCTAGGAGAAGAAGTTGTGAATTCCATGCCTTGAGGATTATCCTTGTTTATGAAACCCTGCATATTCTCCATGTTAGGATAACCAATTGTATTCTTTGGTCAATCTGTGAATTCCATGCTGGAAGGAGTGTGGGTAGTGCAAACAGGTAAAGAGCTACAACTACAGAATCTCGGCTATGTCGTGAACACGGAGGAAGAAAGACAGGAAGAGAGAGAGAGAGAGAGAGAGAGAGAGAGAGAGAGAGAGAGAGAGAGAGAGAGAGAGAGAGAGACCACGACTCATCTATAATTGTTGCATAGAACTATGTTGTTATAAACCAAACGTTTTTTTTTCATAAAAGAATTTCCCAAAAACAAATTTAAAAAACAAATTTCCCAATAAAGTGGATAAAAAAGACCCCCAAAAAAGGCTAATTTTCTACCAAAAAGAAGTAGTGTCCTTGACAATGCATATTGTACTACCAAACCATGCTTTCAACCCCAAGCAGTCAATGAACAAGTACTATTTTTTTTCCTTTGTCTATTTTAAATATTGAGACTCCAAGATACACGTATCACTCTATATATGTTTTAGAGGCCTTGATTGTATCCGGATCTCTCTCTCTCTCTCTCTCTCTCTCTCTCTCTCTCTCTCTCTCTCCCCTTCTTTCCCTCCATAATTTATTTTTGTTTACATTGACAAAAGTTTAATGAGAGTGGTTCTCACTCTCTCCTTAAATGAGCAAGTTTAGCCCTCTCTCTTTTTCTTTCCTTTGTCTCCCTATGATGTCATCCTTTTACTTGGCTTGCTTGTTCCCTCCAAAACAATCTGTCCCCCACCTCGCCCCCCCACCCCCTCTTCCTCTATATGAGATACATGGACATGAACATGCCTCACAGATCGTATGTAGCTATTGGCCAGCTCAAGGTAGCATCACATAGGCTATGATTTGAGAAAGTACAATTTGATGATACTCCCAACAACAAGAGATAGTTTATAAGCCATTTTTTGATTTAGAAGAGGATATTTTTTATTTCAAAGGTGAAGGTGACGTTATTGTATTTAGGGATATGAATGCTCGCACAAAAAAATTACAACATTATACTCATCAATTTCATATGCCATACATTTCAAGGGAGTTGGAGGAAGCTCACTTGTATGATCGTACTTCAATGGATGAGAAAGAGCTGGGCCACTATGGATAGCTAGTTTTACACATGTAATAGCATGGATATGCTCATTTCCAATGGTTCATCTTTGTGGAGTGGAGCCAATTGATTTTCATGTAGGAAACATAATGGGGATAGTGTGATTGACTATATGCTACTCTTTGAAACCATCATGTATTG
Organism: Adiantum capillus-veneris; assembly: GCF_014529385.1. Taxonomy (NCBI): domain Eukaryota; kingdom Viridiplantae; phylum Streptophyta; class Polypodiopsida; order Polypodiales; family Pteridaceae; genus Adiantum; species Adiantum capillus-veneris. Next base: position 93,307,138 of record NC_140944.1, on the reverse strand, counting down.
CATAAAGAGCTTTATTTTTTGCCAATGGACCCCAAAAGCAGACCATCATACTTTATGTATTGACCTTTCATGTCGAGAAGCAACTAAGCATGATAATCTCACCAGTCAAAGGAAAGAGAGTTTATCACTATGTATGGATTTTAAATGGGCACCAATGTACATTGAAATGGTTGAGAAAAAGTTATGGATGACAAAGCTTCAATATGATGCACCATTGGAAACTAAATGGGAAGATTTCAAGAAAGCTAATTGTCCTTGTTCCAAAGAATGTTTTTCCATAAAGCATCTGTATAGTATCAACAAATATGGATCACGCAAAAGGTGGTTTGATAAAGAATGTTAGGATGCTCGAAACTCCTTCGTAAAGCTTTGTTGACCGGTGGGTCAACAACACAACATAACTCAGGTTTCGTACCAAAGTCTTATCTTTTGCAAGTTATGAAATGATGCGGATTATGGCTATAAACGTCATTTGTAATGAGTAGTTATTCAAGTTTCGGAAGCCGGGTGCAATGGCACTTCCAGATTGTAAATACAAAGCCATTTGACCCTTTCAACCCCATTTTTGGTTAAACCTAAGGTAGCCTTAGTATATAAGGTACCTAGGTCATTTTGTAAAAAAGACTTTATCATAATCAAACTTTAGCGCTGCCGTCTACTGTGTGTGAGAGAGAAAGAGAGTGAGCGTGAGCTTCATCCTCTCGCTACGCCCGGCTCGCTCAACGCATTGGAGATCCGACTACACCATTGTTGTAGGCTCGAGGAGAGCTACGCGACAACGCCAAGCATTCCACGCGAGACGAAGCGCACACACCGACGCATCTACGAGCTATTTGTGGCCGTAAGTGTATCAAACGATGTCTGTTTTCTGCGTGCTAGTAGTCTATAGAATCGTGGCGACATAAGCTACGCATAGGTATTCATAAATTTCAGTTTCGGACACTTTCAGAATTTTGCTCTGTAATCCTACGCGTTTTCCGCAGACAGGTTTAGAGTGAGGGTTTTGAGTATAGAATCTTAGGGACAGGTGTATCCTAGTGAGGGGATGGTGTTCCTTAAGTTTCGTACGAATCTGGCATGATTAGGTGAGTTACCTTTCGTATGTGTGTATGTGGCTAGGTGGTGTAGTTGAGAGCAGTGAGGTTCTTGATTGTGGTTTAGTTGGCCTTCCAGAGTGTTGTATGTGTAGGATGGTCTCAGCTTGACAAGTTAAAGACATTTCCTCCATGTGCCTATTGTGTCATTTGTGTCCTCGATTGACATTATGTTGATATAGGTAGTGTTTTCATGCACTTCATGGGTGTGTGAGTAGCTTCCCGTCCAACATTGGCGCCGCTGCCGGGGACACAAGGAACTAAGTAGGTTTCCTACTAACACTCGTGTGATGGTTGCTTGATTTAGTTTCGGCTAAAGAAATTGTTTTTCTTAAGTGGATCCGGAAGAGGATATTCCACGATCAAGTGGATAGCCAGGAAGCGTGTGTCTTGCTGAGGGTCTGCGACTAGATAGGTTTAGTTAGGATCTGTGGATTAGAGTAGTTGTTGGTGGTCGAGTGATTTGTGAGGTGATAAAAGCGTTTACTAGTCCGTGTGTGGCAGTGAAGTGTTTTTTTCTACTCATAGATGCAAAACCCATATGATTTGTAGGAGTAGCTTTAGGTAAGTGATCCGATTCTGATCTAGAGCTATTCATCATTGAATTATTTGCTAAAGTGCTTGATTTCATTTGAAATCACGGAAAAGTGTGCTTTTGAGGATAAAAATGCATAAAAAAGAGCATTTGCAAGGGTTCTGTGAAGAAAACCTGCAATTCTGTAAACATAGAGATCCTACGCGTAGGATGTCTCAAGGGGGTTCTGGAGACCAAATTTGAAAATTCTGACTACACCAGTGTGTTCAGAGGGTAGGTTTTACCCTAGTGACATATTGACTTGGGTGTTTTTCCCTATTTTTGTTGACCAAAAGCCAAAAGGCGGAGTCAAAGAACGTAAAATTTTAGAAAAGGCTTAAATTCAGTGTTTTTTGCATGTTTTTGCAATTGTGAAGCATACTTGCACTTGCTGAGAGCATAAGGAAGCACCAGGGACACTTTAGTCTCAAAAAATCAGCAATAGACATCCTACGTGTAGGATGTCTACAGGGTGATCTGGTGGAAATTTTGAAATTCTGAGTTGACCAGTGTGTTCAAAAGGTAGGTTTTACCCTATTTTCACTTGGAAAGTGGAAATTTCACCAAATTTTGACAGATCAAAGACAAAAGACGAGAATTGCCAGACATCCTAACCAAATTGTGTCCAAAGCCTAATTTTGAGACCAAACCATAGGGTGACTTCATGTGCATGTTATACATGATGTTTTGAGTGCATGTGACAAATTTCATCTCATTTGGGTCATTGAAAGGAAGATTGAACAGACTTTAGCACTTTTGACTGAAAAAGGAAAGAATAGCTAAAAATTGGGACTTTTGAAATCCAAACAAAATCTAAGCATACCACTGGGTTACTGACATCAAGGGGAAGCTATGGGACAAGTCTGGGGTCAAACAGGCCAAAAAGACATCCTACACGTAGGATGTCATATGTGTGATTTTGCACTCCAATTTTAATTTTGAGCATACCAGAGTGATCAGCACCTTAAGGAGAGTCTGTAGTTAAAATTTGGGTTCATTCTGAGCAAAAAGACATCCTACGCGTAGGATGTCTCCTGCATGATTTTGAGACCAAAATTGTACTTTGACCATACCATGCTGTCATATAGCCTTAGGCAAGCCTCCTAGTCAATTTTGGTCCAATTTGGAGTTGAGTTGACTTGGGAATTCATCAGGACAGACATCAGGCTTTTAGAACAGATTCTGGATCATTTGACTAGCCTATAGGTGTCAGAATCAGAAAGTAAAAATAGCTGTGAGTTCAGCACATCAAGGGGAAGCTACAGTGCAAGTTTGAGCTGAAACAGAGCAAAAAGACATCCTATGCGTAGGATGTCTCTAGGCCAACTTTAGGGTCCAGCTGTAATTTTGACCATACTAAACTGCAATTCACTGTTTTGGCCATAACTTTCACAAACGGTATCGGATCGGAAGAGTTTTTATATCAAAACGTAGCCTGAGAGCGGCTCTATAGATCTTAGAAAAAAAAATCGTTTGAGGCCTCAAAATTCATCTGGAATTCAGGGGTGTCTAGAAGCGACAATTTGCGAGAATTGTGACGAAACGGTTGCGGTTTTGGACATAGTTTCGACTTTTCCCTAACCAAAGAACTTGAACACAGTGGACTAAGTCTACTTGAACCAAGCAAAATCTCTAAAGCCCAGAAATTATGTCTACCCTAGATTCAAACGCAGCTTACAAAAGCTTGGAGATCCCGACGATAGAGGAATATCCTCCCACAATGGATCTTCCAAACTTGCAATTGATAAAGACCCATCTTGTTGAGAGAGTTTGGATGATTGGTCATGAGATTGAAGGACTATATAGATACATTGATGACAATGAGGTTAATTGTTGGACGGGAAGCTACTCACACACCCATGAAGTGCATGAAAACACTACCTAGATCAACATAATGTCAATCGAGGACACAGATGACACGATAGGCACATGGAGGAAATGTCTTTAGCTTGTCAAGCTGAGACCATCCTACACATACAACGCTCTGGAAGGCCAACTAAACCACAATCAAGAACCTCACTGCTCTCAACTACACCACCTAGCCACATACACACATACGAAAGGTAACTCACCTAATCATGCCAGATTCGTACGAAACTTAAGGAACACCATCCCCTTACTAGGATACACCTGTCCCTAAGATTCTATACTCAAAACCCTCACTCTAAACCCGTCTGCGGAAAACGCGTAGGATAACCGAGCAGAATTCTGAAAGTGCCCGAAACTGAAATTTATGAATACCTATGCATAGCTTATGTCGCCACGATTCTATAGACTACTAGCACGTAGAAAACAGACATCGTTTGATACACTTACGGCCACAAATAGCTCGTAGATACGTCGGCGTGTGCGCTTCGTCTCGCGTGGAATGCTTGGCGTTGTCGCGTAGCTCTCCTCGAGCCTATAGCAATGGTGCAGTCGGATCTCCAATGCTTTGAGCGAGCCGGGCGTAGCGAGGGGATGAAGCTCACGCTCACTCTCTTTCTCTCTCACACACAGTAGACGGCAGCGCTAAAGTTCGATTATGATAAAAAGTCTTTTTTACAAAATGACCTAGGTACCTTATATACTAAGGCTACCTTAGGTTTAACCAAAAATGGGGTTGAAAGGGTCAAATGGCTTTGTATTTACAATCTGGAAGTGCCTTTGCACCCCAGCTTCTGAAACTAGAATAACTACTCATTACAAATGACGTTTATAGCCATAATCCGCAGCATTTCATAACTCGCAAAAGATAAGACTTTGGTACGAAACTTTAGTTATGTTGTGTTGTTGACCCAGCGGTCAACATCAATCTTTATAGGTGCTTAGATCCATACCTAGAAGAGATAACGGATTACAAGCTCTTATATGTCTACACATACGGAGTCAACTGTCAATGGAGATCTATAGTTGTCGACAAGTATGGACGCGAATACAGAGTTATAGAAAGCACAAATCCACAGACTGTACTAGAAAGAGGTGGTATTTGGTCAATAAAGGACCACAAATGCCTCCACCAAACACGAGAATTCCTATAGGAGTTCCAAGAAGAGAGCCACCAGGATTCCCTTCAAGAGCGATAACGAGAGAAGGATTGGGAGAGTCTCTGGTTAGACTTGTAGAAAATCCACGAGTTAGACTATCCCAAGTCCAGAAATGGGTAAACAGAAAATACTCCGGAGATAAAGATCCGAGAGATCACGTAACGGCTTTTAGAAGAGTGATTAGAGCAGAGAAAGTTTCAGATTTTGCGACACAGTTTGCAGGATTTGGATTGACTCTAGAAGATGATGCAGCTACTTGGTTCGACTCGGTGGAAAAATGGGAATTTGAGACCCTAGATGAGTTGTTTAAGGAGTTTATTGAAGAATTCTCGCCAAAAGGCATTGCTCACAACACGGTCTCGCAAATCCATAGATTCAAATAGAAAGAGAATGAATCAGTACGCAAAGCATCATTACGACTCAAGAGATATGTTAAGCTCTATCCGAGAGCGGAATTACCTACGCAAGCACGACTGATGCTGATCTTTATCCAGGGAATGAGAGATGAGGGCCTTCAGAAGGATCTGCATATGATAAGGAGGATGACGCTAAACGAGTTGATCAAAGAAGCTCTTTATCTAGTGGATAATTGTGAGGCATACAAAGAAAAGGACTTAAAGAGTGAAGGAGATGACACATCCTCTCAGCACAATGTTTCACAGATAAGTGAGTCCATTGCCAAGCCAACGGAACCTATTGATCAAGAAAAGCTTATCGACGACTTGGTCAAGAGGTTGATTCCTCTTGTAAGGTCTGATTCGGGAGAGCCGAAGTGGTGTGAAATTGAGAGAAAATGGACGAACCATACGAGGGAAGAGTGCTATTATAGCATGGAAAATGCTAGGGAGAGGTATGTACAACCTGTTCCAGAAGCACCTACTCCACCTAGATACATTACGGGGAATGCGCCAAGACCAGTAGGAGTTTTAAGGCCACATCTTGTCTTAGGACAACAACCTACACTGCCAGGTGCTAGAATGCAGGTAGACATGAGATACATGCCAATGATGAAAGCATCAAATAAACCAACGCCAGTACCAGCTAAAATGTGGTATAGCAACCAAAGTGAGTACTACCCTTTGGAGCAACAAAATGTGAGAAAAACACATGGAGTGCTGAGGCTAGTACAACCTCCACCTCTTGGGTTTCAGTCGAAAGAAAGAAGGTATGAAATGGACAAAAGGACATTGCGATTCATTGCAAATAGCGGCTTATCTAGGTCAAATCTTGCTTATAGCCAAGAGGAAATGCTAAAAGAATCTCCTCAACCAGAGACAGATTGTCACAAAAGTCGTGACAACCACTTGGTCAAACAATGTCCTCATACGGAGATCATTGAAGTAAATGCCTATTGTCTTGAGTGTGGCATCACTCACTTGATCCCCGATTGCCCGAAAAAACCAAACCAAATCAGGAAATGTATCAGGGATTGTTCAACTCCCTAGTAGCTCAGAAAATGAAAATGTCGTACCAGTTCAAGTGGTTACGAGAGCACAAGCTCAAAAGAAAGCTGATGAGAATCCAGAGACAAAGAACACGAAAAGTGACACGAGTCCAAAGATAGATGATGGACCAAAGACAGACGCACCTAGTCAGAAAACCAAGAGCAAATGAAATAGTTGGAAAGCTAGTGAGGCGGTCTGGGGCGGGCAACAAGAAGAGCAACCTCTAGACACCCTTCAAGGCTCCCGTGCTGCTCAATGGGACTGGGGCACAACACAACACAGACCAAAACAACAAACCCACAGCCAAATCCCAACTACACAAGGGGTACCACCTAGTTTAAGAGCGAACTAGAACGCAAAAGAGGAGAATCGTTAGAGCAACCCACAAACAAGCAAGGAATTTACACTAACCCTAACACCAATGGAACACTCTCACACACTAAAACACGAGAGAGAGAGAGAGAGAGAGAGAGAGAGAGAGAGAGAGAGATAGTGCTTGGGTTGCTTTGAGACGTATCGGCAATGATCAAGCAAACACAACTATATATTTAAGAAAGAGAGAGAAAGGGGGAGGGGGTGCTTGTTCGATAATACCTTCTTACAAATCTGTCATGACAAATCAAAGTGAGATTAGTATTTGTTCAACATAGCTTGCGTAAATTTCACCACAACACATCACAAGAAAAGCCACCCCAATTACTGTCTTAAAGCCAGGGGAGTCCTCTCCACCCTGTCGCCCTCTTACAGTATGTGGGATTTATGGCTAGATTGATGACAACACCAGAGAAAAGCTATCAAGAACTTAACAAAAAAACACCAAGACACTTACGCATCATTGTTGTCCATTACTTCACGTTGGAAGGGAGACAAAGTATCCAAGCTTAGTCCAAATCCACCCTCCTTGATTCAGGAAATGTTGGGCTTACACTAGTAGGAGAAATGATAGATTTCCTACTCTCGATTGAATGATCACTCTCTCTCTTACAATGGCATAGAGTTCCCTTGCTAATCCCCTATTACAACACATGCACATGCATAAGACAATGAGCTTCCACTCAAGAGCTCCTTCTAGAGAGGTTGAGCTTCGCTTCTCAAGCTATAGCATAGTGCTCTTGCTTATGGCTCCCCCCTTTTGTGCTAGCTACACCCTCCTTTTATAGCAATTTTGAAGGCTAGGGTTACTCCTCTAACCATGGTTGGGTTAGATTTTCAACAATTTATCTAATTTCTTTTTCTTGGAATTATCAAGAAGTTGGTGGGGAAAGAGAGAGGAGAGAAATGGAGGTGATAGGACTTTTCATAGTGGGTTAGTGTTAGTAGAGTTAGTATTAATTTACAAATGGAATTGGATATTTACAATGGGAGTATCCATGTAGGATACAAATAAGGAAGAAAAACTCTTAAGAGGTAAGAAAAGGTGGATTAGTTGATGCTCCAAGTGTCTTGAGTAGGGCCGATTTTGACGCTTGTTGACGGTCCACTAGCTTTGACGGTACATTTTTTCTCCACTCTTGACCTTCCTTGAGAGACAAGGTAATTGAAGCTGAGTAATCAACCACCATGATACTGTCTTTTAAGAGAAGAGGCTGAATTTTGTGGTTTTTTTTTTAAGATATGGGTAACTTGGAGGAGAAAAAATGAGACTAGGTGGTCAATTTTGGAATGGAATTGTGTGTGGGAGGTATGAGTTCACCATGGTTTCTCTTATTCTTCAAGGTTGAGGAGAAGGTGAGTAGGGTGCAGAGAGGAGGGGTGAGAGAGGTGGGGATGATGAGTGGAGAAGTGTGTGTGAAAGAGGAAAATGATAAAGTGGAAGAGAGAGTGTGGCTGCATAACATGGGAAAACTGGGGTCCACTAATAAAATCATAGCTCACAACTCGTAGCTCAAAAAAATATGAAAAAATTTGAGGCAAAAGTTCAGCCCACGAGCTACAACTTTTGTTTGTATCACCTTTTCAAATTCGGAGAGCAAGTGAACTTTAAAAATTCAGCAAAACCGACCATTTTTTTCCACTGCACAAGGTCCTTGTGGGGTCCTTCTTTGGATGATTCTTTTGAATACCTCCAAGAGTGAGCCCTCCATAGTGCATGTATGCATGCCACCTACCCTTGACCTTATTTGGTAGGTCTATAATTGAAGATATTGTTGAGATCATGATATAAGTGAATAGTACAACTAAGAAAATCAAATATTGAGGGGTCTAAAAAATATGTGCATGTCAAATATAAATAATATAGGTGGAAAAATATAAAGGGGTCAAAATAAATCTCTCTCATTATGAGGCTACCATAAAAAGATAAATATTTTTGGTGTTCTAATTTTTTAGAAAAAAAACAAAATAGATGTAGGAAGGGAAAAATCACAATAGTGAAAAAATATACACATAAATAAAACTAGTTTTTTTGGATTTTTGTTGGGATGGAGTTACACCAAATAAGAGAAGCTTACATGAAATTATTTCTATAAAGAGTATGAAAAATGGTAAGAAAAATTGTGGTAATGGTGAGGCAATGTACAAAGCATAAATAACACACACCTAGGTAGAAATATTTTAATAAATACCAAAATAATTATGAAAAAATCTTTAGGCCCTATATACAAAGAAATATTTGCATACACATGGGCCATAATATACTTATATTTTATTTATTTATTTTTATTTTTTTTGGCTCAACTAGCCCAATGCCTAGCTAATTGAGGGTTTTTTAAGAAGATATGGGAAAAGTCCCGTGACTCACGCACGCCCATGTACAGTGAAATGGTAGGGATAGCCACAGTGTTTGGGTGATTTTGGTAGGGTGAGGTAGCTTACTATGGCCACTATGGAAAGCCAAAAAACGGCTATCACTAGAAAGACTAGGATGAAAGCATGCAGGGAACGAGAGCAAAAATCCCTAGCTGAGAAGCTTACCGAAGCTGAGGAGAAGATAAAACAACATGATGAAAAGGAGACACCTTCTCTTACACAGATGGTTAAACCTCTAGAAGAACCATCCACGGATGAGAAACCGAGAAGTGCTAGTTCAGGAGGATCGGTGTTGGTAGATAAGGTTAATGAGACATTAGATGCCCTCTTGAAAGCCTATGATGCGAGGCTCAAAAACAACCAAACCCAAGAACAAAGGTGGATGACATATCCCTATACGGAACTAGAAAAGAAAAGGCTTGATATGTGCCATAAAATGATTCAAACAACCCAAGCTTTACTAGAACCACCAGGTGCAAAACCTGAGGATGTGATCCGTGTCCTGCCTACACAAGTAATCCCACCAAACCAGGAACTAAAAGAGCCAGATTCTAGTCATGAGCACAGACCAAACATCAAAGACCCAGCATTAGAACCAAGGATAGTACTGAATACCACGGATAACTCATCCGAGGGATTTCACCAAGCTATACTCGAGGATTGTAAAGAGATAGATGGTTTCGATGAATTGTGGAAACAAGTCAGAGAGGCCAATGAAGCCGATGACCTAAGAAGACGAGTAGACAAGACTGGTGATGAACGAGGAGTGTTTCTACCACCAATAGAGGAATTTGAGACTGGATCTCAAATGAATCTAGATGTGCGATCGTGTTGGGGCGACAAAGGATCTGTACAATCTATGGATAGTCAACCCCATTCGCTAAGAACACTACCGTCTTACATTGGAGAGTATGAGACCAAGTCAGATGTGGTTGCAGTCCCATCACAGAGACTGTCTCCTAACAAGGCCATTGATTCAAAGGGGGTAGTAGATATTCTATCTACCCCAGTCACCTGTACAATAATGCTAGCCGAGTTGCTCAGAATAAGACCAAACATGTGGGCTAATGTGGGTAAATGTCTAGAGAAATTTGGTATAAAAACCCCAATGACTCGAATTGAGGAAGGCATCAAAGAGCTTGAAATGCCTCAACTACATACTAGGCTAGTGCCATTAAACAAGGTAGGCGAGTATTACGAGGGAGAAGATGGAAACACCACCCTTCCTGTGGAATTCAATGGTGTACAAACCATGGCAATCCTTGACAGTGGAGCTGGTGTGGCCATTGCAACCAAAGAGGTTTGGAAAAAATGGAAAAAACCTGCCTTAAGATCCACACGAATGACCCTGCAGCTTGCAGATGGACACAAGGAAAATCCCCTAGGACTGCTAGAAAAAGTAATTGTTACTTCTTGTGGCATTGAATATGAACACACTTTTGCTGTTGTCGACTTTGGCAAGAAGAACAACTATGAAATCATTCTGGGAAGACCATTCATGCAAAAATTGAAAATGGTCCAAGATTGGGGTTATGACCATATATACCTGAGACACATGGAAACCACAACAAAGGTAAACTTGAGGGACCATAGCTACAGGGATGTGACGAGAACACCGGTTGAGGAGTTTGATTCCGCCACAGTTGCAGGATCAGAACTGCCAGCTTGGTTAGGTAAGCCTAAAGAACTGTGGATGTGTGGAGCTTCACAATGTGGTAGCTTGAAACGTGAGGAATGTATCCCAGAACGGGTTATAGAGGATATGGACTATATCCCAGAACCATTTCTTGAAGAAGAGTTAGAGCCTTTTGGATGGGAATATATCTTGGCTACTCTGGACGTGTGCGCCGTGGAGGATGCTCCCACAACAAAGTTTTGTGATGAAAATGGCTATGATGTCGTTCCTTATTTTGCAGTGAGTGTAATCCAGGAAAATGAAGAGAACCAGAAATCAACAAGCTCTCGAAATAAGGATCAAACAAAGAAATGTGGAGAATCAAAAGATGAAGAAGACGACGAGTTCTATGACTCTGTAGAACACTTCGAGCTTCAAGAAGATCAACGGCCCAGGAATCAATGTCATCGCTACACGAATAAAGTGCATCAAAAGTAGATTCCAAAAACCTCGGTGAAGACACAGCCACCACACGCATCCTCATACATGGATCCTAATAAGGATGCAAAGACTCAACTAGGAGAAGTACGACCAAAGCAACGAGCTAACAATGCTCTAATCAATGGGCTAGAAAAGTACTCCAAGAAACTACCACCCACGAGCAAACAGACACTAACTTTCCACTACCAGCCAAAAAATCAAGGGAAAGTACAAGAAGTCAACCTTGCTGAGGAAAGTAGCGATAGTGATGAATCTTACGACATCCCCTATCATCAACTCAGGCCATCACTATCACCAACCCCTTCAGCAACAACCATGATAGGTCAAAAGAACAGGACAACAAGTCAAAGCCAAAAAGCTCGACAAATCTGGATACCAAAAAGCCAGATCGGCCAAAAACAGATATGGATCAAGAAGACAAAGATCTCTAATGACAAATCACGAGATCCAACACCAAAACAAAAACAAGGAAAGCGTGCACGAATGGGTAAGAATATCACAAAGTCGCAAGCTTTCACAACTCAGGTTTGGGTTCCAAAGAAGTTTATTCAAGCACAAAAAAGTCACGAATTCATTTGGATTCCAAAACAACCACAGTATCAACTTTCAAAGCCTGAATCCCGTCACCAACCAAGCGTACAAGGACTGAAGCAAAGACCACTGTTGACTCACACAACAAAAAGGTGGATCCCAAAGAAGTCTCTTCAAACACAAACAAAGCATGGGCAAGTATGGGTTCCCAAACGAGAGCCAGCAACAAAACAGCCAATAATCGCAAAGAAATGGATCCCAAAGAAGAACAAAAAAACTGTTGTCAGTGCATCGCCACTTGAATTCTTACAATTCCTCCTACGATTACAGTACAGCTAGAAGAGAGCAAGTCGCTTCAATCAAGCAACGATATAGGAGCTTCAGAGACCATTACATTGCTTAGAATAGGAAGCCTCGCCAACAAATGCCAATAAGCAAATTGCTTATACCCACATCTTGCACAACATAAATCTTTTCCATGCATTGACTATGTATGCATAATAGGGCTACATTACAAGGCCTACATAAGCACAACTTTTTGCCCAAGCACAACACATACCCTTTGCAATACCCTGTCGTAAAGGATGACTCCAAATAGGAAGGGGGGAGGCATTCTGAATGCGAACCTAACATTATGACTATTAGAGGGCAATGTTTTGTGAGATGCAGTGAATTTTTGCGTTTTATTGTGATAATTGTTTGACAAAATTTAGAGTATATACCCTCATAGTAGTGTTACAGAGGAGTATGGGGACAAAATCCATATATGAGCCCCTAGGGACATGTGTATAGTGTACATAGCATTTAGATTTCTATTTGAATGATTTTTCTTTTGTTGAGTTGTTTTAAGATTTTCCTTGTTTATTATTAAGAAAAAATTTTAAAAATCCATAAACCACATGAAGAAAATACTGACGAGAGGCCTGAGCACTACAAAGAGAAGAAGGTACAGGAAAACGATGAAACTTCACGAAGTATGTCTCAGCAGCCACTACAACAGCCGAAGAACTTGTCACAAAGCAGTGTCAACATGCAACCGGCAAGTCATACAAGTCAGAGTCGAGTAGCTACGCCACAAAATGAGTAAGGTGTTAGTCCCAAAGCTTCAAGTAATATTCTCTGTGGTCTAAGCGTCTTAGCTATTCTAGGTACTGCTCAAGCTGGAAGAGTTGAGCATATTTACGTTGTGTCGCTCATGCTGGTATAGGTGAGCAAAAGAGTCGAAGTCTAAGTAATTAAGTCTAGTGAAGTGAACGAGAAGGTCCAAAAGACACTCACATACTGAGCACACTCAGATACAAGTGGAGAAACTTCTACATCGAAAACCCTTCTTGGAAAGGTGGAAGCTATTGAGACATATTTTGATGTCACATGTGCTACATTTATTCCTCGAGCGCCCATCATCTCCTTCTTTCACATTGCATGCTTTTGTTGACAAATTTCTCATATGCATATAGAGTGTCCCTTAAGTGGCACTTGCATTAGGCACTCTTTCCGTGTTTCACCCAAGCACTCACCTTTCATGAACATGTACTTCATGTTCAACTACTCGACTCCAATAAGAGCGTATACCAAAGGCATTTTTTTTTCCCACCGGGTTTTTTCCCTTTGGTCATCCAAGTTTTAGACCCTAATCTAAAGACACCTATCACCATCCTCTTGTCCATATTCCTTCTACATCAACAATAAGGAAATGCTACTCAAATCAATTGACAAATGAATTGGAGCACAAATTTCAGATCATAGCATACTTCTCCTCAATGGCGAGTCGAAGAATGGCCTACACTGACAAAGCTGCAGACAACACTAACAACATGATTGCACAAGAACAAAGAAGTCCCCAATGAAGAAGAGCAGACTTAAAAGTAATCAGAGGATCTCAAAAGATAAATGGTTATGATGATAGATATATGCTCTAATGGATCATAGTTCTTGTCGTGGTTTGACAAAGATACAAGCAATGCAACAGATGAAGCCAAAACAACAGCAAAGTGTTGACCGCTGGGTCAACTACACAACATAACTCCTTACAAAGTTGTCATTGTCTCACAAGATCAGAAAGCCAATCACTCAATTCTACAGATTGTAGAAGTTGTTTCTGAGAATCACAAATACTCCGAATTGACATATTTACTGGAGCAAGTGATGGATGGAGCTTTCTCTCTCCATGATGATAAGAGTCAAGTTAAACGACATTGGGTTCTTTTTGAATTTAGATCTGGCAGTAGACATATAATGACAGAAATAGATGCTGCAGCTCGGAGCATGGATGTGAAAGACATAAAGTTCGTCATCAATTATGAGTTTCCTGAATCATGAGAAGACTATGTACATCGGATTGCTATAGCCTATACTTTCTTTCCAACAACAAAACGACAACAAAGACCATATCGCCATCAACAATCAGGTCATGTCGGGGACGACATGCACGTGGAAGGGGGGAATGTTGACCGCTGGGTCAACAACACAACATAACTCAAGTTTTGTACCAAAGTCTTATCTTTTGCGAGTTATGAAATGCTCCGGATTATGGCTATAAACGTCATTTGTAATGAGTAGTTATTCTAGTTTCGGAAGCCGGGGTGCAATGGCACTTCTAGATTGTAAATGCAAAGCCATTTGACCCTTTCAACCCCATTTTTGGTTAAACCTAAGGTAGCCTTAGTATATAAGGTACCTAGGTCATTTTGTAAAAAAGACTTTATCATAATCAAACTTTAGCGCTGCCGTCTACTGTGTGTGAGAGAGAAAGAGAGTGAGCGTGAGCTTCATCCTCTCGCTACGCCCGGCTTGCTCAACGCATTGGAGATCCGACTGCACCATTGTTGTAGGCTCCAGGAGAGCTACACGACAACTCCAAGCATTCCACGCGAGACGAAGCGCACACGCTGACACATCTAGGAGCTATTTGTGGCCGTAAGTGTATCAAACGATGTCTGTTTTCAGAGTGCTAGTAGTCTATAGAATCGTGGCGACATAAGCGACGCATAGGAATGCATAAATTTCATTTTTGGGCACTTTCAGAATTTTGCTCTGTCATCCTACGCGTTTTCCGCAGACGGGTTTAGAGTGAGGGTTTTGAGTATAGAAGCTTAGGGACAGGTGTATCCTAGTGAGGGGATGGTGTTCCTTAATTTTCGTACGAATCTTGCATGATTAGGTGAGTTACCTTTCGTATGTGTGTATGTGGCTAGGTGGTGTAGTTGAGAGCAGTGAGGTTCTTGATTGTGGTTTAGTTGGCCTTCCAGAGTGTTGTATGTGTAGGATGGTCTCAGCTTGACAAGCTAAAGAGATTTCCTCTGTGTGCCTATCGTGTCATCTGTGTCCTCAATTGACATTATGTCGATCTAGGTAGTGTTTTCATGCACTTCATGGGTGTGTGAGTAGCTTCCCGTCCAACAAGCTTGATACAACTATGGACAAAGATAACTATCAAATTCGTTTGCATACATACAAGGCATTGATTCAAAAGAAGAGAAGAAGATGGGAAGTAAAGCAACAAATTTTTTAAGTCCAAGAAAAGGCACATGCATGTGGAAGATTTTGGAGGAACTTGAGGGGTAAGTGGGTTGATAATTTTGGTAACTTGTCTTGTCAATATGTACGCACATTGTAGGCAATTATATGAGTAAGAAAATGCTAACAAAATACCATTATATGGTTCACTCCACTGTATGCCCTCTTTTTTTACTATTGAGGATGTATGCGGTGGGCTTGAGAAGCTGGCCACTCGCAAAGCGGGAGATCTTCAAGGTATCAAGCTGGAGATGATCAAATGGACAGGAGATTTTACCCATGAGTGGATGTGTGATATGTTCAACCTTGCTCTTCATCATGGTATGTCTTATGATTGGAGTACTATTGGGCTAAGCCTTTGCATACATGAGGGGATGTAAAGAATGTAAACAACTATCGTACTATAATGATTGGGTCCCTTATGAAAAAGTTGTTTGGTGGAGATGAAATTGAGTGATTGGGCTGAAGAGAATAACAAGCGTGCAAAAGGACAAGCGGGTTTTTGTTGATTCCATAGCACCATTGATCATCTTGTCACTCTTCGTGTTCTCATAGAGGAAATTCAGTTGAAAGGCAAGAGATTGTACTGTTGTTTTGTGGACTTTAAGAAAACCTTTGATATGATTCCACGTAACAATTTGTGGAGAAGGATGGAAGAAGTCCAAGTACCAAGTGAGCTTATGCTTGCGGTTTCTCAAATCTATGAAGGTGATTTGTCAATTGCACATGGGAAGAATAATTTCAAAAAAAATTGTAAGCACTTTTCGGGTTAAACAAGGATGTCCGTTGTCACCAATTCTCTTTGTTCTATGCATTGATTAATTGGAACAAATGGTACTTGACTCTATGCAAGAAGAAGGCATTGAAGAGCTCACTGTTTGCAATGCAATTAGCATGCTTTTGTTGTATGCGGATAATGTAATGCTTCTAGTACACACTTTAATAGATGCACAAAAGCTTATGGTTGTCCTTGAGAACTTTTGATTGCATAGTGAGCTGATTGTGAAAGAAAACAAAACAAATGTTATGCTTATGAAAACCAACCATAAGGAGAATCCATGCATTATGTAAAACAATGAGGCACTTGAAGTTTTTGAGATCTTTAAGTACCTTGACCTTGAGGTTCCGTCCAATCACAAGTGACATGAATGTGCTATGTGTCACTAGGAATCCGGAAAGTGAGCATATTATGCATTTGAGAACATGTGTAATGCGGGAAACATCAAGTGTTGGGTTCTCAAGAGGTACCTTTTTGATGCATTGGTGACACCGGTTCTTCTTTATGGAGTTGAAATGTGGGGCGGGAGCATCTCAAAGTCTACATGGAAAGAGTTTGAGAGTGTCCAAAAGTGTTTTCTCACAAACTTTCTCCAAGTAAAGACACAAACACCATACATGATTCTACTTCTTGAGTCTAGATCTCTTCCAATTGAGGTTATGGGCATGGAAAGGGTTGTGGAGTACATGATAAAGATGTATCAAAACCCCTCAAATAAACTTCCTACAATTGCATGGGAAGCAAGCAAAAACATTCAAAAGATGCATCTCTCTCTCTCTCTCTCTCTCTCTCTCTCTCTCTTTCCCCCCCCCCCCCCACCCCCCCCACTCCATGCTACCTTCCTCATTCTCCCTTCCTCCATGCTCTCTCCCCCCCTCCTGTAGTTTTGTCTATATGGTTAAAAAATTAGTGTCATTATGTCTCGTAGCTGACATGAGGTGATGACGTTATTGGGAAACAAGCAAACTGAAACACCTCTATAGCGATGTCACCCAAGAGCGTTGAAAGAGAACTACAAGACACCAAAAACTTTGCAAAATACTTTTGAAACACCACAAGTCCAATAAGAGTAGACCCTTGGGAATTTACTAGCAGTCGCCCACCCAAGAGACTATGTCACATAGGAGCAAAACCCTGTCAAAGCACGGATTTACAACACACGCCGACCAATGCATATGAAGACAAGAGCCTCTCCTTTTAAAATCAAACATCACAAACCAACAAATTCAACATCAATTCCAAAATTCATAGATGCATGCCCTCTGAATCTATCTGCACACAATTTGCTACTAGGCTGCCATAGCCAAACCCTGCAAAGAACTAGTCATAACCTGAAGAACACAACTCCAATTGGGGCACTTTAAAGCTTGGAAAAAATATTGAAAAATGACTGGTGAGAAAGCTGAAGATGACCAAAATTGATTCCATACGCCGGCATGAGCAAAATTGACGCGAACGGAAAGCTATCCTAGCACGACTACACGTAGAGAAGGCTAGTCGGGGCAAAAAAATGCATCCAAAAGCACCAAGGAGACACAACGAGCTAAAACCTGCAAATTTCTGATGTTTTGCTGAATGTTTTTAAGTTTTCACATGAGTTTAAGTTATATACAAATATCCTTCAAAATACTCACTCACGGGCAGTTACAGTAGCCCGATAGCTGTCACTAGACTAGCGACTTGTAGTGCATGTACATGTGCTTGCTAAAGCAATCTAAAAACCGCACAAAAAGAAAGCACTCACACCATTTTGACATCGGGCGTCATGTTCGTATGTACAAATTTACAAAAAACGAGGTTCTCAAAATGCATGCAACATGGTTTGCGAACCCCCCAGACTACTAGAGCATTCATGCTCAGCAGTAGCATAAGTATATTGTCCACGCGGATCAAAGGGCCATACAATATAAGCATAAAATGCATGAAGAAACACCAGCCATATCAATTGTTTCACTCCCAATATGAAACCATAGACCATATGTAGAATCCAAATCCTATTTAGGCATAAAGTACTCTGAACAAATACCACAGAGAGAAAGATTTTCACAACTACAACATCCAAAGAAGCCTTTAACATCTCCTCCAAAATTTCTTCAACCTTTAACTCAAATATTTTCATATCCTCATGCATATTCATATCATTCTCCCCACTCTTCATGAAGCTTCTATCCAATTCAACTGTATCATGATTGATAGGTAAGACATCTTCTACACATAAATTCCTATCCTCAACATAAGGATCAAGCAAGGAAGCATCAACCATCTCATCATTAGGCATCCATATTATATTTTTATGGCTTTCCACATACTCAAAAACCTCCTCCAAATTCTCCTTCTTGATCAAGGCATGGCTACATACATCATCATAGATGCAAGCATGAGAGTCCTCATGGAAAATGTCCTCATTAGCAAGGTCCACAACATGCTCAATAGTAACATCATTTAGTGGAAAAGACTCAACAATATCATGCATTTGAGAGATCTCTTCATTCACATCATTTACTTCTATATAAGTATCCTCATTGACTTGCAAATCATTCTCAACTACTTCACATAAAGGAGAGGGATACTCAAAATCCACTTTCGCATCACCCACATGCTCATCTTTCACATTGGATAAATCAACAAGGGAATCTACAACCTGATCTCATCGTGATCATTCTTTAAGACTTCACTAATTGCATCCTTTTCCTTCTCATTAACTTTCACATTGGTAGAAACATCACCTTTTGCATGTAGAGCGCCATTACGTGGCATAAACAACAAGGACGGCATAATGAGAGCATTCTTCTTAGCCTCTTTCTCCTTAGTACATGCTTGATTCTTTTTCTCAAGAGAACCATCATGATATAATACTGCACTAGAGGCACTCTTTTTACCTACATCAATGCATAGAGAAACCTTTGGCTCCACATCACCCTGCAATCCAAGCTCTTGCATTCTCTCTAATTTCCATTCCTTATGCTTTGCAATCCGTACTGCATCCTCAAATGTAAGTGGCCTTTTAAGCTCAACCTTTAACTTCAAATCAACCCTCAAACTTTGCATAAACATACACCTTTTAATCATAAGAGGAGGAGCATCATTGCCCAAAGAAACACACCATCTTCTCCACAAAGCATTGAGCTCCTTGACAAAGTCATCTACACTTTGACCATCACATTGCACAAGTCCTTCAATGGAGTGCCATACATCCGTTTGGTCCTCTAACTTCTTAAACTTCTCAAGAAAATCCTTCTTGACCTCATGGGAAGTCATCACTTGCAAAGGTTGAGATGATTTCAACCAAGACTCATACTCATCATACCATGTCCTTGCATTGTCTTTCAAGCAAAAGAACAAAATCTTGAGCATAAACATTGGATCTTCCTTCTTTGCAATCAAACAAGAAAAATCCATCCTCTCAATGAAGGCATCAGCATCCTCACCTACATGACCATAGAACCTTGGAAACTCTGTCACCATAGCCATCAAAGCTGTCAATTGAAGGTCTCTTGAAGAATATCCTCGGTGGCGGGCACCAAAACACTATTGAGAAACAAGAAAACTGAAACACCTCTATAGCGATGTCACCCGAGAGCGTTTGAAGAGAGCAACAAGAAACCAAAAGATTTGCAAAATACTTTTGAAACACCACAAGTCCAATAGGAGTAGACCCTTACTAGCAGTCGCCCACCCAAGAGACTATGTCACATAGGAGCAAAACCCTGTCAAAGCACCGATTTACAGCACACGCCGACCAATGCATATGAAGACAAGAGCCTCTCCTTTTACAATCAAACATCAAAAACCCACAACTTCAACATCAATTCCAAAATTCATAGATACATGCCCTCCGAATCTGTCTACACACAATTTGCTACTAGGCTGCCATAGCCAAACCCTGCAAAGAACTAGTCGTAACCTGAAGAGCACAACTCCAATTGGGGCACTTTAAAGCTTGGAAAAAAGATTGAAAATTGACTGGCGAGAAAGCTGAAGATGACCAAAATTGATTCCATACGCCTCCATGAGCAAAATTGACGCGAACAGAAAGTTGTCCTAGCACGACTTTACGTAGAGAAGGTTAGTCGGAGCAAAAAAATGCATCCAAAAGAACGAAGGAGACAACGAGCTAAAACCTGCAAATTTCTGATGTTTGGCTGAACTTTTTTAAGTTTTCACATGAGTTTAAGTTATATACAAATCTCTCTTCAAAATACTCACTCATGGGCAGTTACAGTAGCCCGACAACTGTCACTAGACTAGCGACTTGCAGTGCATGTACATGTGCTTGCTAAAGCAAGCTAAAAACACCACAAAAAGAAAGCACACACACCATTTTGACATCGGGCTTCATGTTCGTATGTACAAATTTACCAAAAATGGGGTTCTCAAAATGCGTGCAACAACGTTTAGTCCTTCTCTTCTCTCTCTCTCTCTCTCTCTCTCTCTCTCTCTCTCTCTCTCTCTCTCTCTCTCAATCCCTCTGTTTATTACAAATGGTGATATCTTTTGTGCAATGCTTCTGCTCACTCTGTTAAATCAAAGTTCTTGGTCCCCCCCCCCCCCCCCTTCTCCCTCTCAGTCTCTCTTCCTTCAACCCATAGTTTTGTTCACTTGGCCAATACTTAGTAAGGATGCTTCTCCACACTCCCCCTAACTGAGTGAGCAAGGTCCCCCCCCCCCCCTCTCCCTCTCAGTCTCTCTTCCTTCAACCCATAGTTTTGTTCACTTGGCCAATACTTAGTAAGGATGCTTCTCCTCACTCCCCCTAACTGAGTGAGCAAGGTCCCCCCCCCCCCCCCCCCCCCCCCCCTCTCTCTCTCTCTCTCTCTCTCTCTCTCTCTCTCTCTCTCTCTCCATGGAGGTTCTCGCTTCAGCCATTACACCACAAACGTTGCCCCAAACTACAAATCTCTCTTCTTCTCCAAACAAGGTAGCTAACTAACCCATCCCTACATCCTTGATCCCATCCCATTGAGTGCTATCTGCACCATTGCCTCCATTTGTCTTAGCTCCCATTCTCTACGTTGCGAGACAGGACGTTGGGGCACTGGCGAGGAGTCTCATTGACTTTGCACCTTATGCCCTCGTCAAGTGCGAGAGAGTGAGTACCACACACTACTTGAGTGCTCAACTTTTGACCACATTAGGTCCTCGTTTCCCCATATATTCAGCCATGAGCTCTACCTAGGGTAAAGGGGCCATGTTAGAGCCACCTAAGTGAAGCTAGGAATTGCCGATTATGTACTGCATTGTTTTCATCTTGGGAGGGTGCAATCAAGAGCTGAACGCAAGGTGCAGCCCGGGTAGAAGCAAGGTCACGAACAGCGAAGCACTCACGATGCATGATACCAAACAAAAAATCATGTGTAACAAAAAACGCCATATATAGGAGGACAGTGAGGGGCGATTAATCTGCCATTGCGCCAACACAGCTTGAACCCATTGTCACGAGTTTTTTGGAGCAAGAGATTGCACATATGTATATACACATGCTTGGTGCATAGAATAAAGGATTGCCCATTTTCCAGAGCCAAGTGGTTACATGGGGCCAACATGTGTACAAGTAGGACAGCATGTACATAGTGCATCGATTTTCACTATCACCAGTACCAGTGTGTTTTTTCTATAATAATGAGGATTTTTTAGCGTGTAAAACTTCTCAAGGAATATATCCGTGGGCCGAAAACATGAGGTAAGTAGGTACGTCAGATGGCATCTAATGGCATCTGGACGTCGAATGGGGTCAATATTTGCACGTGGATAAGTACGGACACAACCTGGGTGTTTTCTTGTGATAATTATGCAAAGGATCATCATGAGGACCAGATTTTGGGGCCACTTCACGTGGTTCCAAGATGAATTAGTGAAAAAAGTTGAGTGCCACGTGCGCGGATGATGCAAAAAGGTGACAACTATGCACTGCCAGGCCAGTTTTTGGCCTATTCGGGGTCCGTTTGAGGTCAACTGAAAGGTCAAGGGTGTCCAAGTAATAAAGCAAAGTGTGGGAACTGAAGAATAGAGAGAAGACAAGAAAAAACATGGAGAGAAGAGGAGGAGTAGCCGCAACTATGTTTTTTGCTGTTTTTAGAGTCTGCTTTAGCCATAAACTGCTCATCCGAGGTCGGATTTGAGCACTTTGATTGTAGATTGGGGTTTTGGGCTGTTCCGGACACGATGGAACTGTCCATTTTGCCAAATTACTCACTATTTTTTTTGTTGTTTCGACTGTGTAAGTTTCTCCTATTAGCGATGCTTCTGCTCCAATTTGTGATTGTATCTGGCATATTTTACCCCTATTGTGTGAGCTATTTGCCCCGATGGTGTTGGCCAAGGATCAATTGTATCTAAACATCATCAATTCTGCTCTTTTGAGCTGAGTTTTTGGCTATGTGTGTGTGTGTGTGTGTCTGTCTGCGTGGAGTGGGTAAATGGGTATACTCTCTCCTCTCACTCCATTGGTGTGTTCCCTGTCTCGGCCAGGTGGGTTGTATAAGCCGAGTGGTTCTCCATAGTGTGTGTGTATCTCATCCCAAGAGTGTGTTTTGGGTTATTATAGAGGCGTTCTGTGTGTTTTCATCCCTCTCACATTCTTTTGGTGCCCCCACGGAGGATCTTCCTTGAGTACCTTCAGCTTCGGGATTAGAGGTTGCAGGTTACAGGTTACATGAACAGGTACAGGTGATTCACACAGGTACAGATAGCTGGTGTAGAGTGATACACTGGAAAGTGAATGTCACTTGCAGTTGTTGTGGGTATGCATCATTTGGCGCATGTTTGAGCGCATTGTCTGTTTATATTGTATGTTACTTGTGGAAACTGCCATCGTACGCCTTTGTGGAGCCATACTTGGTTTTATTCGACAGTCCCAGCCATTTCTAAGACTTGGTCTAGAAGATATTCATTTCTGAGATTTGCATAAGCCTTCATGAGAGGGTCGATAGCGTGAGGTTTTATTGAGCTGGGGGATTCTCAAATGTGAGATCCTTCGGTGATGCAGGTGGCTAGAGCACCCTTTTCGTGAACTTACCATAGGCTATGTACTAGAGATTCCTACTTGATGCTCGGGTTCTATTGTTGGAAGTTTATGCATACATATACAATCTATATTTTGGGTTCTCATTTCTCTACTTCAGGGGAAACTTTGTCAAAATGTTTCCTAGTTATGATGGATGGTTTTTTGGTCTTTTAAGCCATTTATGCTGTTATGCTGCTAAAATTCTGGCAAAATCTGAGGATAAGTCATGTGTGCCTTTTTGGGAGCTTCATGGTTGGCTTTAATGGATGATCAAAATGGACCTCAATTCACTTCTTTTCATTTAACTCAAAGAATACAGATAAATGTTCATGTGTCCAGGAAGATTTGTTTTCAGCAGCGCATAGTCTTTATGTTCGGGTCAAGAAGATTAAGAGAGATACAGGAATTCCCTTTGCCTGTTGTGATCAACTATGAAAACTCATTTGATG
Organism: Adiantum capillus-veneris; assembly: GCF_014529385.1. Classification (NCBI taxonomy): domain Eukaryota; kingdom Viridiplantae; phylum Streptophyta; class Polypodiopsida; order Polypodiales; family Pteridaceae; genus Adiantum; species Adiantum capillus-veneris. Next base: position 93,283,858 of record NC_140944.1, on the reverse strand, counting down.
TGCATGTGTTTGTCCCTATATAAAGTTGATCTCCATTGAAGTTTATAGGGATTGGGTCAGTCAAAAGTTTTGGGTTCTTGCACGTGTGTTTGAAGGGGTTCTCAAAGCATTGAACTTGGGTAACCATGGCTTTCTCTTATCCAAAATTTCATGGAAGAAGTGATGAATATGTGGAAGACTTTTTGCAAAAGATGGAGATTTCCTACATTAGCAACGAGATTCATGACGCGGCGCAGATGTTACGTTACGTCTTCTCCAGATTTGTTTGAAGAGTGATGCACGAGCTTGGTCCAAAGCATTTCAAGAGGAGTTGCATGTGGCTGATCCACCTGTAAGATTGAGTTGGGACAATCAAAGGCATGGATTGGAAGTGGAGTTTATGAAGATAGAAGATCCTGACAAAGTGTGGCAAGAAGTACAAGGTTTGGTGCAGAAGGAAGGTGAGCTAGTAGATGCGTACATACGTAAGTTTCATTAACATGGGAGCGGATGTGCAAGGCCTTAGCACCACAAGTACCCCCGCCTGACATGATGAAGAAGGACATGTTGTTGGCTGGTCTTTGGGAGAATATACGTTGGAGAGTGGAGCTAAGGAAGCCTAGGACATATGAAGATGCATTGGAGGTGGAAAGGAACAAAGAGTGGAAGTTGAGGAAAATGAGATAGCTAGGAGTAGAGTCTTTGCCCATGAGGTCTGAAATTCAGCCTATAGACTCTTTACAAGGTCGCATGCCAGGGGTTCATCATGAACTAGTGGTTTTTGTTAATCCTCAGGTTATGCCGACAGTGGTCACTATAGAAGTGCAAGATGATGGGCTAAGGCAAGACATGAGGCAAGTGGTAGATTTAATGAAGAGTCTCACCCTAAACATGCTAGGTCAAGTGGGAAATAATCAAGGTTGAGGGAGGTTGGAAAATTAGCCACCAGGAGGTGAAGAAAAACCTAGGAATGGTGTTGGACAAAGCAATGGTAGGTTTTGGAGTCAGACACCCACATGTTATAATTGTGGAGAGTTGGGACACATCAGCCCACAATGTGATAAGACACCAAGGATGGTGGAGACATGTATCCATTGCCAAGATAGGTGCTAACTAGGTCAAATGATTACGGCATTGAAATTAAAGAAGAAGAAGGAACCTGTGGATTAACCCAGGAGGAAAAGGGAAAGACAAAAGTGATAAGTGTAGTCACCTTGGAGAAGGCATCAAAGCTAGAGGAGACATTAGTGATGCCTATTGGGAAGAAGACCACAGAGGACAAGGAAGGAAGAAGTACCCCAGGTCCTAGTAAGAAGAAGGAAAAGAGCCATGAAGGCGAGGATGTCAAGGCCAAAAGGAAAAGAAGGGCTCGTTTTGCAAGTTTCATGTTTCAGATTTTCCACTAGGGGATGGGCAATTAAGCTATGACTTGAAAGAGTATCTGACAAGCAGGAAGGCAGATGTTACTTTTGGGCAGCTTATAGAGATGGTGCCTAAGCTAAAGAGACAATGGAAGAGGATGGCTAACCCAATGGAGAAAGAGCTAGAGAGAGGTTCAGTAAAGGTGTTGGCAATGGATCAGCTACCAGACATTTGTCCAATAGTAGATGTGTGGCATAAAATAAAAAATCTAGGACAAGGTTATGTTGATGGAGGAGCCCAAATTTGTGTCATAACACACTCATGCATTGAGAAGATGGGTCTTATAGTAATTGGGGTGTCAGGCTTTCGGATCAGATTGGCAAACCAGCAGAAAGTAAAATGTTTGGGTGTTGTAAAGAGACTAGAAGTAGAGGCATATGATGCAAAGGCAGTGGTTGATTTTCATGTGATGCCAGCGGGGTCAGGAGCATATCATATTATACTAGGTAGACCATGGTTACGTGTAGTGGGAGCTGTTCAAGATTGGAGACGTGGTACGATTAGCCTCTATGGAAAGACAGGTGCCAAGAAGTTATGTAATATGGACACAAGGAAATGATTGGAGGAGCTTTATGAAGATGAAGATGAGTCTAGTGAGTCCAGTAGTAGTCAATCCAAAGAAGGATGGGAAGTGGAGGATTTGTGTAGAGTTTAAACCCTTAAATGCAGCCACTAAGAAGAACCCATATCCTCTTCCATTCATTGATCAGATCTTGGATTGAGTCACTGGTTATGAGAGGTACAGTGTGTGTGATGGTTTTTCAGGCTATTTTCAATTGAAGATTGCTCTTAAAGACCGCACAAAGACAACTTTTATTACGCCATGGGGCTGCTTTTGCTACACGGTATTGCCATTTGGGTTTTCAAATGGACCATCTTTCTATCAAGAGAGATAAAATTGGGTATTAGAACCATTCATTGGTAGTTGTGTTAAAGCTTTTATGGATGACTTTTGTGTCTACAACAGTAGGGTTGAACACCATGAGAAGCTGCAGATGGTATTGGCTCGATATGATGAATATGGAGGATAACTAAATCCCAAGAAATGTCATTTAGCACAGCCAAGGGTGAAGTTATTGGGCCATATGGTGTCAGAAAATGGAATTGAGGTTAATCCAGACAAAGTTAAGTCTATTATTCTTCTTCCATCTCCTAGTATGAGTACAAAGCAATTGGCAACCTTGATACACAAAGTGAAGTACATGGCGTGGTTTGTTCCTTTGTCTTTGCAGCTCCTTTATCCATTACAACAAGTGGCAAAGCATATCCATTGCAATGGGATGACAAGTGTGGAGAAGTGTTTCAAGAGGTGAAAGAAGTGTTAGGGGGGCTATCAGCCATGCAGGCTCCTGATTGGGAGCATGTGTTTTATGTAAATCCATTAGTAGGGGATGATGCCATTGGAGCCATGCTATTGAAAAAGGGGAAGGGCAGCCATTATATGAGACCAGTGTACTGTGCAAGCCGAGTGAAGTTCGTAGCAGAGAGAAAATTATCGGAAGTAGAGCTAGTGATGGCCAGTGTAATATTTTCTTGCAGACGATTTCGTCATTACTTGCTACCACGACCTTTTGTTTTCTTGATGAGCTATGCTTTTTTGCCACAGCTAATTAATGGCACTAACATGTCAAATGTGGTCAAAAAATGAGTAATTGAGCTGTAAGATTTCGAATTTTCTTTTTTAGTGGAAGACAGTACAAGAGATACCCTAGCTAATTTGTTGACTTACAAGGAGAATCCCCTTCTTGTGAAGGAAGAGGTGGTGAGAAGGGTAGTTGAATAAGTGCCATAGATCAACAATGCTCATGTTTTGTTCTTTGATGGCTCATACATGAAGAGCCATGATGCAGCTTCAGGGGGTATAGCACTCTACAATCCAGAGGGGAAGCTAGTATGCAAGAGAGGGTTCAAATTGGATGCGCGTAGTAACAATGACGCTAAATATGCTACTTTGAAAGCCGGATTACACATTTTTTTGAAGCATGGAATTAGAAGGTTCATCATAAAAGGTGATGCCTTGTTAGTTGTCAAGAAAATGCTGGGTGTGTGGAAGAGCAAGAACACCTCTTTGAAGGAAATGTGTTTTAGAATTAAAGGCCTGTTAAAAAAGTTCGAAGCATGGATCATCAGACACATTGAACATGTTGTAAATGGAGACGCACATGAAGCAGCTCAAAGCATGATTGGAGAGCTATTTGTGTTGAGGACCAATTTACCTCTTTATCATGGCCAGGAAATTTTGGCTCTAGAAGAGGAGTTTTTGCTAATAGGAATCATTCCAAAAGACATTCAGAAGTCTAAGAAGTATGGTTTTTTGCATAGAGCATCCAGGTATAGATTGATTGGTGATGTCTTGTACATGAAAGGGGCTGATCTCCTGTTGAAACGTGTACCTTGGCGGGAGGAGCTTTACAGAGTGTTGGAAGAGAATCATGAAGGCGCATGTGGCGGCCATTTTGCTCTAAAGATCACCTTGCATAAGATCTTGCAAGAGGGGTATGTATGGCCTAGTTTGCACAAGGATGTTCACCATTTGTGTAGGTCTTGCAATAGGTGTCAAGCATTTGGCAAGAGAGTGTTGAAGCGAGAGCTACGAAAAACCATTATGGCATTTGATGTGTTTGAAAAGTGGGGTATTGATGCAATAAGCCCACTACCTATCACAAGCAGGGGCAAAAGCTATATTTTGATTGCAGTAGACTATCTCTCTAGATGGGCAGAGGCTATAGCAGTAAAACAGATCACTGCAAAGGATGTGGAAAAAATTGTGTACGACTAGATATGTTTCAAGTTTGGGGTTCCACTAGAGCTACTTTAATATATGGGGCCAGGATTTAGAGCTAGACTACTAGATTTTTTATGCGGGAAGATGAAGATTAGGCATCAGCATACCACTCCTTATTATCTGCAGTGTAATGGCTTAAATGAAAGATTCAATGGTGAGTTGGTACAAATTCTTTCAAAAGTGACAGAGCACCAAGGAAAGAATTGGGACTTGGAATTGCAAAGTGCATTATGGGCTTACTGTACATCAGTAAAGACGGGTACAGGGTTTACTCCATTTGATTTGGTATATGGAAAGGAAGCACTATTGCCTATGGAAGTAGAGTTGCCTACAGTAAAGATGCTAGAAAATTTTATTGGGCCGCCTAGTGATTCACTCAAAGAGAGGCTCTTACAGTTACAAGAGGTTCAGTTGGATAGGATGTGCGCATTGGAACATTATAAGACCATATTAGGTAAAGTGGGAAAATCCCAATTCCCACGTTAGACAACTTTCAATATATCATGTACAAAATATAGAGATTTTGTCAAAATTTTGAGTTTTCTTAAGGTCTCATTCCACTTTATGCACATACAATACACAATGAAAACAACTAAAATACCATGGTTTCAATCAATTGGATTATTAGGAGACGAGTATATTGCATCCATTATTGTTGTCTATGTTCTACTATCCTACCTACAACTTATCTCAACATGGAGAGCTTGGTTTCTAAGTGGAGCTTGCCTTCATCCATGTTTCAATGAAACTAGCTTGGACAAGTAGTGGACCTTGTAACAAACACCCCCCCCCCCCATGTACAACATATCATTGGTTTTCTAAGTGATGGGAAGGAATACCATTCGAGATATAAACTTATAGCTTGGATAAGTAGTTGACTTTAAAACCAATATCATCATAATACAATGAAATACAGGTCAACCAATTCCTAAATCTTGAGACCAAACCTCCCATGCTATTAGAGATAATATATTGGATAAGTGGTGGACCTTCTATTATTTTCCCATGCCTAGTTTAGACAACCGGTACACTTTGCAGCTATAAAGGTTGGACGAGTGGTGGAGCCTTGTTTCTATCCATGTTTTAATGGATCCTAGCTTGGACAAGTGGTGGACCTTGGCAAAAAGCTTCCATGTACAACATATATGAGGTTTTCCATGTTTTAATGGAACCTATCTTGGACAAACGGTGAAGCTTGCTTCTCTCCATGTTGATTTTGGAACTACCTTAGACAAGTGGTGGAGCTTTGCTTTTCTACTCTTCATAATACAATGAAGTATAGGTTGGTTACATGGTGAATCTTAAGGCCAAACCTCCCATTTTACTAGAGATGATAGGTTGGACAAGTGGATCAACCTTCTATCATTTCTCCATGACTATATTAGACAATTAGTAGACCTAGCATCTCTCTATGTTGTCTAGAGAGGAGCTTAGACAAGTGATGGACCCTGTTTCTCTCTTCCCTTGGTTTACTAGTTTGAAGACTCGATATATATACTTTCTTAGATCTAGCTTCAACAAGTGGTGGACCTTGTATCCACAATCTTAATCCATTACAAAAAAGTATATGAAAAAATAACATAGGAATCTTGGTTTGAAGGTCAAGCAATTAGGTTCCAAATGCACATAATAATATATTTTCCACCCATAAGAAAAGAAAGTTAAATATGTTATTACCAATTTGACAAAGATAACGTCCAAGAATTCTAAGCTTTGCATCTTGTCAGATCTAAATCTTCATCAAGGCGACATGCATGTATACATCAACTTTCAAGCCATTCAAGAATACATGCACTTAGACTCCATAGTTTTCTTTTCAAAGTCTTTTAGGTTCTAAAACTCTTTCACATAAATTATGTAATGGTAAAATTCTTGAAGCAAACATTTGTGCCCAAGAAAAAGATCCCTCTCACATATTTAAAGTCCATGAATTCTATGATCCAAACTTACAAGTTTTATTTTCACATCAAACATCAATTCTCTCCTAGTTACAAATAAATGCAAACTCGATATGAATTGACAAAAAAATGAATTTCTTTTACTATATGACCCAACATAGGCCCCAATCAAATAAAAAATGAGTCCCCAAAAATTTGGGTGCACTCTAGCAATACATCAGAGTCCCCTTACAATAGGATGCACTCCAATAGTACATTGAAGTCCCCTTAGAGTTGTGATGTGTTGCACCCTTGTTAAGTTATAGCAACTCCATATCCATAGCTCAAAGTATTCAGCACAAAAATCCAAAAAACTTTGTGCATCTGGTCGCACCACATGATAAACTTCATCTTTATCCTCCACAAGTCGTATGTGTTGAGCCCAAGCTGGCATAGAATCTCCATGTTTCATTTCAATTCTCTTGAGAAGTAATCCCTCTAGATCCTGATAAGTACTCTTTTGATGTCCTTGAAAGCAAGTGGTAGGTGATAAGGAGGTGATTGATTCCTTGGACAAGGTCTTGGAGGAGGTTGGATGGGTAATTCAATAGTTTTCTTCAATTTATGCCATCATATAGCCAATCCATTTTTCTGTAATGATTCTGAAATTAAAGAACAAGAACACTTAATGCAAACACAACAATAGACATGAGTTTTACATTCTCTACCCTAAGGTTTCATTAGATACCAAAATACATCTATGATCTACTCACATTAATAGAAAGAAAGTCAAATTAAAATCCTAACTCTTTTTTATGCTACACTCTCTCTTAGTCTCAATACCATGGAGTTCAACTAGACTTAAGTCAACTAATAACTACTACTTGTTGTTAAAGGTATGCTTGAAGTGCATAAGGCTTAACCAATGCCCTAGTATAGAATGGGTATTTAGGTCTCAAGGTCTACCACTTATCCAAGCAAAGATCCATTTAAATATGGAAACCCAATTTTTCTTAATATAATGATATAGAGTGGACAAGTGGTGAATCTTGAGACCAAAGCACTCATGCTACTAGGGATAATAGCTTGGACAAGTGTTGGACCTTGAATTTAAACCCCCCATGTACAAAGTATCATGGGTTTTGGGTATTTCAATGGACTCTAGCATCTTGGAGACATGGTGGAGCTTACTTCTCTCCATGTTTCAATGGAGCCTATCTTGGATAAATGGTGGAGTATCATTCTCTCCATGTTTCAATGGAGCCTAGCTTGGACAAGTGGTGGACCTTGGAACAAAACCCCCATGTAAAACATATCATGGACATTAAAAGTGGTTAGAAAAAATACCATTCTATTTATAACCTTATAGGTTTGACAAGTGGTGGACCTTAACACCCAATTATTATTAATATAATGACATAGAGTGGACAAGTGGTGAATCTTGCGACCAAACCTACTAGAAAAAGTATGTTGGAGAAGTGGTGGACCTTGAATGCAAAACCCCCATGTACAAAATATCACTCATGCTACTATGAATAATTTGGTATTAAGGTCCATGTTTCAATGGAGCCTAGCTTGGACAAGTGGTGGACCTTTGTTTCTCTCTATGTTTCAATAGAATTATCTTGGACAAGTGTTGAACCTTGGAACAAAACCCCCATGTAACGCATGTCATTGGCATTACAAGTGGTGAGAAAAAATACCATTCAAGGTATAACCTTATAGGCTGGACAAGTGGTGGACCTTAACACCCAATTCCTCTTAATATAATGACATAGCGTGGACAAGTGGTGAATCGTGAAACCAAACCTACTAGGGATAATAGTTTGGACAAGTGGTTGACCTTGAATGTAAATCCCCCATGTACAAAATATCATGGGTTTTGCATATTTCAATGGAGCCTAGCATCTTGGAGACATGGTGGAACTTACTTCTCTCCATGTTTTGATGGAGCCTATCTAGGAGAAATGGTGGAGGTCCCTTCTCTCCATGTTTCAATGGAGCCTAGCTTGGACAAGTTGTGGACCTTTGTTTCTCTCTATATCTGAATATGGTTAGCTTGGACAAGTGGTGGATCTTGGAATGAAACTCCCATGTAAAACATATTATGGGCATTTTAAGTGGCGAGAAAGGATACCATTTAAGATATAACCTTATAGGCTGGACAAGTGGTGGACCTTAACACATTTTTCTTCTTAATATAATGACATGAAGTAAAAGTGGTGAATCTTGAAACCAAACCACTCATGATACTAGGGATAATAGGTTAAACAAGTGGTGGGCCTTGAAATAAAACCCCCTAGAGTGTTTTAATGGAGCCTAGCTTGGAAACATAGTAAATCTTGCTTATCTCCATGTTTCAATGGAGCCTATCTTGGATAAATGGTGGAGCATCATTCTCTCCATGTTTCAATGGAGCCTAGCTTGGACAAGTGGTGGACCTTTGTTTCTCTCTATGTTTGAATAGAGCTATCTTGGAAAAGTGGTGGACCTTGGAACAAAACCCCCATGTTTATCATGGGCATTACAAGTGGTGAGAAAAAATACCATTCAATATATAACCTTGTAGGTTGGACAAGTGGTGGACCTTAACACCTAATTAATCTTAATATAATGACATAGAGTGGACAAGTGCTGAACTTGGGACCAAACCTACTAGGGAAAATAGGTTGGACAAGTGGTGGACCCTGAATGTAAACCCCCCATGTACAAAATATCACTCATGCTACTAGAAATAATTTGGTATTAAGGTCAATGTTTCAATGCAGCCTAGCTTGAAAAAGTGGTGGACCTTTGTTTCTCTCTATGTTTCAATAGAGTTAGCTTGGACAAGTGGTGGACCTTGGAACAAAAACCCCATGTAAATCATGTCATGGGCATTAAAAGTGGTAAGAAAAAATACCATTCAAGCTATAACATTATAGGTTGGACAAGTGGTGGACCTTAACACCCAATTCCTCTTAATATAATGACATAGCGTGGACAAGTGGTGAATCATGAGACCAAACCTACTAGGGATAATAGGTTGGACAAGTGGTGGACCTTGAATGTAAACCCCCCATGTAAAAAATATCATGGGTACTGGGTATTTCAATGGAGCCTAGCATCTTGGAGACATGGTGGAGTTTACTTCTCTCCATGTTTCAATGGAGCCTATCTAGGAGAAATGGTGGAGGTTCCTTCTCTCCATGTTTTAATGAGCCTAGCTTGGACAAGTGGTGGACCTTTCTTTCTCTATATGTTTTAATAGAGTTAGCTTGGATAAGTGGTGGACCTTGGAATGAAACCCACATGTAAAACATATCATGGGAATTTCAAGTGGTGAGAAAGGATACCATTTAAGATATAACCTTATAGGTTGGACAAGTGGTGGACCTTAACACATAGTTTTTCTTAATATAATGACATAGAGTGTACAAGTGGTGAATCTTGAGACCAAACCACTCATGCTACTAGGGATAATAGGTTGGACAAGTGGTGGACCTTGAATGTAAAACCCTCATGTACAAAATTATGGGTTTAGGGTATTTCAATGGAGCTTAGCTTGCAAACATGGTGGAGATTGCTTCTCTGAATGTTTCAATGGAACCTATCTTGGAGAAATGGTGGAGCATCCTTCTCTCCATGTTTTAATGGAGCCTATCTTGGACAAGTGGTGGACCTTTGCTTCTCTCTATGTTTCAATAGAGTTAGCTTGGACAAGTGGTGGATCTTGGAACAAAACCCCTTTGTAAAACATAGCGTGAGCATTACAAGTGATGAGAAAAAATATCATTCAAGATATAACCTTATAGGTTGGAAAAGTGGTGATGGACCTTGACAAGTGGTGAAGGATACCATTTAAGATATACCCTTATAGGTTGGACAAGTGGTGGACCTTAACACCCAGTTCTTCTTAATATAATGACATAGAGTGGATAAGTGGTGAATCGTAAGACCAAACCACTCATGCTACTAGGTATAATACGTTAGACAAGTGGTAGACCTTGAATGTAAACACCCCATGTACTAAATATCATGGTTTTAGGGTGTTTCAATGGAGCCTATCATCTTGGAGACATGGTAGATCTTGATTCTTTCCATGTTTGAATGGCACCTATCTTGGAAAAATGATGGAGGTTACTACTCTCCATGTTTCAACGGAGCCTAGCTTCGACAATTGGTGAACCTTTGCTTCTCTCTATGTTTGAATAGAGTTAGCTTGGACAAGTGGTGGACATTGGAATGAAACCCCCATGTAAAACATATCATGGGCATTTCAAGTTGCTTCTCTCTATGTTTGAATAGAATTAGCCTGGACAAGTGGTGGACCTTGGAATGAGACCCCCATGTAAAACATATCATGGGCATTTCAAGTGGTGAGAAAGGATACCATTAAAGATATAACCTTATAGGTTGGACAAGTGGTGGACCTTAATACATAGTTATTCTTAATATAATGACATAGAGTGTACAAGTGGTGTATCTTGAGACTAAACAACTCGTGATACTATGGATAATAGGTTAGACAAGAGGTGGGCCTTTAAATAAAACCTCCCATGTACAAAATAAAATGGGTTTAGGGTATTTAAATGGATCCTAGCTTGGAGACATGGTGGAGCTTGCTTCTTTCCATGGTTCAATGAAGTCTATCTTGGAGAAATGGTGGAGCATCCTTCTCTCCATGTTTCAATATATCCTAGCTTGGACAAGTGGTGGACCTTTGGTTCTCTCTACGTTTCAATAGAGCTAGCTTGGACAAGTGTCGGACATTGAAACAAAACCCCCATGTAAAACATATCATGGGTAGTTCAAGTTGTGAGAAAAAAAACCATTTAAAATATAACCTTATAGGTTGGACAAGTGGTGGACCTTAACACCCAATCCTTTTTAATACAATGACATAGATTACACAAGTGGTGAATCTTGAGACCAAACCTATCAAGCTACTAAGGATACTAGGTTGGACAAGTGGTGGACCTTGAATGTACATCCCCTATGTACAAAATATCATGGGTTTAGGGTGTTTCAATGGAGTCTAGCATATTGGAGACATGGTGGAGCTTGCTTCTCTCCATGTTTCAAGTGGTGGACCGTCAATTATTTTCCCATACCTAGTTTAGACAACCCATACACTTTGCAACTCTAAAGGTTGGACGAGTGGTGGAGCTTTGTTTATTTCCATGTTTTAATGGATCCTATCTCGGACAAGTGGTGGACCTTGGAAAAAAGTCCCCTCTGTACAACATAGCTGAGTTTTTTCATGTTTTAATGGAAGAGAGCTTCGACAAATGGTGGAGCTTGCTTATCTCCACGTGGATTTTAGAACTAGCTTGGACAAGTGGTGGAGCTTTTCTTTTCTACTCTTCATAATACAATGATGTATAGTTTGTTTACATGGTGAATCTTAAGGTCAAACCTCCCATCTTACTAGAGATAATAGGTTGGACAAGTGGTCAACCTTCTATCATTTGCCATGCCTATAATTAGACAATTAGTAGAACTAGCATCTTTCTATGTTGTCTAGAGCTGAGCTTGGACAAGTAGCGGACCTTGCTACTCTCTTCCCTTAGTTTATTAGTTTGAATACTCATTATATATACTTTCTTAGATCTATATACTTACTCATTAGTTAGGTTACAAGTAGGTATGTAATTTGTTAGCCTCAAGGGACTTTGAATATTGAATAGTAAGAAAGTCAAGTGCTGGTTTGAAGATCTTTTGCTTATCTAAACTAAACTCTAACTCAATAATAAGTTTCTTAAGCTCCACGAATTGTCCTATCTAGGCTCCAAAAGAGTCTTAATTGGTTTGTGCTAGATTCTAACTTGATGGGGTAGAATCCTAGAAAAATGAGCCACTATAAGTTTTACCTTAGCTCAAATGGATTTTTACTTAAACTAGACTGCAATTTGGCACTCTAGTATCTTTGTCTCGATGGAGTTTAACACTAGATACAGAGTAGTGAAATTTAAGCTTCATGTCTCTTCACTTGATCGAGATATGAGACCATACTTTCAACGTCACCACTTGTCTTACCTAAAGACCAATGTGAGACATGGGAGCAAGAAAGCCATCCGATATTGTTTTAAGGACTATTACATAGACAATCAATAACTTAAGTAAAGAAAAAAGACTTGGATCTTTCAGAATTAATAACTTAAGTAAAGCCAAAAATACTTGGATCTTTGACAATTTTTTTCAAACTAAAAAAGTACAATCTCATGCTAACAAAACTATAAATCACAATTGAAAGTTTTGAACAAGAAAAAGATCAGCAATCTTAATAAGAAGGATACTTTTCATTTCATTTGATGACTACAAATTAAAAGAAATTCTCTCAAGAAATTGATAAACAAAAAATGTAGGTGACTGCTTCATTATTTTGAGCAAAAATATCAAATCTCTATTGATTGAGCTCCATCTAGTAGTATCCTTTGTAAGATCCTGCAGGAAGGAATAAAAAGAAAGATTTGTTAGATACCATGCACATGAGTGTTCAAGCATGTGTATCAAGAATATATGACATGTCACTAGTACCTTAGGGTTGGTTTCTATCCAGCCTTAGAAGATTGTTCTCAGCTTTCACCTTATTTATATAAGTCTTTGTTGTGGTTGCCTTCAAAACTCCTTTTGTGTCACAACCCAATTGCCTAGCTAAAGTGGTCAATTGTGATGCCTTCATGCTTTCAATGGGTGTATGCTCCTTTGCCAAGATCTCTTGTATTTGGGATCTTCTCATTTCATTGCGGTGGCTTGTGTCACTTGCATCTTCAATGATAGTTTCATCTCTATCACCTTTTGCAGGTGGTATTCTTCTTGTAAAGAACACCTTAGCTGACCAAACATCATTTTTCTGCTTCCAATACTCCATGATTTGTTTGTATTCACTATCATTTGTCACTATAGGTTGTCCATAACGATTAGAAGCAATTAAATCACGCACATCCCTTCTCTCATCAAGCTAAATCAAGTATGGCAGTAGCTCCTCCAAGAGCATATTTTCAACCATCTTCTCAGCATCAAATTGTGGTGGAAAAATGCAATTGTTTGCTGGTGAAATACATCCCTTTTAAGGAGAGTCATCAATAGGCAATGTTCTTTGTGGATCACATTCAAACCCCATCGCAATTTTGGCTAGAGGCTTGAACATTGCCTCAATGTTTGGATTGTCGGGTCTAAACAATTTTTGAGTTTGAGCGGTGTAGCAAACATCTTGCGACCAAATTGCAAAGAAAGGCAATGTATCCTCAGCTAAGTTGTTTAGTGCTGCAAGGATTTGATACACATTATTCCTAGTAGCTGTCGACCAAATTGCAACATTAAACCTCTGTAAAATAGTCTTCAAGAATTGGATGCAACCTGGCCTGAGTATAATATATCTTTTTGAATCCATTTTCATTGAGTTGTGGTGTGAGGATGGTTGAGGGGAACGTTTCAACAATAGACCATTTAAATCCAATATAATTGTAAGCATGGATTTCTCAACATCTACACTACATGAAGTAGTAGCAATTGGCAATAGCTCGTGAGAGGAATTTTCAATCTCTTTTGATGTATGTTGCATTTTTGAAGCATCGATTTCTTGGTTCTCACTATTGCAAGCTTGCTCAAGTTGCACAACACTAGACTCTAGTATAGAAATATCATCCATCTTGGGCACTTCAGAATCCATAGAATCTATGGATTCTATAGTTGTTGATTGAACCATAGGAGCATTATCCATCCCAGTTTGTGAATCGAAGAAAACACACACAAATGGTATCTCAAAACCACTAGAATTTTATTCACCATATTTACATGTAGAACTCCTAGTAAGAAATTTAGTTAAGGTAAAGTCGTTGTTAGAATCCTTGCAACCATTTTCAGCATTCATACACAAAACACCACTTGTCTAAAATACAATCTACTAACTCAACATTTTCCATCCTACACTTTATTAAAGATGAGTACTTAAAGTGAAAAATAAAAGCCACAACTTGTTGAGGAGACATGGATACAAGGTCCACCAAATGTAACTACAAGCAAACAATTAGATATTTGGCTTAGATTTGGATTCAAAGGCTACCACTTATTCAAGTAAGATAACTCCACTTGTTTAATACAGTAATGTTTGAAGCCCCACCACTTGTCCAACCTAGACATTGATTAAATTTTGGTAAGATTTATCACAAATCTAGAGTAGAATCAAGATTCTATGGATAAGGTAGCCAAATAAGTTGGACAACACACAAAGCATACGAGCACTCTAGATTCTCGTTGAGCATAAACTAAACAATAATCAAATGTTATATTCACTTGAGATTTCATCCATGAAAAATGAAAATGATGCATGTACTTGAGATTTCCATCCATGTACAATACTTTACAATGTCAAGTGAAGTCATAGTCAGCAAACAACTCTTCTCCTACTTCAACTTGACAAATAGTCTCAATGCATACATGGCCATATTCTTCTGACTTGATGTGTGAAGAGTTGCATTTATGCCAAGGTGGAAATTTGGATCAAATGTATAGTGTATGTGGCGGCCATTTTGCTCTAAAGATCACCTTGCATAAGATCTTGCAAGAGGGGTATGTATGGCCTAGTTTGCACAAGGATGTTCACCATTTGTGTAGGTCTTGCAATAGGTGTCAAGCATTTGGCAAGAGAGTGTTGAAGCGAGAGCTACGAAAAACCATTATGGCATTTGATGTGTTTGAAAAGTGGGGTATTGATGCAATAAGCCCACTACCTATCACAAGCAGGGGCAAAAGCTATATTTTGATTGCAGTAGACTATCTCTCTAGATGGGCAGAGGCTATAGCAGTAAAACAGATCACTGCAAAGGATGTGGAAAAAATTGTGTACGACTAGATATGTTTCAAGTTTGGGGTTCCGCTAGAGCTACTTTAATATATGGGGCCAGGATTTAGAGCTAGACTACTAGATTTTTTATGCGGGAAGATGAAGATTAGGCATCAGCATACCACTCCTTATTATCTGCAGTGTAATGGCTTAAATGAAAGATTCAATGGTGAGTTGGTACAAATTCTTTCAAAAGTGACAGAGCACCAAGGAAAGAATTGGGACTTGGAATTGCAAAGTGCATTATGGGCTTACTGTACATCAGTAAAGACGGGTACAGGGTTTACTCCATTTGATTTGGTATATGGAAAGGAAGCACTATTGCCTATGGAAGTAGAGTTGCCTACAGTAAAGATGCTAGAAAATTTTATTGGGCCGCCTAGTGATTCACTCAAAGAGAGGCTCTTACAGTTACAAGAGGTTCAGTTGGATAGGATGTGCGCATTGGAACATTATAAGACCATATTAGGTAAAGTGGGAAAATCCCAATTCCCACGTTAGACAACTTTCAATATATCATGTACAAAATATAGAGATTTTGTCAAAATTTTGAGTTTTCTTAAGGTCTCATTCCACTTTATGCACATACAATACACAATGAAAACAACTAAAATACCATGGTTTCAATCAATTGGATTATTAGGAGACGAGTATATTGCATCCATTATTGTTGTCTATGTTCTACTATCCTACCTACAACTTATCTCAACATGGAGAGCTTGGTTTCTAAGTGGAGCTTGCCTTCATCCATGTTTCAATGAAACTAGCTTGGACAAGTAGTGGACCTTGTAACAAACACCCCCCCCCCCCCATGTACAACATATCATTGGTTTTCTAAGTGATGGGAAGGAATACCATTCGAGATATAAACTTATAGCTTGGATAAGTAGTTGACTTTAAAACCAATATCATCATAATACAATGAAATACAGGTCAACCAATTCCTAAATCTTGAGACCAAACCTCCCATGCTATTAGAGATAATATATTGGATAAGTGGTGGACCTTCTATTATTTTCCCATGCCTAGTTTAGACAACCGGTACACTTTGCAGCTATAAAGGTTGGACGAGTGGTGGAGCCTTGTTTCTATCCATGTTTTAATGGATCCTAGCTTGGACAAGTGGTGGACCTTGGCAAAAAGCTTCCATGTACAACATATATGAGGTTTTCCATGTTTTAATGGAACCTATCTTGGACAAACGGTGAAGCTTGCTTCTCTCCATGTTGATTTTGGAACTACCTTAGACAAGTGGTGGAGCTTTGCTTTTCTACTCTTCATAATACAATGAAGTATAGGTTGGTTACATGGTGAATCTTAAGGCCAAACCTCCCATTTTACTAGAGATGATAGGTTGGACAAGTGGATCAACCTTCTATCATTTCTCCATGACTATATTAGACAATTAGTAGACCTAGCATCTCTCTATGTTGTCTAGAGAGGAGCTTAGACAAGTGATGGACCCTGTTTCTCTCTTCCCTTGGTTTACTAGTTTGAAGACTCGATATATATACTTTCTTAGATCTAGCTTCAACAAGTGGTGGACCTTGTATCCACAATCTTAATCCATTACAAAAAAGTATATGAAAAAATAACATAGGAATCTTGGTTTGAAGGTCAAGCAATTAGGTTCCAAATGCACATAATAATATATTTTCCACCCATAAGAAAAGAAAGTTAAATATGTTATTACCAATTTGACAAAGATAACGTCCAAGAATTCTAAGCTTTGCATCTTGTCAGATCTAAATCTTCATCAAGGCGACATGCATGTATACATCAACTTTCAAGCCATTCAAGAATACATGCACTTAGACTCCATAGTTTTCTTTTCAAAGTCTTTTAGGTTCTAAAACTCTTTCACATAAATTATGTAATGGTAAAATTCTTGAAGCAAACATTTGTGCCCAAGAAAAAGATCCCTCTCACATATTTAAAGTCCATGAATTCTATGATCCAAACTTACAAGTTTTATTTTCACATCAAACATCAATTCTCTCCTAGTTACAAATAAATGCAAACTCGATATGAATTGACAAAAAAATGAATTTCTTTTACTATATGACCCAACATAGGCCCCAATCAAATAAAAAATGAGTCCCCAAAAATTTGGGTGCACTCTAGCAATACATCAGAGTCCCCTTACAATAGGATGCACTCCAATAGTACATTGAAGTCCCCTTAGAGTTGTGATGTGTTGCACCCTTGTTAAGTTATAGCAACTCCATATCCATAGCTCAAAGTATTCAGCACAAAAATCCAAAAAACTTTGTGCATCTGGTCGCACCACATGATAAACTTCATCTTTATCCTCCACAAGTCGTATGTGTTGAGCCCAAGCTGGCATAGAATCTCCATGTTTCATTTCAATTCTCTTGAGAAGTAATCCCTCTAGATCCTGATAAGTACTCTTTTGATGTCCTTGAAAGCAAGTGGTAGGTGATAAGGAGGTGATTGATTCCTTGGACAAGGTCTTGGAGGAGGTTGGATGGGTAATTCAATAGTTTTCTTCAATTTATGCCATCATATAGCCAATCCATTTTTCTGTAATGATTCTGAAATTAAAGAACAAGAACACTTAATGCAAACACAACAATAGACATGAGTTTTACATTCTCTACCCTAAGGTTTCATTAGATACCAAAATACATCTATGATCTACTCACATTAATAGAAAGAAAGTCAAATTAAAATCCTAACTCTTTTTTATGCTACACTCTCTCTTAGTCTCAATACCATGGAGTTCAACTAGACTTAAGTCAACTAATAACTACTACTTGTTGTTAAAGGTATGCTTGAAGTGCATAAGGCTTAACCAATGCCCTAGTATAGAATGGGTATTTAGGTCTCAAGGTCTACCACTTATCCAAGCAAAGATCCATTTAAATATGGAAACCCAATTTTTCTTAATATAATGATATAGAGTGGACAAGTGGTGAATCTTGAGACCAAAGCACTCATGCTACTAGGGATAATAGCTTGGACAAGTGTTGGACCTTGAATTTAAACCCCCCATGTACAAAGTATCATGGGTTTTGGGTATTTCAATGGACTCTAGCATCTTGGAGACATGGTGGAGCTTACTTCTCTCCATGTTTCAATGGAGCCTATCTTGGATAAATGGTGGAGTATCATTCTCTCCATGTTTCAATGGAGCCTAGCTTGGACAAGTGGTGGACCTTGGAACAAAACCCCCATGTAAAACATATCATGGACATTAAAAGTGGTTAGAAAAAATACCATTCTATTTATAACCTTATAGGTTTGACAAGTGGTGGACCTTAACACCCAATTATTATTAATATAATGACATAGAGTGGACAAGTGGTGAATCTTGCGACCAAACCTACTAGAAAAAGTATGTTGGAGAAGTGGTGGACCTTGAATGCAAAACCCCCATGTACAAAATATCACTCATGCTACTATGAATAATTTGGTATTAAGGTCCATGTTTCAATGGAGCCTAGCTTGGACAAGTGGTGGACCTTTGTTTCTCTCTATGTTTCAATAGAATTATCTTGGACAAGTGTTGAACCTTGGAACAAAACCCCCATGTAACGCATGTCATTGGCATTACAAGTGGTGAGAAAAAATACCATTCAAGGTATAACCTTATAGGCTGGACAAGTGGTGGACCTTAACACCCAATTCCTCTTAATATAATGACATAGAGTGGAAAAGTGGTGAATCGTGAAACCAAACCTACTAGGGATAATAGTTTGGACAAGTGGTTGACCTTGAATGTAAATCCCCCATGTACAAAATATCATGGGTTTTGCATATTTCAATGGAGCCTAGCATCTTGGAGACATGGTGGAACTTACTTCTCTCCATGTTTTGATGGAGCCTATCTAGGAGAAATGGTGGAGGTCCCTTCTCTCCATGTTTCAATGGAGCCTAGCTTGGACAAGTTGTGGACCTTTGTTTCTCTCTATATCTGAATATGGTTAGCTTGGACAAGTGGTGGATCTTGGAATGAAACTCCCATGTAAAACATATTATGGGCATTTTAAGTGGCGAGAAAGGATACCATTTAAGATATAACCTTATAGGCTGGACAAGTGGTGGACCTTAACACATTTTTCTTCTTAATATAATGACATGAAGTAAAAGTGGTGAATCTTGAAACCAAACCACTCATGATACTAGGGATAATAGGTTAAACAAGTGGTGGGCCTTGAAATAAAACCCCCTAGAGTGTTTTAATGGAGCCTAGCTTGGAAACATAGTAAATCTTGCTTATCTCCATGTTTCAATGGAGCCTATCTTGGATAAATGGTGGAGCATCATTCTCTCCATGTTTCAATGGAGCCTAGCTTGGACAAGTGGTGGACCTTTGTTTCTCTCTATGTTTGAATAGAGCTATCTTGGAAAAGTGGTGGACCTTGGAACAAAACCCCCATGTTTATCATGGGCATTACAAGTGGTGAGAAAAAATACCATTCAATATATAACCTTGTAGGTTGGACAAGTGGTGGACCTTAACACCTAATTAATCTTAATATAATGACATAGAGTGGACAAGTGCTGAACTTGGGACCAAACCTACTAGGGAAAATAGGTTGGACAAGTGGTGGACCCTGAATGTAAACCCCCCATGTACAAAATATCACTCATGCTACTAGAAATAATTTGGTATTAAGGTCAATGTTTCAATGCAGCCTAGCTTGAAAAAGTGGTGGACCTTTGTTTCTCTCTATGTTTCAATAGAGTTAGCTTGGACAAGTGGTGGACCTTGGAACAAAAACCCCATGTAAATCATGTCATGGGCATTAAAAGTGGTAAGAAAAAATACCATTCAAGCTATAACATTATAGGTTGGACAAGTGGTGGACCTTAACACCCAATTCCTCTTAATATAATGACATAGCGTGGACAAGTGGTGAATCATGAGACCAAACCTACTAGGGATAATAGGTTGGACAAGTGGTGGACCTTGAATGTAAACCCCCCATGTAAAAAATATCATGGGTACTGGGTATTTCAATGGAGCCTAGCATCTTGGAGACATGGTGGAGTTTACTTCTCTCCATGTTTCAATGGAGCCTATCTAGGAGAAATGGTGGAGGTTCCTTCTCTCCATGTTTTAATGAGCCTAGCTTGGACAAGTGGTGGACCTTTCTTTCTCTATATGTTTTAATAGAGTTAGCTTGGATAAGTGGTGGACCTTGGAATGAAACCCACATGTAAAACATATCATGGGAATTTCAAGTGGTGAGAAAGGATACCATTTAAGATATAACCTTATAGGTTGGACAAGTGGTGGACCTTAACACATAGTTTTTCTTAATATAATGACATAGAGTGTACAAGTGGTGAATCTTGAGACCAAACCACTCATGCTACTAGGGATAATAGGTTGGACAAGTGGTGGACCTTGAATGTAAAACCCTCATGTACAAAATTATGGGTTTAGGGTATTTCAATGGAGCTTAGCTTGCAAACATGGTGGAGATTGCTTCTCTGAATGTTTCAATGGAACCTATCTTGGAGAAATGGTGGAGCATCCTTCTCTCCATGTTTTAATGGAGCCTATCTTGGACAAGTGGTGGACCTTTGCTTCTCTCTATGTTTCAATAGAGTTAGCTTGGACAAGTGGTGGATCTTGGAACAAAACCCCTTTGTAAAACATAGCGTGAGCATTACAAGTGATGAGAAAAAATATCATTCAAGATATAACCTTATAGGTTGGAAAAGTGGTGATGGACCTTGACAAGTGGTGAAGGATACCATTTAAGATATACCCTTATAGGTTGGACAAGTGGTGGACCTTAACACCCAGTTCTTCTTAATATAATGACATAGAGTGGATAAGTGGTGAATCGTAAGACCAAACCACTCATGCTACTAGGTATAATACGTTAGACAAGTGGTAGACCTTGAATGTAAACACCCATGTACTAAATATCATGGTTTTAGGGTGTTTCAATGGAGCCTATCATCTTGGAGACATGGTAGATCTTGATTCTTTCCATGTTTGAATGGCACCTATCTTGGAAAAATGATGGAGGTTACTACTCTCCATGTTTCAACGGAGCCTAGCTTCGACAATTGGTGAACCTTTGCTTCTCTCTATGTTTGAATAGAGTTAGCTTGGACAAGTGGTGGACATTGGAATGAAACCCCCATGTAAAACATATCATGGGCATTTCAAGTTGCTTCTCTCTATGTTTGAATAGAATTAGCCTGGACAAGTGGTGGACCTTGGAATGAGACCCCCATGTAAAACATATCATGGGCATTTCAAGTGGTGAGAAAGGATACCATTAAAGATATAACCTTATAGGTTGGACAAGTGGTGGACCTTAATACATAGTTATTCTTAATATAATGACATAGAGTGTACAAGTGGTGTATCTTGAGACTAAACAACTCGTGATACTATGGATAATAGGTTAGACAAGAGGTGGGCCTTTAAATAAAACCTCCCATGTACAAAATAAAATGGGTTTAGGGTATTTAAATGGATCCTAGCTTGGAGACATGGTGGAGCTTGCTTCTTTCCATGGTTCAATGAAGTCTATCTTGGAGAAATGGTGGAGCATCCTTCTCTCCATGTTTCAATATATCCTAGCTTGGACAAGTGGTGGACCTTTGGTTCTCTCTACGTTTCAATAGAGCTAGCTTGGACAAGTGTCGGACATTGAAACAAAACCCCCATGTAAAACATATCATGGGTAGTTCAAGTTGTGAGAAAAAAAACCATTTAAAATATAACCTTATAGGTTGGACAAGTGGTGGACCTTAACACCCAATCCTTTTTAATACAATGACATAGATTACACAAGTGGTGAATCTTGAGACCAAACCTATCAAGCTACTAAGGATACTAGGCTGGACAAGTGGTGGACCTTGAATGTACATCCCCTATGTACAAAATATCATGGGTTTAGGGTGTTTCAATGGAGTCTAGCATATTGGAGACATGGTGGAGCTTGCTTCTCTCCATGTTTCAAGTGGTGGACCGTCAATTATTTTCCCATACCTAGTTTAGACAACCCATACACTTTGCAACTCTAAAGGTTGGACGAGTGGTGGAGCTTTGTTTATTTCCATGTTTTAATGGATCCTATCTCGGACAAGTGGTGGACCTTGGAAAAAAGTCCCCTCTGTACAACATAGCTGAGTTTTTTCATGTTTTAATGGAAGAGAGCTTCGACAAATGGTGGAGCTTGCTTATCTCCACGTGGATTTTAGAACTAGCTTGGACAAGTGGTGGAGCTTTTCTTTTCTACTCTTCATAATACAATGATGTATAGTTTGTTTACATGGTGAATCTTAAGGTCAAACCTCCCATCTTACTAGAGATAATAGGTTGGACAAGTGGTCAACCTTCTATCATTTGCCATGCCTATAATTAGACAATTAGTAGAACTAGCATCTTTCTATGTTGTCTAGAGCTGAGCTTGGACAAGTAGCGGACCTTGCTACTCTCTTCCCTTAGTTTATTAGTTTGAATACTCATTATATATACTTTCTTAGATCTATATACTTACTCATTAGTTAGGTTACAAGTAGGTATGTAATTTGTTAGCCTCAAGGGACTTTGAATATTGAATAGTAAGAAAGTCAAGTGCTGGTTTGAAGATCTTTTGCTTATCTAAACTAAACTCTAACTCAATAATAAGTTTCTTAAGCTCCACGAATTGTCCTATCTAGGCTCCAAAAGAGTCTTAATTGGTTTGTGCTAGATTCTAACTTGATGATGGGTAGAATCCTAGAAAAATGAGCCACTATAAGTTTTACCTTAGCTCAAATGGATTTTTACTTAAACTAGACTGCAATTTGGCACTCTAGTATCTTTGTCTCGATGGAGTTTAACACTAGATACAGAGTAGTGAAATTTAAGCTTCATGTCTCTTCACTTGATCGAGATATGAGACCATACTTTCAACGTCACCACTTGTCTTACCTAAAGACCAATGTGAGACATGGGAGCAAGAAAGCCATCCGATATTGTTTTAAGGACTATTACATAGACAATCAATAACTTAAGTAAAGAAAAAAGACTTGGATCTTTCAGAATTAATAACTTAAGTAAAGCCAAAAATACTTGGATCTTTGACAATTTTTTTCAAACTAAAAAAGTACAATCTCATGCTAACAAAACTATAAATCACAATTGAAAGTTTTGAACAAGAAAAGATCAGCAATCTTAATAAGAAGGATACTTTTCATTTCATTTGATGATTACAAATTAAAGAAATTCTCTCAAGAAATTGATAAACAAAAAATGTAGGTGACTGCTTCATTATTTTGAGCAAAAATATCAAATCTCTATTGATTGAGCTCCATCTAGTAGTATCCTTTGTAAGATCCTGCAGGAAGGAATAAAAAGAAAGATTTGTTAGATACCATGCACATGAGTGTTCAAGCATGTGTATCAAGAATATATGACATGTCACTAGTACCTTAGGGTTGGTTTCTATCCAGCCTTAGAAGATTGTTCTCAGCTTTCACCTTATTTATATAAGTCTTTGTGTGGTTGCCTTCAAAACTCCTTTTGTGTCACAACCCAATTGCCTAGCTAAAGTGGTCAATTGTGATGCCTTCATGCTTTCAATGGGTGTATGCTCCTTTGCCAAGATCTCTTGTATTGGGATCTTCTCATTTCATTGCGGTGGCTTGTGTCACTTGCATCTTCAATGATAGTTTCATCTCTATCACCTTTTGCAGGTGGTATTCTTCTTGTAAAGAACACCTTAGCTGACCAAACATCATTTTTCTGCTTCCAATACTCCATGATTTGTTTGTATTCACTATCATTTGTCACTATAGGTTGTCCATAACGATTAGAAGCAATTAAATCACGCACATCCCTTCTCTCATCAAGCTAAATCAAGTATGGCAGTAGCTCCTCCAAGAGCATATTTTCAACCATCTTCTCAGCATCAAATTGTGGTGGAAAAATGCAATTGTTTGCTGGTGAAATACATCCCTTTTAAGGAGAGTCATCAATAGGCAATGTTCTTTGTGGATCACATTCAAACCCCATCGCAATTTTGGCTAGAGGCTTGAACATTGCCTCAACGTTTGGATTGTCGGGTCTAAACAATTTTTGAGTTTGAGCGGTGTAGCAAACATCTTGCGACCAAATTGCAAAGAAAGGCAATGTATCCTCAGCTAAGTTGTTTAGTGCTGCAAGGATTTGATACACATTATTCCTAGTAGCTGTCGACCAAATTGCAACATTAAACCTCTGTAAAATAGTCTTCAAGAATTGGATGCAACCTGGCCTGAGTATAATATATCTTTTTGAATCCATTTCACTGAGTTGTGGTGTGAGGATGGTTTGAGGGAACGTTTCAACAATAGACCATTTAAATCCAATATAGTTGTAAGCATGGATTTCTCAACATCTACACTACATGAAGTAGTAGCAATTGGCAATAGCTCGTGAGGAATTTTTCATCTCTTTTGATGTATGTTGCATTTTTGAAGCATCGATTTCTTGGTTCTCATTATTGCAAGCTTGCTCAAGTTGCACAACACTAGACTCTAGTATAGAAATATCATCCATCTTGGGCACTTCAGAATCCATAGAATCTATGGATTCTATAGTTGTTGATTGAACCATAGGAGCATTATCCATCCCAGTTTGTGAATCGAAGAAAACACACACAAATGGTATCTCAAAACCACTAGAATTTTATTCACCATTTTTACATGTAGAACTCCTAGTAAGAAATTTAGTTAAGGTAAAGTCGTTGTTAGAATCCTTGCAACCATTTTCAGCATTCATACACAAAAACACCACTTGTCTAAAATACAATCTACTAACTCAACATTTTCCATCCTACACTTTATTAAAGATGAGTACTTAAAGTGAAAAATAAAAGCCACAACTTGTTGAGGAGACATGGATACAAGGTCCACCAAATGTAACTTACAAGCAAACAATTAGATATTTGGCTTAGATTTGGATTCAAAGGCTACCACTTATTCAAGTAAGATAACTCCACTTGTTTAATACAGTAATGTTTGAAGCCCCACCACTTGTCCAACCTAGACATTGATTAAATTTTGGTAAGATTTATCACAAATCTAGAGTAGAATCAAGATTCTATGGATAAGGTAGCCAAATAAGTTGGACAACACACAAAGCATACGAGCACTCTAGATTCTCGTTGAGCATAAACTAAACAATAATCAAATGTTATATTCACTTGAGATTTCATCCATGAAAAATGAAAATGATGCATGTACTTGAGATTTCCATCCATGTACAATACTTTACAATGTCAAGTGAAGTCATAGTCAGCAAACAACTCTTCTCCTGCTTCAACTTGACAAATAGTCTCAATGCATACATGGCCATATTCTTCTGACTTGATGTGTGAAGAGGTGCATTTATGCCAAGGTGGAAATTTGGATCAAATGTATAGTGTACGTTGGGACAGACATTTGTACTATCAGAACTATTTATATAGCCCGACATGTTTCCTTCTTCTACACAAGCAATAATGTATGATTGATCTTCCTCTTCTTCTATGTTTGGATCCTCTAGAAGAGAATATTATAAGCTCTTGGAAATATTTTTCATATCTTTTTCCAGTCTTGAAATCTATACTTATGCCCTCCATAGTTTAAAATAGTTAAACCACTTTCCACGGTAATATGCACAAATAGCCCGTAACCAACTCCTTGAATACATGAAAGCCGCACTTCAAAATCCACACCGTTAATATGGAAAATTACATCTTTGGGAATAGGAAAAGTTGGTGTCCCAAAAGGATCTTCATGCCAATCATAGTGTGAAATACATCTAGTTTTTATATCACTTAACTCCTTTGTGTCTGCAAAAAGAAGAAAATATTATGCATAAAATAATGACAAGATCAAAGAAAGATATCATTATTTTATAGTCCAATAGGTCCATTGTATGGAAGACTTAGAGTGCCTCTTACATGGTGCCTCAAAGGTTTCCAAAAAATAAAATCATTGAAGCATAGAGAGAACCAAGGTCCACCACTTGTCCAAGCTAGACATGGAGCATTGAGACAAGATCCAACACTTATCCAAGAACCCTATAGTATATGTGGTAACATGGGACGCGTTGATGCAACAAAAGTATTCTAGCCTCCTCATCCATCTCTTTTTTCTTGTAGCCTAGAGGGATTAGTTTCAAGGTCTATCACTAGTCAAAAACTACACATAGAACATTGATACAAGGTTCCACCACATGTGAAACCTATCATCTCTAGTAGCATGGATGGTTTGATATCAAGGTTCACACGTGTCCTACCTATACTCTATTGTAGCATAGAGATTCCGGTTTGGTGGTACTACACTTGTCCAAACTTGGCTTGTTGTTGATATTGGAGGTAATCAAGGGTCCTCCACTTGTCCAAGTTAGGCATATAAAACAATTGCAAGGTCCACCATGTGTACAACATATGATTGATTATAGCATGCATGGTCTTATTCATGGGCAACCAATCTTCTCTCCAACATGTGTCCACCTCGGCTCCATTGAAGCATGGAGAGAAGCAAGGTCCACCACTTATCAAATCTATTATTTTCTCCCAGTGCTTTCAAAACCATTATACGTTGTACATGGGGGGGGGGTTCTTGTTTCAAGGTCCACCACTTGGCTAAGATTGGATCCATTGAAACATGAAGAGAAGCAAGCTCTACCATTTGTCCAAGCTAGGTTCATTGAAACATGAAAACCCCTAATATGTTGTATAGGAGGGGTGCTTTTTCAAGGTCCCCACTTGTCTAAGCTATGGTCCATGGAAACATGGAGAGAATCAAATATCCACCACTTTTCTAAGCTAGGATCCATTGAAACATGGAGAGAAGCAAGCTCCATTGTTTGTCTAAGCTAGGGCTCCATTGGAACATGGAGAAACAAGCTCCACCACTTGCTATTATTGCATAGAGATTTTGGTTTGAAGGTCCACCACTTGTCCAACCTTGCCTTCATGTATGGAGATAATCAAGAGTGCAATGCTTCTCTAAGCTAGGGACATAAAAGGTTTCAAGGTCCACTACATATACGATCTATGATGGGTTGTAGCATGGGAGGTTTCATTTTAAGGTTGACCACTTCTCCAGCTCCGCTTGTCCAACCTCAGATCCATTGAAGCATGGAGA
The DNA here is from genome assembly GCF_014529385.1 of Adiantum capillus-veneris. NCBI lineage: Eukaryota > Viridiplantae > Streptophyta > Polypodiopsida > Polypodiales > Pteridaceae > Adiantum > Adiantum capillus-veneris. Next base: position 93,256,869 of record NC_140944.1, on the reverse strand, counting down.
ATAAAGGGTCTACCAACTCTCCAAAATAGGCAATACAAATCTCTATAAAACCCATGAATTGTTAATATATTCTATGCTATGGAGTTTTGTTTGAAGGTCCACTCCTTATCCAAGCTTCAATCCATTGAAGCATGGAAATAAGTAAGATATATCTCTAGTCCAAGATAGGATCCATTGAAACATAGAGAGAATCAAGGTCCACCACTTGTCCAAGCTATGCATGGGTAATTGATATAAGGACCACTACGTTTTCACCTATACTATGCTCTATCATGGATGGTTCATATCCCACCAATTTTCCAACCTATTTAGTAGGTTGTATTATGGGGGTTTGGTTTCAAGGTACTTCACTTGTCTAAGGTGGGTTCCATTGAACCATGGAGAGAAACAATGTCTACACTTGTCCAAAATATGCCTTTAAAACATAAAAGCAAGGTCTCACCACATGTCCAAGCTAATGTTTCTCTCTTGAAGCATGGAGAGAAACAAGGTCTACCACCTGTCCAAAATATGCTCCATTGAAACATAAAAGCAAGGTCCACCACTTGTCCAAGCTAATGTAACAAATGGGTGTTGGTTACAAGGTGTACCACACTTGTTTAAACTAGTCTCCATGCAAGGTCCACCACATGTCCAAGCTATATGAGCTTGGTTTGAAGGTCTACCACACCTCTTGAAATTAGGATCCATGTAAGGTCCACCTTTTGTCAAGCTATGCCTTTAGTGAGTACTAAAACTAAGTAAATTACAGTACTTAAATACCTTTCCAAGAGATTTTGGTCTCTAAGGCCACCCCCACATGTCTAATATATGCTCTAATTGATTACTTATGCTAGTTCTCAAAGTCCAAACATAAGCTCCCTTCTAGAAAGGTTAGTTTAAATTTAGGCTCCATCACCTTTCTAAGCTAGGTTCAATTTATGAAGCATCACCATTTAACCATGCTAGGATCTAATGTATCATATCAAGGGGGTATTGATAAAAGGTCCAAAATTTATTGAGTTCAAGATCTTAAGTAATTAAGTCTTCGTGAGTATTAAATATTATAGTTTTAGTCTAAAGATCCACCATTCAAAAACTCAAGTAATTTACTATTAACATTCAAACCTTGAATGCCTGAGATAAAAAATACAAACTCAATCAATACTATATAAAGCAAAATCTAACATTAAGAGTATCATATCAGCAACAACAACAAGAAACACTAACATGCACAAGAGGATGTTGTTGTTGTTCTTCTTCTCTTCGTGGAGAGCACTCCTCTGTAATAGGCACAGTGTCGTCTGATTGCGAAGTGGATTGTTGAAGTCCAGCCATTTTTCTATATCTTCATGAGGACTTAACAAAGTCTAGCAGCATGGTCTCACGTTTTTTGCCTCCACACTATCAACTAAGCATATAACTTCTTTTTTTGTTGTATTCCATTGTGCAACCAAGGAGCCATCACCAGAAACATCAACAAGCTTGGGTCTTCAAAACAATATGTACGAATGTAGTGCTTGACCAAAGCTCTTTTTGGCCTCCAAATATTGCAAATCTGACATATCGTTATCTGTCTGTTGAAGAAGAGAACAATAATTGGCATGGGATGTTCCTCTGATCTTCTTCTCAGGTCTTCAAATGCATTGCCTTGTCTCAAGAGGCAATACTGTTAGGAATTGAATTGCTCCTTTGCAAGGAGTTGATGAAAAGTGATGCAATGCACCACAACAATGGTAGCTCAGATTAATCTCCCATGGCGTGAAAGGCACATTGCAATTTTGTGAGTTAGTGAAATCCACAAATGCAAGAAAGACAAACCAGGATCTGTTGACTCCAGCAATATCAAGATCCCATCAAAGCATTGTTAAATGTCCTCTCACTCACTTCAAATTGCCTCCAATGTTTTTGTCATATCTAACACAATAAGCCAATAGGCACTTTATTATTGAAGTGGCGCATCAAGTAGAGATTGCCTTCATTTGTAGGCTCACAACATAGATAAACCATGGCAAATATCTAGGCTCAATTTTCTCCTTTTGAAGGTGAATTGCCATTGCATGTATTTCTATTGCTCATTTGGAAAAGCCATATTCTTGTTTCACGCTTCAAACTAGATCTGATCCATTTCAATAGCATTAAAAGTGTTTTATAAAACATCATTGATGTTATAATTTTGAACCTCCTCCCAGTCTTTACATGGTGAAGACTCATTCAAATTGTTGAAGCCTTCAATAAGTGCACTCTGAATCAATTTGTCTTGCTTCAACTGCTTGATTCGATCATACATGTTAGTTGCATCACCATCCTTTGCACTCTTTGACAAGTAATATTTTCTTTAATTTTTTATAGAATAGTCTTTACCTCTGATTCCTCAAGGCCACAAAGGTATCTAAATACAGTTGTTGGGGGTTTCTTATTCTCCTCTTCTATTTTCAATGATTTCTATCCAGCAATCATAAATTAAATCAGAGTACGTGACCATGTGTGCCTGTTTAGCAATCCAACTTGCTGCTGCACTCATTCTTGCCAATCGAAGAAAAGCCTAAAAGAAATAGAGAAATAATTAAACTATTGAGCAAGATTTGTTAATTAAACACTATCAAAAAGACAAAGAAAATAACTTACATCCCATCTGGCACGAGATGCATGTCCCTCTGCAATTCCACTTGCTGCCTTTGGTGGTCGTCCTGAGAAGATCCATTGACTCCGTAAATGTCTCAATATTTGGCTGTAAGGTTGCTTGACATACAATGCCTGAGCCTCCTCATTTGCAATGGCAGATATAGCAGTTGCAACAAATGGAGGAGCATTCACAACAATGCGAGCCTTTCTAAATTTATACACGCTAATCAGTCTTTCAAAGATCTCTTTGTTTTTTTGTTCATTGTGAAGCAAAACTTTTGCAGCATAGATTGAATGCTGCCCATCAAGAATCCAATAATGATAATCTTTAATTTTTTTGCTCTTCTACCTCTTCTACTGCCAAAGGAGTCCCCTTCTTTGATTTTGCATTTCGAACAGGCATCAAATATGCACATGCTGCAGGCTTGGTCGTACTCCGTGAAAATCCAAATAACACACTTTCAGCGTGTTTTTTATCCATAATACGTGCATTATAGTGATCAGGAGCAAGCCAACAATTTTGAATAGGGATATCAATTCCCTATTAAAGGAAAATTTTTTATGTAAAATTCATTTCAAGGGTAAAATTTTCTTGTCCTTATTCATTTCACCTGTATCTTTTTCTTGTCTTTTTATGGCCTTGAACCCTTTGTTGATGAGGATGCCAAAGATGCCTTGCCTACATCCAAAATGGAACTAGTTCGCTTAGCGGTTACTTTTTGCACTTTTGCTTGCTTCTTTGTGAATGGTGGTCGAGAAGCTTTCACCTTTTTTCATTGTAGTGTTGCAATGATGGAGCTTTGAAGTTGATCTGCTGTGATAATTGGATTTGATTTTGCAAACTTCCATCCACAAGAAAACATTGTCTCTTCTTTGTTTCTAGACATGCGCTCCAATGCATATGCTCCTCAAGATAGTTGAAATTCTAGATTCATTGGAACTAGAATGTCAATGCATTGCACCTCCGGATGACTATCAACTACAGAGACAGATACTTCCACAACTTCTCCAACATCTCCAAACAAGCTGTCATTCTTGTTTTTGGCAATAAATAGATGCACCTTATGAAATTGTGTACCCTCTATACCATGTATGTCCAAATACCATATCCTGAGATCATTGCAAGTATAGTCAACTGAGACAGCAACCCTTGCAACCTGCTTTTTTGGAGCCATCTTTCCTGAAACAAAAAAAGCTAAATGTTATTTTAACATTGATAGCCGTTTTTCGGCTCTCCATAATTGCCATACTAAGTTACTCCACCCTACCAAATTCACCCAAACGCTATGGCTATCCCTAACATTTCACTGTACATAGGCGTGTGTGAGTTAGGGGGCTTTTTCCATATCTTCTTAAAAACCCTCAGCTAGCTAGTCACTGGGCTAGGTGAGCCAAAACAAATAAAAAAAATAAAAAAATAAAAGTATATTATGGCCTCTTTGTGTGTAAATATTTCATTGTATATATGGCCTAAATATAGGTATTTTTAATAATTATTTTGGTATTTTATTTAAATATTTCTACTTAGGTGTGTGTTTTATTAAACCTATGTACACCTTCTTTCATCCTCTTACACCATAATTATATTTTTTGCCAATATGTACATACTCTAACCTCATATTTTTTCTTTATACAAATCACTCCCACATTTTCACCCTCACCCTCGTGAAAACAAAAAATTGATTTCTACTCATTGGTTACTTTTATTATATTATTTACTTGCATACCTTTTCCTCTTTCACCCAAAATAATTCAAGGAGGGACCATATCATATGATTCCAATATCTTTTCATATCCATAACTCCTCCATATTTTTATTATTATTTTTACTCATTATTCTAACACCATGTGCTCATTGAGCTAAAGTCCATGAATAGTCCATACACTAGTCCCACCATGTATATATTTCTTATTTCACCAATAATCCTCCTCCATGCATGGGTCAAGGGCAACTTGAATGCTTTGTATTATAATATGACAAAGGAGGGGCTCACTCTTGGATGCATTGTACAAATTCAACAAAGGAGGGGGCCACTAAAAGACTTTTGCAGGCATAAAAAGAAGGCTTTTTGGTGAGAATTTTGGCACCTATCTCCACTCCGAATTTGGAGCGGTGGTCAAAAGAGAAAATGTAGCCCACGCTCTGAATAATCACCTCAAAGTTTTTCATGATTTTTGGAGCTACCAGCGGTGAGCTATGATTTTTTGAGTGGACCCCAGTCTGCCCACTTTTCTCACAAGTAGCCCTTAGTCTTCTCTCACCCTTCCACACACCTACTCACTCTTACACATCCCTCCCTCTCCTTCCCTCACTCAAACCTGCAATTTCCATGGCTTCTCCCACCCTCTTCACCATTACCCTTCTCTCTCATCCCTATAGTTCTTTTATGAACCTCTACATACATACACCCTCTCCATGTCTCTCTCTATTGCTTCTATGTTACAATTTCATTTACCTCTCCTAAAAATATCTAAATTCAGCATCTTAACCATGATAACTTCTGCAAATTGAGGATTTTTCATCAACAAATCCTCTTTTCATCGTGGTGATCAACCGTGGCGGCAACGTAAAGAAGCGAAGAAGAAGAAGAAGACCAACGGTCATTTTTTCCACAATCTACACAACGGTGAGTTCAAGCTTCTTCAAAGCTTCACCATCTCAATGATTCTCTTTTAATTCACCCCTCTTCCTTCATCAAATCAACTCACTCTACCCATTTTAAATGTAACATTAACTTTCTAGTGATTACTAACGACTAACATACTAATACAAAATAGCATTGACCTAACCATAAAAGACACCTCACCTCAAGACATGTACAAAGTAACTCTCTCTCTCTCTCTCTCTCCTTACTTACTTTCACCTTATCTACCATCAATAATGCTCTCTTTTGAGCCCACACCCATGACTCAAGCAGACAAAGAAGGCCCGCAATGTTTTGATATTCAAAAAAATCATAATCCTGATTTGTTAGCTTGTAAATTAGGATTTCCAATAATCTTTATGAGGGGTCTCCAACCTATAAATAGACCCCGCTCCTTCTTGTGAAACAACCTCCAACATCTCACATAGCACCCCAACACTCTATGCGTGAGGAGAAACTTAGGTGTAGCAACCACTTGTGAGCTTCACTCTTGGTGTGAGAGAAGCCTTCAAGCTATACATTGCAAGTGAGAGAGCGTGAGTTCCACAAATCTCAAAACCACTATTGTACATGCTCCTTCATCATCAATAAATCGAGTTTTGGTGCATCAAAGGCGTGATTCGACGTTCAAATCTTCGTCCTTCCATTTATGTAATACGGTTTGGTGAATTCAAGGTGACTTGTGTGTTTTGAGTTTTTATCGGTTGATCTTGATTTTAGAAAGTGTTTTAGTGTGTTTTTCATTGCCAGTTTTGTGTCCATTGTAAGAGGGTATTGTGGTGAGAGGTCTCCCACACCCTAAGACGGTGTGTGTGTGTTTTGGCAATGATTAGCAATCACTAAGCATTGAGTGAGTTTTGTACAAGTTCTACGATAGCATCATAACGAACCATCTCCATTTGCAAGTCACAAATAAGGTATTACGCAAGATCCTTTCCTCTCTCTCTTCCCTTTGCTCTAGCTCTCTCTGGTCCATTTCATGTGTGTCTTGGTGTGAGGTTTCTTGTGTGTGTTGTGTGGTGCATCTTCTTGGTTGTGCCAAAATCTCTCTTGCATCTTAGTTCGCATACCATAACTAGGTGGTGCCCCTATCTTGTTTGGGTTTGGCTGTGGGTTTGTTGTTGTGTTGTGCTTGTGGTTGCCCCAGCCCCAATTGAGCAGCAAAGGAGCCTTGAGGGGTGTTTAGAGGTCGCCTCTCTTGTTGCCCACCCCGGACCGCCTCAATTTTGGTGCCCCCACTGAGGACAGGCTTGTGTATGTTTTGTGTAGGCTCAACCTTTAGCATAATCAAGTAGCTTGCATGAATCACGAGAATTTGTATGATCCCTTCATTCCCATTGCAAGGCAAAAGGTACACATAATTGTTAGTACTAAGTTGCAATTTCAACATGTAATTTGTAGAATTTTAGGTCCTCTTAGGTTGGGAGAGATAAACGCATCAGTAAATCCTTTTATTTTGCCTCTCGTTAGGTACGACCTTAGTTTGGACGTCTATATTTTTGTTTTGTTTTAAGCATAAGGTCATGCATAGACAATGGATAATGGCCCAAGAATAGAGGTTTTCCCCTTTTATTTTACTCCACACATTAGAATAAACATTGCAATTAGTAGAAAATTCCATTTTCAACAACGTATGGTGTTCATGTTTGGTGCCCAAAGAGTAGGAGAAATTCTCGCGTCACCAAACCCTGTCATCCTACCTCTCATTGATTATCATAGGTCATTTGATGTGAATATTTTTATTTTGTTGTAGAATAGATTGCAATTTAGAGAATATTATTGTGTAGATCTTTTAAAGAAAGAAAAAACAAAACGCGTCACTTTGAAATCAATTCAATGGAGAACCAACACCAAATGTCTGGATATCCTCTTTTCTTTGGAGAGCCTGGAGAGGATGCAGAATTATTTTTGGCAAATTTCAAGATGTCTTGTCGTATCAAGAGGATAGTAACTGATCAAGAACGTGTAGAAATGTTTGAGGTAGTCCTTAGGAAAGATGCTAGCACTTGGTTTGACTCTTTGCCTGAGGAAGTTAAAGAAAATTACATGGAAGTTGTCAATCATTTCAAGAGATACTTCTTTGATCCCCAAAACACTCAAAAGCTATGGCAAGACATTGTTTCTCATAAGCAAGAAGACTTAGATGACTACTACTTGTACAAGCAAGAGTTTCTACGTCTTTGGGCTGTATGGGTGAGAAATGTTGCTAACCCTGGTGATGGTGCAGAGTTCCTAAAGAAGGAGAGGTTCATAGCCGGACTCTTTCCTGACCTTAAGGTAAATGTTGAGGCGGGTGCACCTGCTACCTTTGATGCAGCTGAAACTAGGGTTGCTGAGAAATATAGGAAACTCAAGTGCTTAAGGGGGGAGGTTCCAATAGAAGGTCCTAGACCCAAAGGTAAGTCACAAGCATCAACATGTAAGGAGCTTCCTGAGGTAACGGCGGAAGTGATTGAGAAGTTAAATGAATCTTTAAGCAGCTTGTCAATTCACCTTGCACAAGCTGTAGGTCCAAAGGGACAAGCAAAGAAGTCTGAAGAGCGAGACCCACGACCTAGGAGAGTCTTGCAATGTTGGAATTGCGGTGAGTCTGGACATGGGATGTATAATTGTCCTTGGCCCCGTGGGGAGCCAGGGAGACCTAACTTGAATTACCCAGTAATGAATGCAGGTGAAGGAAGTAGTCAGCAACCACGGCTTATACAAAGGCCAAATGGAGCAAGACCACCTCCACAAGGAGTGGAAGCAGTTCCACCTTTGCCAGACCCAAACGTGCATGTGGTAGAGGTGACAAATTCAAGAGAGGTTGACATGGAAGCAAATGGCATTAAGCGTGGCCGAGGGAAAGGTAAGGAGAAAGAAGGAGTTAGATCACAAAGTGACCATGGACGAGAAAAGAAGGCAAAGGAGACCAAGGAAGCTAAGAGGACTCGACGTCATATCAACCTCCAAGACTTTCCTCTTGGACATGGAATGGCTCCATACAACCTGTTGGAAGACATGAGAGGTAAGGGTCCTGATATCTCATGGCCTCAATTTCTTGGATTATGTCCACAAGTTAGGAGGGATTTAACAAGGGCAGTTAGCACTAGGAGAAGGGCAAAAGAGAGTGTGCCTGTTGTAAAAATTGCACAAGCTGAAATGAATGAGGACATTACACCTGTGCTAGATTGTTACATAAAAGGGAGATTGGTTAGGAAAGGTCTAGTGGATGGGGGTGCACAAATTTGTATCATGACAGAGGGACTCATGCAAAAATTAGGCATGCACATCCATGAGACACCTGAAATTAAGGTCAAGATGGCAAACAATAGCAAGGCTAGGTGCGTAGACATTTGTAAAAATGTTTTTGTGGAGGCCTTTGGCATTAAGAAGGCAGTGGATTTCTATGTCATGTCTACCAAAGTAAATGGTTACCCATTTATCCTAGGGAGACAATGGCTAATGAAAATGCGAGCTTTGCAGGATTGGGAGAGTGGAAAGCTAATTTGCAGGAACGAAAATCATAAGAAGGTTGTCTTTGACATGAAGGAGCAACGCCAAGAGGAGCTCCATGAAGAATCATCTCAAAGTGAGACGGAAGAAGGTTGGACCGATAACACTTCAGAAGAAGAAAGTAGCGGCAGCATTACTAAAGAGGAGTCTTCCATCAAAGTCATGGGGGTAAGGTTTAAGCCAAGCAACCAAGAGACCTCTTGTCAAGGCTTGGAGGAGGTAGGTCCTCAAGAGAACCAAACAGTGGAAGATGAAAGAATGCTAGAAGGTATGCTATCTACAACACTTAAAAAGGATGAAAGAGAGGAGTTCAAATGTGTGCTAAGGAAATTTCCTAGGCTTTTTGCTAAAGACTACACCGATGTGCATGGAGTAGTTGCTGTTCAACACAAAATTGAGTTGAAGCTAGAGGCCACACCTAAGGCTCAGAAGCTACGAAGGCTAGGAGTCATCAAGGAGCAGGCTTTACTCAAGGAGGTAAGAAAGCTTCTAGCAGCAGGTTTCATTTATCCAGTGGATAATTCAGAGTGGGTCTCTCCCGTTGTTGTCACTCCTAAGAAAAACGGAAAGTGGAGGGTGTGTGTGGATTACCGTCCACTCAATGAGGCAACAAAAAGAGATCACTTTCCCCTCCCATTTCAAGATGAGATACTAAATGAGGTAGCTGGTCATGAGAAGTACACTGTGTGTGATGGCTACTCAGGCTACTTTCAAATAGGTATCGCATTGGAAGATCAATTGAAAACAACCTTTATCACTCCTTGGGGTTGTTATGCTTTTAGACTCATGCCATTTGCTTTGACAAATGCTCCTGCAACATTCCAACATTTCATGAACATGGTGTTTCAAGCATTCTTTGGAAAGTCAATTAGGGTGTTCATTGATGATTTCTGCATTTATAGCTCAAAATCATTGCATCTATAAAGGGTAGAAGAAGGTTTAAAGAAGCTCTACGACATGGGAGGTCAACTCAACCCCGACAAGTGTCACATAGGTGAGGATGAAGTGATCTTGCTCGGTCACAAGGTTTCCTATAAAGGCATTGAGGTGGATCCTTCAAAAGCAAAGGCTCTTATTGAGCTCCCATCACCGAAGAGTCTTAGGGAGGTTATCTCTTTTATTCAGAAGGTGAAGTATATGTCACGCTTCATTCACTTACCCTCGGAGTTGCTTCATCCTTTGCAAAAGTTGACACAACAAGTAGAATTTGCATGGTCTGATGAGCTTGAAGAGTATTTCTGTAACATTAAAGTCATTTTGTCAGAGCTACCAACACTCATGCCTCCTTGTTGGGAGTACACATTCTTTGTTAGCTCTAGTGTTGGAAGGGAAACAATTGGTGCTGTGTTGCTACAACAAGATCCCCACAGTACAAGGATGCGACCCATCTACTTTGCTAGTAGGGTCATGAATGCTTTGGAGAGAGACTACACAGAAGCAGAACTCATGATGCTTTCTCTCATGTTTGCGGTGAGAAAGTTTAGATCCTACCTGCTACCAAAACCTTTTGTAATTCTCACTGCAAAAAATTTGTTCCCTTGGGTGTCATCTCAAATGAATCTTAGTACTAGGATCTCAAAGTGGATTATGGAGTTGCAAGAGTTTCAATACTCTTTCAAGGTAGAAGATAGTGTGCGTGCACAATTGGCAGGGATTCTCACTTATAGGGTACATGAGAAGGAAATTAAGGTGCCTCAAGTAAAGACCCTACCATTGCCACCACCAAAAAGTATTCCCAATGCTTTTACCTTGTTCTTTGATGGAGCTTTTCGACGAGCCACAGGGAAAGCAGGGGGAGGGCTAGTGTTGCTCAACCCAAGTGGAGAGGTGGTCATGAAAGAGAAGGTCAATCTACCAGGTTCAACTAGCAACAATGAAGCAGAATACGACACACTACTTCATGGTTTGAAGATGTGCATTGGCCAAGGGATAAAACGTCTCATGGTAAAGGGAGATGCACTTCTCATTGTTAAACAGATTTTAGGCATTTGGGCATGCAAGAATGAAAGCTTAAGGACAAAATTTCATGCCATTTGTAAGATGTTTAATCAGTTTGAAGAAGTGCAACTATATCATATTCCGAGGAAACAAAATGAAGATGCCGATTTACTTGCACAACAAGCAGTTACATGTGTTGAGAGAGAAGTGCAGGTCATCATGGTGGCAGCAGCTGTCAAGCAACCGAGATACTAGGGATTGGAGTCATTGGCTCCCATTATCGGCTACATTTTGGAGGGTGAGTTTCCACAAGACTTCACGAAGGCTCAGAAGAGGAGACTCATGAAGAAGGCAAGTTTCTATCTCTTCCTAGAAGGCTCCCTCTATCAAAAAGGGAAGGATCAAGTGTGCAGAAGAGTACCAACTATCGAGGAAATTCCAGCCATTCTAAAAGGTTTGCATGAAGAGGCATGTGGTGGTCATTTTGCCCAAGAATCAACTGTGAAGAAGATTTTGCTTGCGGGGTATGTTTGGCCAAGCTTGCATGTGGACGTTCAACATTGGTGTAAAAGCTGTCACAATTGTCAGATAAATGGAAATAGAAGGTTGGTGCATGGCCCGAGGCAAATAGTTCTTGCAAATGGACCCTTTGAAAAGTGGGGCATTGATGCTATGGGTCCTCTGCCTAGGACAAAAAATGGTAAACTCTACATTCTAGTGGCTGTAGACTATATGACTAGGTGGGTGGAAGCTCAAAGTGTGGCAAGAGTTAATGAGAGGACAGTTAGCAAGTTTGTGTACACTCACATTTGTTGCAGATTTGGTACACCTTTGGAGATCATTTCTGATAATGGTCCAGGATTTCGGAAGGGCTTGCTCACAGAAGTTTGTAATGAGCTTCACATTCTACATCGGCATAGCACACCCTACTATCCTCAATCAAATGGTTTGGTAGAGAGGGCTAATGGTGTCATTGCAGGAATCATTAGAAAGATGGTGCAAAACAAGACAAAATTATGGGATGACTTCTTGGATGGTGCCTTGTGGGCATATCGAACCACATATAGGGAAGCCACGGAGTTCACACCATTTCACTTGGTCTACGGTCAAGAGGCTTTGCAGCCTATCGAGCTCAACATTCCAACAATGCGACTTCATGGCAAAGGAGCACAAGATGATCAAGAGGTATGGATGGATCGACTTCTTACGTTAGTGGAGCCTGAGTGGAAAAGAGAAGCAGCATACGAGTGCTACAAGAGGAAAGCCACACAAGCGAAAGAAACGCACGACAAGAAACTGAAGGACAAAGGCATCAAGGAAGGAGAGCTTGTGCTAAGGTATGACAATCGACTTGACAATCGTTTTGATGCCAAGTTTGAAACTAGATGGCAAGGACCATACATAGTCAAGAAGGCTTTCAATTCTAGTTACTATCAGCTTATGGACTTGAATGGTAAAGAGCACTCTAGGAAGGTAAACGGGTATCGCTTGAAGCCCTATTTGAGTCTCCTTCTACCAAAGGATCTACCAAAGATCTGTCCAAAGGCCGCTGTCTCATGTAAGTATTGTTACATGAAGCATGAGTGTAACTCCAGCCAAAATTCTGAGGGGCCAAACAATGAAGATCTCGTCAAGGACTCTGAAGCACTCTCTTTGGAAAAGATGCTCTATGATGGTACATGAATATACCATCATCCTGGGGGGAGGGCTATTGATAGCCGTTTTTCGGCTCTCCATAATTGCCATACTAAGTTACTCCACCCTACCAAATTCACCCAAACGCTATGGCTATCCCTAACATTTCACTGTACATAGGCGTGTGTGAGGTAGGGGGCTTTTCCCATATCTTCTTAAAAACCCTCAGCTAGCTAGTCACTGGGCTAGGTGAGCCAAAACAAATAAAAAAAATAAAAAAATAAAAGTATATTATGGCCTCTTTGTGTGTAAATATTTCATTGTATATATGGCCTAAATATAGGGATTTTTAATAATTATTTTGGTATTTTATTTAAATATTTCTACTTAGGTGTGTGTTTTATTAAACCTATATACACCTTCTTTCATCCTCTTACACCATAATTATATTTTTTGCCAATATGTACATACTCTAACCTCATATTTTTCCTTTATACAAATCACTCCCACATTTTCACCCTCACCCTCGTGAAAACAAAAAATTGATTTCTACTCATTGGTTACTTTTATTATATTATTTACTTGCATACCTTTTCCTCTTTCACCCAAAATAATTCAAGGAGGGACCATATCATATGATTCCAATATCTTTCCATATCCATAACTCCTCCATATTTTTATTATTTTTTTTACTCATTATTCTAACACCATGTGCTCATTGAGCTAAAGTCCATCAATAGTCCATACACTAGTCCCACCATGTATATATTTCTTATTTCACCAATAATCCTCCTCCATGCATGGGTCAAGGGCAACTTGAATGCTTTGTATTATAATATGACAAAGGAGGGGCTCACTCTTGGATGCATTGTACAAATTCAACAAAGGAGGGGGCCACTAAAAGACTTTTGCAGGCATAAAAAGCAGGCTTTTTGGTGAGAATTTTGGCACCTATCTCCACTCCGAATTTGGAGTGGTGGTCAAAAGAGAAAATGTAGCCCACGCTCTGAATAATCACCTCAAAGTTTTTCATGATTTTTGGAGCTACCAGCGGTGAGCTATGATTTTTTGAGTGGACCCCAGTCTGCCCACTTTTCTCACAAGTAGCCCTTAGTCTTCTCTCACCCTTCCACACACCTACTCACTCTTACACATCCCTCCCTCTCCTTCCCTCACTCAAACCTGCAATTTCCATGGCTTCTCCCACCCTCTTCACCATTACCCTTCTCTCTCATCCCTATAGTTCTTTTATGAACCTCTACATACATACACCCTCTCCATGTCTCTCTCTATTGCTTCTATGTTACAATTTCATTTACCTCTCCTAAAAATATCTAAATTCAGCATCTTAACCATGATAACTTCTGCAAATTGAGGATTTTTCATCAACAAATCCTCTTTTCATCGTGGTGATCAACCGTGGCGGCAACGTAAAGAAGCGAAGAAGAAGAAGAAGACCAACGGTCATTTTTTCCACAATCTACACAACGGTGAGTTCAAGCTTCTTCAAAGCTTCACCATCTCAATGATTCTCTTTTAATTCACCCCTCTTCCTTCATCAAATCAACTCACTCTACCCATTGTAAATGTAACATTAACTTTCTAGTGATTACTAGCGACTAACATACTAACACAAAATAGCATTGACCTAACCATAAAAGACACCTCACCTCAAGACATGTACAAAGTAACTCTCTCTCTCTCTCTCTCTCTCTCTCTCTCTCTCTCTCTCTCCTTACTTACTTTCACCTTATCTACCATCAATAATGCTCTCTTTTGAGCCCACACCCATGACTCAAGCAGACAAAGAAGGCCCGCAATGTTTTGATATTCAAAAAAATCATAATCCTGATTTGTTAGCTTGTAAATTAGGATTTCCAATAATCTTTATGAGGGGTCTCCAACCTATAAATAGACCCCGCTCCTTCTTGTGAAACAACCTCCAACATCTCACATAGCACCCCAACACTCTATGCGTGAGGAGAGACTTAGGTGTAGCAACCACTTGTGAGCTTCACTCTTGGTGTGAGAGAAGCCTTCAAGCTACACATTGCAAGTGAGAGAGCGTGAGTTCCACAAATCTCAAAACCACTATTGTACATGCTCCTTCATCATCAATAAATTGAGGTTTGGTGCATCAAACGCGTGATTCAACGTTCAAATCTTCGTCCTTCCATTTGGGTAATACGGTTTGGTGAATTCAAGGTGACTTGTGTATTTTGAGTTTTTATCGGTTGATCTTGATTTTAGAAAGTGTTTTAGTGTGTTTTTCATTGCCAGTTTTGTGTCCATTGTAAGAGGGTATTGTGGTGAGAGGTCTCCCACACCCTAAGACAGTGTGTGTGTGTTTTGGCAATGATTAGCAATCACTAAGCATTGAGTGAGTTTTGTACAAGTTCTACGATAGCATCATAACGAACCATCTCCATTTGCAAGTTACAAATAAGGTATTACGCAAGATCCTTTCCTCTCTCTCTTCCCTTTGCTCTAGCTCTCTCTGGTCCATTTCATGTGTGTCTTGGTGTGAGGTTGCTTGTGTGTGTTGTGTGGTGCATCTTCTTGGTTGTGCCAAAATCTCTCTTGCGTCCTAGTTCGCATACCATAACTAGGTGGTGCCCCTATCTTGTTTGGGTTTGGATGTGGGTTTGTTGTTGTGTTGTGCTTGTGGTTGCCCCAGCCCCAATTGAGCAGCACGGGAGCCTTGAGGGGTGTTTAGAGGTCGCCTCTCTTGTTGCCCGCCCCGGACCGCCTCAACATATTCTTTTTTGTAATGGATTAATTTTGTATGAATACAAGGTCCATCACTTGTTCAAGCTAGATCTAAGCAAGTATACATAGTGATCTTTTAAGCTAGTAAACTAAGGGAAGAGAGAAGCAAGGTCCACCACTTGTCCAAGCTCAGCTCTAGACAACATGGACAGATTCGAGGTCTAGTAATTGTCTAATATAGGCTAACTCTATTGAAACATAGAGAGAAGCAAAGGTCCACCACTTGTTCAATCTAGGGTCCATTGAAACATGGAGAGAAGGATGCTCCACAGTTGTCCAAAATAGGCTCCATTGAAACATGAAGAGAAGCAAGCTGCACAATGTCTCTGAGATGCTAGGCTCCATTGAAATACCTTAAACCCAAGATATTTTATATATGTGGGGTTAAGATTCAAGGTCCACCACTTGTCCAACCTATTATCCCTAGTAGCATGAGTGGTTTGGTCTCACGATTCACCACTTGTCCAACCTATAAGGCTATATCTTAAATGGTATTATTTACCACCACTTGGAATTCACATGATAGGTTTTACATGGGGGTTTGGTTCCAAGGTTCACCACTTGTCCAAGCTAACTCTATTGAAACAAAGAGAGAAGCAAAGGTCCACCACTTATCCAAGCTAGTCACCATTGAAACATGGAGAGAAGGATGCTCCACCATTTTTCCAAGATAGGCTCCATTGAAACATGAAGAGAAGCAAGTTGCACCATGTCTCCAAGATGCTAGTCTCCATTGAAATACCTTAAACCCACGATATTACGTACATGGGGGGTTTACATTCAAGGTACACCACTTGTCCAACCTATTATCCTTAGTAGCATGAGTGCTTTGGTCTCAAGATTCACCACTTTTCCACTCTATGTAATCATATTAAGAATATCTGGATGTTAACACTAGGTTGGTAATGGGACACTTTTATGTCCTGTATGCCCTGTTAAGTGACCATTTTCCTTGAATTATGTCAAGAGATTCAAAATGGATTTTGAGGTGCTATCTGTCTAGAAAGTTGTCTCATGAGCTGAAAAAAACTCGACATTTTTTGGGAATATCAATTCCATCTTTAACCTTGTCCTTGCACAACATTTCACAACCTAAACTGTGTGAAAAAACGGGTCCTGTTTTTGGCTTTTTTCACCTTTTTGCAACTATACCACTCTAGAATTCATGTTTGTGAGGTCTATGATGCTAGAGAACTATCTTTAGTAGTCCTCAACATGTCCTGATGCTTCTAGGGAGAAATAAATGTTAAAGTTGTAAGTTATGACCAAATTACAAAAATTGTCAAATCCTATTTTTTAGCCAATTTTAGCTCTTCTATGATTTTTTTTTGTGGCTTTCATGATATCCAAATGCAGTGTTGATTTTCTATGTCGCATATTGTAACATAAAGCTAATATTCCTTGAGTTTTGGGGCACCTAATACCCTATTTTGCATAGTAGACAACGATGGTTGATTTTTTCAATTATAGAAGAAAACAAAACATTCTAGTATATCAAGTATAGCTTTTTTAATATTGCTAGTTTCTTGTGACAACTACATGCATTTTGTAGGTAGTAACCATATCTAGTCATAAGGATCAAATTTAGCTAGATATTGAATAGTTTCTATGGGATTCTACAACTCATAATGTTGAACCCAGTTTTTTCATGTTTGCTGTATTTAGCACTTCATCTTTGTCCACAAGATTCCCCTTGGTAAGAGATCTATGATTCTTTTGACATGCTCCATGGATTCTTATGCACCTAAAGGACAATAGGGAACTAAGAAAACATTCGTATATTATTTGTATTGAGCGTGGGTATAGAAACTTTGATGATAGGTTTGCAGAATGGTAAAAATTCAACTTTTTGTACCTATTTCTTTTGGCAAAACAAAAAATAGTGCGTGAGAAGCAATCATATGTTCTGATCACCAACCCATTGAAGTTAACTAGGGAATTTATCTCAAGTCCTACAAAAATCCCTAATCTTATTTTTATGCAATAAAGCATAAGAAATGACTGTCTTGATGAAAATGTACTGGTCCATCCACTTTGGAGGCTTGGTGTGACCAAAAGATGAGAAATTTTACAAGTTTCTTATTTTTTCCATGTGTAGTAGGCCTTGAACTATAACCTCATGAAAGGATTTTACAAAATGAGTGGATCTACTATGGTTTTGGAGGTTTTTTTCAAAACCCTGAAAGGACACTTTTATGTCCTGTTAGGTTACCAACCTAGTGTTAAGGTCCACCACTTGTCCAACCTATAAGGCTATATCGTAAAGGTTATTCTTTCTCACCACACTGGAGTGACCATGATAGGTTTTACATGGGGGTTTGGTTCCAAGGTCCACCACTTGTCCAAGATAACTCTATTGAAACATAGAGAGAAGCAAAGTTCCACCACTTGTCCAAGCTAGGCTCAATTGAAACATGGAGAGAAGGATGCTCCACCATTTTTCCAAGATAGACTCCATTGAAACATGAAGAGAAGCAAGCTGCACCATGTCTCCAAGATGCTAGGCTCCGTGGAAATACCTTAAACCCATGATATTTCGTACATGGGGGGTTTACATTCAAGGTCCACCACTTGTCCAACCTATTATCCTTAGTAGCATGAGTGGTTTGGTGTCAAGATTCACCACTTTCCACTTTATGTCATTATATTAAGAAGATTTGGGTTTTAAGGTCTACCACTTGTCCAACCTATAAGGCTATATCTTAAAGGGTATTCTTTCTCACCACTTGGAATGACCATGATATGCTTTACATGGGAGTTTGGTTCCAATGTCCACCACTTGTCCAAGGAATCATATAGAGAAGCAAAGGTCCACCACTTGTCCAAGCTAGGCTCCATTGAAACATGGAGAGAAGGATGATTCACCATTTGTCAAAGATAGGCTTCATTGAAACAGGAAGAGAAGCAAGCTGCACCATGTCTCCAAGATGCTAGGATCCACTGAAATACCTTAAACCCATGATATTTTGTACATGTGGGGTTTAAATTCAAGGTCAACCACTTGTCCAAGCTATAATACCAAGTAGCATGAGTGGTTTGGTCTCAAGATTCACCACTTTTCCACTCTATGTCATTATATTAAGAAGATCTGGGTGTTAAGGTCGACCACTTGTCCAACCAATAAGGGTATATATTAAAGGGTATTCTTTATCACCACTTGAAATGACCATGATATGTTTTACATGGGGGTTTGGTTCCAAGGTCCACCACTTATCCAAGCTAACTCTATTCTTCTCATAGAGAGAAGCAAAGGTCCACCACTTGTCCAAGGTAGGCTCCATTGAAACATGGAGAGAAGGATGCTCCACCATTTGTCGAAGCTAACTCTATTGAAACATGGGGGGTTTACATTCAAGGTCCACCACTTGTCCAAGCTATTATTACTAGTAGCATGAGTGGTTTTGTCTCAAGATTCACCACTTTTTCACTCTATGTCATTATATTAAGAATATCTGGGTGTTAAGTTCCACCACTTGTCCAACCTATAAGGCTATATCTTAAAGGTTATTCTTTCTCACCACTTGGAGTGACCATGATAGGTTTTACATGGGGGTTTGGTTCCAAAGTCCACCACTTGTCCAAGCTAACTCTATGGGATCATAGAGAGAAGCAAAGGTTCACCACTTGTCCAAGCTAGGCTCCATTGAAACATGAAGAGAAGGATGATTCACCATTTGTCGAAGATAGGCTTCATTGAAACATGAAGAGAAGCAAGCTGCACCATGTCTCCAAGATGCTAGGATCCATTGAAATACCTTAAACCCATGATATTTTGTACATGTGGGGTTTAAATTCAAGGTCAACCACTTTTCCAAGCTAGGGTCCATTGAAACATGGTATTAGAAGCTGGACACACCCCACAACAACTAACTACTCGGCGGACTATTATTTTCTGTAATTATTCATTTGTTAAAGAAAACCCGATTTTTCACCTTGTAAATATTATAACTTATAGAAGTTTCCAGCTGGTATCCCAGTTTTGATAGTTAGATGGAGTAGATGGTTGATTGTGGAACTTTAGGGTTTGAGAAGTTGTAAGGTATATATACCACTTTTTGACCTTAATGAAAAACTTCTTGTCATTTTAAACAAGTTTTAAGTCTGTGAGTGAGCGTGTTGTGTACGTGAGAGATAGTGTGAGCTTCGTCTTGATGCTACGTGTGCTACGGTGGTCAGAATCGAGTGCGGAGAAGTGCAACGTGTTGCCCCCGACTAGAGCTACAAGCCGATACCAACATTGCGTGCGTACGGTCCGGCTTTGGGAGCTCCTTCTACGAGCTTCATCGGTTGTTTGGGTGAGCATATGTTATCTGATTTCACATTGCAGCATATCCACACGTTCACATTGAGTAGAGCTACACATTAGGCACTTCAGATTTTGGAAACGAAGACCTTCAGATTTCGGCCAAACATCCTACGTGTTTCTGCACCGGGTATTTTGGGTCGTGATTTTGGTTCATAGACCTTAGGGAGAGCGGACTATAGGTATTAGTAGGGTCTCCTTCAAGTTCTATGGTGTTTCAAAAGTGTTTGATGGGTGTTCGACTCTGGCAAGCGTTGTAAGAAGAATCCTCTTTTGCACTTTTGAAGACTGTGACTTAGACAAGTGGTAGGGACCTCTGTAGGAATTAGTTAGGAGTCGTTCGAGTGTAGGTTGACACCTTATGCTTGCTTCCACACGCCTGCGGGTCAAGCTCCGTCCTTAGCTGACATTACTTGTTAGGTGAGTTCTCGCTGTGCTGACGTCCGTCGCGGCGTACCTGTCCAACATTGCCGCCGCTGCCGGGGACGAAAACCTTAGGTAGGTGACCGAGACTATTCCTTGAGGATTGGGATTTTTGGCTTGCCAAGATTCTCGCTTTACATTTAGATAGGATCAAAGGGTGGAGGACTCTCTAGGTCTTAGAAGGAGTCTAGGAAGCGTGTGTCTGGCCTAGATCCTTCGATTTAGATAGAGGAGGTAGACTTAGGTAGTTTTAGGTAGTAGTCGAGTTCTAAAGTAGGATTGGGAGTGGTAGAAGCGGTGAGAGGAGAGATTGAGAGTCCGGAGAGGCCAAAAAGAAACCAAAAACACCATTATCACCATTTCTTCATGATAGGTAGGAGTAGAGTAAGTAGAACATCATGATTTGAATCTAGAGCATTTCATGCATGTACACTTGCTTGGTAGAATCATTACAAGTTTGTAAAAGACGCAAAAGTGTGGTTGAAAGCTTAATTGAAGTCCAAAAGTTATTGTGAGTGTTTTTGATAGGTCTACAGAGCATCAGGAGCATTCTTGTCAGAAAATTTTTTAATTTTAAGCCAGGAGACATCCTACGCGTAGGATGTGCACAGGCCAATCTAGGAGGAATTTTGGGATTTTGAGTTGACCAGTGTGTTCTGAAGGTAGGGTTTACCCTAATTTCAACTGGAAAGTGGAAATTTGGCCATCTCTTGACAGGATAAGGCTAGAAAGACTGAAATTGCAAGACATCCTACCCAATTAGTGCCAAAACATTAACTTGAAACCAAAACCATAAGAGGGCTGCATGAGTGTGTCTTGCATGATATATTGAGTGACTGAAAGGGGTTTCACATCATTCAGGTAAGAAAATTGGGTTCAAAGTGGACTTCAGCACTTTAACAGCTGAAGTTTGGGACCTTTGACATCCAAATCAAAATCTAAGCATACCACTGGGATACTGACATCAAAGGGAAGTTGTGGAACCAATCTGGGGTCAAACAAGCCCAAAACACATCCTACGCGTAGGATGTCTTCTGAGTGATTTGGGACTCCAAACTGAAATCTGAGTATACCAAGGTGATCTGCAGCTCAAGGAGAGCTTAAGTATTGAGTTTAAAGCCATTCTGATGAAAAACACAGCCTACGCGTACGATGTCTAATGCAAGCAAATAAAGCTAGAATTTGACTTTGAGTAGTGTAAGGTGTTATATAGCCTAAGGCAAGCCCGCTAGACAATTCTGGTCCAATTTGGAGTTGATTAGACTGATCAATACCATCAACAGGCAGTCGGAACAGATGTCTGACTCATTGACCAGTTATAGAAGTCCAAATCAAAAAGTAAAAGCAGCTGTAAGCTCAGCACAACAAGGGGAAACAACAGTGCAAAAAATCTAGGCAAAATACAACAGGAGACATCCTACACGTAGGATGTCTATTGGGCCATACTGCAGATAAAATTTGACCTGGCCTAGACAGTGAGGTTCCATTTTGCTTAAGGGTTCCAGAACTCCTTCCAGAAGTGAATTTAGACCTTGGTTGCCCATTTGACAAAGCAAAGGCTGAATTCAGACTTTTTCGCGTTGTCGAGAAATTTGCAATCTTGCCAGGAAAGCACCAAGCTTATGGCTGTGAGAGTTTGTGAGAGAACTCAACAAAAACTATATGAAGGAGTTAAACCATAGATGCCATGAAGACTAGGGTTTGGAAAGAAGTGCAATCAAAGAAGACTCACTCTTTCTCTCTTGCACTCACACACACAAAGAAAGAACACAAAAGAGCATGTCAAAACAATACAAAGATGAAAACATCAAGGCTATGGTCATATCGTATCATGGTAATATGAAAGGGTTAATAGATGAGTTAATAGAATTCGATCTTGGCTGACCAAATAGGCTACAAATTGTTCTTTGGAATTGTAGTTTTGTGCTTACCATAATACATATATTTTGTCTAGTGATTGCGATTAATTGTGTGTACAAATCCTCTTGGTTCATAGCAAGATAACTACGTTTACATCAAAAGAAAAATTATAGTCTATGAGAGGTAGTATGATGGGATCCGGTAAAAGAAGTATTTCATTGAGCCTTTCAGGGCCGAAGAGAAACACTATACGTTGTTGAAAGTGTATTTTACGGCTAATCCATACGTTAATTCTAATAGATCGTACAGAGTGAAAGCGATAGAAATGATCATCATGTGGGTTATTCATCTAGGATAGTTTGTGAGAAATGTAGATATGAGAGAAGTGAAGAGATGAGAAGTTTCCCTCCCAAGCCCTATTCTTGCCCGTAGGCAATAAGGATACTGCGGAGAGAGATGTACCTGTAGTAAGGAGAACCTAAAATTTGTAGAGAGGATGAATTACTAAGAGTGAGAGAGATAGGTTTGGTTAAGGAGATGAGATTAGATACATATATATATATTTTGGATTAGAGATGAAAATGAAAACAATAAGAAATCAAGAAAACATCAATGTAGAACACATCTTACTTGACAAACCCTTCGGCACCATTATTGATGGAGAGAGAAGAAGAGGGGAGAATTCAAATTTGATTGATACGCCAAGTCCACGCCCTTCTTTGGTTAGAGTTAATCTTCCAAGGATAGCATGCAAGGATGGCTAGTCTTCCTCTAGGAGAAAGTGTAGGCTTAGGCTTATGTTAATAGCTAAGTACAATTAGGCATTACTACTCACTCCCTCAAGAATTCCTCTCATCAATGGCTTGAATGCTTGAGTTTTTTTCTTCAAGGAAGAAGAGGTTCCCTTTTATAGGTGAAGGGAACCCCCAAGGGTTTACACAAGAAGAGAGGAGCCAATGTGAATAGGAATTGGAAAAGTTGGAAATGAGTTGTCCTTGCATGATGTGGGCAGACTGGGGTCCAGTATTTTGATCATATCCTCTCAACCGTGGCTCCAAATAAAAAAGTAAAAATATGGGCAAAAACTTCAACTCATTAGCTACGATTCTCATTTAAAATCATTTTCCAATTCGGATTGGAACCTTGTGTAAAAAATTCATCAAAATAGGGTCCATTTCTGGCAGCAAAAGTCTTCCCGTGGTCCCCTTAGCTTAGACTTTCATTTAATTCCAAAGGATACCTCATGCCATATGAAAGCATGACATTGCTCCTTGACAAATTTTTTTAATCATGCTTGAAATAATGCATTAAAATAAGTGTATCTTTGAGATCATGCCACCTAGTGTCTCACTAGGATTTGATTCCCTCCTAGTAGCTATTTAAAAAGAAATATAAGAAAAATATAAAAAATACATAGAATATATATATATATTGGAGTTTACCCTAGATATAGGATCTAGCTAGGGTGTGAGATGATAATGAAATAGTAGAAATAAAGAATCAATGCTTTTTACCCCAAGTTAAAGAGGTGGAGCTATTGATGCTTTTCCCATAGTATTTTCTGATGGTAAAGTAAGGATAGGTTACCCTTGAGAAAAATAATAGGATGAGATAGAAGGCTTATTATTATACTTAAATATGCATATGTACATTATAGGAAAGATAATTATGTATCTAAAAAGTTACAAGATAGATCTTGTAGCATGCGTTCCCACTATGTACGTGTTACAGCACGACATCCACCCCCTCTAAACCTGCACATCCTCCGGTATGTGCCACATTATTTCTTTGTAAGATCAGCCCTCTTGTACATCTTCCTTGGTTTCTTCTTCACTGGATGATTCCAAATATTCATCTTCACTTTGATCTTTACCTGTGTTTTGCTCTTCTTCCTCATCAACATCTTCTGGATCATTGTCTCCTCTTCTCTTAAACATTTTGATCCTTTTTCCTGCAATGGGAATCTTTACTTCTGTACCATCTAGTTCAGACAAGCTGTAAGTAGCATTTTCATGCACATGCTTTTCAACATACGGTCCAAACCATCTTTTTGAAAACTTACGCATGACTGTGTGCTGGTTATCAAGGCTATTATCATACACCAAAACCCAGTCACCTTTGTCAATTGCTTTGCTCCTGAGTCGATGTCGCTTATCAAAGTAGTCCTTGTTTTTTAACCTTGCATTTTTGAGTCGTTCTTTTGCAACTTCAATGTCTCCAGGTCTTCTCTCTAGCTGCCTTATATGCAGTGCAAGGAGATCTCCCCTACTAAGCCCCTCTTGCCAAAGTAGTACATTCCATGTGGGAATTGTATCCTCAATCGGCATCACTGGCTTTTGGCTTTTGACCATACATTAGCTCCGCAGGCATGTAGCCAGTTACTGAGCTATGTGTTGTACGATCAGCCCATAGGAGGATGCCCTCTTTCACTCTTTCCATTGCCTTCAGGGTTGTAAGTTGTAGTAAGAGAAAGCTTGATTCCTAATCTAGAAAAGAACTCCCTTGCTTCTTCGGCATCTAGTTCACCTCTATCTGCAGTGATTTTTTCCACACAACCATAACGGAAAATCACCTCATCAAGAAGGAATTTTCACACAGCTTCTGTGGTTTTATCTCTTAATGCTCTTCCTTCAACCTGGTTAGTTAGGTCCTCTCGTGCAAGAACCAAGTATCTCATCTGCCAGAGTCCTAGAGGCATTGTGACTAGATCCACAACCCATTTATAGTGCATGGCTAGTGGATATGTAGGTTGCAATCCATCACGATGTCAAACATTTGAATACACTTGACAAGTTACACATGTCTGTAAAAACTGAGATACATCTTTATACATACCCTTCCACTAGTATTTTTCTTTCAACTTGGAGAAGGTTGCCCATACACCCCTGTGTCCAGCCCATAGACTCTCATGAAACTCTTGCATGAGCTTTACTTGAGTCTCTTTTTTACATATAACCCTTTGTGGTGTAGCACCCTTTTGTTTAGGATGCTTCCACAAGTAACCATCCCTCAAAAAGTACCCATATGCTTTCTTGCGTATCCTCTTGAATTCTTGTTCAGACCAATCATCCTGTTTTGTTAGAGTACTCAAGTAGCTTCCAATAAGAAGCCAATCACCTTCATAAAGCTCTTTCAAGAATGATCCAAGTAGATTAGTCATGTAGAGATTGTTACCTTTGATATGAGAGATAGAATAGAACTTTGTGCCTACATCATCTCTCTCGTCAATCATTTGTGACTGATCTTCATACCTTGCCCTTGATAGCATATCTGCCACTGTATTGTCTTTACCTGCAATGTGCTTAAACTCAGGATTTAAGGACTTAATGTAGGCAATTCACCGCAACATAGCAATGTCTGGAGTTGAGCAGCTTGTAATCATCCCAAGAAGTGGTAGACAATCTGTTTCTACAACCACACATGCACCAATTAGGTACTCTTTCCCACTTTTCAAGGCTGTAACCATACCCTATAACTCTCTCTTTATCTGTGGAAAGTTTTTTTGGTGAGCACTTAGCACCTTTGCTCCAAATCTTACCACATACCTGTGTCCTTCTTTGTCATCTTGCCCTATTGCCCATCCAATCCCTTTAGGACTGGTGTCTACTATCACAATTACTGGCCTTTGACACTCATAGTCTACCTTTCTCAAAGTTGTTGCTGACTGGAGCAACTCCTTTAGCTTTTTCATGGATTTTACATGTGCTTCTGTCCATTTAAACTTCTGATTCTTTCTAAGCAGCTGATAAAGAGGATCAGCTACATGTTCATAATGTGGAATCCAAATAACATAGAAGACACATGCTCCCAGAAACCTTCTAACCTCAGTGATGCTAGTGCACGTTTCTTTCATTCTTTGGATGGCATCTACCTTTGTTGGACAAGGTTTCCTACCATATGGCCCAGACATGTGCCCCACAATAAGCACTTCATTGACACCAAACATAGACTTTTTCCCTGACAATGTAAGATTCACTTCTTCCAACCTAGAAAATTTTTTATCACAATCATTTATGTGATTTACCACAAACCTGCGACATCCCTTGAGATCCAAAGCTTCATCTTTGTCACTTTCTTCACATCCTTTGATAGGCAAATCATCAATGAAAGGCATTGTGATTTGAGGAATAAAGTCATGTAAGACCTTATTCATCCCATTCATCATATGTGCAACCGAGTTGGTTTCTCCCTGTGGCAAGGTACACATCCTTACCAAACCCAAAGGTGTCCTCATGGTTGTCAAGTCTCTGCTTTCGATTGCAAGCTGAAATTGATCATACCCTGAGTAGAGATCCCCCATTGAGTAGATTGCCCTCCCTGCAAATGCCTCTGCAAACTCATCCACAATTGGACCTGTACCTACATTTCTAATTGTCACCTTGTTCACTGGTTGCATATCTTGGATGAAGCATAGAGAACCATTCTTCTTCGGAACTGTGAACCACCTGTTTGAGTATGGAGCACAAGAAGGCTCCAAGATTCCCATTTTGATTTTCTCATTCAGTAGCTCTACTAACTTTGGCAAATGAGCCTTTGGAACCGGAATAGGCCGTAGATTCCAAGGCACATGAGGTATTGTGAAAATTACCATAGGAGCTACAATAGAAGGATCAACACATCCTATCTCATGTGGCTCAAATGCAAAAGCCTTACCATGCTTTGAAAGCATTTCTTTGAAGCACTTTGTCTCCTCCTGTGTTAGAAACTCCTTGCGACCAATCTGCAAGTCTTGGAAAGACTCCTTTGTGAAGGTATGCCCAATCTTTTTAGGATTCCTCAAACTTGGTTGTAAAGAAGCCTGCTCAATCTTTTCCCTGTTGTTGGGTGGTAAGGGTGAAGCTACTGGTTTCACCTTCTTTGCTACACTCTTGTATTTAGTTTCAACATGGACTTCTGGGCCAACTGTTTGGCTTTCTTTAAAGGCTTCTATTACTTGATACATTTCCATAGAGCAAACTTCCACAACTTCATTTTCAAGATGAAAATTAGACCCCATTATAGCATCAAGCTCACCCATAGTATCTACAAAAGAAACTTGTTCACAGAAACCCAAAACATTTTCAGTAGGCTCTAGGAACCCACTCTTTTTCATGCCTATTTGTACATTATGCACATATTGCCTCTCACATCTCTTCAAATCTTCAAGTTTTGTAAAACATACTGATCCATTCTTTGTTACCAAGGAGCTCGTTGAAAACGCTTCACCTATTTTTGGATCAGACGAGACCCTTTTTCTTTCTGTACCACTGCAAGCTCGCTTTACAATGGTACTTGGCCAAAACCCATCATTTCTCTATGATCATGAAACTCTTTGCTCACCTTTGGTAGAGGATTTTCTCTGAGGTTGTCACGATTTATTTCATGGTTCACACAAACTGTGAGAAATTGGACAACTTGTTTACCATCTTTGCTACGTATCCTAGCATATGCTGAACCATCATCCATTACCTTTGTTTCCATTCGAACTCCCACAATGTAGGGCTGTCCAAGGATGAGATGATATGAAGATGTATCCTGTATGAAGAAGTTTTGGTCAATCTTTACATCACCTATTTTTACCTTCACACCTGGACATGCTGCATACAATTCACCGGATGAATTGTTTGCCACTTTTACCATCCAGCCATGATTTGTGTCCATCGGCCATTTGCACTTGTTGTAGAGACTCTTTGACATTATGTTTATTTCTGAACCATGGTCAATCAAGGCAACAAATGGCTCTTCAAGATCACCTACCTTGACCAAAGTTTCTGTAGTAGCCCTTGCCCAATGACTTCGTGAATAGTAACTCCTAGGAATATCTTCAACTTTTTCATCATCATTTGAGAAATGCACTTGCTTCACTCTCCCACTAGATTGGTAGCATCCTACCACAGCTCCATCATTCTCCTTATTTTGCAGTTGCATCCCTTGTGTCTTTGAGGTTTCCCCTTCAACCTGTGGACGAGAAACTTCAGCAAGGGTTTGCCTCTTCCTCTTGATGATGTCAATGATCTCCTCATGGAAATCACGCTTTGCGATGCCAAGAACTTCTTCCAGAGTAAACTCAATCTTGCTATTCAAGATCCTTTCCTCCAAGACTTTCTTTAAATCTGTAGCAACCTCAATATCAGATTGTAGTTTATAAGTTGGGCCTTTTGTCTTACCTTTCGTTGGCTCTCTTCTTCTTTCCTGTTGTAGATTCCTCCATGAGTACTTCAGGTGGAGATGCTCCTTGTGTTGAGGGTGTTTGAGAAGGCATTGAGTCGCTCCTTCCCCCACTTCTAGAAGCTCTTTTTGATGGTCCTTCATCAGCATTCTCGCGTCTGCGCTTCTCTTCTACAATTGCCTCATTTTGTTGGCATTTTGTAATGTAGGCATGCACTGACAATGAGTCCACTGGATCATTCCATCCTGTTTCTAGACGTATGCAATCACCTTCTTCATGTAGAATCTCTTTTGTAAGCTTTCCCTTTTTAGCTAATTGCATGACATTTGGCCAAATTTGACCATGATGGTCACTCACCTCTTCATCACAAGAATGTTCAATTTTTACTCCATAAGTAGCTGCCTCAACTGAAGAGGTGGCATGCTTGGTTGCCATATCTTCAACTAAGGTTTGCATTCCCCCCTTCCCAAAGTTAGTTCTCAAGGGTAGACCTGTCTCTCTTAAGTGAATTTTACCATCCTTAAAAAAGACAACATCTTTTGACAAAGCATCACTAAAATCATCACAATCCCTTCTTACATGGTCTGTACTATCACACCAAATACATCTATTAACAAACCCTTCTTTGGGCTGTTGTCTTTGCCTAGGAAGTGGCCCTGATGGTTGGCCTTTTTCTTCAAGCTTTGCAAACTTCACCTTCAAGTCACGCATTCCCTTCACAAGCTCATCTAGCATGGACTCATCAAACTTAGGAACGAAAAAATTAGGCTTTACCATTTTGTCAGAAGTTGAGGTGGAAGGACTTGTAGTGTTTACTACCATCTTGTCCCTTCTTCTTTGTCGTTTGGCAAGCAGTGAGACAGCACCTTCAACCTCATTCCAGTCGGTCTTTAGTCCTTGCTCAACATCTTTATCTTCAAGAAGAAGCTCCAAATTTTCTTGAAACTCTTTACCTGCATCTTGTAAGAAAAGATCTGTCTTCTCTGCATCTAGTGTGGCCCTTTCTATCCTGGTGAGTTGTGCATAGCGCCACTCAAATTCCCTAAGTAGCTTTGTTATTGATAGTCCTTGCTTTGGCTTGACTACCCATTCTAAGAATGTCCTTTTGGTCACTCTCTCAGAGTCCTCCATGAAATATTCCTCCTTTAAAGCTACTTTGAGTTCTTCCCAATTTCTCCCATGCCCATCTTTAATTACCCTAACATGCTCTCTAATTTCTGGAGCAACAACTAGCTCAAATCTTTGAATCATCTCACCTTCTGACACGCGATGCAGCTCCATCTCCGTCACATACTCGCGTAAGTACTTGGTTACATCTTTGCCATTGAACAGATCCATTCTATTGACGACTGCTTGTATGGCCTTTGTTGTTGAAATCTCCCTTCTTTCAATGGCATGTTGTTGTTGCATGAACATTACAAATGCTTGAAACATTTGCATTGTTGCTGGGTCAAAATGCATACCCTGTTGCTCAACACGATCACCCATGGTTATCCACAAAATCTCACCCTAGCAGATTCGCGTCGGGTTGACCAAAAATATGTTGAGAAATTTGCGGTCTTGACAGGAAAGCACCGGGCTTATGGCTGTGAGAGTTTGTGAGAGAACTCAACAAAAACTATATGAAGGAGTTAAACCATAGATGCCATGAAGACTAGGGTTTGGAAAGAAGTGCAATCAAAGAAGACTCACTCTTTCTCTCTTGCACTCACACACACAAAGAAAGAACACAAAAGAGCATGTCAAAACAATACAAAGATGAAAACATCAAGGCTATGGTCATATCGTATCATGGTAATATGAAAGGGTTAATAGATGAGTTAATAGAATTCGATCTTGGCTGACCAAATAGGCTACAAATTGTTCTTTGGAATTGTAGTTTTGTGCTTACCATAATACATATATTTTGTCTAGTGATTGCGATTAATTGTGTGTACAAATCCTCTTGGTTCATAGCAAGATAACTACGTTTACATCAAAAGAAAAATTATAGTCTATGAGAGGTAGTATGATGGGATCCGGTAAAAGAAGTATTTCATTGAGCCTTTCAGGGCCGAAGAGAAACACTATACGTTGTTGAAAGTGTATTTTACGGCTAATCCATACGTTAATTCTAATAAATCGTACAGAGTGAAAG
The DNA here is from genome assembly GCF_014529385.1 of Adiantum capillus-veneris. Lineage (NCBI taxonomy): Eukaryota > Viridiplantae > Streptophyta > Polypodiopsida > Polypodiales > Pteridaceae > Adiantum > Adiantum capillus-veneris. The sequence continues at coordinate 93,226,912 of NC_140944.1, read as the reverse complement.
CGATAGAAATGATCATCATGTGGGTTATTCATCTAGGATAGTATGTGAGAAATGTAGATATGAGAGAAGTGAAGAGATGAGAAGTTTCCCTCCCAAGCCCTATTCTTGCCCGTAAGCAATAAGGATACTGTGGGGAGAGATGTACATGTAGAAAGGAGAACCTAAAGTTTGTAGAGAGGATGAATTACTATGAGTGAAGGAGATAGGTTTGGTTAAGGAGATGAGATTAGATACATATATATATATATTATGGATTAGAGATGAAAATGAACACAACAAGAAATCAAGAAAACATCAATGTAGAACACATCTTACTTGACAAACCCTTCGGCACCATTATTGATGGAGAGAGAAGAAGAGGGGAGAATCCAAATTTGATTGATACGCCAAGTCCACGCCCTTCTTTGGTTAGATTTGATCTTCCAAGGATAGCATGCAAGGATGGCTAGTCTTCCTCTAGGAGAAAGTGTAGGCTTAGGCTTATGTTAATCGCTAAGTACAATTAGTCATTACTACTCACTCCCTCAAGAATTCCTCTCATCAATGGCTTGAATGCTTGAGTTTTTTTCTTCAAGGAAGAAGAGGTCCCCTTTTCTAGGTGAAGGGAACCCCCAAGGGTTTACACAAGAAGAGAAGAGCTAGTGTGAATAGGAATTGGAAAAGTTGGAAATGAGTTGTCCTTGCATGATGTGGGCAGGCTGGGGTCCAGTATTTTGATCATATCTCCTCAACCGTGGCTCCAAATAAAAAAGTAATACTATGGGCAAAAACTTCAGCTCATTAGCTACGATTTTCATTTTAAAATCAGTTTCCAATTCGGATTGGAACCTTGTGTAAAAAATTCATCAAAATAGGGTCCATTTCTGGCAGTAAAAGTTTTCCCGTGGTCCCCTTAGCCTAGACTTTCATTTAATTCCAAAGGACACCTCATTCCATATGAAAGAATGACATTGCTCTTTGACAAAGTTTTGTAATCATGCTTGCAATAATGCATTAAAATAAGTGTATCTTTGAAATCATGCCACCTAGTGTCCCACTAGGATTTGATTCCCTCCTAGTAGGTATTTAAAAAGAAATATAAGAAAAGTATAAAAAATACATAGAATATATATATATTGGAGTTTACCCTAGATATAGGATCTAGCTAGGGTGTGAGATGATAATGAAATAGTAGAAATAAAGAATCAATGTTTTTTGCCCCAAGTTAAAGAGGCGGAGCTATTGATGCTTTTCCCATAGTATTTTCTGATGGTAAAGTAAGGATAGGTTACCCTTGAGAAAAATAATAGGATGAGATAGAAGGCTTATTATTATACTTAAATATGCATATGTACATTATAGGAAAGATAATTATGTATCTAAAAAGTTACAAGATAGATCTTGTAGCATGCGTTCCGACTATGTACGTGTTACAGCACGACAACGTAAATTGGCCAACATTAGAGAAAAGTACTGTTTCAAATTAGCAACCTAATCAGGAACATCAGCAGTGTATAAAATATAGTAGTGGTTGAGATTAACTCTCCAGTTATACCAATCATTACTAAGATAGCCTCTAGCAGATAAATGATTTGATTCAATTGCCGAAATTAAAACTCTTGTGTACAGGTATATTCAGCAATAAAGCAAGAAGTTGTGCAGAAACTGACCCATTGCCAAGTGAGTGGTTGGAATTGTGCTAAATTTCATTGACAAGTTTGATGAATTTAAGATCAGGAAGATACATTGTTAGAGACCAAAAGGTGGCAGGTGACCAGGGTAGCTTAGTGTCCACCGAAGAGAGTGTAACTCAGGCAAGGTTAGATCCACTAGCACCGATTATTGAGGAAGGTAGTGATACTAACACGTCGTCAGACAAATATTTCTTCATGATGGATAGTCAATAGCCAGGAGGTTTCACCTATGATGGACCTATGCGAGGAGGAAGCACCTCCCAAAATCCTTTGAATGATTCCAGGCTTACGGTGATCTTCTTAGAGGGAACAAACTATAGAGGAGCCCTAGTCTATTCTGACTATCGAGGCCGCAAGTGCATTTGTATCAAAGAGAGGCCAGCACAAAGATTGGAGATAATCATCATGTATGATGATGGAGATAGATTCCGAGACGAAAAGGGGAACCACTATTTAATAGTTAGCAACCCTAAAGATTACAACAGATATGGAGATAACGTGGCTAAAGGGACAATGGTTTCAGAAACTCAAGAGCCGCCACCAAACATTGATCGACACGGAGCTATTTTTATGTACGATAAGAGAACAATCAGGATTCCAACTTATAACGAGAATGTGGGAATCTACAAACACGAGAGCGAAGGTATTGTCTCTTACTTTCGCAGCAAAGAACCATACGTAAACGAACTAAGCAAAGACAAGGTTCTTTACTTATTCTCTTATGAAACTGCTACATGGAAGGGCATAGTCTTTGTTGATAGATACGGGAGAGAATACCAACGTATTCTCCCAGAGGAAGTAGAAAGAGCAACAGGTTCAAGAGCATCAGCATATTCCCTTGCGGAAATGCCAAGAGCCGTCCACACCCCAAGCAAGTCAACGAATCCATTTTCAGATGAGTATGACACTACATCACATTCCACCAGACAGCAAGTATTCAACAACCAAGACCAACAAGCAAACCAGCCATCATTGCAGGCATGGCTTCAACAAAGCGCAACAATGAAACCAGACCGAAATCGAGATGGTTATCAAGCCGCACGAGGGCTCATGGATTTCCAAGAACCACCACACTATTCAAGGTATCAGGCAGAGAGTAAGCCAAAGACACAAGGGTCGACCGAGCTTGGAGGACCACCCATGGAACGAGTTCAAAGAGAAGAACCGCCTCCAACGAGAACCGTTAGGAATTATGACTTAGGAGCACCGTTGGGCGAGGAACCAGCCTATTACAGAAGGCCTGAGGAGGTGTATAGACTTGGACGGGGTGATCCAATGATGAGGTTTGTAGACCATCGCAGAATTAGACCTTCTCAAGTGCAAAAATGGGTAAACAAGAAATACACAGGAAACAGAGACCCAAGAGATCATGTAGCAGCCTTTGTGCGTGTAATAAGAGCCGAAGAGGTGTTAGAATTTCCTACCCAATTTGCAGGGTTTGGACTAACCCTAGAGGATGATGCTGCAACTTGGTTTGACTCTGTGGAGCATAGAGACTTCGAGTGAATGGAGGAAGTGTTTGACGAGTTTATTGAGGAGTTATCTCAAAGGGGAATAGCTCATAATACTGTCTCACAAATCCATAAATTCAAACAAAAATATGGAGAATCTGTATGAAAGGCAGCACTAAGATTAAAAAGATATGTTAAGTTATGTCCTGTCGAAGAACTGCCAACTCGGTCTAGACTTATGCTGATATTCATCCAAGGACTAAGGAATGCAGATCTCCAGAAAGACTTACATATGAAGAGGAGCACGACGTTGAATGAGTTGACCAAGGAGGCTGTGTACCTTGTGGACAATTGTGCGGTCTACAAAGAAGGGGAGTTCAAGGACCTTGATGACGATTCATCTTCATAGCAAAGTGGGAGCAAGTCTTCCAAGACAACACTACAAGGAGAAATAGCGGTAAACCAGGAGCATCTCGTAGATGAAGTATTAAAAAATATCAACTTGTACGCCAAACCCCAGGCTAAACAGCCCAAGTGGTGTGCTAATGAGCAAAAATGGACAAACCATGGGACCGAGGAATGTTACTATAACAAGGGATATGTGAGGGAGAGACCTTACGCTCCCCAAGCTCCTGTAGCTTCCCCTCAAGTTCCACCAATGCCTAGACATCAAGCAGGCAACTTACCAGGACCTGTAGGTGTAGAAAGACCACAACCGGTGTTGGGGCAACAACCACCCCTACCAGGTTTACGATCAGTTGGTATAAGATACACACCAACGATAACTGAATCAGAAGAAAAGTCTTTGGTGCCTATGCATGCATATTATGAAGATCTCAATTGATATGCAGCAAACCCTGTCTATTATCCACCGGAAGAACCCACGACACCAGAACCATGGAGCATAATAGGGAATCAAGGACCTCCAATTGCTGCACAGGCATCAGGAGAAGGAAGATATAGCTTAGATGAACGAACATTGTTGTTCATAGCCAATGGAGGCATGGGCGGACAGAGACAGACTTACCAGCAACGAGGGGCTCAAGGAGCACCTCAATAACCCAAGGGCCCCTGTTACAAGTGTGGCGGAGACCATTGGCTGAGAGACTGTCCTCATGATGAAATCATTAGAGTCAATGTGTATTGCCCAGAATGTGGAATTACTCATTTGATTCCTGATTGCCCTAAAAACCCGAGCAAAGGAGCAAAAACCACCTTGAACCTGTTGGAAACAGTATCTTCCAGTGGAGTATCGGAAAATGAAACAATCATACCTGTTCAGGCGGTAACACGGGCCCAAGCTCAAAGAAGGACGAAAGAACCCATAATAGAAGACCCAAAAACAGATGCCCAAAGTTCAGAAACGAAAAATCAGAGAAGCACTTGGAAAGCGAGAAAGGCGCATAGGAAAGCCACGAAACAACAAGAGCAAACAGCCCTATCTGATGAGTTGAAACATACAAAGAACATATTGGAGCAGTTAGAAGATCTTGCTAGCTTAAGCTCACACACCACAGCAGCCATAGCACCTAAGGAAATAGCAGAGCCCAAAAGTGCAGGATCAGGAGGATCTGTACTGGCAGACAAGGTAAACGAGCATCTGGATGCGCTTCTAAAAGATTATGAAGCTCGACTTAAAAAGAACCAAACCCAGGAGCAAAGGTGGATGACTTATCCATATGCGGAAATAGAAAAACAAAGGTTGGATATGTGCAAAAAGATGATTGAGACGGCTCAATCATTGATGGAAGACCCGTTGGGTAAACCGGCAAATTGCCATGACGCACCAGCTCCAACCCCTATTCAACCAACATTAGAGAAACATGAAAAAAAAAAGGAAAGACTCACTAATGATTATGAGTCCAGAGAAGAGCCTATCATAGTGCAAAATAACACCGATGAGGCAAGTGACGGGGTCCATCCTAAAATATTGGCAGAAATGGGAAAGGACGGTAATGGTCTAGATGATCTGTGGAAGCAAATCCGAGAGGCCAACGAGGCTAATAGGGTGAATGACCACATGAATAGCACGAGAAAAGTAAAGAACGTGATCTTACCTCCTATTGAAGAATATGAGGCAAGATCACAAATGAACTTTGAGATACATTCACAAGGGGGAGACCAAGGATCTATTAGTTCAAGGCACAGCCAACCAGACTCTTTGAGAACTTTATCCTCTTACCTAGGAGAATATGAAGCTAAGTCGGAAGTGAGAGCACTCCCATCTCAAAGACTTTCTTCTAACAAGGTGATGGATTCACAAGGATTGATTGAGCTGTTATCCTCCCCGGTGGCATGCATAGTCACGTTAGCAGAACTCCTAAGATTAAGGCCAAACATGTGGACCATAGTAGGAAAATGCCTAGAAAAATTTGGAGTGAAAGACTCCACCTTGAAACTACAAGAAGGAATCAAGGATTTGGACAGGCCTAACCTAAACACTAGGCCGGTACCATTGAATAAGGTTGGAGAATATTGTGAAGGAGAAGATGGAAATACGACGCTATTGGTAGAATTTCAATGAGTAGTTTCCAAAGCTATTCTTGACAGTGGAGCGGGCATTGCTATTGCCACCAAGGAAATCTGGAAAAAATGGGGAAAACGAGCTCTGAGGGCTACCAGGATGAAGCTGCAGTTTGCGGATGGGTTCATGGAGAAGCCTCTCAGACTCTTGGAAAAAGTAATTGTCACTTCGTGCGGGATCGAGTATGAGCATACATTTGCAATAGTCGATTTCAAGAAAAAGAACAATTATGAGATAATCTTGGGACAAACTCTCATAAGACAACTGAAGATGGTCCAAGATTGGGGCTATGACCACATATACCTCAGACATGGTGAGACGACAACTAAAATACACCTAAAAGACCATAGTTACGAAGATGTAAACCAAACACCTATGGAAGAATTTGATTCGGCTACAGTAGCAGGATCAGAACTACCAGCATGGTTAGGGCAACCAAAAGAGCTATGGATGTGCGGAGCTTCACATTGTGGAAGCTTAAGAAAAGAGGAATGCGTCTTAGAAAGAGCAATTGAGGACAAAGAGTATATTCTGGAACCTTTCCCTGAAGATGCCTTGGAGCCTCTAGAATGGGAACACATACTGGCAACATTAGATGTATGTACCATTACCGACAGTCCAATAACAAAATTTTGCGATAAGGATGGCTACGATGTGCTACCCTATTACATGGTAAGTGTTGTGCCAGAGAAAGAGACGGTAGAACCTCTAGAACAAGAAGAGTTTTACAACTCCTCTGAACAATTGGAAGTAAATGATGAGGCAGATAATGAGTGTTCAGACACCTCAAGTGAGCGTGGTAATGAAGCCGAGAATATCAAGTTTTATGATTTTGCTAATCAACACCCTAGACGCCAAGAACGCTATAGGAGGAAAAGAGTCGGAAGGCAAGCGAGAGAGAACCTGATGCCCAGGATAAAAGGTAAAACTCACTATTTGATGCTTGTAAAAGCAGAGGATTGTGTGAAAGATCAAATATCAGGGAAATTCTCAGAAAATCGAAAAGAACGAACACGAGAAGAAATAAAACAAGAAAGAAAAGCTAGAACCGAAACAAAATCACAAAAATCAAAAAAATCAGAAAAAGAACCAACAAAAGACCACGAGTGGACCAAACTGGAGCGTAAACAGAAATACCAAGAACTGAAAAGGTCTTTGAGAGAGATATGGACTACTGAAGAAGATAGTGATGGTAAAGGGGAGTTAGAACAGGGCAACATGAACGTACCACCACACTATAAGAAATTTACTATCCAGGATAGAAAAATCATCATGACACCACCAATCAGGGAGAGAACCAACCAAGAATCTTACGATGGGCCTGAAAATGCAAAAAGAATAGACCTCATAGAACCAGGTGAAAAGCCTCAGCCGGTCTATATAGCTAATGATTTACAGCCTGTGGAGGAAGTGCAGCTAACACAACTTCTCACGAAGTATAAGGATGTGTTCGCCTAGTCCTATAAAGACCTCAAAGGAGTTGATCCATTGATATGCCAACATACAATTCCTTTAAAATCGGATGCAAAACCTAACAAACAACGTCCTTATACATATAATGATACATTTGCCAAACGAATCAAGGAAGAGATTGATAAACTGATGGAGGCAGAGTTTATCTATGGAATAGAACATACAGATTGGGTTTCACACGTTGTGGTAGTTCCCAAGAATAACGAAAAACTGCGGGTGTGTGTAAACCTCAAAAAGGTGAATGCAGCAACCATAAGAGATAATTATCCCTTGCCAATTACAGAACATGTCCTTGAGCGAGTGGCCGGGAAACGGGCTTATTCCTTTCTGGATGGGTTTTCAGGATACAACCAACTGCCAATAGCAAGGGAGGATCAACACAAAACAGCGTTTGCAACAGAATGGGGGATTTATGAATATCGAGTTATGACATTTGGCTTAACAAATGCAACATCCACTTTCCAGAGGTTAATGACTCACGCTTTCGAGGAATACCTAAGGATATTCTTAGAAATTTACGTGGATGACGTGTGTGTACACTCTCTTCTGCAAGAGGAACATATTGACCATCTGCAAAAGGTCTTTGAAAAGTGCAGAACATATCGAATCTGTCTAAACCCGGAAAAGTGTGTATTTATGGTTAAGCAAGGACGAATCTAAGGACACATTGTCTCAAGAAACGGCATAACCACAGACCTAGACAAAGTCAAAGTCATAGTTGTAAGGTCCCCAAACCGCCTATACGAAGATCGGGATGGGATCCTTGACAGGTCTCTAGGTCTGATAAAAATCAGAGTCTCTAAACAAGAAAAATCCAAGGAATAGACCTTTACCATTGACAATGGCTTGGGTCTACAACCTTAGAAGCAGACCCAGTCCTGTCTCGCAGCGGAAACGGGACAATGTATTCAAACAACCTACAATTTTTTTTTTCTTATTTAGGCCCTATAACTTCATCACTCAGATTATGGTTTCCTTAGCCAACGCTTTTTTCCCCCTAACATATGTGAGGGCACAGCCGTTGGTGGATTCCTCTTCCAAGTGAGAAGTTTCTAAAACGTTTTACTACACGGGAATGGATAGTTACCTGACTAATCAGGTCCACCCTTCCATGATTGACAACCTTAGTCAATCCCCACTTACCACCCCGCACTCACACATGATTCGTTTATCTTACTATCACATTGTTTTAAAGATTTAAAATAATGATTTCTTTTAACGTTTCATCACAGTAATTCCTTGAAGACAGCATTGAAAGCATTCTTTCAGAAAACAAACATCTTTAAACTTAAGACAGGGTACTGTCAATCAAAACATTATCCATAATAACCATGACCAGTACTCTTCTTGTCTCAAGACCACCTAAGGGTGAAAAAACGGCACCCATTCCTTATTCAAATCCGGAGTGGATAAACCCCCACCCAAGGTTCCGGGTGCCCATACACCAAACCAGTTGCCCATACAACCGGGCAGCTCCCCTAGGATAAAAACGGTATCCTAACTTATGTAGAAACATCAAGACATGACACGGAGTAGAAACTCATCGTTCATGGGGGTAACCGACTTAACCGTGGCTAGAAAGCCAATCATTATCATCAATTTATATCAAGGAGTCGGAGGTGTCTTGAGACAAGCTGTCTTAAGGATGATCAAACATATCTTTCCTAATTCAACTAGTTTTAACCCAAACAATTCTTTCCTATATTATAAACAAATGTACATTGGAAGTTATCTTCCGTTTTCAGTCAGTTTATCCTTCTTACGTATGCAATGCTAACTTATAAAAGAACTTAAACTAATAAAAGACTTAATTGAATAATGGGAAACCCACCTAGGATTGATTGGCCATCTGTTGTTGCGCTGGCGCTTGAGGACTCTCCTCCGTAGGCCTACTACTAGGCCCGGCTTCGTCGTCATGCGATGTTCTAGTTCGTTTTGGAGCTACGTCCTCATCATCAGATGTAGGATTTGCTCGGGTCCTTTTTGGTATCATAACTTCTTATCCTTATAAAAAGGACGTCTACTTATTAGGTAAATAGTTCAAAATCTAGACTTAACCTTTGTATTTAACCGTAACCCATCCAAGGTTAAATTTATAGTTTTAATTGATAAATTCTTGACCTAGTAATTTCTTATTTGTCTATATAAGCATGATAACTTCTTCCACCGCTTCCCTAAGGATTTTCTAAGCTCTCCTAACTTTCTTATAATTTTCTATATCTTTTTCCTAATTTTCCTATCAACTTTTAAGCTAATAATTTACTTATTTTGGGCTTAATATTTATTGTATTTAATTTTTCTTAAAGATTTCATTTCCTTAACTTGATATCATAGGTTTACACTTACTATAATTTTTCTAAAAACTTTTAACCACAAAGTCTATTTATTTTAATTAATCATTTGCTAAAAATAGGACTTTTGGTCAATTATAATTTACTAACCTCACTAATTAACTATGGTATAATTACCACAAGTAGATAAGGATATTTTTGACCTCTGGTAATTATCTTATTATTTTCCAACTTAGTTATATAATTTCCATCTTCAATTTTCAGCTAAATTTAGGATAATTTGACTTAAATAAATACTTATACTACTTTGTTTACCTTGACATATTTATCACGGCCTCCTTATTATATAAACTAATTGTGATAAATAGAATGTGATCAAATAGCATGATTTACTAATTTCCCCCTTGAAATTTCCACCAAAATTAGTATATTTTGACTTAGATAAATCTTTATACTACTTTTCTAACCTTGGCCTAATTATCACGGCCTCTTTACCCTATAATACAGCTCTGATAAATAGCATGTAATCATATAGCATGATTTACTAGTTTCCCTCTTTAATTTTTATCTAAAAATGATGTAATTTGACTTAGATAAATATCTATACTACGTTTCTAACCTTTACATAATGATCACGGCCTGTTGACCCTATAATACAGCTGTGATAAATAGCATGTAATTATAGCACATGATTTACTAATTTTTCCCTTTACTTTTTAGCTAGAAATGGTATAATTTGACTTAAATAAATATCTATACTACTTTTCTAACCTTGGCATAATTATCACGGCTTGTTGACCCTATAATACAGCTCTGATAAATAGCATGTAATTATAGTGCACGATTTACTAGTTTCCCTCTTTACTTTTTAGCTAGAATTAGTATAATTTGACTTAGATAAAAATCTATACTACTTTTCTACCCTTGGCATAATTCTCACGGCCTCTTTACCCTATAATACAGCTCTAAAAAATAGCATGTAATCATAGCACATGATTTACTAATTTCCCCCTTTAATTTACCCCTAAATATAGCGTAATTCCACTAAGATAATTAGTTAAACTAATTTTCTGAGCTTCTACTAATTATCACAGGTTTTGACACACCTAAATAACCACTGCTAAATATATCACAGTATTTAAATTCCATTAACTAATTTTTCCTATTTAATTTTCTTAAAAATTAGTGTATTTTAGCTAAAGGAATTATCTAAATTACTTTTTTGAGCTTCTCCTAATTATCACTGGATGTCACACACCTATTTAGCCACTGATAAATATATCACATCATTTGAATTCTATTTACTAATTTTCCCTATTTAAATTACTCAAACAATAGGGTATTTTAGCTAAAATTATTATCTAAATTATCTTTCTGAACTTTTCCTAATTATCACCGGTTATTGAACACCTATTTAACTACTGATAATTATATCTCAACAATTGAAGTCAATTTACTAATTTTCCATATTTAAATTGGTCAAAAAATAGAGTAATTCTACCTAATTAATTATCTAGATTCATTATCTGAGCTTTTCCTAATTATCACGGGTTTCTTAACACCCAACTAACCACTGATAAATATATTATAGCAATTGAAATCAATTTACTAATCTCCACTATTTAAATAGCTCAAAAAACAGAGTAATTTTGTATAATTAATTAGCTATATTCATTATCTGAGCTTTTCCTAAATAGCACGGGTTCCTTAACACCCAATTAACCACTGGTAAATATATTATAGCAATTGAAATCAATTTACTAATTTCCCCTATTTAAATAGCTCAAAAAACAGAGTAATTCTGCCTAATTAATTAGGAAATATACTCAAAAAATTATAGGATAATTTTCCCAGCTTAATGACTGTCTAATGCAACTCTGATAATTACCTCATCTTTATCTAAGCTTAATTAATATATTTATCATTAATTCATGGTTAATTTGGCTAATTTCAACCATAATATGATAGGATAATTAATTAGCTTAATATTACTAAGCTTAATTACAATAATCAACAGAGATTAATTAATTTAAAGAGGTTTAAGGAGCATGCATAGGCATAATCTTTGATTTATTAACAATTTATCTTAATCTAACCTTGCTAATTAAGAAGGATTAAGTTAATTACCGTTAGGGTGAATCAATTAGAGATTAAACTCTAATGATTTATGCGTAGTGTTCTCTCTAGATGAGAGAGAGAGTAGCAAGGCTCCGAGTCTGTGTAAAATGTGAAGCTAGGGGTCCTATTTATAGTTTTCTGGCACTCATAAGCTCTCACCAGCTGAAAAAGGCAGTTGCTTGAAGTTCAAGCAGCCCCCAGCAAGTCAAAAAACGACCCCTGCTACTAAATGAGTCCTTGGCAGGTCAGTGATGACCCTCCCATTATCTGCCAGCTTTTAAAATGTCAATTTTGCTATAATTTGACCTATTTTTGCTTAATTGGTAAATATCTGGGAGACCTTTAATAAAGTCTATGCTTAAATGATTACTGTAATCCTTCAATTTTTCTATTTTACTCAATTCACAGTGTAAACTTCCAGGGGTCATAACTACGCCAGTTTTTATCGGAATTCAATTATGAAAATTTCTAGCCCGGGTTTTGCTGTGCTTAAGATTCCAAAAATACCAATATTTGCCATGGCTGGACAATTCTACATTGCTTTTTCAATAATCATACCAGTTTGATTAAGCTTATACAACCTTTAAGGTTTCAGAAACTGGAAACCTTACAATCACCCCAACTTAAGAATTTGAGATGTCCTCATCTCAACCGAAATTGGAAAAATCTTTGAGAAGAGAAATTCATCCTCCACAAGTGGCATCTTCGAAGGGATAACCTTTCCACTTTATCAAATGTTACTGATTATTCTACGAGTTCTTTCCAGTTTCTGGTTGGAGTTACTTGTTAACCAAACTTTTCTCGAGAAACTCTTAGTGTTGAGCCCATCTTAAAAACCTTTACAAACCATTTGCATCATCTCAAAAACCAGGTTAAATCAATTCCATAAAAGATCCTTAAATTCACCTTGTCAACATGAACGCGCTCGATCTAACTGACCATTCAGAGCAATCAGCGTTCGACAAGTATCATGTATTTCAGCTTTGCCAATCTGAACGCGCTCGGCGTGTTCTTGCCATTCTGAGCAATCTGCGTTCGGCACAAGCTTCTACTATTGCACCAGAGATACCCCCTCTGTGCTCTAACCTGGTTGACCAACAATATGTAAAGGGCTTTAAGAAGTATCATACCAAGAGTTCTTTTGGACTTCCTATTAGTCTCGTACCTTAATACTTTCAAGTCTATGTTATTTTTCCAAGGAAGGCTATCGTGTGCACAAAGAATGTGAGTTGGTTTCTTGATAACTATGTCATTCTCAAAATTCAAATTCTTTTCATACTATCGAGAACTTTGGTCTCATTTGCTAGATCAACCCTTAATTTCTTGATTAAATACCAACTTAACTTTAGATTCATTAAGTAATCTTGGAGAAGAAAATCATGTATTCCATTATAATATATAAGTAACTCAAGTTTTTACATTATTGATTTATAGTGGTTTACAAAGCTCTAAGATTGCTAACTATGGCCAAGCGAGTGGCTCTTTTATCTTTTTTTTATCCATAGGGTTGGTTCTCCTATGATTGCATAAAATCTGGTTCCTCTTACTCTTCCTTTACCTCGTCCTCTATTTCTACCTCCTCTTAGATTATCTCCTTGATTTTGAGGAATGGCTCTAGCAGTAATTCGAGGGTTTTGTTTTTCTGGAAAACTATTTCTATAGTGCCCTATTTGATTGCATCCATAGCACCTAATGTTTGGGAAGGTCTGTTCTCAGTTCACTGCTTCAGCTACTCCACGTTGTTGATATCCCTGGTTGGAATTTTTCCCTGGCTCTTCCCCTAAAGTTACTAAATCCATTATAGTTTCTTGTAGAGTTGGTTCCTTCAGCTGCAAGAGGCTTAGCCTTGAGAAGGGCATCCTGTATTGATGTATGCCTCATGGCTTGGATCCATACCTCTGCATCTCGTTCCACGTTGACCCCTTTTCCTTTGAAGTTGGGGGGTTGCACTTGTTTGAGAAGAAACAAGCACGGTATAAAGAACAGAAGCAGGTATCTACATGGTTTCGTAAGATCGACGGATTGGCAATTTAAAGACTTATGACACGGCTAGGATTTAACTTCAGAATAGACACAAGATCAAGATATTCAATTCAAAAGACTTGGTTCTTTATTTATAAGGTGAATATTTACAAGGATAGCCTTACAAAAGAGCCTTAGGTATCACATCCTAACTTGTTGTAAATTTTTGCGGCCTTTAAAGGATCCGCATAGCTGGCTGATTTGGAATATGGTGATACAAACGATGGGTGTTTGTAGTCAGATTTCTACAATCTTCTAATTGATTAGTATAATAGTTCTTATACTCATTGGAAATTGGAAAGTAAATTATAAGGTCCAAATTCTTAGGGGTATTCTGAGAAAAAGTTCTGATTCTTCGATATGGAATTATCTCCACCACTCTATCCCATACCCATTCATTCAAGCGTTTTCCCGTGCCTCCTGGGTAAGTGTGAACAGTGATACTCGAGTTTGTACCCAAGAAGTAGTATAACTGAACCACTCTCAGTTCCTCAGCCCAGCGTAGTTTCATTAAATCCGTGGTAAGACATCCCAGCTTCCGAGCATTGATGTAATATGTCCCGCCTTCATTGCTCCATTCAAGCTCCCAGCCTTTATCTATCCGAGTCGAATGAGGAGTGTGAACCTTCATTAGTAGCTCCATCACGCTCCGTCGAAAAAAATAGTTTGGAGAACGACAAGCACTCTCATAAATGAGCTCAAAGACTTGGAATTTGCGATATTCAATCACAGGATCTTCCTGAATTGTCGACGCATAAGCCTTTGGTTAGTTAACCAAATTTATTTATTTTTCTATATATATATATATATACACATATATTTTTTCTTTTTATATTTTTAGACAGTACGAAATTTTCCCAATTAACTAACCCAGGCTCTGAAACCTAGGCTCTGAAACCACTTGTAAGGTCCCCAAACCGCATATACCAAGATCGGGATGGGATCCTTGACAGGTCTCTAGGTCTGATAAAAATCGGAGTCTCTAAACAAGAAAAATCCAAGGAATAGACCTTTACCATTGACAATGGCTTGGGTCTATAACTTTAGAAGCAGACCCAGTCCTGTCTCGCAGCGGAAACGGGACAATGTATTCAAACAACCTACAATTTTTTTTTTCTTATTTAGGCCCTATAACTTCATCACTCAGATTATGGTTTCCTTAGCCAACGCTTTTTTCCCCCTAACATATGTGAGGGCACAGCCGTTGGTGGATTCCTCTTCCAAGTGAGAAGTTTCTAAAACGTTTTACTACACGGGAATGGATAGTTACCTGACTAATCAGGTCCACCCTTCCATGATTGACAACCTTAGTCAATCCCCACTTACCACCCCGCACTCACACATGATTCGTTTATCATACTATCACATTGTTTTAAACATTTAAAATACTGGTTTCTTTTAACGTTTCATCACAGTAATTCCTTGAAGACAGCATTGAAAGCATTCTTTTAGAAAACAAACATCTTTAAACTTAAGACAGGGTACTGTCAATCAAAACATTATCCATAATAACCATGACCAGTACTCTTCTTGTCTCAAGACCACCTAAGGGTGAAAAAACGGCACCCATTCCTTATTCAAATCCGGAGTGGATAAACCCCCACCCAAGGTTCCGGCTGCCCATACACCAAACCAGCTGCCCATACAACCGGACAGCTCCCCTAGGATAAAAACGGTATCCTAACTTATGTAGAAACATCAAGACATGACACGGAGTAGAAACTCATCGTTCATGGGGGTAACCGACTTAACCGTGGCTAGAAAGCCAATCATTATCATCAATTTATATCAAGGAGTCGGAGGTGTCTTGAGACAAGCTGTCTTAAGGATGATCAAACATATCTTTCCTAATTCAACCAGTTTTAACCCAAACAATTCTTTCCTATATTATAAACAAATGTACATTGGAAGTTATATTCCGTTTTCAGTTAGTTTATCCTTCTTACGTATGCAATGCTAACTTATAAAAGAACTTAAACTAATAAAAGACTTAATTGAATAATGGGAAACCCACCTAGGATTGATTGGCCATCTGTTGTTGCGCTGGCGCTTGAGGACTCTCCTCCGTAGGCCTACTACTAGGCCCGGCTTCGTCGTCATGCGATGTTCTAGTTCGTTTTGGAGCTACGTCCTCATCATCAGATGTAGGATTTGCTCGGGTCCTTTTTGGTATCATAACTTCTTATCCTTATAAAAAGGACGTCTACTTATTAGGTAAATAGTTCAAAATCTAGACTTAACCTTTGTATTTAACCGTAACCCATCCAAGGTTAAATTTATAGTTTTAATTGATAAATTCTTGACCTAGTAATTTCTTATTTGTCTATATAAGCATGATAACTTCTTCCACCGCTTCCCTAAGGATTTTCTAAGCTCTCCTAACTTTCTTATAATTTTCTATATCTTTTTCCTAATTTTCCTATCAACTTTTAAGCTAATAATTTACTTATTTTGGGCTTAATATTTATTGTATTTAATTTTTCTTAAAGATTTCATTTCCTTAACTTGATATCATAGGTTTACACTTACTATAATTTTTCTAAAAACTTTTAACCACAAAGTCTATTTATTTTAATTAATCATTTGCTAAAAATAGGACTTTTGGTCAATTATAATTTACTAACCTCACTAATTAACTATGGTATAATTACCACAAGTAGATAAGGATATTTTTGACCTCTGGTAATTATCTTATTATTTTCCAACTTAGTTATATAATTTCCATCTTCAATTTTCAGCTAAATTTAGGATAATTTGACTTAAATAAATACTTATACTACTTTGTTTACCTTGACATATTTATCACGGCCTCCTTATTATATAAACTAATTGTGATAAATAGAATGTGATCAAATAGCATGATTTACTAATTTCCCCCTTGAAATTTCCACCAAAATTAGTATATTTTGACTTAGATAAATCTTTATACTACTTTTCTAACCTTGGCCTAATTATCACGGCCTTTTTACCCTATAATACAGCTCTGATAAATAGCATGTAATCATATAGCATGATTTACTAGTTTCCCTCTTTAATTTTTATCTAAAAATGATGTAATTTGACTTAGATAAATATCTATACTACGTTTCTAACCTTTACATAATGATCACGGCCTGTTGACCCTATAATACAGCTGTGATAAATAGCATGTAATTATAGTACATGATTTACTAATTTTCCCCTTTACTTTTTAGCTATAAATGGTATAATTTGACTTAAATAAATATCTATACTACTTTTATAACCTTGAAATAATTATCACGGCCTCTTGACCCTATAATACAGCTCTGATAAATAGCATGTAATTATAGTGCACGATTTACTAATTTCCCTCTTTACTTTTTAGCTAGAATTAGTATAATTTGACTTAGATAAAAATCTATACTACTTTTCTAACCTTGGCATAATTATCACGGCTTCTTTACCCTATAATACAGCTCTAAAAAATAGCATGTAATCATAGCACATGATTTACTAATTTCCCCCTTTAATTTACCCCTAAAAACAGCGTAATTCCACTAAGATAATTAGTTAAACTAATTTTCTGAGCTTCTACTAATTATCACAGGTTTTGACACACCTAAATAACCACTGGTAAATATATCACAGTATTCAAATTCTATTAACTAATTTTCCCTATTTAATTTTCTCGAAAATTAGTGTATTTTAGCTAAAGTAATTGTCTAAATTACATTTCTGAGCTTCTCCTAGTTATCACAGGATTTCACACACCTATTTAACCACTGATAAATATATCACATCATTTGAATTCTATTTACTAATTTTCCCTATTTAAATTACTCAAAAAATAGGATATTTTACCTAAAATAATTATCTAAATTTTCTTTGTGAACTTTTCCTAATTTTCACGGGTTATTGAACACCTATTTAACTACTGATAATTATATCTCAACAATTGAACTCAGTTTACTAATTTCCCGTATTTAAATTGGTCAAAAAAAAGAGTAATTCTACCTAATTAATTATCTAGATTCATTATCTCAGTTTTTCCTAATTATCACGGGTTTCTTAACACCCAACTAACCACTTATAAATATATTATAGCAATTGAAATCAATTTACTAATTTCCCCTATTTAAATAGCTGAGAAAACAGAGTAATTCTACATAATTAATTAGTTAGATTCATTATCTGAGCTTTTCCTAAATAGCACGGGTTTCTTAATACCCAATTAACCACTGATAAATATATTATAGCAATTGAAATCAATTTATTAATTTCCCCTATTTAAATAGCTCAAAAAACAGAGTAATTCTGCCTAATTAATTAGGAAAATCACTCAGAAAATTATAGGATAATTTTCCCAGCTTAATGACTGTCTAATACAACTCTGATAATTACTTCATCTTAATCTGAGCTTAATTAATATACTCATCATTAATTCATGGTTAATTTGGCTAATTTCAACCATAATATGATAGGATAATTAATTAGCTTAATATTACTAAGCTTAATTACAATAATCAACAGAGATTAATTAATTTAAAGAGTTTTAAGGAGCATGCATAGGCCTAATCTTTGATTTATTAACAATTTATCTTAATCTAACCTTGCTAATTAAGAAGGATTAAGTTAATCACCGTTAGGGTTAATCAATTAGAGATTAAACTCTAATGAGTTTATGCGTATTGTTCTCTCTAGATGAGAGAGAGAGTAGCAAGGCTTCGAGTCTGTGTAAAATGTGAAGCTAGGGGTCCTATTTATAGTTTTCTGGCACTCATAAGCTCTCACCGGCTGAAAAAGGCAGTTGCTTGAAGTTCAAGCAGCCCCCAGCAAGTCAGAAAATGACCCCTGCTACTAAATGAGTCCCTGGCAGGTTAGTGATGACCCTCCCATTACCTGCCAGCTTTTAAAATGTCAATTTTGCTATAATTTGACCTATTTTTGCTTAATTAGTAAATATCTTGTAAATATCTGGGAGACCTTTAATAAAGTCTATGCTTAAATGATTACTGTAACCCTTCAATTTTTCTATTTTACTCAATTCACAGTGTAAACTTCCAGGGGTCATAACTACGCCAGTTTTTATCGGAATTCAATTCTGAAAATTTCTAGCCCGGGGTTTGCTGTGCTTAAGATTCCAAAAATACCAATATTTTCCATGGTCGGACAATTCTACATTCCTTTTTCAATAATCATATCAGTTTGATTAAGCTTATACAACCTTTAAGGTTTCAGAAACTGGAAACCTTACAATAGTAGACCTGCCCAGGCCTACTAATGCGAAACAAGTGCAATCCTTCATGGGGCACTGCGGATATTATCGAAGATTCATATACATGTATGTAGTTATCGCACAACCTCTGTATCGTTTGCTAGTCAATTTCGAATGGACCAATGAGTATGAAACTTCATTCCAAAGGCTGAAAGAAAACCTTATATCCGCACCTGTATTAAAGGCACCAGATTGGGAAAAGATATTCCATGTGCACATAGATGCTTCAGCATATGCCATTCGAAGTATTCTAGCTCAACCTGGAGACGGAACAATGGATTTTCCGGTCTGCTATGCAAGCCGACAGCTAAACAGTGCAGGAAAGAACTACACAACCACCGAGAGGGAAGGGTTAGGAATGATTTATGCTGTATGGAAATTTAGTCATTATTTGCTTGCAAACAAATTTGTGTTCTTCACGGATCATCAAGCTCTTATATACCTAGTAAATAAACCTTGCAAGACAGGGAGAATCATACGCTGGTTTATTATATTGCTAGAATTTGACTTCACAGTGGTCGTCAAAAAGGGTAAAACCCATCTGCAAACTGATCATCTTTCAAGAATACACAGCGGGGAAGCTCCTCAAGGGGTAGATGATGACATACCAGATGATTATCTTTTCAACATTGAAATGGTACCCAAATGGTCTCAGGAAATAGTTAGCATTCTCTCCTTTGGAAGTGAGTTTGATAATACATGATGTAAATCCAAACAGCAAACAATTTGACAAACAAAAAACTTTCAGTTGATAGCAGGACGGCTGTATCATCTTGAATCTAACTCAATCCTAAGATTATGTATAAATGTGGAAGAATTCGAGTGCTACCTTGAAGAGGCACACGTCCAAGGATGTGCATTTCATTGTTCAACAGTGAAAACACACCAGAGACTGAAACAATTAGGGGTTTATTGGCCAACTATGTGTGCGGATACACATTCTTATGTTACCAATTGTACAATATGTAGTGCCAAACGACCAGTGGATCACGCAACTTTGTTTCGGGAAAACATAGCACCTGCATGGAGTCAATATATCATTGACTTCCTAACCACTAGAATGTTCCCTGAGAACATTACAAGAGCACAAGAGAAAGCTATAGAGTTGGAAGCTCGTGACTTTCAGTTAATTGGAAATCAACTCTATAAGCAGGGAAAAGACAATCAACTTAGAATCTGTGCAAGTGAAAGCGAATACCTACTGATTCTCGAACATGCACATAGCGGAGTAAGTGGAGGCCACTTTTCGGGCGATAAGACAGCAAAAATTGTCTTGACCGCAGGAATTTGGTGGCCTACATTGCACATGGATGTCGATGAGTTTGTAAAGCGTTGTGATGCATGTCAACGCACCAAGATACCAATCAAAAGAGATGAGATGCCATTAAGGCCAATGATGGGGGCAAGGGCATTTGCAAAATGGGGCATTGATTTTGTGGGACCTATATCACCCCCTGCATATCGCACCCATACCCAATATATCATTGTGGCTACGGACTATCTCACAAAATGGGTCGAGGCCAAAGCAACACAAAAAGCTGATGCACGCACCACAGCTCAATTTTTGTATGAGAATGTTTTTGTACGTTACGGGTTACCAATAGAAATTGTCAGTGACCGTGGAACACACTTCCTCAATGAAGTCATTGAATATCTACTAGAGGAATTCATGGTCATACATAGGAAATCAGCACCATACCATCCACAGGCCAATGGGCAAGTGGAGGCCACGAATAAAACACTATGCATGGTTCCCACTAAAATAGTGTCAGAATCAAGAACCGATTGGGATCAGCAGCTACACTCAACACTATGGGCATACAGGGTAGCTTACAAAACCTCAATAGGAACAACACCATATAACATGGTGTTTGGGCTAAATGCTATACTACCCATAGAGTTTTTAATCCCAACTTTACGAGTAGCAAAAAGCTTGGAATGGACAGGGCATGAACTCTCTTCAAGATTTAATGATCTTGAAAGGCTAGATGAACTCCGCTTACGAGCTGTAGCTTCGATCTATGCTAAAAAGAGAAGACAAAAGGAATTTTTTGACAAACATGTGCGTACCAAAGAGTTCAAAACAGGTGATTACTTATTTGTTTATACCTTGAAGCAACATGCCAAGAAACTAAAAAAGCGAGGGATGGGACCATTTGTGATTCATGATCTATCACAAAGTGGAGCTGTCAAGCTTGCTACATTAGCAGGTGAAGAAATGCCAAACTGGATTAGTGGGTGTGGACTGAGGAGATATCATCTACCACTCACACAGGAGATGCTCCAACAAATTCACCAAGGGAAGCAAAGAATGAAGGAAAAACAGAGAGTACGAGAGGAAGCTCAAGCCGAATCACAAGAACGCATTGCAAAAAGACGGCTTCTGCGACAACAACAACAGAGTAAACCACCATTGAGAATCAATGCCATTCGACTGATGAACTTGGAGGAGGAAACAGTAGAGCCAATAACTACAGTCAAGGTGGGCAACAATCAAGTTGAATCAATAGCCTTGCTTGATTCGGGTGCTCAAGCAAATTTGATCTCTTACGGATTACCAACAACCCCAAGTCACAAATCAACTTCATCCTACTCAACAAGTGCTGGAAAGTAGCACATCACACGCATTGAAAACATTAGGATGGACTATATTGCATGTACAGCTACATCAATATATTTACCCACACAAATTCTATGTGGTGACAGATGAAAACACACAACAACCAATGATGCTAGGGCAACCTTGGCAAAAAGCATACAATGTCCAGATAGACCGAAAAGTAGATGCGGTCAAAATTCAGCACGAACATGAACAACAGGTAATAGCTTTTGCTCAGAAGTACCATCATGATCAACTACGAGCCATGCAAACACTGGCAACAAAGACAAAAGAACAAATACCATCAAAGAACAACATGAAACTTGAGACCAACAACCGGGTAAAGGCCAACCATGCTAATCACAGACAATTGAAGTCACCGGCTACACTGCAAAAATCTAGGCTACCAAAACAAGGTAAACAAGTATGGATGCGGAAGGATAGAAAGGCCATGGCGGGAAGGAAACAATGTAACAATCGGATTCCAACAAAGTAGAGGGTGCAACCCAAAACCAAGGTAACCAAGCAGATATGGATCCCAAAGAAAATGCTTAGCCATAACCCAAAAGTCACTCACATTTGGATACCAAAGCAAAGCCAAAGGAAATACTTACGGTACAAGCAACAATAGAAAGCAGACATCTGCAGGTCAACAAGGAGAACCGATATATGTGGATGCCGAATACAGACAAACCAGTGGCAAACAAGAAAGTGCCAAACCATCTACAAAAGTTGGCAGCACCAAACTACCAATGGAAAGCCAAGGCCATAAGGCCCATAGCTATCACAGCCAGGCCATTTCTATCCTCAGATACAGATACGACTCCAACAACAGTGTCGGCAAAGCAATTGCCTCTTGCCAAAAATACAATTAAAGAGAGAGCAGTAGAGTTACAGCAGCTACTTGCAAAGAAAGCAGGAAGCCTCGACGGCGAATGCCAATAAGCATCTTGCTTATTCCCTTCTCTTGCACAACATTAATTTTTCCATGCATTGACCGAGTATGCATAAAATAGGGCCACATTAATTGGCCAGGCATTAGCACGACTTTTTCAACCTATGCACGACACACACTCCGAGGCGAAACCTTGTTGTCCAGGAGGACTCCGACTAGGAGGAGGGGAGGCATTCTCAATGCGGAACCAATAACAGAAACAACAAAAAAAAGGGGCATGATTTTCGACTATTTTAAGGGTTAATGTTTGATTGCAAAATTTCCTGGAGTAACCCAAGTATATATGCCCTTATACAGCATGAAGCTACAGGTATATGGGGCCAAACGCCAAATCAAGCCCCTAGGTGTGTGTATATAAGTAGAAATAGCAATTTTTTCAGGCAAAATATTGGTAAAACGGAGAAATCCGGCCCTAAAAATTGCATGTGAGTGTATATAATGTGTTGCGGTGATGTTTGTGATCTATTATGAATTTTGGGGATTTTCTGGGTTTGATTTTCTATTATCCTTTTAATTTTGCTAATTTTCGGCAGAAAAACTTCAAAAATACAAAAAACAGGTGAAAACAGTCGTAATGAAAAACAAAAAATATGGGGATGACCAGTGACTAAAGAACAACCTATGGTACAGTAGGGGTGCAATTATGAGACTGGAGCGGAAAGCGTGTTTTAGCCACGTTTTGACCGAAATGACAAATTTCTGGTAAACAGAGCAAATGGAGTCCAAATCAAGAAATTTTTGAGCCTAAACTACATCTTGCAGAAAGATAGAAACACATGTCAAATTTCATGAAAAATGGTTCGGGGACTTCCATTATAACAATTTTTCACCCCATTTTTAGCTCATTCTCACTATTGACTTTGTGGAGAGAGCTTCTTCCACCTAGAGCGGATCAACCTTCCAGCAGCTTCTACGACGCGCACATCTACCCGACCAGCTCCAGACATGCGAGGTAGGCTCACCACATTGAGCTTTTCGCGCATGTTTGTCATTCTATCACGAAAACTAGCGTAGAGGTCACATACACAGCGAGCGGTAGAGACCTGCAAGTAGAAACGACGGCCTAACGGCTAACCCGAAAGCAACAAGACATCATCGGCAGCTTACCCTAGTCTAGGAGACCAGTCCTAGATAGCCAAAGGCAGTGGGAAACCATCGGGAAAAACCCTAATTCCCAGAAACCCGCAAGAGGCCACCAAATGGGAAATCAGCGAAACGGCGACCAAATGCTACCAAAATTTATGGGTAGGAGAATCTCGACATGCTCTGCAAATCCATATGACCCGCATGACCAAAAAGTGACCCGAAGCGGCACTAAACCTCAAAAACGATATTAGACACACAAAGCGTCAAAATGCACTTGTGGCCAAACCGCAAGTCCGTTTGCCACCAAACTTCACGAGCGGCTTTCCTAGACCATCAACAACCAAGTCCTATGGTGGTAGACCACCACAAATCATCAAAGGTATGTAAACGTCACCACGGGTGCTTCTAGAGCTACAAATTTCCAAATGAAGCTCCGATGAAGCCAAAGTCAACGAAAACCATACGGTAAGGATCCCCAAGGGATTGGGAAGCTATGGAGACCAACATCGAGGAATTTCATCACCAAAAAGCACTCCAAAAGTCAGAAAACAACTCGCGGGCTTTGAAGTCCACACAGGGACTTATACTCTATCCATTTGATTTTTTTATTGAAATTAGGCTAAAAAGGGACTTAGGGGGGCAAAGGGCAAGCATTGGGAGCACTAACACTGGAAAAATCATCAAGAGACATCCTACGTGTAGGATGTCTCAAGGGAATTTTTTGGCACAAAACCCAAAAATTATTGTCATGCACATGTTCTGAATGACAGTTACAAGCCGTACACCAAGTTTCATCACATTTGGATCAGATTTGACCTCATATGCATGGAAAAACGCAAAGTTAGGGCATAAAGGCAGTAATGGGCCATTGACCTACCAAATCTTATCCAAATCTCATGAAACCTGCACAACACATTCACATACACATCAGCTAACTTTCTGTGTGGTAAGGGAGTAAAAATGAGGAATAAGACATCCTACGCGTAGGATGTCCAATGGACCTTTTTGGCATGGAAGAAAAGTTTTGTCATTCCAGATTTGATTACCTCATCAGCAAGAGCCCATATGTCAAGTTTGAAGCCATTCTAATCACTTTTGACCCCCAACACCTTCAAGAAACACTTTTTGAGCCCAAAAACACCTCACAGAGCCCTACAGGCATCAAATCTTATCCAAATGCAAATCCAAGAACATGGCCATGTTCCATAGGCCAAGGACAACCCACAGAACAAGTTTCATGCAATTCTGATGAAATAGACATCCTACGCGTAGGATGTCTTAAGCTTGAATTTAGCCTTCTGTGCAAGAAATGACATCATAGGAGCCAATACCATGATGCATTGAGCCCATACACCAAGTTTCAACCCATTTGGACATCAATTGCTACCCATGATAGACAATCTACCCAAACTGTGACCTAAAGCGTAAATCAGCCCAAAAATCCACTTTTTGACATTCAAATTCAAATCCAAGCTTATAACCATGTTCCATGAGCCTTACACTACCTACATGTCAAGTATGAACCAATTCTAAAGAAAAAGACATCCTACGCGTAGGATGTCTAGATGGATTTTTTTGGCCAGATTTGCACTGTGAGCACATACACAGCTTCACAAGTTCCTTTTAAGCTATAATTTCAATTTTCAAGTAATTTGGATAAGTAAAACTCAGTTTAGCAGCTGATATGGAAAAAACACTAACTTGCTGAGTGCAACAGGATCTATGGCAGCCTCAAAGTCACTAGCAAAGAAGAAGAGAATGACAATCAAAGATTATCTGGACGACGTGGAACCTTTTGTCATTCCAGAGGGAACACTAAAGCCCACCAACACCTGGATATAGGAAGATCTGTTAGAGTCAAACAACCTAAAGATCTACCAGGGGGTGTTCAAAGACAATGACGGCAATGTAATAGAGCTGCCAATGCTGCCAAGAGAGCTCAATGAATTTGTCCGAAGAAAAATGGCCGGCTACTTGGAGAAAATTGACCTCCATAACTATTTGGAAGCAATACCAGCATGAGTGGACGTCAAAATAGTAGGATGGAGTGGCCAAAGTGACAAACTTGCACGACAGACCCGATACAGAGATCATTATCATGGAGCGAGTTGTAGCCCATGCACTAGATCTTTCCAATCAGGGAGACAGAGTGTGACAAAGAGAAGGGATGAAGTCAAGGTGTACAAAGAGAAAAAGGCTAATTACACCTTCGAAGACATCGCCAACCCAAAGGTGGCGATCACGAGCCAATTGTATAACCAGTACTTCCACATGTGCATGAAGAGGCCACAAAAGTACAGGATGCCGCCAGGTGCAATTGCCACAACGTTTACTTGGGCAATGACAAAAGGCACCCCAAAGATAATCAACTATGCGGCATACATAATGATAGCTTGGTAAAAATGGGAAACAAAAATCCAACCTACATAGTGCCAGGAGAAATGATAACCAAGGTAATTTATGCAGCACTACACGCCAAGGGAAGGTGGCCTGACCCCCCATCTCAGAATGAGTGGCTAAGGGTAAAGGAAGACAAAGAAGACAAGCCACAACGAGCACCAAGGGTGGCTACAAGGTTGAAGAGACGACTAGAGCCAGTGACAGAGGAGCAGCCTGAGCAGAAGAAAGGAAAAAAGGAATCTGCTCAAGTGCCGGCCAAAGAGACAAGATCACAAAAAGCGGCTAGACTTGAGAGGGTGATGGAGAGTTTCCGAGCAGAAAGAGCTCTCAAGGGTGATTTAAACGAATTATGGAAGCCATCTCTCGAGTCTATGTTCGGATCCTCCAGAAGAGTGCAGAGGGACCGCTTCGAAGACTATACCAAGAATTTCGAGATTCTTGATGCTGCAGCGGAAAACATTCCCCATGTCCCTTTCACGGAGGAAGAAGTGGAGCAGATAAGGCAGACATTGCTAGATGAACAAGAAAACCAAGAAAGGGAAAGAAAAATGAAAGCAGATAGAGACTTTAAGGGCAAACCTGCAGCTTTACCAGATAGCCCTAAACCTAGCCCACAGCCATCACCACCTCCTAGCAGCCCTCCACCAGAAGATAGGGAGGCTAGGGACAATCAAGAAGAACACCAGGCTGAGCAGCAAGAGCAAAGGCCAGAACCTGAGCCCAAAGAAGAGACCAAGCCTGCGTCTGAACAAAAAGAGCTCGAGGAGGCATATTATGCATTTTTGGACGTGCTAGTTGCAGGTTATACAAGGGAAGAAGCCTCCACAGTCGCATTCGACTTCGCGAGAACAAAGCATAAAGAATAGATGCCAGGCATTCGGCTAGTCAAGCTAAAGGAAATTGCTACCGACACGGTAGGCCCTCAAATGATTGGGACATGGTGATGACAATGCTAGCTGGAATAAGAGCACAATCGGTGGCATCAGACGAAGAATTAATAACTCTAAAGGCCACTGAAGAAAAAACTAAGATGGAAAGAGATATTCTGCGGGCACAAAGCCAAGGACAAAAAGAAAGAGAAGCTGACCTCCAAACCAGCTTGGCCACGGCTCTACAAAACTGCCAAGCAAAGGAACAAGCAAATGAGGCAGCAACAAAAAGATTGCAAGCAGCTGATGAAGAGTGTTTGCAACTCAGCAAGTCATTGCGAGATGCCAAAAAAGAACGGGATAATCTGACACTCCAACTAGCAGAGGAAAAAAGAAGTAGAGGCCGTGAGGAATGCAAAGGAAAAGGCAGAGATAGAACAAGAAGCAAGCCTGGATGAAGTCCTTGAGCTCAAGGACCAATTAAAAGTCAAAGATCAAACCATCCAGAGGCTGCGAGCATCACTTGTGAGAGTTAGAGCTACAATCTCGACTCAGATCATTTCCGAGAGTCAAATATATGAGGTGCAGATGTAAGAACTCCAGAAGGAGTTGACTCTCGAGAAGAAGCAGAGGTTGATGATGGCTGAAGGTTCTATCGCAATGCAAACCAGACTGGAGGATAGCCGAAAAGCTCTACAAGAAGAATTGGAGAGCATAAAGATAAAGATGGAGGAGGCGGAAAAGGTAAATGCTGAACTCAATGACATCCTCGTGACTATGGGCGGAGAAGCTGAAGCGGAAAAGCAGACACTCCTCAAGCAAATAGAGGAATTGAAAGGCCGGCAACAAGCAGAAGTAGAGAGCTCAGGGCCATCTGCCAATGAGGGAATCGACCTCGACAATGTGGAAGATCCTGTGGACACACCCATTCCAGAGGAAAGCATAGCAGGCTCCTCTCAAGAGCTCCAAGATCTAACACAAGAAGAGGAGGAAAAATTGCGTAAAGCAATAGAGGCAGAGCTCAGAGAAAGCACAAAGGAAGCCTTGGAATGGGAGTAGAGGGTTTTCAAATCTATGACAATTCAGAAAATCGACGCCAGCAATCTCAGGCGTGAATGGATTCAACCCTCTCTCCCATATCCATTGCTGAAGTATGAGGCAGTAACAATAAACAGGCGAATCAATGAAGAGCCAACGGTCCCTCTCTACAACGCAGACACCTCAAGGCCAGAAGGAGTAAAGCTAATAATGGTTTCTCAGCCAAAGTGGAGGAAGGCTTGGCTTACAAAGTACCCGCAATACCTAATACACTTGGTAGAGGCACCAAAACACATCAGAGATAACCTCAGCTTCTGTCCTCTACCAAGGGTTAGGATGTGGAAAGCACAAGAAATCTTACAAAGAAGCCAACCCACTTGGCTGAACTACCCAAAGCTGCCAGGCGTGAAGGTAGGTGAGAGAATAAGTGTACAATACATGGTGAAAACCCTAATGGGCGCCATAAAGTTTTTCA
Organism: Adiantum capillus-veneris; assembly: GCF_014529385.1. Taxonomy (NCBI): domain Eukaryota; kingdom Viridiplantae; phylum Streptophyta; class Polypodiopsida; order Polypodiales; family Pteridaceae; genus Adiantum; species Adiantum capillus-veneris. The sequence continues at coordinate 93,198,702 of NC_140944.1, read as the reverse complement.
CTGGCTCACCTAACCTTACATGCATTATGATGAGAAAGATTTACAGAACCATCCTAGCAATGTTTGAGACCTTCAAACCAGGACAGATGACTGACAGCATATTCTTCTTCAAGGACACATACAGATGTGCTTATGATATGTCAGGTCAGCCTTCCAAGGAGGTGATACATGCATTGTATCAAAGAATTATGTTTCTCCCATCCTATCACCTCCAGGCATTTGAAGAAACATTCTACACGGGGTTCTTCACCATGCATACAGATATCTTTGGCCCAACAATGCTAAATCGACATGCACGGTACCTGTGCACTCCTTGCCGCACTGTCGAAGCAAGGGACTTGCCGATACACCGTGTACGAGCCGCAGACGGCTCCAAGCACTCAACTAGTTTAACTAGTAAGCTCAAAGAGGGAAATGGTGTGTCACTCACCGCCTTATGCTCCTGTCGTAGAGGATTCCTCTCCGCGAAGAAGAGGGAGACGCCGCTACGCCACGCTCAACCGCCTCGCCGCCATCGTGCCGCCGCAACGCTCGATCGCACACACAATCTCACTCTCTCTCTCTCTCTCTCTCTCTCTCTCTCTCTCTCTCTCTCTCTCTCTCTCTCTCTCTCTCTCTCTCTCTCTCTCTCTCTCTCTCTCTCTCTCTCTCTCTCTCTCTCTCACACGCACACACACAAGGAGATGGTGAAGGACAAGGTGGAGATGGAGCAAGAGCAGCTTCTATTGCACAATGAGAGAATGACTCAATTTTAGGTTTAATTGGCTTTTATGTGAGCTCACCCCATTCACACTTGGGCGCCCATGCTTAGCCAACTAACCCTAGCATGTTCGTGTTAGAGTGCGCCTCTCATCGGCGATCACTCTACCTTTCCCTATTGGACCGACAAGCCCGGTGCCTGACTCTACTTAAATAAATAATACGGTTACAGTGTCCGTCGTAGGCGATAGGGTGTCCGTGAGCCACGAGGGTTAACATTGCCCCCCTTCCTGATGTAGATTCCGTCCTCGGAAGCTATTGAGTTGAAGCTTGGTATTTCCATGCTGTAGAGCATCTACATTTGAATCTGCAAGGCAAAGTCACTGTTTTAGCAAGCGGAATTATATTGCCATAAATCATGAGGGGAATGTAAAGTACATGTGGAAATGAGTAAATGCAAGATTTATGAAATGTTAGACTGCCATTAAGGACAAATAAATTGCACTTTGAGTAAATTAATTAATCAAGAGTTTTGAGTTTATGGGTGAGTCTATCAATTAGTTAGCTATGGCTAAGGTTAAAACAACTACTCTAGTACTAGCTAAGCTAAGAAGATTATCTAAATGCAAGATTCCCTAATTATGCTTTTCAGCTTTGATTAGCCAACTCGCTCTCACAACTGCAAACAAAAGCTTGAAATATTAACTGTAAGCTCAATGGAAGTCTTTTAATTTATTTTTATTTTTTATTTTTAATACTTTTTTACTTTGGGTCACAATCAAGTGACGTGTGTGCTTATTTTGTATGTCCGGGGTTTTTTGCTTCTCAAGGAAAAGCGCCCACACTGGGAACCTCGAGGGCTCTAGTACCATAGACAATACATGTGAGTGAAGTACCAATTCAAGCTAGGATTTATCTTCCAGCGTAAGATTTTTCATTTGTGGCACTTATGTTTTTTTTTTTTTTTGCTTCCATTTCCTTGGTATTCGCACTAGTGTTTTTTGTTGTTTGAGTGAGCAAGCCTTTCTCTGCCTAAAACATTCCTAAGGTCTCAAATACTCGGATAATTTTACTAGCTAGGACTAGTGGTCAAGTAAATGAGTTAACCTAAAGTCACGGTCTCCTAATCTCCAGGCTCATCCATAAGATTAAACTGGAGTTCAATCAACTTAAGCAAAGACAAATTTATACATCCATAATGGCAGATAACAATCATAACTATTGCACTCAAACAAAGAATGAAAAATCATTATTAGCAATTACACATATCCACCAACATGAATCATGGAAAGTAGTACACCTGGAGGTATGGAGTGGCTCATTTCGTTGAAGCAGATGTCCTCAGCCATGTGGATGGAGATCCATATAAGTCCTACCTAACACATCCAAAAACAGGCACTATACCTCTAGGAGGCATGTCAGTGTGAAAAATTAAAACTCCTAAAAAACAAACTCAAAACACAATCTAGACCCCTAACCTACCTATCTGTCACCCCTTTTAGAATCAAGGAAAGAGGATATTATATAAACCGGGTGGCCACCCTAAGGCTAGGCCTCTATCCTCATCATCTAGATAAATAAAATCGTTGTCCGTGAGGCCATAGTCTTCCTCGGTCTCTATTAGTTCCTCTTCATCATCCTCTTGTGCAAGCATGCTAATCAAGAACCTCGCGATGCGTGGATACTCATCTTGTGCAAAAGAATAAGCATGTGCCATTGGAGACACATTCGCTACTGGGTATGGATCACTAGTTAGCCATAGACGTATCAGCCATTCTAACTCCTCAAAATTTCTCTCACATGCAAGGCTCTCTATCAAATCCCATTCGCAAGAAAGTATAGGGTAGCATACGTAGAACACTTGAGGAAAAGACAAAGGGTACCTTTCATCAAAAATAGAAGTGCATGCCTCTGGTGAAGTAGCCATTTCTGACAAGACAGATAGATTTGGTTAGGCCTTTAAAACATAAGAGTTGTTTTTGTGTGTTGCTTGAATTGACACAGTGAATTTGGACTTATATGTAAGATCTGATAGGGTGCTCTCTCGTTGCTAGTCGCTCTTGCTCTTTACTATTTTTGTTTTTTGTGAGTATAAGGCTATATATATACATTCCCTAAGATTGGAATTGAGAGGTCAGGGAGGAAGGTTGAGAGGGGAGCGAGTGAATGATTGATGTTAGCAAACACTCCCCCCTTCCTTAGGTAGATCACACCTTTTGGAAGGAGGTCGTCACCTTTTGAAACCAATTGTTCCAAGTTGTTATGGGTGAAGGTTTTAACCAATAGTTTTCGACCGCCCTATGCGTTTCATCTAGTTGCAAGGGTGGTAAGGTACTCTCCCATGATTTTATTGGCAACGTTGTTGTAGGTGGTGAACTTCCCCCGGGAGGTGCAAACTCTTTCGTGCTTGTATGGATATGTACAGTGGTAGGTGGAGGTTGTGTCGAAGCTTCTATTTGCATATAGGAACTACATGAAGAGCAAGAAGCTTCATTTGATTTCCCTGTTCGTGAGCTAGGTGGAACAAATCGTTCTTTCTTTGGTACCCAAACTAGCTCTAGATCGGGTGTGTAACATTCCATGATTTTTTCTTTTCCGCTATTTTCAATTTGTTTTGGAGCCACAGGATTGGGTTTACATGGGCCAGGTGACAGGTAAGAGTACACTTTACGTTTGGGCACCCAGATTTGATCATTTCCTTCATAGTATCCTTGGGCTTCCAATAGTCGTTTAGGAATCCAACGCAACGTTTCTTTACATTTCTTGGAGTGAGTGGGACGGTTCTTACTAGGTTTCCGTTTTTTTGCATCAACCATGCTCACTACAGAGGCTTTAGGGACCCACTTGTATGTTTTGTCTGTTATATTAGGATGGTTCTTGTGTGTCTCAATCTTTCTTTCAACTACATCAGTTGAAGCTCTAGAGAGTTGGGATATGGGGACGTATGGTTCAACCTCCTGGACATGCAATGTCTTGGGTTTTATTTCCTTAGGCAATATCTCAGGGACTATGGCTTGAGTGGTAGGGCTAAGAGTTGGTTTTTGCGTTGTAACACCCCCAGTCCCCCAATCAATAGTGCATTTGGTGGATATCATCCACGTGCGGCTTAGGTTTATATTACCCTCCATAGTTCTAGTAGGCATGACCAAAAAGTCTTGAGCTACAATCCCATTGTCATAACTGATAGAAGTGTGCCAGATTCCAAAAACCGTAGTTTTTTTCTTGTTGACACCCTTGACTTGGATAATACTCTCAGATAGAGGTGGCTTCCCTAACTGACACCACACCCCATAGGATAGCAGATTATATTTAGCACCAAAGTCCAATAAGGCGTTATATAGCACTTTTCCATAGGCACTATTTAACTCAATGGGGTATCGTAGAGGTGTGTCAGAGTCCAACCCATCCTCTTCGATTTCCGCGTGGAATGCATTTGTGACTCCAAGGTTAGCCTCTCGGTTTTGTCTTATACGTTGTTGTCGCTCCTTAGCCTCAGCTTGAGCTTGTATCTTGTTTAACTCGGTTTGTGCTTTGGCGGCCTTCTTTTGATGAATGGCCCGTAGTTCTTCTTGGCTTAAAGGATCATAATATCTTTTGAATTTACTCCCATTGAGGAATCCAATGGTTTCAACTCCATCAAGAGTTTCCACACGAAGGGTACCTTGTGGGGTAATTTCACATACTCTATATGGTCCTTTACCAGCATATTTCAACTTTTTCTTCTCTTTACGTACTCCATACATAAGGACTTTATCACCAACTTTGATGTCCTTGTCCTTCACATGGCGATCAAACCACTTCTTTCTCCTATCCTTTTCCACAAGAGCATTTTGCACAGCCAACTGTCTCTCTTCGTCTAGTTTTTCTAAGATATACAAACGCTCGGTTAAGGGGTTACCATTCCATCCTTCTTGCGAAGCTACCCCAAGACTAGGAATGACAAACTCCCAAGGCATAACCGCTTCTTGGCCGTATACCATTTTGAATGGCATACAATTAATAGCCACTTTATAAGCAGTAAGATAAGCCCATAGAGCAGATGTCAACTTCAAATCCCAATCAGTGCGATGAGCTTCTACCGTCTTGGTTAAAATAGAGATTAGAGTCTTGTTGGTGCTCTCGGCTTGTCCATTAGCTTGTGGGTAATAAGGTGTAGACTGATGGTGGGATATCATAAAGGTCATGGTAAGCTCTCTTATTACTTCATTTATAAAATGGGTACCATTATCACTAACAATTTCAAAAGGGCAACCAAATCTTGTGATAATGTTCTCAAAAAGAAACTTATTTGTTGTCCTCGCGTCAGCTTTTTGTGAAGCCTTAGCTTCAGCCCACTTTGTTACATAGTCCGTAGCAACTAGAATTTATCGAGATTGAGTGTTGCGAGCTGTGGGACTAATTGGACCTACAAAGTCTAAGCCCCATTTTTCAAATGGTTGGGTTACTTTAATAGGATGTAAGGGCATTCTGTCTTTGCGCTGTGTGGTCTTGTAACGTTGGCACTCATCACACCCTTTTGTAAAAAGTGATGCATCCTTAAATAAAGTTGGCCACCGATAGCCTGATTGCAGCACCTTTCTAGCACTCAGGTCTCCTGAAAAATGTCCTCCTGCTACGCCCATATGTGCTTCTTGCAAGATATACAAATATTCATCCTCGCGGGCACAACGCCTAAGAATATCATCCTTGCCTAATCTATACAGAGTTCCGGCAATCAAACAATAGGGTTCACATTCTTTTACTAGCCTTCGAGCGATATCCTTACGAAGTTCCTTGGGTGGAAAACCATTAACTAAAAAGTTAACAATGTTCTCACTCCATTCAGGCATAATCTCAACTATGAATAGGGAAGTATCGGGTAATTCATCATCAACTCCTGTAGGGGCTTCACCATTGGGTATGCGAGACAAATGATCAGCCATGACGTGCCTTTTACCGGGTCTCACTACAATCGTGAAATCAAACTCCAGAAGAATTAACAACCATCGTGTGATTCTTCCTGTGGAGCATGGCTTGTTTACCAGATACAGCAACGCTTGATGGTCCACATAAAATACAAACTTGTTTGCCAGAAGGTAGTAGCGAAATTTCTTTACTGCATAAACCATTGCCAAACCTTCTCGCTCTGTAGTGGTGTAGTTCCTTTCAGCATCATTCAATTGACGGCTTGCAAAGCTAATGGGATAGTCCAATTTATGTTCTCCTGGTTGAGTGAGAACACACCCAATAGCAAAGTTTGATGCATCAATATGCACATGGAAAATGACATCCCAGTTAGGTGTCCTTAAAATCGGAGCACTTGCTAGTGTTTTCTTCAATTGTTCATAGGCCTGGTCACACTCTTCAGTCCATTTAAATTCAATGAGAAGCTTGTACAAAGGACATGCTATCTCAGCGAAAAATAAAATAAACTGTCGATAATAACCCACGTGTCCCATGAACCTTTGAACTCCCTTGTGATTGTTTGGTGGTGGTAACTCTAGAATCACTTTAATTTTGCTCTCATCGGTTGAGATACCATTCTTGGATACTATATGCCCTAAAATAACTCCATGCTTGACCCAAAATTGGCATTTGAACGGGTTCAATGAGATACGATATAACCTACACTTTTCAAACACCTTCCGCAAACATGATAGATGTTCTTTCCAAGAAGAATAAACACAAAGGTCGTCTAAGAAAGCTTCACAAAACTCTCTCAAATATTCTTTAAAAGCAGTGTTTATTAATCGTTGGAATGTATCAGGGGCATTTGCTAAGCCAAAAGCCATCACACGAAATGCAAACACGCCAAATTCTGTGATGAAGGCAGTTTTAGCTTGGTCCTCTAGCGCTATCGTGATTTGGTTGTAGCCTGAGTACCCATCTAGAAAGCTATAAGCTTCCTTTCCTGCAACTCTTTCGAGTACATGTTCGGAATATGGTAGGGGGTAATGGTCTCTTCTAGTAGCTGCATTAACTTTTTTGAGGTCCGCGCACACCCTGAGTTTCCCATGCTTTTTTGGCACGATAACTATTGGAGACACCCATTCAGAGTGTTCAATAGGATATATGAACCCACATTTGATAAGCTTTTCTAGTTCTTCTTGAATGATTTTTGCGTACTTAGGATTCATCGGGTAGGGTCTTTGTTGTACGGGCTTCGCAGTGCTAATCATAGGGATTGTATGTTGGACCACAGAAGGTGGAACACCTTTCATATCATGGTATGTCCAAGCGAATACGTCCTTGAATTCCTTGAGAAGCTCTTTGAGGACCGCCTCTTTAACTTCTGTGAGGTCTTGGGCAATAAAAACAGGTTTTGATTCTTCACCGGGGTCAGCTAATTCTATTTCCTTAACTATTGCCGGACCATCATAGATTCCATTATTCCCATCGATAGGTATTCTTTGGGCTTTAGTGTACACAACCTTTGCTTCCCCTGTGGTGTAAGATTTGAAATGTTCTGGTGCAGGGTGCAAGTCTGTGGATTCTGGTTGTGCTTTGGTTTGTGCTTCCATTTTTGCTTTCTTGTGTTGTCGAGCTAACTCTTGGTTTTGACGCCTCCTTGCAGTGCGGCTCAACTTTGGCTTGTCTATGATCTCTAATTGGGCTATGTCATGGGGTCGTGGTCTACACCACATAACATTTTGGAGATATTCACCCCAATTGTCTACCAATTTTTGATGAGCATCACATGCCCCTATATAATTGAGCCATTCTGTTGAGGATCTCTTCTTTTTTATCCTAGCACGTACATTGGCTCGATATCGACGCCTCTTAAGGTTTTTATTTTTCTTATTTGAGACCTGCTTTTGATTTGCATTTAGATCTGGCTCACTAAAGGAGTCCTCGTTGGTGTCATCTTCACTCTCAAGGGAGCTATCATCGGTTGATGTGCTCGGTCCTTCCGAATGTTTTGACTCTGAACTTGCTCCACTCTCTAATTCATGAGTTTCAGAATCCTTTTCACTCTGGGAGTCAGTGTCCAAGTCGTGTTGGTCAAAGTCTTCTATTGAGCTATCGGTGTCACTGTCAGATTGGTCCACAATTGCCTTGCCCTTAGAAGATGCATGTATGGCACTTATCATGTTCAGAGGTGCAATTTGTGGTACCTCTTCCCCCTCTAGTGTGACCCAAGTGGTTCCTCTATTTCCCCAGGTATCTATGGTTGCAGCTAGGTGTACCCAGTCTACGTTTTCTGATTCGGTCATACCCGGTAACACATCCATGTAAGGAGAATCTTGGCCAATGTCTGTATCCTTCTTACAAGTGTAACAATATTGTAGTGGGGCCGAGTGAACTGTGGTGTCAGAGCGATGATCAATAATGGTTTTACTCCCTAAGGGGTGTACCTTACCAGTCACCAAATCCACTCTAAGGATAGAGTCTTGGAATTGAAAATAGACATGATTTTTAGACCAATCATGAACCATTTGTGCTTCCCTCATGAATGGTCATCCTAAAATCATTTCATATGACATAAGGTGTTTAGAGAAATCCATTACAATGAACGTATGTCGCACCTTGTGTCCTAGAACTTTGATCTTAAGATCCTTGAGCATCCCCATAGGTTTGGCTATGGTACCATCTGCCATCTTTACCACAATGTTAGTAACACTGAGCCGGGGTTTTCCCATGGATTCCCAACAATCTTTTGTAACGATGCTAACTCCCGCACCACCATCAAGAATTCCCTTTATAGTTAATCCCTTGGTAGTGATGGGTAGGGTCGCATTAGACTCGTCGCCTTCAAAATACTGCCCTAATTCGTTAATGGGTACCTCGATCACAGACTCGTGTCCATCTAAGTCAAGTGATTGCACATGATTTTCCTCATCAATCATAATCGAGTCAGGCCTATTTGGTTGCGCAAACTGCGGTAATCCCGTTCGTAGCTCTCCGTTAAGGAATGCTCGAAGTGCAAGGAATAACTCAGGATCTCCATACAGCTTTGCTATGATCGTGGTTCGGACCTCAGAAGACATGAAGTCCACTAGTTTGGCAACATTCATTGGCATTTTGCAGGGTGTAGGTCCTTGACTAGGAACTGGTGAGGATGGAATCTCATATTCCTCAATGGGATCACGTATTCCTTCGTTAAACATCCTTTCCAACAAGAAGTGTGTTTGCTCACTTTCTGATGTCCCGTCCTCACTCCCTTCTTGGATGATACTAGATATGGCTAACGGTCTATGGTTCATGTGGGGTGGATGAACTTGCGTGGGAAACACTGTGTCATGAATTTTGACATGCATGGGTTCTGGTTCCAGTTTCCTTTGAGTCTCCTCCACTAAACCTCTTAGATGTTTCACCTGCTCAATCTCGTCTACTGGGTTTGGGTACGTCCCAATCTTCTTTTTACGATTCTTCCCTTTTTGCCCCTGCGGTTTATCTTGGGGGTCTTGGATTGGATTTGGAAACACTTGTGTTGTTTTCAGAGGCTCTTTATGGTTTTCTCTTATTCAGTTTTCATTTGGTTCCATGTTACGGTTTTCTTTGTCGGTCTTTCCCTTTGTGGTATTGGTTCTAGTCTCCATTGTCTCGATTGAATCTGAATCATCCTCGAGGTCATTCATATACACGGGGTCATCTCCTGTTCCTATGTTTGTTTTGGAACATGGCTTTGAATTTCCCGTAACCTGCGACCTCTTCCTTCGTGTCTTCTTTTTCTTTGCTTGGATAACTGACGCGGTATCTCTCTCTTCGAGGATATGGCCTGGCCCTTGAAGTATGGACCGTGTAATCGCATAAGCGGGTGCTACGGGTGGTATTGGCGATGTCACACTAGAAATTTCGACCAAATTTAGGGGTGTGATTTTAGGCGCATTTGGGTTATAGGGGCATTGGGAAATCAAGTGATCTATGCCACAACGATTACATGTGAGTATTGGCATTGCAGACGTGCTCCCTTGATTCATTTGCATCTGTGTAGCATTCTTTTGCAACCTAATAGGGCACTCCACTGCCCGATGTGGTCCACCACACTCGTAGCATTGAAGAGGTGGCCTCCTAGCCTGGGTGTTGATATTTTGACCTCTCGATGCGAGAGTAGCAGCTTGATAAACCGGCTTGACTTGCCCCCAACAATCTTCCATGTAGTATATAGGACACTCTTCCAATGTATCAAGTCCGTAGGCAATACTAGTGTCTATTTCCTCCTCACAGCCATCTGCATAAGCATTTGATGGCTCGCAACCCACTTGGTTCATAGGGGAGACTCTTGGATGCGGGGGCTGCGGTCCTAGCACAGGAGGTGGTACCGGTGTAGCTTGTACAACATTTTAAGGTCTAGGGACCATGTGTTGTGGTAGTTGCTCAACAGGTGGAGCAGGCATCAATACAGGAGCTTGAGGTGCATCCGTCCAGGGTACAGGTGGTCTATTTGCCATAATGCGTTTGATCATTAAACAATCCTTATCTTGGTGACCATACCTACCACATGCGTTGCAAGTTCCATTAAATTTTACTCTAAACGTAGGGCACTCACTAGTGCTATGTGGACCTAAGCAAATGGAACACCATTGTTGCTCCCATCTTGGATACATGTGACTATTTTGAGGGGGTCGATTATCCTTAAGAGACTCTTGGATTGCCTTGGTGAGGTCTGTCAAGAATGTCTCAAATAACTTTGGCTCATTGGCAATGGGCTTTGCAGTCATGGGTTCATACTCAATGGCTTGTGAGCTAGTGGATCTCGTGTCAGTAGACACCCTCATGCCTGCTATCATCAAGTTGTCCTCTAATTGGATTGCATTGGCAGTGACATATTCCCAGGTTGTGATACCTCTAATCACTAGTCCATTATAGATTCCTTCATTCCTCAACCCTCGAATGAATCGATCAAGCAGTTGGTTATTGTTGAAGCGCTCATTTACAGGGCAGCGAGAGTTTAAGTGCTTTAGACGACTAATGAAGTCCCTTACTGACTCTCCTTCCTTACGTTCGGCCTTCTGTAGCTGAGATGCTACACCCCAAAGCACACCTTCTCGTATGTACTCCTTTAGAAACAACCTTCGAAGGGTAGGGTAGATTGTTTTCTCGTCCACCCTTAGGGTCCTATACCAATCTCCAGCCTTCCCACTTAATGTCAAGCTTAAGGCATTGCACTTATGTAGTTCGTTGCGTTCCCCTAAGGAATCACATACTTGTTCAAACACTTCAATGTGTTTCCTAGCATCTTTGTCCCCATTGAATTTTTGCGTGAGTTTGGCAATTTGTACTGCCTTACTTCTAGGATCTCTATCAGATGCATGACGCATATTTTCCGCGATAGATCGACCTATGGTTTGAGCAAACGCTGCCAAGTCACCTATGTGAGAAGGCAGGGCCGGTGGAGGTACTCTTGGAATCATATGTGGGAGAGGGACGGGTACCGGTCTTGGCATATGTGTGGATGATGCAAGATATGGAACATAACTGGGCATAGGTCCACTCGGACAAGGGCTAGGGAGTGGCACTCGAGGAGCATAAACAAGTGGTACAATTGGAGGTGTGGGGGCCATGTGTGCATAAGGGGCTAGAGGCACATACGGTCGAGGCCCCATATTAGGTACTACGACACTAAGTAGTGGCACTGCGCTAACCGTAGATGTCATCGGTACATTCTCTGTCAGGCCTATCCCTGGAGTGAGCACTGTGTTTTCCTTAATAGAGGGTTGAGCCAAGTTAGGGAAGCTAAAGTTGTCGCCCGGAGGCTCAAATTGCATAGAGACCCCAGGTGAAATGAGGTAAGATGGGTCCATGGGACTCATTAGAGGAGTCTCCATTTGTGATAGAGTAGGCTATTGAGCCTTGCTCGTATCCAGAAATCTCATGGGGCCAGTTGAGAGTATATTTACCCCTCGGTTTTGCCTTTCTGATTGAATAATGCCATGGATAACATTAGAGATCATTTTCTGTTGATCTTCGATGCTCGTGGCACTAGAGGTGGATTGTACAATCTCTATCCATCCTACATGGTAGGCGTGGCTAGAGTGTAGATCCGTCAACACCTCAGTGTGGAGGTCGTATGTCCAATGATCATTAATGAACAATCCTTCTAGAGTCGACGTGTTAACGGTTTCTTGTGAGGTAGAAGCAATGTTTCTCCCCGTGGTTTTACTTGTCACCAACGGTACTCTAGAGGGAACTTCTGAAGGAGGCAGCTCAACAGGGCCTTCTTGGTAAGAAGTTGGCAGGATATCCACATGGACACTCTTTGGGGGTGTGGGGTCCACGTGCGATGTGAAAGGAGAGTCCACTTCCCCACCCCCTTCGTGTGCTTCATTTGCATCAGGTTCCGAGTGAGTAGCTCTACCTAATGTTTCCATGAAACGGCTAAACATACTAGTACTAGGCTGTGGAGCTTCGGGAGGTGCATGGCCTTCTCTCTCAGTGTTTTGGGTAGGGTATGCTTCCATGATTTCTGAGTCAGAGGAGGAATCACTAGCGGCTATTCTAGGGTCTTGGGTGGTGCTACCTTGTGTCCTCGCTGAGGGTCTAGAGCCTATCGTGGATGGGTAATGGGTGTCCGTATGAACAGAGGCACCCTCAATATGCTCGTGTTCTAGCACCCGCCCAGAGCGTAAGTGCATGTGCTTTTGATACCGTAAGGTGTCAAAAAGCTGCTCTAGGAGGCCTTGTGACTAGTTTTTAGCGTGTTTTTTGTTTGTTTTTTTGCTAGATTTTTTAGAGCGTGTCGTAGAATGGGCCGTGTGATAGCTCGAAACGAGTGTATCGGTCAGAGGGTTGTGCCGTGCTTTACAGCCCTCTGTTTGGTCACTCTATGCCCTCGGAATCCCTAAAACTGTCAATTTCCAGTAGGGAACTAGGCCCAAACTAGAAGGTCTAAGGGTGCAAGTGGGAAGAGAAGGGAGGAGAGTGGAGGACTTGTCCCACATGCTCTCATTCTCTCTTGAGGGAGTAGGGTATATATATAAGAGTGAGTCTAGTATATATCATAAGACTGAGGACTGAGGCCTGGGCCTAGGCTTGGGCTTGGGCTTGGGCTTGGGGAAATGATCCCGATCCCGATCTATCTTTTATACAGACCAACCCGTACGTCCGTACGTTTTTATAACTCACGTTTTTTTATTTTCGAAAATTTAACCTCCCACTCACTCGCGTTTTTATTTTTCGGATTTTTTTTTCGAAAATTTAACCTCACCTACCTATTTACTGTCCCACCTACCTACTGGCCTGCTAATCAGTGGTTCACCTAATTACTAACCTACTTAATTAACTAACTGTGCGCCTAACTGTGCAGTGAAAACACAGAAAATGCAAAAAAAAGCAAGAAATGCTAACTATGTGTAAACAGAAAAACAGAATTTTGCTAACTGTCTAACTAATACTAAATGTACGCAGCAGAAAACACAAAAAATGCAAACTGTGCGCAACAGAAAAACAGAATTAACAACTTGCAGAAAAAATACGCCTTCCTCTCCCTCTTCCTTCCTACTGCAAACCACTCATACAAGAAGCACAAAGTGCCTCTTGGGCTTAGTGCAGGGCTATTCCCCGGCAACGGTGCCAAAAATGTGCGCTCCTTGCCGCACTGTCGAAGCAAGGGACTTGCCGATACACCGTGTACGAGCCGCAGACGGCTCCAAGCACTCAACTAGTTTAACTAGTAAGCTCAAAGAGGGCAATGGTGTGTCACTCACCGCCTTATGCTCCTGCCGTAGAGGATTCCTCGCCGTGAAGAAGAGGGAGACGCCGCTACACCGTACTCAACCACCTCGCCGCCGTCGTGCTGCCGCAATGCTCGATCGCACACACACTCTCACACTCTCTCTCTCTCTCTCTCTCTCTCTCTCTCTCTCTCTCTCTCTCTCTCTCTCTCTCTCACACGCACACACACAAGGAGATGGTGAAGGAGAAGGTGGAGATGGAGCAAGAGCAGCTTCTATTGCACAATGAGAGAATGACTCAATTTTAGGTTTAATTGGCTTTTATGTGAGCTCACCCCATTTACACTTGGGTGCCCATGCTTAGCCAACTAACCCTAGCATGTTTGTGTTAGAGTGCGCCTCTCATCGGCGATCACTCTACCTTTCCCTATTGGACCGACAAGCCCGGTGCCTGACTCTACTTAAATAAATAATATTGTTACAGTGTCCATCGTAGGCGATAGGGTGTCCGTGAGCCACGAGGGTTAACAGTACCAATCACTGCTAAAGATGAGGGAGACTCTAAGATGAAGCAAAGGTTCAAGGCCATGTCGGGGATGACATGAACAAGGAGGGGGGGGATGTTAGAAGCTGGACACACCCCACAACATCTAACTACTCGGCGGACTATTATTTTCTGTAATTATTCATTCGTTAAAGAAAACCCAATTTTTCACCTTGTAAATATTGGAACTTACAAAAGTTTCCAGCTGGTATCCCAGTTTTGATAGTTAGATGGAGTAGATGGTTGATTGTGGAACTTTAGGGTTTGAGAAGTTGTAAGGTATATATGCCACTTTTTGACCTTAATGAAAAACTTCTTGTCATTTTAAACAAGTTTTAAGTCTGTGAGTGAGCGTGATGTGTACGTGAGACAGAGTGTGAGCTTCGTCTTGACGCTACATGTGCTACAGTGGTTGGAATCGAGTGCGGAGAAGTGCAGCGTGTTGCCCCCGACTAGAGCTACAAGCTGATACCAACATTGTGCGCGTACGGTCCGGCTTTGGGAGTTCCTTCTACGAGCTTCATCGGTTGTTTGGGTGAGCATATGTTATCTAATTTCGCATTGCAGCATATCCACGCACTCACATTAAGTAGAGCTACACATTAGGCACTTTAGATTTCGAAAACAAAGACCTGCAGATTTCGGCCAGACATCCTACGTGTTTCTACATCGGGTATTTTGGGTCGTGATTTTGGTTCATAGACCTTAGGGAGAGCATCCTATCGGTATTAGTAGGGTCTCCTTCAAGTTCTATGGTGTTTCAAAAGTGTTTGATGGGTGTTCGGCTCTAGCAACCGTTGTAGGAAGAATCCTCTTTTGCACTTTTGAAGACTGTGACTTAGACAAGTGGTAGGGACCTCTGTAGGGATTAGTTAGGATTCGGTCGAGTGTAGGTTGACACCTTATGCTTGCTTCCACGTGCCTGCGGGTCGAGCTTCGTCCTGAGCTAACATTACTTGTCAGGTGAGTTCTCGCTGTGCTGACGTCCGTCGCGGCGTACCCGTCCAACACATGGAGAAAAGGATGCTCCACCATTTGTCCAAGATAGGCTCCATTGAAACATGAAGAGAAGCAAGATGTACCATGTCTCCAAGATGCTAGGCTCCATAGAAATACCTTAAACCCACGATATTTCGTACATGGGCGTTTTACATTCAAGCTCCACCACATGTCCAACCTATTATCGCTAGTAGCATGAGTGGGTTGGTCTCAAGATTCACCACTTTTCCACTCTATGTCATTATATTAAGAATATCTGGGTGTTAAGGGCCACCACTTGTCCAACCTATAAGGCTATATCTTAAAGGTTATTCTTTCTCACCACTTGGAGTGACCATGATAGGTTTTACATGGGGGTTTGGTTACAAGGTCGACCACTTGTCCAAGCTAACTCTATTGAAACATAGAGAGAAGCAAAGGTCCACCACTTGTCCAAGCTAGGGTCCATTGAAACATGGAGAGAAGGATGCTCCACCATTTGTACAAGATAGACTCCATTGAAACATGAAGAGAAGCAAGCTGCACCATGTCTCCAAGATGCTAGGCTCCATGGAAATACCTTAAACCCACGATATTTTGTACATGGGGGGTTTACATTCAAGGTCCACCACTGGTCCAACCTATTATCACTAGTAGCATGAGTGGTTTGGTGTCAAGATTCACCACTTTTTCACTCTATGTCATTATATTAAGAATGTCTGGGTGTTAAGGTCCACCACCTGTCCAACCTAGAAGGCTATATCTTAAAGGTTATTCTTTCCCACTACTTGGAGTGGCCATGATAAGTTTTACATGGGGGTTTGGTTCCAAGGTCCACCACTTGTCCAACCTAACTCTATTGAAACATAGAGAGAAGAAAAGGTCCACCACTTGTCCAAGCTATGCTCCATTGAAACATGGACAGAAGGATGCTCCACCATTTGTCCAAGATAGGCTCCATTGAAACGTGAAGAGAAGAAAGCTGCACCATGTCTCCAAGATGATAGGCTCCATGGAGATACCTAAAACCCATGATATTTTGTACATGGGGGGTTTACATTCAAGGTCCACCACTAGTCCAACCTATTATCACTAGTAGCATGAGTGGTTTGGTGTCAAGATTCACAACTCTTCCACTCTATGTCATTATATTAAGAATATCTGGGTGTTAAGGTCCACCACTTGTCTAACCTATAAGGCTATATCTTAAAGGTTATTCTTTCTCACTACTTGGAGTCACCATGATAGGTTTTACATGGGGGTTTGGTTCCAAGGTCCACCACTTGTCCAAGCTAACTTTATTGAAACATAGAGAGAAGCGAGGGTCCACCACTTGTCCAAGCTAGGCTCTATTTAAACATGGAGAGAAGGATGCTCCACCATTTGTCCAAGATAGGCGCCCTTGAAACATGAAGAGAAGCAAGCTGCACCATGTCTCCAAGATGCTAGGCTATATAGAAATATCTTATACCCACGATATTTCGTACATGGGGGGTTTACATTCAAGGTCCACCACTCATCCAACCTTTTATCGCTAGTAGTATGAGTGGTTTGGTCTCAAGATTCACCACTTTTCCACTCTATGTCATTATATTGAGAATATCTCGGTGTTAAGGTCCACCACTTGCCCAACCTATAAGGCTATATCTTAAAGGTTATTCTTTCTCACCGCTCGAGTGACCATGATAGGTTTTACATGGGGGTTTGGTTCCAAAGTCCATCACTTGTCCAAGCTAACTCTATTGAAACATAGAGAGAAGCAAAGTTCCACCACTTGTCCAAGCTAGAGTCCATTGAAGCATGGAGAGAAGGATGCTCCACCATTTGTCCAAGATAGACTCCATTGAAACATGAAGAAAAGCAAGCTGCACCATTTTTCCAAGACGCTAGGCTCCATGGAAATATCTTAAACCCACGATATTTTGTACATGGGGGGTTTACATTCAAGGTCCACCACTTGTGTAACCTATTATCCTTAGTAGCATGAGTGGTTTGGTGTCAAGATTCACCACGTTTCCACTCTATGTCATTATATTAAGAAGATATGGGTTTTAAGGTCGACCACTTGTCCAACCTATAAGGCTATATCTTAAAGGGTATTCTTTATCACCACTTGGAATGACCATGATATGTTTTACATGGGAGTTGGGTTCCAAGGTCCACCACTTCTCCAAGATAACTCTATGGAATCATAGAGAGAAGAAAAGGTCCACCACTTGTCCAAGCTAGGCTCCATTGAAACATGAAGAGAAGGATGATTCACCATTTGTCAAAGATAGGATTCATTGAAACATGACAAGAAGCAAGCTGCACCATGTCTCCAAGATGCTAGGATCCATTGAAATACCTTAAACCCATGATATTTTGTACATGTGGGGTTTTAATTCAATGTCAACCACTTGTCCAAGCTATAATCCCTAGTAGCATGAGTGGTTTGGTCTCAAGATTCACCACTTTTCCACTCTATGTCATTATATTAAGAAGATCTGGGTGTTAAGGTTGACCACTTGTCCAACCTATAAGGGTATATCTTAAAGGGTATTCTTTATCACCAATTCAAATGACCATGATATGTTTTACATGGGGGTTTGGGTCCAAGGTCCACCACTTATCCAAGATAACTCTATTCTTCTCATAGAGAGAAGCAAAGGTCCACCACTTGTCCAAGGTAGGCTCCATTGAAACATGAAGAGAAGGATGCTCCACCATTTGTCGAAGCTAACTCTATTGAGCCATGGGGGTTTTACATTCAAGGTCCACCAATTGTGCAAGCTATAATCCCTAGTAGCATGAGTGGTTTGGTCTCAAGATTCACCACTTTTCCACTCTATGTCATTATATTAAGAAGATCTGGGTGTTCAGGTTGACCACTTGTCCAACCTATAAGGGTATATCTTAAAGGGTATTCTTTATCACCACTTGCAATGACCATGATATGTTTTACATGGGGGTTTGGTTCCAAGGTCCACCACTTATCCAAGATAACTCTATTCTTCTCATAGAGGGAAGCAAAGGTCCACCACTTGTCCAAGGTAGGTTCCATTGAAACATGGAGAGAAGGATACTCCACCATTTGTCGAAGCTAACTCTATTGAACCATGGGAGTTTTACAATCAAGGTCCACCAGTTGTCCAAGCTATTAATGCTAGTGGCAAGAGTGGTTTTGTCTCAAAATTCACCACTTTTTCACTCTATGTCATTATATTAAGAATATCTGGGTTTTAAGGTCCACCACTTGTCCAATCTATAATGCTATATCTTAATGATTATTCTTTCTCACCACTTGGAGTAACCATGATAGGTTTTACATGGGGGTAAGGTCCACCACTTGTCCAAGCTAACTCTTTTGAAACATAGAGGGAAGAAAAGGTCGACCACTTGTCCAAGCTAGGGTCCATTGAAACATGGAGAGAAGGATGCTCCACCGTTTGTACAAGATAGGCTCCATTGAAACATGAACAGAAGCAACATGTACCATGTCTTCAAGATGATAGGCTCCATTGAAATACCTTAAACCCATGATATTGTGTACATGTGGGGTTTAAATTTAAGGTCAACCAGTTGTCCAAGCTATAATCCCTAGTAGCATGAGTGGTTTGGTCTAAAGATTCACCATTTTTCAACTCTATGTCATTATATAAAGAATATCCGGGTGCTAAGATCGACCATTTGGCCAACCTATAAGGGAATATCTTAAAGGGTATTCTTTATCACCACTTGAAATGACCATGATATGTTTTACATGGGGAGTTGGTTCCAAGGTGCACCACTTATCCAAGCTAACTCTATTCTTCTCATAGAGAGAAGCAAAGGTCAACCACTTGTCCAAGGTAGGCTCCATTGAAACATGAAGAGAGGGATGCTCTACCATTTGTCCAAGCTAACTCTATTGAAACATGGGGGGTTTACATTCAAGGTCCACCACTTGTCCAAGCTATTATTGCTAGTAGCATGAGTGGTTTTGTCTCAAGATTCACCACTTTTTCACTCTATGTCATTATATTAAGAATATCTGGGTGGTGCTAATGTCCACCACTTGTCCAACCTATAATGCTATATCTTGAAGGTTATTCTTTCTCACCACCTTGACTGACCATAATAGGTTTTACATACGGATTTGTTTCCAAGGTCCACCACCTATCCAAGCTAACTCTATTGAAACATAAAGAGAAGCAAAGGTCCACCACTTGTCCAAGCTAGGGTCCATTGAAACATGGAGAGAAGGATGCTCCACCATTTTTCCAAGATAGGCTCCATTGAAACATGAAGAGAAGCAAGATGTACCATGTCTCCAAGATGCTAGGCTCCATGAAATACCTTAAATCCGCGATATTTTGTACATGGGGGGTTTACATTCAAGGTCCACCACTCGTCCAACCTATTATCGCTAGTAGCACGAGTGGTTTGCTGTCAAGAATCACGACGTTTCCACTCTATGTCATTATATTTAGAATATCTAGGTATTAAGGTCCACCACTTGTCCAACGTATAAGGCTATATCTTAAAGGTTATTCTTTCTCACCACTTGGAGTGACCATGATAGGTTTTACATGGGGGTTTGGTTCCAAAGTCCACCACTTGTCCAAGCTAACTCTATTGAAACATACAGAGAAGCAAAGGTCCACCACTTGTCCAAGCTAGGCTCCATTGAAACATGAAGAGAAGGATGATTCACCATTGGTCAAAGAAAGGCTTCATTGCAACACGACGAGAAGCAAGCTACACCATGTCTCCGAGATGCTAGGATCCATTGAAATACCTTAAACCCATGATATTTTGTACATGTGGGGTTTTAATTCAAGGTCAACCACTGGTCCAAGCTATAATCCCTAGTATCATGAGTGGTTTGGTCTCAAGATTCACCACTTTAACACTCTATGTCATTATATTAAGAAGATCTGGGTGTTAAGGTTGACCACTTGTCCAACCTATAAGGGTATATCTTAAAGGGTATTCTTTATCACCACTTCAAATGACCATGATATGTTTTACATGGGGGTTTGGGTCCAAGGTCCGCCACTTATCCAAGATAACTCTATTCTTCTCATAGAGAGAAGCAAAGGTCCACCACTTGTCCAAGGTAGGCTCCATTGAAACATGAAGAGAAGGATGCTCCACCATTTGTCGAAGCGAACTCTATTGAGCCATGGGGGTTTTACATTCAAGGTCCACCACTTTTCCAAGCTATAATCCCTAGTAGCATGAGTGGTTTGGTCTCAAGATTCACCACTTTTTCACTCTATGTCATTATATTAAGAAGATCTGGGTGTTAAGGTTGACCACTTGTCCAACCTATAAGGGTATATCTTAAAGGGTATTCTTTATCACCACTTGCAATGACCATGATATGTTTTACATGGGGGTTTGGTTCTAAGGTCCACCACTTATCCAAGATAACTCTATTCTTCTCATAGAGGGAAGCAAAGGTCCACCACTTGTCCAATGTAGGCTCCATTGAAACATGGAGAGAAAGATGCTCCACCATTTGTCGAAGCTAACTCTATTGAACCATGGGAGTTTTACAATCAAGGTCCACCACTTGTCCAAGCTATTAACGCTAGTGGAAAGAGTGGTTTTGTCTCAAAATTTACCACTTTTTCACTCTATGTCATTATATTAAGAATATCTGGGTTTTAAGGTCCACCACTTGTCCAATCTATAATGCTATATCTTAATGATTATTCTTTCTCACCACTTGGAGTAACCATGATAGGTTTTACATGGGGGTTTGTTTCCAAGGTTCACCACTTGTCCAAGCTAACTCTTTTGAAACATAGAGGGAAGCAAAGGTCGACCACTTGTCCAAGCTAGGGTCCATTGAAACATGGAGAGAAGGATGCTCCACCATTTGTACAAGATAGGCTCCATTGAAACATGAAGAGAAGCAACATGTACCATGTCTTCAAGATGATAGGCTCCATTGAAATACCTTAAATCCATGATATTGTGTACATGTGGGGTTTAAACTCAAGGTCAACCACTTGTCCAAGCTATAATCCCTAGTAGCTTGAGTGGTTTGGTCTAAATATTCACCATTTTTCGACTCTATGTCATTATATAAAGAATATCCGGGTGTTAAGATCGAGCACTTGGTCAACCTATAAGGGCATATCTTAAAGGGTATTCTTTATCACCACTTGAAATGACCATGATATGTTTTACATGGGGCGTTGGTTCCAAGGTACACCACTTATCCAAGCTAACTCTATTCTTCTCATAGAGAGAAGCAAAGGTCAACCACTTGTCCAAGGTAGGCTCCATTGAAACATGAAGAGAGGGATTCTCCACCATTTGTCCAAGCTAACTCTATTGAAACATGGGGGGTTTACATTCAAGGTCCACCACTTGTCCAAGCTATTATTGCTAGTAGCATGAGTGGTTTTTTCTCAAGATTCACCACTTTTTCACTCTATGTCATTATATTAAGAATATCTGGGTGGTGCTAATGTCCACCACTTGTCCAACCTATAATGCTATATCTTGAAGGTTATTCTTTCTCACCACCTGTCCAAGCTAACTCTATTGAAACATAAAGAGAAGCAAAGGTCCACCACTTGTCCAAGCTAGGGTCCATTGAAACATGGAGAGAAGGATGCTCCACCATTTTTCCAAGATAGGCTCCATTGAAACATGAAGAGAAGCAAGATGTACCATGTCTCCAAGATGCTAGGCTCCATGAAATACCTTAAATCCACGATATTTTGTACATGGGGGGTTTACATTCGAGGTCCACCACTCGTCCAACCTATTATCGCTAGTAGCACGAGTGGTTTGGTGTCAGGAATCACGACGTTTCCACTCTATGTCATTATATTCAGAATATATAGGTATTAAGGTCCACCACTTGTCCAACCTATAAGGCTATATCTTAAAGGTTATTCTTTCTCACTACTTGGAGTCACCATGATAGGTTTTACATGGGGGTTTGGTTCCAAGGTCCACCACTTGTCCAAGATAACTCTATTGAAACATAGAGAGAAGCGAGGGTCCACCACTTGTCCAAGCTAGGCTCCATTGAAACATGGAGAGAAGGATGCTCCACCATTTCTCCAAGATAGGCTCCATTGAAACATGAAGAGAAGCAAGTTGCACCATGTCTCCAAGATGCTAGGATCCATTGAAATACCTTAAACCCATGAAATTGTGTACATGTGGGGTTTAAATTCAAGGTCAACCAATTGTCCAAGCTATAATCCCTAGTAGCATGAGTGGTTTGGTGTCAAGATTCACCACTTTTCCACTCTATGTCATTATATTAAGAAGATCTGGGTTTTAAGGTCGATCACTTGTCCAATCTATAAGGCTATATCTTAAAGGGTATTCTTTATCACCACTTGGAATGACCATGATATGTTTTACATGGGAGTTTGGTTCCAAGGTCCACCACTTCTCCAAGCTAACTCTCTGGAATCATAGAGAGAAGAAAAGGTCCACCACTTGTCCAAGCTAGGCTCCATTGAAACATGAAGAGAAGGATGATTCACCATTTGTCAAAGATAGGCTTCATTGAAACATGAAGAGAAGCAAGCTGCACCATGTCTCCAAGATGCTAGGATCCATTGAAATACCTTAAACCCAAGATATTTTGTACATGTGTGGTTTCAATTCAAGGTCAACCACTTCTCCAAGCTATAATCCCTAGTAGCATGAGTGGTTTGGTCTCAAGATTCACCACTTTTCCACTCTATGTCATTATATTAAGAAGATCTGGGTGTTAAGATTGACCACTTGTCCAACCTATAAGGGTATATCTTAAAGGGTATTCTTTATCACCACTTCAAATGACCATGATATGTTTTACATGGGGGTTTGGGTCCAAGGTCCACCACTTATCTAAGATAACTCTATTCTTCTCATAGAGGGAAGCAAACATCCACCACTTGTCCAAGGCAGGCTCCATTGAAACATGGAGAGAAGGATGCTCCACCATTTGTCGAAGCTAACTCTATTGAACCATGGGGGTTTTACATTCAATGTCCACCACTTGTCCAATCTATAATCCCTAGTAGCATGAGTGCTTTGGTCTCAAGATTCTCCACTTTTCCACTCTATATCATTATATTAAGAAGATCTGGGTGTTCAGGTTGACCACTTGTCCAACCTATAAGGGCATATCTTAAAGGGTATTCCATATCACCACTTGAAATGACCATGATATGTTTTACATAGGGGTTTGGTTCCAAGGTCCACCACTTTTCCAAGATAACTCTATTCTTCTCATAGAGGAAAGCAAAGGTGCACCACTTGTCCAAGGTAGGCTCCATTGAAACATGGAGAGAAGGATGCTCCACCATTTGTCCAAGCTAACTCTATTGAACCATGGGGGTTTTACATTCAAGGTCCACCACTTGTCCAAGATATTAACGCTATTAGCAAGAGTGGTTTTGTTTTAAAATTCACCACTTTTTCACCGTATGTTATTATATTAAGAATATATGGGTGTTAAGGTCCACCACTTGTCCAACCTATAATGCTATATCTTAAACATTATTCTTTCTCACCACTTGGAGTAACCATGATAGGTTTTACATGGGGGTTTGTTTCCAAGGTCCACCACTTGTCCAAGATAACTCTTTTGAAACATAGAGGGAAGCAAAGTTTGACCACTTGTCCAAGCTAGGGTCCATTGAAACATGGAGAGAAGGATGCTCCACCATTTGTACAAGATAGGATCCATTGAAACATGAAGACAAGCTACATGTACCATGTCTCCAAGATGCTAGGTTCCAATTAAATACCTTAAACCCATGAAATTGTGTACATGTGGGGTTTAAATTCAAGGTCAACCAATTTTCCAAGCTATAATCCCTAGTAGCATGAGTGGTTTGGTCTCAAGATTCACCACTTTTCGACTCCATGTCATTATATTAAGAATATCCGAGTGTTAAGATCGACCACTTGGCCAACCTATAAGGGCATATCTTAAAGGGTATTCTTTATCACCACTTGAAATTACCATGATATGTTTTACATGGGGATTTGGTTCCAAGGTGCACCACTTATCCAAGCTAACTCTATTCTTCTCATAGAGAGAAGCAAAGGTCAACCACTTGTCCAAGGTAGGCTCTATTGAAACATGAAGAGAGGGATGCTCCACCATTTGTCCAAGCTAACTCTATTGAAACATGGGGGGTTTACATTCAAGGTCCACCACTTGTCCAAGCTATTATTGCTAGTAGCATGAGTGGTTTTGTCTCAAGATTCACCACTTTTTCACTCTATGTCATTATATTAAGAATATCTGGGTGGTGCTAATGTCCACCACTTGTCCAACCTATAATGCTATATCTTGAAGGTTATTCTTTCTCACCACCTTGAGTGACCATAATAGGTTTTACATGGGGGTTTGTTTCCAAGGTCCACCACTTCTCAAGGCTAACTCTATTGAAACATAAAGAGAAGCAAAGGTCCACCACTTGTCCAAGCTAGGGTCCATTGAAACATGGAGAGAAGGATGCTCCACCATTTTTCCAAGATAGGCTCCATTGAAACATGATGAAAAGCAAGATGTACCATGTCTCCAAGATGCTAGGCTCCATGAAATACCTTAAATCCACGATATTTTGTACATGGGGGGTTTACATTCAAGGTCCACCACTCATCCAACCTATTATCGCTAGTAGCACGAGTGGTTTGGTGTCAAGAATCACGACCTTTCCACTCTATGATAATATATTCAGAATATCTAGGTATTAAGGTCCTCCACTTGTCCAACCTTTAAGGCTATATCTTAAAGGTTATTCTTTCTCACCACTTGGAGTGGCCATGATAGGTTTTACATGGGGGTTTGGTTCCAAAGTCCACCACTTGTGCAAGCTAACTCTATTGAAACATAGAGAGCAGCAAAGGTCCACCACTTGTCCAAGCTATGCTCCATTGAAGCATGGACAGAAGGATGCTCCACCATTTGTCCAAGATAGGCTCCATTGAAACATGAAGAGAAGCAAGCTGCACCATGTCTCCAAGATTCTAGGCTCCATGGAAATACCCTAAATCCACGATATTTTGTACACGGGCTATTTACATTTCAGCTCCACCACTTGTCCAACCTATTATCGCTAGTAGCATGAGTCGTTCGGTCTCAAGATTCGCCACTTTTCCACTCTATGTCATTATATTAAGAATATCTAGGTGTTAAGGTCCACCACTTGTCCAACCTATAAGGCTATATCTTAAAGGTTATTCTTTCTCACCACTTGGAGTGACCATGATAGGTTTTACATGGGGGTTTGGTTCCAAGGTCCATTACTTGTCCAAGATAACTCTATTGAAACATAGAGAGAAGCGAGGGTCCACCACTTGTTTAAGTTGGGCTCCATTGAAACATGGAGAGAAGGATGCTCCACCATTTGTCCAAGATAGGCTCCATTGAAACATGAAGAGAAGCAAGCTGCACCATGTCTCCAAGATGCAAGGCTCCATGGAAATACCTTAAATCCACTATATTTCGTACATGGGGGGTTTACATTCAAGCTCCACCACTCGTCCAACCTATTATCGCTAGTAGCATGAGTGGTTTGGTTTCAAGAGTCACCACTTTTCCACTCTATGTCATTATATTAAGAATATCTGGGTGTTAAGTTCCACCACTTGTCCAACCTATATGGCTATATCTTAAAGCTTATTCTTTCTCACCACTTGGAGTGACCATGATAGGTTTTACATGGGGGTTTGGTTCCAAGATCCACCACTTGTCAAAGCTAACTCTATTGAAACATAGAGAGAATCAAAGGTCCACCACTTGTCCAAGCTATGCTCCATTGAAACATGGACAGAAGGATGCTCCACCATTTGTCCAAGATAGCGTCCATTAAACCATGAAGAGAAGCAAGCTACACCATGTTTCCAAGATGCTAGGCTCCATGGAAATACCTTAAACCCACGATATTTTATACACGGGGGTTTACATGCAAGACCCACTACTTGTCCAACCTATTACCGCTAGTAGCATGAGTGGTTGGTCTCAAGATTCACCACTTTTCCACTCTATGTCATTATATTAAGAATATCTCGGTGTTAAGGTCCACCACTTGTCCAACCTATAAGGCTATATCTTAAAGGTTCTTCTTTCTCACCACTCGAGTGACCATGATAGGCTTCATTGAAACGTTAAGAGAAGCAAGATGCACCATGTCTCCAAGATGCTAAGTTCCATTGAAATACCTTAAACCCATGATATTTTGTACATGTGGGGTTTAAATTCAAGTTCAACGACTTTTCCAAGCTATAATTCCTAGTAGCATGAGTGGTTTGGTCTCAAGATTCACCACTTTTCCACTCTATGTCATTATTTCAAGAAGATCTATAGGTTGGACCACTTGTCCAACCTATCAGGGTATATCTTAATGGGTATTCTCTATCACCACTTGAAATGACCATAAAATGTTTCACATGGGGGTTTGGTTCCAACGTCCACCACTTATCCAAGCTAACTCTATTCTTCTCATAGAAGGAAGCAAAGGTCCACCACTTGTCCAAGGTAGGCTCCATTATAACATGGAGAGAACGATGCTCCACCATTTCTCGAAGCTAACTCTATTGAACCATGGGGATTTTACATTCAAAGTCCACCACTTGTCCAAGCTATTATTGCTAGTAGCAAGAGTGGTTTTGTCTCAAGATTCGCCACTTTTTCACTCTATGTCATTATATTAAGAATATCTGGGTGTTAAGGTCCACCACTTGTCTAACCTATAAGGCTATATCTTAAAGGTTATTCTTTCTCACCACTTGGAGTGACCCTGATAGGTTTTACATGGGGCTTTGGTTCCAAGGTTTACCACTTGTCCAAGCTAACTCTATTCAAACATAGAGAGAAGAAAAGGTCCAACCCTTGTCCAAGCTAGGGTCCATTGAAACATGGAGAGAAGGATGCTCCACCATTTGTCCAAGATAGGCTCCATTGAAACATGAAGAGAAGCAAGATGTACCATGTCTCCAAGATTCTAAGCTCCATTGAAATACCTTAAACCCATGATATTTTGTACATGTGGGGTTTAAAATCAATGTCAACCACTTGTTCAAGCTATAATCCCTAGTAGCATAAGTGGTTTGGTCTCAAGATTCACCACTTTTCCACTCTATGTCATTATATTAACAAGATCTGGGTGTTAAGATAGACCACTTGTCCAACCTATAAGGGCATATCTTAAAGGGTATTCTTTATAACCACTTGAAATGACCATGATATGTTTTACATGGGGGTTTAATTCCAAGGTTCACTACTTATTGAAGATAACTCTATTCTTCTCATAGAGAGAAGCAAAGGTCCACCACTTGTCCAACGTAGGCTCCATTGAAACATGGAGAGAGGGATGCTCCACCATTTGTCAAAGCTAACTCTATTGAAACATGGGGGGTTTACATTCAAGTTCCACCACTTGTCCAAGCTATTATTGCTAGTAGCATGAGTGGTTTTGTCTCAAGATTCACCACTTTTTCACTCTATGTCATTATATTAAGAATATCTGGGTGTTAAGGTCCACCACTTGTCCAACCTATAATGCTATATCTTGAAGGTTATTCTTTCTCACCAGCTTGACTGACCATAATAGGTTTTACATGGGGGTTTGTTTCCAAGGTCCACCACTTCTCAAGGCTAACTTTATTGAAACATAGAGAGAAGCAAAGGTCCGCCACTTGTCCAAGCTAGGGTCCATTGAAACATGGAGAGAAGGATGCTCCACCATTTGTCCAAGATAGGTTCCATTGAAACATGAAGAGGAGCAAGATGTACCATTTATCCAAGATTGTAGGCTCCACGGAAATACCTTAAACCCATGATATTTTGTACATGGGCAGTTTACATTCAAGCTCCACCACTTGTCCAACCTATTATCGCTAGTAGCATGAGTGGTTTGGTCTCAAGATTCACCACTTTTCCAATCTATGCCATTATATTAAGAATATCTAGGTGTTAAGGTCAACCACTTGTCCAACCTATAAGGCTATATCTTAAAGGTTATTCTTTCTCACCACTTGGAGTGACCATGATAGGTTTTACATGGGGGTTTGGTTCCAAGGTCCACCACTTGTCCAAGCTAACTCTATTGAAAAATAGAGAGACGCAAAGGTCAACCACTTGTTCAAGCTATTGTCCATTGAAACATGGAGAGAAGGATGCTTCACCATTTGTCCAAGATAGGCTCCATTGAAACATGAAGAGAAGCAAGCTGCACCATGTCTCCAAGATTCTAGGCTCCATGGAAATACCCTAAATCCACGATATTTTGTACACGGGCTATTTACATTTCAGCTCCACCACTTGTCCAACCTATTATCGCTAGTAGCATGAGTGGTTTGGTGTCAAGATTCACCACTTTTCTACTCTATGTCATTATATTAAGAGTATCTCAGTGTTAAGGTCCACCACTTGTCCAACCTATAAGGCTATATCTTAAAGGTTATTCTTTCTCACCACTTGGAGTGACCATGATAGGTTTTACATGGGGGTTTGGTTCCAAGGTCCATTACTTGTCCAAGCTAACTCTATTCAAACATAGAGATAAGCGAGGGTCCACAACTTGTCCAAGCTAGGCTCCATTGAAACATGGAGAGAAGGATGCTCCACCATTTGTCCAAGATAGGCTCCATTGAAACATGAAGAGAAGCAAGCTGCACCATGTCTCCAAGATGCTAGGCTCCATGGAAATACCTTAAACCCACAATATTTCGTACATGGGGGTTTACATTCAAGGTCCACCATTACTTGGGCACCCTTGGTCTTTTAGTTGACCTTAAACGGACCCCAAACAGGCCAAAAACTGGCCTTGCAGTGCATAGTTGTCACCTTTTTGCATCATCCGCACACCTGGCACTCAACTTTTTTCACTAATGCATCCCACAACCATGTGAAGTGTCCCCAAAAGATGGTCCTCATGATGACTTCTCTACATAATTATCACAAGAAAACACCCACGTTGTGTCCGTACTTATCCACGTATAAATATTGACCCCATTCGACGTCCTGACGCCATTAGTTGCCATCTGACGCACCTACTTACCTCATGTCGTCGGCCCGCGCATAGCTTCCTCAAGAAGTTTTACGTGCTAACAACTCCTCATTATTATAGAAAAAACACATTGGTACTGGTGATAGTGAAAATCAATGCACTATGTACATGTTGTCCTATCTTTACACATGTGGGCCCCACGTAACCACCTAGCTCTGGAAAATGGGCAATCCTTTATTCTATGCACCATGCATGTGTATATACATATGCACAATCTCTTGCTCCAAAAAACTCCTGACATAATTTGCCCATCCCCTAGCATGCTAGATCATTCATGATGAGTAGCAGCAAAAAGAGATACGAGACTCGCTGCGTCATAGGTCTCCTCATCCTTCACATACATTACTTGTTCTACAGACAGCTCATCTTGCTCCACCATCATCAATCTAGCATGATATAATTTCAGATGCAATCCATTTACCCTTGATTTATGCAGAATCCTATCTAGGTTAGCTAGCTGATATGTACCATTTGGAAAACACTCCACTACCTTGAAAGGGCCTTCCCACTTAATTTGAAACTTCTTTTGGAAGGTGTTGTCCAGCTTACTGTTGTACCGCAAAACCATGCCATGCTTCTTGATACCCTTACTTTTCACCTTTTCATTTATCTTTGCCAAAGCCTTATCCTGCATCTGTCCATAAAAGACCATATTAGGTATTTTTGTAAAAAACTCACATTATGGGAATCTCCAAATTGACTAAATTCATGTAATTTGGGAATTTTCCACTTAAAGTGGGAAAAATTGAGGTGTGTGGTTAGTAAATGAAGTGAAAATCTCATAGGATTGTGGTGTTAATAAACACCAAAAGTCAAGAGGATGTACACCACATGGATTAGGATATAACTACGAATTACATAAAACAAAGGAAGATACAAAAAATATTTTGTTTACAAAATTGACTAGTATAGTCACAATAGAAGCTCCACATAATTCTACTCCACATTTGATACCATATCTAAACTTTGATCCAAGTG
The DNA here is from genome assembly GCF_014529385.1 of Adiantum capillus-veneris. Lineage (NCBI taxonomy): Eukaryota > Viridiplantae > Streptophyta > Polypodiopsida > Polypodiales > Pteridaceae > Adiantum > Adiantum capillus-veneris. The sequence continues at coordinate 93,168,898 of NC_140944.1, read as the reverse complement.
TGGTTGATGTGCACGAGTGAGGCCTTCTTTGGCTTTTAGAGCATGCCTTTCTGGAATCTTTATTCTAGAAAATGGTCCTTCTTTGTTGGGTCTCCAAGACCAAACAATTGCATCTACAATTTCCCACACTTGTGGGTCCTTATAGTTGACAGCCCAATAACCCTTCCAACAATTACTGTAAGCTTGAGTATCTGTCATCCCACTTTTCCTTGCGCAAGGTGCCCAATATTGAATCAAGATTTTTCTGTAGTTTGGTGATGTAGGCTCATTATCAATGTCAGATAAAGGCATTGCAAGTCACACTGGATATATTTCTGTGTCACTCGGAACAAGCATAAGAAAGTCACCTTGGTGCACATCAGACATAGGGTCAAACTCTTCCCTTGGCCTATCTCGTTGAGGACCACAAAAATGATCCTTCAACTCTTCAAGGCCTAGGAATCTTTCTGCTCCTTGTTGCAAATTCATTGTAGTGCTTTGTAGGTGAGAATATTCTTGAGTTTTTGGCCAAAACATTTCATACAAGACTCCCTCTGATATGATTGCTTTTCCAATCTCTTCAATTACCTTACTCCAATAATCTATCACGGGTCTATAATATTGCGGAATACTTGAACCATTCCCTAAATTTTTCCAAAATTTTATATAGTTCTTTAGCCCCAAAATGACTTCTTCGTGGGCCTTGACATACTCCGCCATTGGTACTAGAGGTGGATCTCCATGTGGTAGCATTGGCTTGCCTTCTGTGTCTATTTTCCAAAGGCGAATACTTCCACTCCAACTTGATACACCTACATTTGCCTTATATTGCATCATTGGTGTCTCATCCTACATAAAGAACGTGAACTGAAGTGGTTTGGAATTTCCAACAAGTATGTCTTGTCCATCACAAAGATAGCCATCACAATATTGCTTGAAATCGGGGATCTTTGTGAGAAAAAACGGAGTTGGAGATGAAGATGAGTTGTTTCGTAATGTATCCATCAAATGTGGCAAAGTATAGGTTTGTGTAACTCTCAACTTCTCTGAAAACCTACTAAACATGGCGTCTATGTCCTCATGTGTATGCCCAACCATTAAAAATCCTAGCTGGATGGTTTTGAAAACACCCCTTGCAACAAGGATTGACAAATAGGCAAATAAGTATCGATTTTTGTTTTCCCCTGCACAATTATCCAATTGTAGCAACAAGTTCTCTGGCAACCTATGAAATGTTGACCCCAATTCCTCTTCTGCAATTTCTGATGACTGCACAATGGGCTCTTTTCCATCACTCAAGTTATGGTAGTCCAAAGCATCCCTTGAGTTCAAAGCATGTAGTAGTGAAATATTGCTCCTTGGAAGTCCATTTGTTACTAGATCACCAAGAGGATGCTTATCCATCCTCTCTAGGTTATGTAAACAATTAGCAATTGAGCCAATTGTAAGATTTGGATTAGCTGGCCACAAACCATTCAAGACAAAGTGTCCATAATGACCTTCTCCATGTCCATGAGTGATCATGCCAATCAATGCCACTTGCAGATTATATCCTGAATCCACACCGTTAGGAACAATGCGTAATCTAGGAATGGCAGTCTTCTTTTGATCCATCTTATCATGGATTATGCATACATATTTTTGTGGTTGAGTTTCTGGATACGTGCGCCATGCATAATATAGGCTTCTGCAACTCTTTTGTTGTGCCATGTGAACTTCTCTCTCCCTCAAGAGAAGAGCTCTCTCTTCAAGAGAAGGTTTAGCTTCTAACCTTGCCTTGATTGAGCTACAAATATTGCCCTTAGAGAACTCACTCGTCTTTGTTAAAGTGACATGTGGGTACTATTTGTTCCAAATTCTACCAAAAGAAGATTGGGATAACTTCTTCTCATAGCCCATTTGGTCAAGTGTCGTGTTGATTTCACACAAAATATCCACTTGTTTGTATGTTGATGGAATCACTAATTGAGTCTCTCTTGAGCCATCTAGCAGTGTTCTACTTCTATGTGGCATCTTCTCAGAGTTGTTTTCCACAAACTCATTTAGTAGTGCTCTTGCTAAACTAGTATGTTTAAGTCCCCTTCTCAATGTACATGTGTTCCCATTTACATATTGGCGCACACCATTTTCAAAGTTCTCCTTGTATCGATAAAATGATGTCTTTGGTATTCCATGTAGCTCATACCATGCTCTACAAAAAACAATAGAGTCATTTAGCCTGAATTGGTATCGTGACTTCTCATCTTTCTGATAACATATAGAAAGAACATCATAAATATAATTAGTGCGTGATTTTTGAGAATCTCCCCAAAATTGTTGTTGTAACCTTGTCACCATATCACGATCTGCAAACTGGCAACATTTTTGTGCACAACAATCAATGCATGATACCCTTTGAATTGATTTGTTTGAAAGGTAAAAAGTGGAAGCTGGTGCTGCTTTTGATTTTTGAGTCCTGTTCATGAAAGTGTATCGTCTCTTCCTTGACAACAATTGGACAAAATTACTCCCATCAAGTTTTTTTCCAACATTGTCATCGTTGGATACATCCTCATATGTAGCTTGGACAAGTGGTGGACCTAGTTATAATGCCCAATATCCAAGGTGAAATACCTTAGGACCTTGCTACCTTGCTTGCCAATGTTTACGTAGCCCCTCATTTCTTTAATGAAAGCAAGGTTGGACAAGTGGTGGACCTTGAAACCAAAGCCTCTTTGCTATATGAGAGCATAGGTTGGATCTAGTTGTAATACCCACTGTCACCTATCAACTACTATAGGACTATGCTTTCCAATGTCCAAGTATCCCTTGAGTCTTGCAAGGTTGAACACGTGGTGGACCTTGAAACGAAAATCCCCTTTCTATATCAGAGCATAGCTTGGACAAGTGGTGGACCTAGCTATAATGCCCAATATCCAAGGTGAAATACCTTAGGACCTTTCTACCTTGCTTGCCAATGTTTACGTAGCCCCTCATTAATTTAATGGAAGCAAGGTTGGACAAGTGGTGGACCTTGAAACCAAAGCCTCTTTGCTATATGAGAGCATAGGTTGGACCTAGTTGTAATACCCACTGCCACCTATCAACTACTATAGGACTATGCTTTCCAATGTCCAAGTATCCCTTAAGTCTTGCAAGGTTGAACATGTGGTGGATGAATGAAACCAAAATCCCCTTTCTATATCAGAGCATAGCTTGGACAAGTGGTGGACCTAGTTATAATGCCCCTCCTTTCTTTAATGAAAGCAAGGTTGGAAAAGTGGTGAATCTTGAAACCCAAACCCTTTGGCTATATATAGAGGATAGCTTGGACAAGTGGTGGGCTTAGTTGTAGTATCCAATGTCCAAGGTCCAAGGTCCAAGGTGAACTATGTAAAGACCTTACTTCCAAAAACAAAGTCGTACAAGTGGTTCTCCTTGAAACCAAAACCTCCTTAGTGTATTAGAACATAGCTTGGACAAGTGGTGGACTTAGTTGTAATGGTGAATGTCCAAAGAAAACTATTATAGGACCTTGCTTCCCAAATCAAGTTTGGACAAGTGGTGGGTCTTGAAACCAAAACCCCCTTGCTCTATTAGAGCATAGCTTAGATAAGTGGTGGACCTAGCTATCATGGAAAATGTTCAATGTGAACTGCTAGAGGACCTTGCTATTAAATGTCTAAGTAGAGCTAGCTTCTTTAATAGAATCAAGGTTGGGAAAGTGGTGCATCTTGGGACCTAGTTTTAATGTGTGATGTCCAAAGGAAAGTATTATAAGACCTTGATTTCCAATATTTGAATTGGTCAAGTGGTTAAAAGTAAGTATAAAACTTTGACCATTTTCTTCCCGAATTGCCAAAAAGCTAGTTTTAGACACCCCTAAATGAAAATGGTTTAGGGTGGTCTTAAACAACGTTTTTTCAAAGACTTGAACAAAAGGGTTTCCGAAGAGTAATGAAAATTTATTATGACTTGAAGTGCCTGTGTATGTGAAAACAAGCCTAGGTTTTCCACGAGGCAAAAGGTGACAAAAAATAACTGTTGTCTCTTATGACATAATAAGAACATTGGATACTTAGGATTGACCATGTGGCCTAAACTTTGGCAAGTGAAGTGGTGGCCAAGTTTTTTGGCACAGTGTGCACTTGGTCCTATATGTGTTGACCACTTGGCTAAATCTAGGACCATAAGGCCAAACCTTTGGCACCTTAAATATAGTATGGGACATAATCTAGAAGTGTTATAGTAAATTAGTAGTATAGTTAATATGTTAATATTTGTATTATATTTAAGTATATGCTAAATATAATTTATGTTCAAAATTTCACTAATGAAGAATGTTCCCATTCACCACTCCAGATGCGGGGTCTTAGGGCAATGCCACAATGGGGTGCATCCGACGAGGCAGCGCTTCCACGTGAGGTTTGGGGGTAGCGCTCTTGATGGAGATGTGGAATATAGCGCTCTCGATGGCGGGGCTTGGGAGGCTGATTTTGGGATATTGTTCCGGGTGGGGTCAAGGGGCGGCAGTATCAAGATTGTTTTAAGTGAATTCGTAGTATAGAGTTACGCATGTTTTGCATATTTTCAACCATGATTTCTTTAATTTTGGCCGTGTGAATTGGTTAATGTTTTATACTGCTTTTGTTTTTTTTAATCCTATGATAAAACATGGACGTGTAGCTTACGTGGCATTCTAATAAACCCTATCAAGATTAGGCATAGAGAGAGCGCACGAGCAACGCACACAGAGAAAGCAGGAAATCAGCAAACACACAGAAAGCGTACACGGATCGCACACAGTTGGAGTATACGCGCGCGTAGAGGAGAAAACTCAGCATCGTACACAACGCACGGGTGGAGCGCACAGGATTGACAGTTCACACACAAGATAAAGAAACAGCATCGTACGCAACGCTTTCCAGAAGGGCAGGATGGGGCATAGCTTCTTCTCAGGGGACATTGCACACCTCACGAATAGAGAAAAAACAGGTATTTCTCTCTCTCTCACTCTCACTCTCTGCCTTTCTCCATATAGAGAAGATGGTTCTCTGTAACTCTTTCTTGCACACACACCCTCTCGTCAAAAGACAGACATACATAGTTTAAAAGTTTTCCCGCACACATACACATATTCCCACACATCGTCTTCCTCTCTTCCACATACATAAACACAGTGAAATCTGTTATCTTGTTGTCTCTCTCTTGAAAATACATGCACATATTCCCACACATCGTCTTCCTCTCTTCCACATACATAACCACAGTGAAATCTGTTATCTTGTTGTCTCTCTCTTGAAAATACGTCCACATATTCCCATACATCGTCTTCCTCTCTTCCACATACATAAACACAGTGAAATCCGTTATCTTTCTCTCTCTCCTCTCTCTAGAAAATAGGTATTTCTCTCTCTCTCTCTCTCTCTCTCTCTCTCTCTCTCTCTCTCTCTCTCTCTATCTATCTATCTATCTATCTATCTATCTCTGTATCTTGCTATCTCTCTCTTGAAAATACATGCTCATGTATGTGTGCGTCTGTGTTATCTCTGTGTATGTATGTATATTTGTGTTGTTTCATTGTAATACTCATACATAATGTAGATACACAATTACACTTAATTACGATATGCACACATATTATACATAAATATCACAGATAACTAACACACTGTAATACTAGTAAAATTGAATGGAAGACTTACTTGCGTGATCTGTTAAAGTCGATTCTTGTAGTGAGTTCTGGATGTATGCTGAGCTGATTTTCCTCTAATCCATTTGTAGATATGATTGTAACTTTTCTTTCTCAACAAAAGTAGTGTTGTTTAGTGATACACCTAATGGACATAAATGGTTGAAACTATGACATGTAGACCGAAAATACGTGTATTTCTTTGGATGAATATATACACTTTTTGGTGATCCTTACCACAAGTGGTGGACCTTGAGACGAGTGGACTATAAGGACCTCCAAACAATACCTTGTACACTCAATCCTTCTTGGTATCTAGGTTGGACAAGTGGTGGACCTTGTTCAAATTCTCTAACCACTCTCTCTAACATGGTGACATAATTTAGGTGTGATAAATTCATATCTATGCAAACAAATATCAGTTTAGGCTTGTTAATTTAAATTTGTTTGAATTTATGTACAATATAATGATTTGAGGTTTGCAATGTAGACTGCCCATGTACGAAATATCGTGGGTTTAAGGTATTTCCATGGAACCTAACATCTTGGAGACATGGTGCAGCTTGCTTCTCTTCATGTTTCAATGAATCCTATCTTGAACAAATGGTGAATCATTTTTCTCTGCATGTTTCAATGGACCCTAGCTTGGACAAGTGGTGGACCTTTGCTTCTCTCTATGTTTTAATAGAGTTAGCTTGGCCAAGTGGTGGACCTTGGAACCCAGCCCCCATGTAAAACCTATCATGGTCACTCCAAGTGGGGGGAGAGAATAACCTTTAAGATATAGCCTTATAGGTTGGACAAGTGGTGGACCTTAACACCGAGATATTCTTAATATAATGAAATAGAGTATCAAAGTGGTGAATCTTGAGAGAAAACCACTCATTCTACTAGCACTAATATCTTGGACAAGTAGTGGACCTTGAATGTAAAACCCCCATGTTTCAATAGAGTTAGCTTTGACAAATGGTGGAGCATCCTTCTCTCCATGTTTCAATGGAGCCTACCTTGGACAAGTGGTGGACCTTTGCTTCTCTCTATGAGAAGAATAGAGCTAGCTTGGATAAGTGGTGGACCTTGGAACCAAACCCCCATGTAAAACATATCATGGTCATTTCAAGTGGTGATAAAAAATACCCTTAAAGATATACCCTTATAGGTTGTACACGTGGTCGACCTTAACACCCAGATCTTCTTAATATAATGACTTAGAGTGAAAAAGTGGTGAATCTTGACACCCAACCACTCATGATACTAGGTATTATAGCGTAGACAAGTGGTTGACCTTGAATTTAAACCCCACATGTACAAAATATCATGGGTTTAAGGTATTTCAATGGATCCTAGAATCTTGGAGACATGGTGCAGCTTGCTTCTCTTCATGTTTCAATGAAGCCTATCTTCGACATATGGTGAATCATCCTTCTCTCCACGTTTCAATGGAGCCTAGCTTGGACAAGTGGTGGACCTTTGCTTCTCTCTATGATGCCATATAGTTAGCTTGAACAAGTGGTGGACCTTGGAACCAAACTCCCATGTAAAACATATCATGGTCATTCCAAGTGGTGAGAAAGAACACCCTTCAGGATATATCCTTATAGGTTGGACAAGTGGTCGACCTGAAAACCGAGATCTTCTTAATATAATGACATAGAGTGGAAAAGTGGTGAATCTTGACACCAAAACACTCATGCTACTAAGGATAATAGGTTGGACAAGTGGTGGACCTTGAATGTAAACCCCCCATGTACAAAATATCGTGGGTTTAAAGTATTTCCATGGACCCTAGCATCTTGGACACATGGTGCAGCTTGCTTCTCTTCATGTTTCAATAGAGCGTATCTTGGGAAAATGGTGGAGCATCCTTCTCTCCATGTTTCAATGGAGCTTAGCTTGGACAAGTGGTGGACCTTTGCTCCTCTCTATGTTTCAATAGAGTTAGCTTGGACAAGTAATGGACCTTGGAACCAAACCCACATGTAAAACCTATCATGGTCACTCGAGTGGTGCGAAAGAATAACCTTTAAGATATAGCCTTATAGGTTGGACAAGTGGTGGACCTTAACACCTAGATATTCTTAATATAATGACATAGAGTGGAAAAGTGGTGAATCTTAAGACCAAACCACTCTTGCGACTAGCGGTAATAGGTTGGATAAGTGGTGGACCTTGAATGTAAAACCCCCATGTACCAAATATCGTGGGTTTAAGGTATTTCCATGGAGCCTAGCATCTTGGAGACATGGTGCAGCTTGCTTCTCTTCATGTTTCAATGGAGTCTATCTTGGACAAATGGTAGAGCATCCTTCTCTCCATGTTTCAATGGACCCTAGCTTGGACAAGTGGTGGACCTTTCCTTCTCTCTATGTTTCAATAGAATTATCTTAGACAAGTGGTGGACCTTGGAACCAAACCCCCATGTAAAACCTATCATGGTCACTCCAAGTGGTGAGAAAGAATAACCTTTAAGAATTATCCTTATAGGTTGGACAAGTGGTGGACCTTAACACCTAGATATTCTTAATATAATGACATAGAGTGAAAAAGTGGTGAATCTTAAGACCAAACCACTCATGCTACTAGCGATAATAGGTTGGACGAGTGGTGGACCTTGAATGTAAACCCCCCATGTACAAAATATCATGGGTTTAAGGTATTTCCATGGAACCTAACATCTTGGAGACATGGTGCATCTTGCTTCTCTTCATGTTTCAATGGAGCCTATCTTGGACAAATGGTGAATCATCCTTATCTCCATGTTTCAATGGACCCTAGCATGGACAAGTGGTGGATCTTTCCTTCTCTCTATGTTTCAATAGATTTAGCTTCGACAAGTGGTGGACATTGGAACCAAACCCCCATGTAAAACCTATCATGGTCCCTCCAAGTGGTGAGAAAGAATAACCTTTAACATAAAGCCTTATAGGTTGGACAAGTGGTGGACCTTAACACCGAGATATTCTTAATATAATGACATAGACTGGAAAAGTGGTGAATCTTGAGACCAAACCACTCATGCTACCAGCGATAATAGGTTGGACAAGCGGTAGACCTTGAATGGAAACCCCCCATGTACAAAATATCATGGGTTTAAGGTATTTCCATGGAGCCTAGCATCTTGGAGACATGGTGCAGCTTGCTTCTCTTCATGTTTCAATGAAGCCTATCTTGTACAAGTGGTGGAGCATCCTTCTCTCCATGTTTCAATAGACCCTAGCTTGGACAAGTGGTGGACCTTTGCTTCTCTCTATGTTTCAATAGAGTTAGCTTGGACAAGTGGTGGACCATGGAACCAAACCCCCATGTAAAACCTATCATGGTCACTTCAAGTGGTGAGAAAGAATAACCTTTAAGATATAGCCTTATAGGTTGGACAAGTTGTGGACCTTAACACCCAGATATTCTTAATATAATGACATAGAGTGGAAAAGTGGTGAATTTTGAGACCAAACCACTCATGCTACTAGCAATAATAGGTTTGTCAAGTGGTGGACCTTTCATGTAAACCCCCCATGTACGGATTATCATGGGTTTAAGGTATTTCCATGGAACCTAGCATCTTGGAGACAGGGTGCAACTTGCTTCTCTTCATGTTTCAATGGAGCCTATCTTGGACAAATGGTGGAGCATCCTTCTCTCCATGTTTCAATGGAGCCTAGCTTGGACAAGTGGTGGACCTTTGCTTCTCTCTATGTTTCAATAGACTTAGCTTGGACAAGTGGTGGACCTTGGAACCAAAAACCCATGTAAAACCTATCATGGTCACTCCAAGCGGTGAGAAAGAATAACCTTTAAGATATAGCCTTATGGGTTGGAAAAGTGGTGGACCTTAACACCCAAATATTCTTAATATAATGACATAGAGTGGAAAAGTGGTGAATCCTTACACCAAACCACTCGTGCTACTAGAAATCATAGGTTGGACGAGTGGTGGACCTCGAATGTAAACCCCCCATGTATAAAATATCGTGGGTTTAAGGTATTTTCATGGAGCCTAGCATCTTGGAGACATGGTGCAGCTTGCTTCTCTTCATGTTTCAATCCCTATCTTGGACAAATGGTGGAGCATCCTTCTCTCCATGTTTCAATGGAGCCTAGCTTGGACAAGTGGTGGAACTTTGCTTCTCTCTATGTTTCAATAGAGTTAGCTTGGACAAGTGGTGGACCTTGGAAACAAACCCCCATGTAAAACCTATCATGGTCACTCGAGTGGTGAGAAAGAATAACCTTTAAGATATAGCCTTATAGGTTGGACAAGTGGTGGACCTCAACACCTAGATATTATTAATGTAATGACATAGAGTGGAAAAGTGGTGAATCTTGAGACCAAACCACTCATGCTACTAGCGGTAATAGGTTGGACAAGTGGTGGACCTTGAATGTAAACCCCCCATGTACGAAATATCGTGGGTTTAAGGTATTTCCATGGAGCCTAGCATCTTGGAGACATGGTACAGCTTGCTTCTCTTCATGTTTCAATGGAGTCTATCTTGGACAAATGGTAGAGCATCCTTCTCTCCATGTTTCAATGGACCCTAGCTTGAACAAGTGGTGGACCTTTCCTTCTCTCTATGTTTCAATAGAATTAGCTTGGACAAGTGGTGGACCTTGGAACCAAACCCCCATGTAAAACCTATCATGGTTACTCCAAGTGGTGAGAAAGAATAACCTTTAACATTAAGCTTTATAGGTTGGACAAGTGGTGGACCTTAACACCCAGGTATTCTTAATATAATGACATAGAGTGGAAAAGTGGTGAATCTTGACACCAAACCACTCATGCTACTAGCGATAATAGGTTGGACACTAAGTGTGGGAACTGAGAAAATAGAGAGAAGACCAAAAAAAACATGGAGAGAAGAGGAGGAACAGCCACAACTGTGTTTTTGTTCTTTTTGGAGCCTGTTTTGGCCATAAACTGCTCATCCGAGGTCAGGGACTTGAGCACTTTGACATTGTAGATTGGGATTTTGGGCCGTTCCGGACACGATGGTGCTATCTACTTTGCCAAATTCCTCACTGTTATTTTGTTGTTTTGGCTGTGTAAGTTTCTCCTATTAGCGAAGCTTCTACTCAAATTTGTGATTGTATCTGGCATATTTTACCCATATTGTGTGAGCTATTTGCCCCAATGGTGTTGGCCCAAGCTCTTGGACCAAGCTCAGTTGTATCTAAACATCAGAAATTATTATCTTTTGAGCCGAGTTTTTGGTTGTGTGTGTGTGTGTATCTGTGTGTGTGTGTGTGTGTGTGTATCTCTGTTTTTCGTTGTGTGTGTGTGTGTATCTTTGTGTGGAGTGGATAAATGGGTAGTCTCTCTCCTCTCACTCCATCGGTGTGTTCCCTGTCTCGGCCAGGTGGGTTGTATAGGCCGAGTGGTGCCCCATAGTGTGTGTGTGTATCTCATCCCAAGAGTGTGTGTCAGGTTATTATAGAGGCGTTCTGTGTGTTTCCATCCTGCTCACACCGTGATCTAACAGTGAGAATCTCATCGTGCCTTTGGCTAACCGGTCTAACACCCACGCTTGGATGTCTCAGCATCGGATAAAAGCTTATTTATTAATAGGCCTCAGCAGTCCTAGGATAGAAACCCAGCTTTTAAATGGGCTCTTTACCCTACATGTCTTTCTCTCCCAACCACGATGTGGACTCTCTATTACGATGCTCATTTCAACCATTTTTGAGCATCAAGAGTCACTTATGACCTCCACTCACACCACGTGACGTGTTCATTTGGTCCCATAGGTCATATTTGACCTCGGAGGATGATAATAGAACTATCTCTCTCTCTCTCTCTCTCTCTCTCTCTCTCTCTCTCTCTCTCTCTCTCTCTCTCTCAGTGCAGCCGTTTTTTGACCTAGTAGACAGCAGTCCACTCTTTTGATCATAACTTCTTCATCCGAACTCCGATTCCAGTGATCTATAGCCTCAATCGAAGAGCACGAAGTCCTCTACGCATTGATGTAAAGACAGAAATTTTCAGAGTTATGAAAGGCGTTTCTGTAGCAGCATTTCCGAAGTGAACAGGTTCAACAAAATTGATTCTCATCTCCTATTTTACATACAATGTCTTCCGGCACTCGCAAGGGTTCTTCTTCTTCAACAAGGTCCACAACCATTGTGGAAAATGATCCAAAATCTCCTAAGTGTGGAGATAGCAACACAACCACCCAACCAACGACATCGAAAACCATGATCATGGCGTACTTGGTATCATTGCAAGAGACCGTAAACAAACAAGGCGAAGACTTACGAGCACTTGCAATGGAGAATGACACACTAAGGGTACTTGTGGTTGAGAATGAGAATCTCAAGAGGACACTTGAGATGCAAACAACACGTTTGATGCAACTTGAAGAGGAAGTCAAGGAATGTAAACGCTCTCTTGTGGACTTGAATGCTTTGAAGGAGCGGATGAGCAAAGTAGAGCATGACCATGTATTGAAAGAGGAGAAATTTGACACTATGAGCCGGGATGTATGCGACATGAAAAATGTATGCACAAACAAGTCTTGGGCTGATGTATGTGGTAGCAATGTGGTTTCTAATTCCTCACTCATGCAAGCTATGGTTCAAACAAAGAATGTTGAGAATGTAGATGTGGAGGAGTTGAAGGAACGGGAGCGACGTTCCAAGAACATTGTTATTCGTGGAATTCCCGAAGAGAAGTTAGAGACACCTCCTTCTCTTGCCATTGTTATTGAAGATTTCTTCAGAACCCACTTTGGCATGTCCGGAGTTATGGTCTATGGAGCACATAGAGTGGGGAAGCAAGGAGCTCCTCGCTCGGGAGAACGGCCAATTGTATGCACCATGCCGGATGAGACCAAGCGAAAGATTATCCTTGATAATAGTTGGATCTATTTGAGGAATACAAAATGTTTTGTATGTGAAGATCGCACTATTAAGCAACAAAATATACGTCGTAAGGCATATGAGGAAAAGAATAATAAAAACAAGGAAATCTCTCATGAAGAAAATGTGCCCAAGGAAGAGGCAAGTCTCTCAAGCAAATAGGGATGCGTGACCTATGAGACCGAGTTACAATTGAAAATATGCTTTTGGAATTGTAATGGATACCCATGGAATGCGGGGGTTGGCATTGATGAACTAACAAGCAAAGCCGATGTTGTACTTCTTGTTGAAACTTGGGAGCATGATACACAAAGGATTAACGGCTTGGAGGATTACAATGTACATTCATTGATGCGGTCAAAGAATCTCAAGCAACGAAGAGGACAAGGAGGGTTAGCATGTATGGTTAAGGAAGGATTGGAAGATTTTGTATCAATTGTGAAAGATGACAAGTACGAACGTTATGTATGGCTGAAAATTATGACACCAAAAAGAGCACCCATTTTTGTAGCCGGTTGCTACATTCCTCATCATGATTCTCCCTTTTATGCTTGCATGGATAGAGATCAACCATTTTCTGATTTGGAAGAGGACATTGCTTATTTCAAAGGTGAAGGTGATGTTATTGTATTTGGGGATATGAATGCTCGCACAAAAACATTGCAACATGATACTCAACAATTTGATATGCCATACATTTCAAGGGAGTTGGAGGAAGCTCACTTGTATGATCGTACTTCAATGGATGAGAAAGAGCCGGATCACTATGGAAAGTTACTTTTACACATGTGTAATAGCACGGGTATGCTCATTGCCAATGGTGTATCTTTGTGGAGTGGAACCAATGGATTTACATGTAGAAGACATAATGGGGATAGTGTGATTGACTATATGCTACTCTCTGAAGCCATTATGTATCGCATAAAGAGTTTTATGTTTGGTCAATGGACCCCGGAATCCGACCATCGCACCTTATGTATTGACCTTTCATGTGGAGAAGCAACTAAGCATGATAATCTCAGCCAAAGGAAAGAGAAGTTATCACTATGTATGGATTTCAAACGGGCACCAATGTACATTGAAATGGTTGAGCAAAAATTATGGATGACAAAGCTTCAATGTGATGCACCATTGGAAACTAAATGGGAAGCTTTCAAGAAAGCTATTTGTTCTTGTGCGGAAGAATGCTTTGCCATAAAGCATCTCCATGGTATCAACAAAGATAGATCACGCAAAAGGTGGTTTGATAAAGAATGTCAAGATGCTCGAAAGTCCTTGATAAAGCTTGATGCAACTATGGACAAAGACAGCTATCAAAGTCATTTGCATACATACAAGGCATTGATTCAAAAGAAGAGAAGAAGATGGGAAGTAAAGCAACAAGAATTTCAAGTCCAAGAAAAGGCACATGCATGTGGAAGATTTTGGAGAAACTTGAGAGGCAAGCGGGTTGAGAATTTTGGTAACTTGAGTCTAGTGGATATGTACACACATTGTAGGCAATTATATGAGCAAGAAAATACTGAAAAAATGCCATTTTATGGTTCACTCCCATGTATGCCGTCTTTTTTTACTATTGAGGATGTATGCGGTGGGCTTGAAAAGTTGGCCACTCGCAAAGCGGGATATCTTCAAGGTATCAAGCCGGAGATGATCAAATGGACGGGAGATTTTACCCATGAGTGGATGTGTGATATGTTCAACCTTGCACTTCAACATGGTATGCCTTATGATTGGAGTACTAATTGGGTTAAGCCTTTGCATAAAGGAGGGGATGTAGAGAATGTAAGCAACTACCGGACTATAATGATTGGGTCTCTTATGGAAAAGTTATTTGGGTGCATAATGGAGATGAAATTGAGTGATTGGGCTGAAGAGAATGACAAGCGTGCAAAGGGACAAGCGGGTTTTCGTCGATGCCATAGCACCATTGATCATCTTGTCACTCTTCGTGTTCTCATGGAGGAAAGTCGTTGAAAGGCAAGCGATTGTATTGTTGTTTTGTGGACTTTATGAAAGCCTTTGATATGATTCCACGTAACAATTTGTGGAGAAGGATGGAAGAACTCCAAGTGCCAAGTGAGTTTATGCTTGCGGTTTCTCGAATCCATGAGAAGTTGATTTGTCAATTGCGCATGGGAAGAGAAATTTCAGAAATTTTTGTAAGCACTATTGGGGTTAAACAAGGATGTCCATTGTCACCAACTCTCTTTGGTCTATGCATCGATCAATTGGAACAAATGGTACCTGACTTTATGCAAGAAGAAGGCATTGAAGAGGTCACTATTTGCAATGCGGTAATCATGCTTTTGTTGTATGCGGATGATGTAGTGCTTCTAGCACACACTTTAGAAGATGCACAAAAGCTTATGGTTGTCCTTGAGAACTTTTGCTTGCATAGTGGGCTGATTGTAAATGAATCCAAAACAAAGGTTATGCTTGTGAAAACCAACCATAAGGAGAAGCCATGCATTGTGTACAACAACGAGACACTTGAAGTTGTTGAGAGCTTTAAGTACCTTGGCCTTGAGGTTCCATCCAATCACAAGTGGCATGAATGTGCTATGCGTCGTTTGGAAGCGGGAAAGAGAGCATATTATGCATTTGAGAACATGTGTAATGCGGGAAACATCAAGTGTTGGGTTCTCAAGAAGTATCTTTTTGATGCATTGGTGACACCGGTTCTTCTTTATGGAGTTGAAGTGCGGGGTGGGAGCATCTCAAAGTCTACTTGGAAAGAGTTTGAGAATGTCCAAAAGCGTTTTCTTACAAACTTTCTCCAAGTTAAGACACAAACACCATATATGCTCCTACTTCTTGAGTCGGGATCTCTTCCAATTGAGGTTATGGGCATGGAAAGGGTTGTGGAGTACATGATAAAGATGCGTCAAAACCCCTCACATCGACTTCCTACAATTGCATGGGAAGCAAGCAAAAAAGTTCAAAAGACGCATAAAAGCAAGATCTTGAGCACGGGATGGATGCAAGACATAAAGAAGTGGTTTGGGAGATGGGATGCATTACACTTGCTACATGATGCTTCAATTGACTCTCAAGTGAATGAAGCTTTTCTACAACGCCAATGTATTACGGCTTGGGAGAAATCCGGTGGGTCACACTTCATACATTACACCACCTATATTGCCCCCAACTACAAAACCATGTTCTTCGCTGAGAGAGGAAACCGTACTCACACTTACATGCTTGAGCCTATTCCCTTGTCCGCGATACGCACTATCGCAGCAATTCGGCTTAGCTCCCATTTCCTTCGATGCGAGATAGGGCGTTGGGGCAATGGAGAAGAGTCAAATCAACTGTGCACATTATGCTCACTGCAAGTTCGAGAGTCTGAGTACCACACACTACTAGAGTGCTCAGCTTTTGATCACATCCGAACTTGCTTCTCTCACACTTTCAACCATAACTTAGACCTACACACTTTCCTCTCCCAGCCAAAGTGTGGGCTCTCCATTGCGACTCTCATCACTACAATTTTGGAGCATCGAGAGTCACTCATCAGCCATACACATACTACATCACATGTAACTTTGGTCCCATAGGTCATATTTGACCTCCGAGGACGATAATAAAATCTATCTATCTATCTCTCTCTCTCTCTCTCTCTCTCTCTCTCTCTCTCTCTCTCTCTCTCTCTCTCTCTCTCTCTCTCTCTCTCTCTCCTCTATTTTTTTTTAAATTTTCACATGAAATTGCCATCCTTAGAAGTGGGTCTACCTACTCCAATAGTCACATATGCAGCAACAAAGAACTTGCACAGTCCTGCAAATTTAGAAGAAAACCTACCAACTAGGGTTCCACTCTTGCATCTAGGGTTCCACTCTCACACTCTCACTCACTCAATTGCAAACTTGTGCATAGCTAGTAGAATACGTAGCAGCAAGGATTCCTCTCTCCCTCTCTCTCTCTCTCTCTCTCTCTCTCTCTCTCTCTCTCTCTCTCTCTCTCTCTCTCTCTGTGTGTGTGTGTGTGTGTGTGTGTGTGTGTGTGTGTGTGTGTGTGTGTGTGTGTGTGTGTGTGTGGCTATCTCTCCCTTGCATCCTTTAGTTTTGACAATATAGACAAAACTTTAGTCAAGGTGTTTCTCGTCACTCTCCTTAAGTGCAAGCTCTCTCTCTCTCTCTCTCTCTCTCTCTCTCTCTCTCTCTCTCTCTCTCTCTCTCTCTCTCTCTCTCTCTCTTTTTGTTTTGTCCACATGGACAAAATTTAGTCAAAGTGTATCTCTTTTCTTCTTAAGTGAAATTTTGCCCCCCGCCTTCCCTATGTCTTTCTCTGCTTCCAATATTTAATTTTGTCCACTTGATCAATCCTTAGAGAGGATGTTTCCCCTCTCTCCCCCTAAGTGAGTGAGTTTCTCTCTCTCTCTCTCTCTCTCTCTCTCTCTCTCTCTCTCTCTCTCTCTCTCTCTCTCTCTCTCGCTGTGTGTGTGTGTGTGTGTGTGTGTCTCTCTCTCTGTGCCATTTTTTGACCTAGTAGAGAGCGGTTCACTCTTTTGATCATAACTTCTTCATTTGAACTTCGATTTAGGTGATCTATAGCCTTAACCAAAGAGCACAAAGCCTTCTATGCATTGTTGTAAAGATAAAATATTTTTGAGCAATGGAAGACTTTGCTATAATAGCATCTTAGAATTGAAAAAAAGTCAAAACTTTGTGTTTCTGTTGCCGACTTGAAGACAATGTCGGACAAAACTCGCAAGGGTGGAAAATCCACACTCGCCATGGAGAATTATGCAAAAACTCCAAGGATTTTGGATGCTAATACAACCACATCATCTACAACAACGGAAGCAATGATCATGGCTTACTTGGTGCCATTACAAGAAACCGTCAACAAGCAAGGTGAAGAGCTACACGCACTTGCAATGGAGAATGGCACTTTAAGAGTTATTGTTGTGGAGAATGAGCACCTCAAGAAGGTTATTGAAATGCAAACAACACGCTTGATGCATCTTGAGAATGAATTTCAAGAGTAATAACTCTCTAGTTGACATGAATGTATTGAAAGAGTGCTTGAGCAAAATTGAGAGTTATCATGTATTGAAAGAGGAAACGATAGATACAATACGCCATGATGTATGTGAGATGAGAAATACATCCAAGTCATGGGCTGATATATGTAACGATAATGTGGTTTCTACATCTCCTATCACGCGAGCCGTTGTCCAAGCAAAGAATGTAGAGAATGTGGACACTCAAGAATTGCAAGAACTGTAAAAACGCCTGAAGAACATCGTTATTCGTGGAATCAAGGAGGAAAGCATGGAAACACCACAATCTCTTGGGGTTGCTATTGAAGAGTTTTTTTCTACATATTTTGGTATGTATGGAATTATGGCTCATGGTGCACATTGAGTTGGAAAAGAAGGAGTCCCTCACTCACGCGAAAGACCTATTGTATGTATTATGGCTGATGAGTAAAGAGAAAGATCAGCCTTGACAATAGTTGGATCTACCGCAAAGGAATGGGTAGTAATGTATATGAGGATCGCACGATTATGCAACAAAATGTACGTCACAAAGCATATGAGGAAAGAAGCAAGAAGGTTAACGTGTCATCTCAAGAAGAAAATTCACTTGAGGAGGATGCAGGTCCACCCAAAAAATATGGATACGTGATCTATGAGACCAACTCACGCTTGCAAATAATATTTAGGAATTGTAACGGGTATCCACATGATGCACGATTTGCATTGATGCGCTTACCAATGACTATGATATAATACTTCTTGTCAAAACATGGGAGCATGATGCGCAATAAATTCTTAGATTTGACAAATGTGATGTGCATTCTTTGATGTGGGCCAAGAATGCAAAGCAATGTAGAGGCCAAGGAGGCATAGCATGTATGATCAACAAGGGTTTGAAAGATGTTTTCATTCTCAAAGAAGATAACTATAAACGCCACTTATGTCTAAAAATCATCCCACCAAATGGTCAAGTCATGTTTGTGGCTGGTGCTACATTCCTCACTATGACTCCAACTTTTATGCTCACTTGGATATGGATAGAGATCAGCCCTTTGTTGAACTAGAGAAAGACATTGCTCATTACAAGGATCATGGTGAAGTCATTGTCTTTGGAGACATGAATGCTCACATAAATACGTTACAACACGACACACAAGAAGTCGACATGCTGCATGTCTCAAGAAGAATGGATGACTCATACATGTATAATCGAAGTCCTAATGATGCAAAAGAACTGGATCACTATGGAAAGTCACTCCTACATATCTGCAATTGTACCAGAATGCTCATTGCAAATGGTGTATCTTTATGGCAAGGTCCCAATGACTTTACATGTAGAAAGCACAATGGTGATAGAGTGATTGACTATATGTTTTTTTGAATGCATACAAAGATTCACACTTAGTGAATGGAACCCCGGAATCGTATCATAGGATTTTATGTATTGACCTCAAGTGTGGTAAAAGACACGAGCATGTAGCCTCTAACCACGATGTGAATCATTCGTACCTACGTCTAGACTTCAAACGAGCACTTATATATGCTGATATGGTGGACCAAATGTTAAGTATGACAAATCAACAAGAGAGCCCGACATTAGAATTCAAGTGGAAAGTTTTCAAAGAAGTAATTTTCTCTTGTGCGAAGGAATGCTTTTTAGTGAGACGCATGTCTTGCAAAAGGTCTAAGAAGGGTAGCACCAAGAACAAATAGTTTGACATGGAATGCAGTCAAGCCCGAAAACACAAGCTAAGGTTGGACACAAGAAAAGACAAGGAACTTTACTTTGAACATTCACACACATTCAAAGCACTTGTTCAAAAAAAGAGGAGAAGGTGGGAAGTCAAAAAAACAACTTCTTTTAGTGTAAGAGAAAGCACATGCATGTGGCAATTTTTGGCAAAATCTAAAAGGCAAGCGTGTTGAGAGCTTTGGTGACTTGAATTTTGAGGATATGTATACGCATTGCAAGAACCTCTATGAGAAACCCAATGTTGCTAAGATGGAGTGTTGTAGCTCCCTTCCGTCTATGCCTCCTTTCTTTACCCTGTATGTTGCGCGCTTGAGAAAGTTGCTACTCGCAAAACAGGGGACCTTCAAGGTGTTAAGGCTAAAATGATTAAATGGACAAGCTAAAAAGCACGATATTGGATATGTGATATGTTTAACCTTGCACTTCAGTATGGCATGCCTCATGATTGGAATGAAAATTGGATCAAATCTTTGCACAAAGGAGGGGATGTAGACAATGTGAACAACTATCACACTATAATGGTTGGTTCTTTGATGGAAAAGTTATTTGGATGTATCATGGAGATGAAGATAAGTGAATGGACTGAAAATAACGGCTAATGTACCCAAATTTTTGAAGGCAACATAGAACTATTGATCACCTTGTCACTCTTCGACTTCTTATGGAAGCCTATCGATTGAAAGGAAAAAAGTTGTATTGCTGCTTTGTGGATGAAAGATTTTGACATGGTACCGCGAGGAAATCTATGGAGACGTATGCAATTCCTTCAACTGCTGAGAGAATTTATGCATGCAGTCTTTTGCAGATTCTACCAAAAAGTGATATGTTGACTACGTATGGGAGATGGAATTTCAGAATTTTTTGCAAGCACCATTGGTGTCAAACAAGGATTTTCACTTTTCCCAGCCCTCTGTGGGCTATTGATTGATGAATCAGAATGCATGGTTCTTGATTTTATGCAACAATATGACATAGAATAGGCTAAGATCGGGAATGCGGTGATCATGCTTTTGCTTTATTCCGATGATGTAGTGCTCTTGGTACATACCCTAGAAGACGCAGAAAAGCTTATGAGTGTCTTGGAACACTTTTGCCTGCATAGCGGGATGATCGTAAATGGATCCAAAACCAAGGTTATGCTTGTAAAGATCAAGAATGCGGTGATCATGCTTTTGCTTTATGCCGATGATGTAGTGCTCTTGGCACATACCTTAGAAGACGCACAAAAGCTTATGAGTGTCTTGGAATGCTTTTGCCTACATGGAGGATTGACCAATGATTGTGAATGGATCCAAAGCCAAGGTTATGCTTGTAAAGACACTCACTCACAAAAAACAATGTGTTGTATAGAGTAATGAGAAACTTGAAGTGGTAGATAGCTTCAAGTACCTTGGCCTTGAGGTTCTATCCAATCATAAATGGAAGGATTGTGCAATGTGTCTCTTGGAAGCTGAAAAGAGGGCTTATTATGCATTTGAGAACATGTGAAATGCTGAAGATATCAAGTGTTAGGCTCTCAAAAAGTGTCTCTTTGACACATCGGTGCTTCTTTATTGAGTGGAGGTGTGGGGTGGTAGCATCAGGAATTCTACTTGGAAATAGTTTGAGAATGTCCAAAAGCATTCAATCACCAACTTTTTTGTCAGGACAAGGGTCCTGTACCCTAAGAACTAGGATAGTCATGGACTACGGCCAAGGGTCGGGCTAGGCAGTGTGGACAGGGGATCCGTCTAGGGCAAGGGACTAGGAGCCCGCCTATATAAAGGGAGGTTGGGAGGAGGATCTCAAGGTCTAGTTCCCTAGTTCTTACACTGGTATCAGAGCTTAGGAGTCTCTCTTCCACTCTCTCTCTAGGGGTGGTCTCTTTAGGTCCCTAAAAGCAAGATCTTTAGGTGAGAACCGTGGTTTTTTGGGGGCTTTTCAAAAAAAAGCCTTTTTTTTTTGCCAAATCGGGCCGCCTTTCCTGTTTTGGAATGGGGTGTGTGGTGCATGGAATTGCGTGGAGATTGGCTTGATTGCAGCGCCATGGGAAGGTAGAGGGTTTCACCACCATCTTACGGCCGTAGACGGCTTGAGCAAACCACACCATCTCAATCTCCATCTCCTACCTCGTAGCAAACGGCACGCTGCCTGTGAGCTTTTGCTTCAAAAAAATTCGTTATTTTCACATTGAGAGGCCCTTTGGCCATTAGCCTTAATCCTTGGCCATTGGAAGTGGCTTTTCCCACAAGCAAGGAGTAAATTCACGGCAGCACAAGCAAGGCGAAGCAAACACTCGGCTTCCCATCGAATCTCACGCAGTCTAATCACGCTCAGTAATTGCAAGAAATTTCAGAACCTACGTAATTTTTTCGATTGCGACGAATTTAAGAGGCGTTCAAGCAACATAATAGCCAAAGCTTCCAACAATTAAGCTTCTTTTCAAAGGAGAAGCTTCAACCATCTACACGGCACGCTTTTGGTCATCTTTTGAACCACGGACGATAGTGCAGAGTTCGATTTGTACGCCGCCGGTGCAAATTATTGTTTATTCGACAAATAAGTGCTACGATGCGCAAAGGGGAGTTCGCTATACTTCGCAAGTGCTACCAAAATCAAGTATTTTTTTCTGATTACTTCTTTCACTGCACTCTGTAGCCATGGATTCGGATATCAACATGACATTCGATTTTGAGCAGGGTACTCCCGACCCTACCAATGACTGCTCGCGGCCGGATCCTCTTAAGGAGAGTACCCGCGATGCTACGGCAGGAGAAGATACTTATGAATTGCTCGATATTCAAGAATTTCGTGCACTTCAGACACGCATGACAATCATGGATGAAAATTTTAAGGCTTTAAATGAAAATGTTACTAAACTTTCCACATTAGTCATTCAATTGATGCAACAGCAGACTAAGAGTCCAGCTGACACCCACATGCATGTCAACACGTTGGAACACAAGGGCAAGGCCCATATAATGAAACACTGCATACTCTCACTGCCAAAGAGGTAGATGATTTGTTGAAGAATTTTAAACCACCAGTTTTCAAGGGCGAAGACCGAGACCGCAATAAGGATGCAGTGACCATCTTTCTCAGTAAATGGGATGGAATTCACGCCTTACGACGAACTCTAGATGCATCTGTAAACGAGCTTAACTCTGGAAGACAAGGCCTACAAACGGTGGATGTCTCTCAAGGAGAAGAACATCATACCACAGAGTTGGGTAGCCTTTGAATCAATGTTTAGCAAGGAATTTTTGCCTACAAACGAGGCCGATCGGAATTGGACCGCTTGGGACACGTGTTCCATGCGCCAATATCCGTAACTCCTTGAATATATCTCTCACCATAGAGATGTCATCCTCAAGTTGGAAGTCTTGGATACCTTTCAACATGTATGAGGCTTCATACGAGGTCTGACTCCAGAACTTAAGAAGTATGTCAAATCCCACGACCCTAAACCACTTGAGGAAGCCATAGTGAAAGCAGATATTCATGATGACCTTGATGATAAGAAAACACATAACAGTAACGTGCCTGCTAGTACACATAGTAGCACACGCACAATAAAATAAAATTTATAGTTTCTAGTTCAGATGCATCTAAAAAACCCAAGAGGTCCAGGGGTCCTCTCTCCCTTGAGGATTTTGATAAGGCCAAGAAAGAGAAGCTATGTTTTCAATGCTTAGGAAGAGGCCATGGCAAAAAGGATTGTCCCAAGGGGAAATATGTTGCCCAAGGGAAGGAGAAAGTAGTGCACACGGTGCAACTACTGCCCCTCGAGTCTTCCCCAAGTTCTCTATATTGAGCTTATATGTGAAGCTACTCAATATATGGATTCTCTATATATGACACCCAGGTCCCCTCTATATATACATCATCTCATGTGTGTATTCTACACACTTTGGGGTTCTATTTCTGTACATCAATATATGGCTTCTCTATATATGGCACCCAGGTCCCCTCTATATATACATCATCTCATGTGTGTATTCTACACACTTTGGGGTTCTATTTCTATGCTCTATAGAACCCCAAAGTGTGTAGAATACACACATGAGATGATGTATATATAGAGGGTACCTGGGTGCCATATATAGAGAAACCATATATTGAGTAGCTTCACATATAAGGGTTTTTTCATCCACAGTTAGGGACCCTTATTTGAGCGGGGGTGTTGAGCTTATATGTGAAGCTACTCAATATATAGCTTCTCTATATATGGCACCCAGGTCCCCTCTATATATACATCATCTCATGTGTGTATTCTACACACTTTGGGGTTCTATTTCTGTGCTCTCTATTTCTCTCTCAACATGGTATCAGAGCACAGAAATAGAACCCCAAAGTGTGTAGAATACACGCATGAGATGATGTTTATATAGAGGGGACCTGGGTGCCATATATAGAGAAACCATATATTGAGTAGCTTCACATATAAGGGTTTTTTCATCCACAATTAGGGACCCTTATTTGAGCGGGGGTGTTGAGCTTATATGTGAAGCTACTCAATATATGGCTTCTCTATATATGGCACGCACCCAGGTCCCCTCTATATATACATCATCTCATGTGTGTATTCTACACACTTTGGGATTCTATTTCTGTGCTCTCTATTTCTCTCTCAACATGGTATCAGAGCAGTACGTTTTTGTTTTCAATTTTTCTCCTAATTGAAAACGATTTTGCAGAAACTACCCGCGAATGAGACCGATATCAATGTGGTCTACAACTTTGTAGAACGAAGTTTTTTCTATTCTTCATTGATTTTGAGTTATCGTTCGCGGACTGTGTACGTGCCTGAAAAGTAACTTCCGCTTTTTGTTTTTGATTTCTCTACTAATTAAAAACTATTTTTCTGAAACTACACGCTAGAGAGATTGGAATCGATGTGGTCTACAACTTTGCAGAAGGAAATTTTTTCAAATTCTGCACCAATTTTGAGTTATCGTTCGCGGACTGCGTACATACCCAAAAAGCAACTTTGTCTTTTTGTTTTTGATTTCTCTCCTAATTGAAAACGATTTTGCAAAAACTACTCACTATAGAGACCGGAACTGATGTGGTCTACAACTTTGCAAAAGGAAGTTTTTTCAAATTCTGCACCGATTTTGAGTTATAGTTCGCGGACTGCGTACATATTTGAAAAGCAACTTTCGCTTTTTGTTTTTGATTTCTCTGCTAATTGAAAATGATTTTACAAAAACTACTCTCTAAAAAGACCGGAATCGATGTGGTCTACAACTTTGCAGAAGGAAGTTTTTTCAAATTCTGCACCGATTTTGAGTTATCGTTCGCGGACTGCGTACATACTCGAAAATAAACTTCCGCTTTTTGTTTTTGAGTTTTCTCCTTATTCAAAATGATTTTGCAAAAACCGCCCACGCAAGAGACCGGAATCAATGTGGTCTACAACTTTGCAGAAGGAAGTTTTTTCAAGTTCTGCACCGATTTTGAGTTATCGTTCGCAGACTGCATACATGTCCGAAAAGCAAGTTTCGTTTTATATTTTTGAGTTTTCTGCTATAATTGAAAACGATTTTGCAGAAACTACCCGTGCAAGGGACTGGAATCGATGTGGTCTACAACTTTGCAGAAGGAACTAGCCACTACAGGCATCGAAATCGATGGGAAACTATTTGCTTAAGCCATCGTAATCGATATGGTCTATAACTTTGCAGAAGAAAGTTTCTCTAAATTCTGCACCGATTTTGGGTTATCGTCTTGGACTGCGAATATGTTTGAAAAGCAAAATTTTACTTTTTGCTTTTGTTTTTTTTCATAATTGAAAATTTCTCGATTATATTTTCTCTTCATCAATCATATATTTGTTACTGACATAACTTTACTGCAGAAGCCAGTTACATATCATTCCGATTCAGTCCTCGAGCAGTTGATGATCGTCCAAATTCTATCGAGCTACTGGTGGTACATGATCTTTTGTTATATGATATACTCGTTCATTGATTCTCGTATAATTATTCTTTTAGAGATATAGTTTCGTCGTTTTATTCATAATTTCTCGTTGATACCATAGTGATTTTGATGGTACCATGGTGATGTTTTGTTGATACCATGATGATATTTCATTGATACCATGGTTATTCTCGGTGATGCCATGATGATGTTTCGTTGATACCATGGTTATTCTCGATGATTCCATGATGATATTTTGTTAATTCCATGGTGATTTTTGTTGATACCATGATGTTGTTTCGTTGATACCATGGTTATTCTCGGTGATACCATGATGTTGTTTCGTTGATACCATGGTTATTCCCGGTGATACCATGATGTTGTTTCGTTGATACCATGGTTATTCTCGGTGATACCATAATGTTGTTTCGTTGATACCATGGTTATTCTCGGTGATGCCATGATGTTGTTTCGTTGATACAATGATTATTTTCGGTGATATCATGATGCTTTTCGTTGATACCATGATGATTTATTCATTTTTATTGATACAATGATGATGTTTTGTTAATACTTTGATGATATTCATTGATCACTAGTTGATAAATTTTGTTTTATGTAGTATATACACATATCATTTGCGTCATGTAATCATGCATCTTGTACTTCTACATTCATACTCTATGTACCATATGTTTTCGTGCGTATATATGTCGTCAAAAGAGTGGCGTCACGAACCATCTGTGATGGCATTGTGAACGTAAATTATTTCACTAAGGATGCTAATAATTTTCATGACTATGTTTTTTTTGAGTCTATGATCTATGTAGGATTCATCAAAGAATTGATTTGATGAAGACAAACTTGGTGACAATAAAATATTTATGAAGATATGTTTGGTGATGTCATATTGATGACAACATGAAGATATGTTTGGTGAAAGGATAGTGATGACAAGCTACATAGCAGATTCATGGAGACACTTCTGATTACGAGCTAATCGATAGCCTTTACACCTCTTTATTGAACCTTTGTATTTGATAGGATAGGAGTAATGTAACTCCTCATAAAACATTCATTGTAAAAGGAGTGATGTAGCTCCTCATAAAATATTCATTGTAAACGGAGTGATGTAGCTCCTCATGAACATTTGTATATTTAATGATTTTTATAATATAACGGTGGGTGTATATAGAGCTGTGGGTTTTTTCCTTGATCCCCCAAGGGTTTTTTCATCCATAGTTAGGGACCCTTATTTGAGCGGGGGTGTTGAGCTTATATGTGAAGCTACTCAATATATGACTTCTCTATATATGGCACCCAGGTCCCCTCTATATATACATCATCTCATGTGTATATTCTACACACTTTGGGGTTCTATTTCTGCGCTCTCTATTTCTCTCTCAACACTCTACAGTGGAAGTAATACACTGAGGTGGTGCATGACTTCTGTCTCACAGCTTCCATGTGGCAACAAACCTTTGGACCACATGAGTTAGTACGTATGCACGGATATCTGCAAGGGCACAAGGTGCGCATCTTGGTAGATGATGGTGCTACGAACAATTTCATCAATTATGGAGTGGTGAAAAAACTCAAACTGCCTCAAACTCCGAGTACCCACCGCTACAAGGTAGCAATGATGAATGGACATGATAGTGAAATATGGGATACTCAATGCCGAGCTATTCCATCGGAAGTACAAGGGTACTCTACTTGTTTGGATTTTCAAGTTATGAACATGGAAAGGGCTGATGTGGTTCTTGGTAGGGAGTGGTTGCATAGCCTAGGGCCATCACTGATGCGTAGCTATGAGCACAACAGTTTGATGTTTGATTCCCATGGCACACATGTGTTGTTGTTAGGAGAAAAGGATATACCATCATCACCACTGATTTGTATTGCCGAGCTTATACAACTCATTTATGATAATGAAATAGAACAGGTTTTCTTGTGTTACTCAATGTCTCATTTTCTTTCTAACATTGAGTCTGTTGAACATTCCTCAATTCCGCATGCTTCTCTCTCCTCTATTCCGCCAATTTCTAATTCTACACAAGCAAACGTTGCTAATCAGTTACAAAACTTGGTAAAGGAATTTCAAGATGTCTTTCCTAATGATTTGCCATCGGGTTTACCACCGACACGCTCAGTGCAACATCTCATTGACGTGGCTGTAGGCTTTAAACCTGTTAGTAAACCACCTTACCGTATGAGTTACTCAGAGGCTGCTGAGGTGGAAGGTCAACTTGCTGACTTTAGGAGAGGGTTTATACAACCTAGTTCTTCACCATGGGCTTCACCTATCCTTTTGGTGAAGAAAAAGGACTGCAGTATACGCATGTACGTAGACTACCGGGGTTTAAATGCGGTTACAATTAAAAACAAATACCCATTGCCAAGGGTAGATGAGTTATTTGATAAGTTAACTCATGCTCACATTTTTATGAAAATCTACTTGCGGTCAGGATATCACCAAGTCCGTATTCGGCTCGCCGATATACCTAAGACTGCATTCCGAACACGGTTTGGACATTACGAGTTTTTGGTGATGCCCTTTGGGTTAATCAATGCGCCCGCGACGTTCATGACACTTATGGATAGTGTCTTGAAACCATATTTGGGCAAATTTGTCATTGTGTTCCTCGATGACATTCTAGTTTATAGTGCTTCTGAAGAAGAGCACTTACAACATCTCAGGCAGGTGTTTGAGTTGTTACGTGCAAACAAGTTATATGCCAAAGAATCTAAATGTGATTTTCTCAAGGAAGAAATTCATTATTTAGGGCATGTCATTTCAGCTAATGGCCTATACATGGATCAATCCAAAGTGGATACCATCCGAAAATGGCCACCTCCTAAAAATCTGGAAGAACTACAGAACTTTTTAGGCTTTGCAGGTTTTTACCGAAGGTTCGTTAAAAACTATGCTCACCTTGCTGTACCTATGACGGACCAACTAAAAGGCAAAGGTAAGGCTTTTCAATGGGATTCCGCTCAACAGCAGAGTTTTGAAACACTCAAAGATGCATTAGCTACAGCTCCTATACTGGCTATTGTAGATCCTTTGAAACCATTTGTTTTGGAAACGGATGCCAGTGATTGTGCTATTGGAGCAGTCCTGTTACAAGATGGACGGCCAATTGCATTTGAAAGTAAGAAGCTGGATACAACTCAGTAGAATTATTCTTCTTACGAACGTGAACTCTATGCAATAGTGTTTGCCTTAAAGACATGGCGTCACTATCTGTATGGTGCTCAGTTCAAGATTGTATTTGACCATGAAAGCATAAAATGGTTTACACAACAAATAGATTTAAAGGGTCAAAAAGCTAGGTGGGCTGAGATCCTTCAGGAATATGACGCCAAGTTAAGGTATGGCAAAGGCCCATACAATGTACTGGCAGACGCTCTCAGTCGAATGCCAGAGATCAATTCGCTTCTTCACGGAACTTCGTATAGTGAATTTTTAGAATCTCTCAAGGGAAAATATGAGCAAGATGAAACATATTCCAAACTGTGGAGCCATGTTCAAAAGAGGGATCCTTCTCACCCTAATGTAGGTAGTGTACAATTAACCCCACACCTAGTTCTCCTTTATCAAGTGATGAACTACAGCGATGGAAGCATTTTACCATCGACAATGGGTACCTACTCCATAAGGGGAGAGTTTGTGTACCGACTGACACAGACATTCGGCGCCAAATTCTTTATGAATGTCATGATAGTCCAAGTGTAGGGAACCCGGGGATTAGAAAAACTTATTCTCTCATACGACGACAGTTTTACTGGCCAGGTCTACATGGCTTTGTTCAAGCTTATGTCTTGCATTGCCAAAAATGTCAAGTTAACAAAGCAGAGCGCCTGAAAGAAGGAGGACTCTTACATCCTTTGGAAATTCCCAATGGAAAATGGGAAAGTATCTCCATGGATTTTATTGTAGGTTTACCAACCACTATACGAGGTCATGACTCGGTATGGGTGGTCGTAGATAGGTTGACTAAATATCACAAGAACGAATAATAGAGATAGACAACAAAAGATAGAGAAAGAGATCTTTGTATTGATGGATTTATGCAGAGTTTTGATACAACAGAGGAGCAATGGAATATATGGATGCACTCCGTTGTACCTAGCTCGAACCTCCCGACCACCCCAGAGCTTCAGTCCGCTTGCATGCAGCGTCTCACTCGCATTCGCACTCGCACTTACACTCACACTCGCACTCACAATCGCACTCGCACTCGCAGAAGAGGAGATCTGTGAATGATCCCCAAATGCACCACCCGTAGTGTTTTATCATTCTTTTCCTCGAAAAGCCTACGACTTCTCAAAATAGCCGCTTTTTAGGCGTTCGGTCAACTTGATTTTCGCACCAAGTATACCTTTATAATCTCAATTACAATATTCCACCATGGAGAAACAAATCCACTTCTTGGTTGATAGCAGGGAGAGTTGTATGATGTTGTATGTTTGTCTGTCCCTGTGTATACTACATTGTTGCTACTTTCTCTTTGTTTTCATCATAACGTTTACAAACGAACTCTGTAAAAGAGTAATCCAGGTACTCAAAACGACGGGAATAGATATGGTCTACAAGGCATCGCGGATAGAATTGCGAAAAACGTCTTTTTTTTTGTTAAAACGCAACTTTTAGGTCGCGACTCATAAAACCTCTATTTTTGGATCTCCACTATGTTTTCAAGTTATTTTAAGCGTACCCATGCATTTTAAGCTAAAACACATAAATATGAAACATTGATATTAATAAAAATCTCAATTTTACTATTCATAGACAGACTATCTGTTATTCATTAATCTTTATCAAATAAGTCTTTAGTGTATTATTCAAAAAAAGAATATATGTTCTCTCTTAATATCTCAAACTCATTCATATAAGCTCTATTTAATAGACTATTCAACAATCTTTCAAATCGTGCTAAACGAAAGATATGCCCTACTACATTCTTTTCGACTTTAAGAACTTCAAAGATTAGTTCTATTACACTAAACTATG
This sequence comes from Adiantum capillus-veneris, assembly GCF_014529385.1. Classification (NCBI taxonomy): domain Eukaryota; kingdom Viridiplantae; phylum Streptophyta; class Polypodiopsida; order Polypodiales; family Pteridaceae; genus Adiantum; species Adiantum capillus-veneris. Next base: position 93,138,735 of record NC_140944.1, on the reverse strand, counting down.
TAAGTTTATTCCGAACAAATCAACGGTTAAGACACCAAAACTAGCAAGGTTATTTGTGGACAATTCATACAAATTTTATGGGTTGTCAAGTAATATTGTTAGTAACCGTGACCCCAAGTTTGACGGCCACTTCTGGAGAGCTGTATTTAAACGATTAGGTACACAACTCAACCTCAGTACAACTGATCATTCAGAAACAGATGGTCAAACGGAACGGGTTAACCAGGTACTAGAGGATATGCTAAGAGCATACGTCAGCAAAAAACAGAGAGACTGGGAATAATACTTCCCTATTCTCGAGTTTGTCTACAACAGTTCTAAGCATGTCACAACAAGCTTTAGTCCTTTCATGCTCATGTACGGGTTTCAACCTAGGTCACTAGTTACGGTGGGATTGGCAACCGAAAAACTCCAACAAGTTAAGGATTTTCTCCAAGAACACATGGATATGCTAAAACTTGCTCGTCCAAATGTCCGACAAGCACAGGATCAGTATAAGAAATACGCTCATGAGAAACGTCGGCAAGTTACCTTCGAAGAAGGGGAGGAAGTATTTTTACGTGTGCCAGAACATTCAGAAAGTATGAGAACTGGACCAACACCTAAATTATCTCCCCGATATTGTGGGCCTTTCAAAATACTCAAGCGAGTTGGTGATCGTGCCTACAAACTACTACTACCATCACATTCTCGCATTCATCCGGTGTTTCATGTAAGCCGTTTGCGAAAGCAGTTACATAGGGATGACAACGTCATTGACCAACAGGTTTTGGTCGATTACATTGAACCTCCTACTTTACCGCATGAACCTGAATGTGTTATGGATTATCATGAGTTGCGTAGAAGACACCAAGCCTTAATCAAGTGGAAAGACCGACTTGAAGAAGGTTCCACTTGGGAAAACATTAGTGTTCTTAAGAAGAAGTTTCATACTTTTATTTTCGAGGATGAAAACTCTTTTTTAAGTGGAGAGTAATGTCAGGACAAGGGTCCTGTATCCTAAGAACTAGGATATTCATGGACTACGGCCAAGGGTCGGGCTAGGCAGTGTGGACAGGGGATCCGTCTAGGGCAAGGGGCTAGGAGCCCGCCTATATAAAGGGAGGTTGGGAGGAGGATCTCAAGGTCTAGTTCCCTAGTTCTTACATTTCTCCAAGTCAAGACACAAACACCTTATGTAAACGGCTGGATAGTTCACTATGTGGGAACGTCTTCTTAGGAGATGGGAAGCGAATTACTTAGTAGTTACTATGGTAATTACTACAGTAAACCCGAAGTGTGTAAATATTGTCCATTACATTGTAATCGGGCTGGAAAATGTTATCATTTGGGTTAGCGCTTTGGATACACTTGTACTTGAGAATCATTCGCAATATTGTTGGCTGTACTCTCGCTCTCTTTGTAAATCATATTCGCTATAATCTTGATCTGTACTTCCAATCATGGCATATATTCCAGTTACACTTACTTTTCGTCCAGTCTTCTGAATCTGAATCTGAACCTTATTTCCATTACATAAGTCTGATTCTTATTTCAGTATCCAAATTCTAGTCTAGTTTCTGACTCATGTCTTATTCTTATTTCAGTATCCAAATTCCAGTCTAGTTTCTGACTCCTGTCCAGTCTACTGTCTGAAATATTCCTACACTAGTAGTTGAAATCTTCTAACACTGGAATTAGCTATCTCAAGAGATCAGCCCCAATTCCATTTTGGTGATCACGGTGGCTCGAGCTGAAGCTCGTTGACTGAAAAACTCTTCTCCCAGTTGGAAGTTTTCAGCAATGGCACCAAAATCCAGTCGTGGCCGGAAATCCACCATTCGTGTTGATCCCATTCCTGAGGAGTCAGGAAGAGATTCTTACCCCAAGCAAGAGAAGATGACTGACATTGAGGCTCAGGAGGAGCATAGTCAGGCTGATGAGGCGCAGGACTCACAATACTCCAGTCATTCTCGACGTCGACGAGCGCAGAAGAGGAAGCACGGAAAGCCAAGAGTTCTCGGTCCCTACAGAGAGATGAGGTTACCAAGGGAAGTAAAGGTAGTCAATGTACTTCTAGCAGACAAACCGAAGAAGACACTGACACTGAGACAGAGAGAGAAAGAGATTGATTGGGATGCTGACACTAACAATTGCGAGAAGACTCCCAAGTGCCATTTTGAATCCAGGAAGAGAAGTGGTTGGATCAGTAGTAATCGAAATGATTACATAGCTTCCCTGAAAATTTCTTTTCCAATATTCAAGGGAGGGGAGAAGGATGATCGAGACATTCACATACAGGCTTTCGAGTAGTATGCTGAACTAAAAAATATTGATGAAGATGATATTTTCCACAAACCTTGAAGGAGGCAGCGAGGAAATGGTATTACCATTACCCTGCCTGCCAGCTCAGATCATACAACAAATTGCTTAAAGCCTTCAGGTTGGAATATTTCGACAATAGAGGGGATGAAGATATTCTCTTTGAACTAGATAAGATCAAACAAAGAAATTTATCAGTCCGCAGTTATGTGGAAAAGATCAAGGAGCTAACCACGCAGTTACAAGAACCGCCATCTGAGAAGAGGTTGAGGGCATGGTTTCTGAATGGATTCAAAAGCAAAAATCTTAGGGAACAAGAGGTACCAGCCCCTACCAAGAAATTCAATGATCTGGTCCAAAGGGCATGAAAGCTAGAACAATAGGCCAAGAAGGAAAAGAGCCACAAGAAAAGAAGGAGCAGTAGCAGTAGCTCTGCTACTATAAGTTCTGATTCCAGTGAGGTGTCCAGTAGCTCCGAGAGAAGCTCTAATGAACGAGCAAAGGAGAAGTCAAAGAATGGATCTTGGACCAAGAAAATTGAAGAGATGGCTAGACAGATTGCCAAAATTAGCCACACAAGACAGCCAGTTCGGAAGATGGAGACTTGGTGTTTGAAATGCAAATCCAAGGACCATATCTCCAATGAATGTCCACAATGTACCTACTATAAGGCTTTTGGTCATCTATGGAACAATTGTGGCATCAGGATCCACCACTTTAAGAAAGGCAAAGATCTATCAGTAGTTGCCTACACTAAACCAGTGAAGGTAGAACCATTCAAAGTAGCTAAAGAGTGTTGAGAGAGAAGGAGAGAGCACAGAAGTAGAACCCCAAAGTGTGTAGAATACACACATGAGATGATGTATATATAGAGGGGACCTGGGTGCCATATATAGAGAAGCCATATATTGAGTAGCTTCACATATAAGCTCAACACCCCCGCTCAAATAAGGGTCCCTAACTGTGGATGAAAAAACCCTTGGGGGATCAAGGGAAAAACCCACAGCTCTATATACACCCACCGTTATATTATAGAAATCATTGAATATACAAATGTTTACGAGGAGCTACATCACTCCTTTTACAATGAATGTTTTATGAGGAGTTACATTACTCCTATCCTATCAATACAATAATGAATACAAAGGTTCAATAAACAGGTGTAAAAGCTATCGATTAGCTTGTAATCAAAAGTGTCTCCGTGAATCTGTTGTGTAGCTTGTCATCAATATCGCATCACCAAACATGTCTTCATGTTGTCATCAATATGGCATCACCAAACATATCTTTATAAATCTTTTATTGTCACCAAGTTTGTCTTCATAAAATCAATTCTTTGATCAATCCTACATAGATCATAGACTCCAAAAAAAACATGTCATGAAAATTATTAGCATCGTTAATGAAATAATTACGTTCACAATGCCATAAGAGATGGTTCGCGACGCCACTCTTTTGACGACATATATACGCACGACAACATATGGTACATAAAGTATAAACGTAAAAGTACAAAATGTGTGATTACGTGATACAAATGATATGTGTATATACTACATAAAACAACATTTATCAATGTAGTGATCAATGAATACCATCAAAGTATTAACAAAATATCATCATTATATCAATAAAAATGAATAAATGATCATGGTATCAACGAAAAGCATCATGATATCACCGAGAATAATCATTGTAAACGAAACAACATCATGGCATCACCGAGAATAACCATGGTATCAACGAAACATCATCATGGCATCACCGAGAATAACCATGGTATCAACGAAACAATATCATAGTATCACTGAGAATAACCATGGTATCAACAAAACATCATCATGGTATCAACAAAAATCACCATGGAATCAACAAAATATCATCATGGAATCACCGAGAATAACCATGGTATCAACGAAATATCATCATGGCACCACCGAGAATAACCATGGTATCAATGACATATCATCATGGTATCAACGAAAATCACCATGACCAAAGTATTAACAAAACGTCATCATGGTACCATCAAAATCACTATGGTATCAATGAGAAATTATCAATAAAACGACGTAAACTATATCTCTAAAAGAATAATTATACGAGAATCAATGAACGAGTATATCATATAACAAAAGATCATGTACCAACAGTAGCTTGATAGAATTTGGACGATCATCAACGGCTCGACTGAATCGGAACGATGTGTAACTGGCTTCTGCAGCAAAGTTACGTCAGTAACAAATATATGATTGATGAAGAAAAATATAATTGAGAAGTTTTCAATTATGAGAAAAATCAAAAGCAAAAAGTAAAATTTTGATTTTCAAACATATTCGCAGTCCGAGACGATAACCCAAAATCGGTGCAGAATTTAGAGAAACTTTCTTCTGCAAAGTTATAGACCACATCGATTCCAATCCCCATCGCGGGTAGTTTCTTCTGCAGAGTTGTAGAACACATCGATTCCGGTCTCTCACGCGGGTAGTTTCTGCAAAATCGTTTTCAATAAGCAGAAAAATAAAAAACAAAAAACGGAAATTGCTTTTTAGGTATGTACGCAGTCCGCGAACGATAACTCAAAATTGGTGCAGAATTTGAAAACACTTTCTTCTGCAAAGTTGTAGACCACATCGATTCCGGTTTCTACAGCGGGTAGTTTCTGCAAAATCGTTTTCAACAAACAGAAAAATAAAAAACAAAAAACAAAAATTGCTTTTCAGGTATGTACGTAGTCCGCGAACGATAACTCAAAATCGGTGCAGAATTTGAAAACACTTCCTTCTGCAAAGTTGTAGACCACATCGATTTCGGCCTCAATTTGGCGGGTAGTTTCTGCAAAATCGTTTTCAATTAGCACAAAAATCAAAAAACAAAAAGCAAAAGTTGCTTTTCAGGTATATACGCAGTCCGCCAACAATAACTCAAAATCCGTGCAGAATTTGAAAACACTTCCTTCTGCAAAGTTGTAGACCACATCGATTCCGGTATTTTTGGCGGGTAGTTTGTGCAAAATCGTTTCCAATTAGCACAAAAATCAAAAACAAAAAGCGAAAGTTGCTTTTCAGGTATGTACGCAGTCCGCGAACGATAACTCAAAATCGGTGCAGAATTTGAAAAAACTTCCTTCTGCAAAGTTGTAGACCACATCAATTCCGTTCTCTCGCTTGGGTAGTTTCTGCAAAATCGTTTCCAATTAGCAGAAAAATAAAAAACAAAACGCGAAAACTGTTTTTCAGGTATGTACGCAGTCCGTGAACGATAACTCAAAATCGGTGCAGAATTTGAAGAAACTTCATTCTGCAAAGTTGTAGACCACATCGATTCCAATCCTTCCTGCGGGTAGTTTCTGCAAAATCGATTTTGATGAGGAGAAAAATCGAAAACAAAAACGTACTTCTCTGATACCATGTTGAGAGAGAAGGAGAGAACACAGAAGTAGAACCCCAAAGTGCGTAGAATACACACATGAGATGATGTATATATAGAGGGGACCTGGGTGCCATATATAGAGAAGCCATATATTGAGTAGCTTCACATATAAGCTCAACAAAGAGGAGAGACCAGATACCAGTGGTACTCGTCAGGGACGTGGCCGATTCCAACCAGGTATGGGCAGAGGCAGAGGACGAGGCAACTTCCAAAATAGGAGCATGAATTGCTACACTTGTGGGAAGTATGGCCATTTTGCAGCCCAATGCCCAGATGCACCTGCAACTACTACTAGTGAGGCTAAGGCACCAAATCCAGTCCCAATCAGGGTAGTTACTAGAAGCAAGGGTGTAGTCATTGAAGAAATTCCAGACACTTCAGAAGCACCAGTCAATCTTTCAGAAGCACTTCAGACACTTCAGAAGCACTTCAGAAATTCCAAACACTTCAGAAGCACCAGTTAGCAGCAAGTGGGCTCAACAAAGAGAAATTTGGAAGGCCAAAGGTAAAGAGAAGGTGGTCGATGAGTGGCAAGAGCAGAGGGAACTAGCGGCTAAAATCACGGAGGATTTAGCCAAGAAGCTGCCAGAGCAGCCAGAAAGTTTCGAACCTAGAGTCATTCAGAGGATACCAGCCCAATCGACTGATAAAGATCAGTGAGTATCGGCCATAACTCAAACCATGTTGGTTGTGGTACATGGACTAGCTAATGAGCTGAGAGTGGATGGAAAGAGTGGAAGCACTCCAAAAGAGGAATGGCACTGTGAAGATACCAGTTCTTCAAGCTTTGACAATCAGTCTGACCAAGAGAGAGAAGAAATTCATGTGAAAATTTGTGATAGAATTCAGAAGCTGACTGTAGAGCTAGAGGATATCAGAAAAACCTTGCCTGAGGTGGCCAACTTTATCAGACAGCGCACGAAAGCTGAGGCGAAGGCCAGAATAGTGGACCTGACGGCCGTTCGAGATGATAAAGTTTCACTTATTCAAGTGGACTACAAGGTTAGGAAGTAGTGGGAACCTTTCTCAAGTGTTATCTTGGATGGAGGAGAAGGAGTCAACATAATGGGAGTCCATCTCCAGCAAAGAATGGGTATCACTAATATGAAACCACCACCATTCAAAGTAAGAATGGCAAATCATAGAGTGGTACAGGCGACGAGAATGATTAAAAACATGCAGATAAGAGTTGGGAGGGAGAAATTCAAAACTAGTTTCTTAGTTTTGGATGTGCAAGGGGCATATGGGATGCTACTAGGGCGCCCATGGTTGAGAGTAGCACATGATGTTCATGACCATGCAAACCAAACATTAACCATAGAAGGGGCCACTGGTAGAATCCAAATCCAGACAAACAATACTAGGAGCTGGAGAAAGGAACTGAGGCTGAAGAAGTTATGCCAGAAGTAGAGGGCCAAGAAGATCGAGCGAATGCTAGCGGCCATGAACATATTTCCTTTGGCAGAGATTGAATTGAATGCAATCTTGCTGAATAAAGAGCAGGCTGACAAGCAAAAAAGACAATTTCCTGATCGATTCACTGAAGTCAATACAGGGGAAAGAACAGTTCAGCTAACTGAAAGGATGGTGGAACCAGTACGTTCTGAAGAGTACCCAGTGGATCAGAATATTGATTCAGAAATGAATGGACCATCCTAGGATTACGCTGAAGAATCGACCAAACAAAAACGAGGCGGACCTAATTGGTTGCTTCCAGACAACCAAGAAGTGGAAGAGTGGAACCTAGGATCGGAGGATAATCCTAGGATAATCAAGGTCAACAAGCACCTCAACCCGGCAATGAAGAAAAAGGCACAAAAAATGTTCCAGAACTATAAAGATGTGTTTGCCTGGGAACATACAGATCTAAAGGGAGTGGATCCTGAAGTATGTCAACACCGAATACCGTTGAAACCAGATGCAGGCCAGTAAGACTGCAAAGATACCGGATGAACCCCAACTATGCAAAGAAGATCAAGGAGGAGATTGATAATCTTCTCAAGGCTGGGTTCATCACAGAAGTGGCAAGCAGCGATTGGCTATTTCCCATAGTCGTCGTTCCCAAGAAGAATGGAAAATTGAGAGTTTGTGTTGACTATAAGAAACTAAACGCACAAAATATTAAAGATCCATTTCCCTTGCATTTTACTGACATGTTGCTTGATGAGATAGCAGGATATGAAATGTATAGCTTCATGGATGGTTATAGTGGATATAACCAGTTACAGATCGCTCCTGAAGATAGAGCCAAGACCACTTTCATCAATGAGTGGGGAGCTTTCATGTATCTCGTGATGCCTTTTGGCCTATGCAATGCACCAGCTACCTTTCAGCGGTGTATGATGGAAATGTTTAATGAATTCCTTCAACGGTGCCTCGCTATTTTCATGGATGAATTTACTGTCTATTCAGATGAGGAACAACACCTCCTATTCCTAGAAATGGTTTTCAAACGCTGTCAGGAGAAGCGGATTTTTTTGAATCCATTCAAATCTGTTTTTCTAGTCTGGAAGAGAAAGGTACTGGGACATGTGGTTTCTCGAAATGGAATAGAGATGGTCAATGACAAAATTCAATGTGTTCAGCGAGCTAAAGCACCTAGAACTGATTCAGAGCTGAGCTCTTTCTTGGGTTATGTGAATTTCTATAGAAGATTTGTACGTAAGTTTGCTTCTCAAGCAGTACCACTATATGAGCTTACAAAGAAGACCAGTAAGTTCAACTGGACTGCTGAATGTGAGGAGAGCTTCCAGAATCTGGAAAAAGCCATTACCAGTAAAGCAGTCCTTAGGTAGCCAAACTGGGATATTATTTTCCACGTACATGTAGATGCTTCCGGATTGGCAATGGGGGCAATACTAGCTCAGCCAGACGAAAGAACTGATTATTTGGTTTATTTTGCCAGTCGCAAATTCAGTCAGACTGAACAAGGCTATACAACTACTGAAAGAGAAGCCCTTGGAATGGTTTTCAACGCTACAAAGTTCAGGCATTACCTGTTGGGAAATTTATTCTATTTTTATGTGGACCATCAGGCTCTTCTGTTTCTGATTAATAAAGTCATTATTCAAGACAGACTGATAAGATGGATGATGTTCCTAATGGAGTTTGAATCAGAATTTTCCATAAGCCTGGCAAAAACCATTGTTGAGATGATTTTCTTTCAAAAAGTACGGAAGGATATTCAGAATCACCCTTGAGAGATGAACCAGTGGACGCTGATTTATTTCAGTTAGAGGCAGAAGAATCAGTTGATCCTGAATGGTATGATATTTATCAATTTCTTTCCCAAGGTGCCTTCCAAGAGGATTGGAAGCAGAATCAGAAGAAATCTCTGATCATAAAAAGCCTGAAATTTACTATCACAGGAGGATTACTTTATCGATTGGGTGTTGATGGTATACTTTGACGTTGTGTCCCTATGGAATGAAGAATGCAAGTGATTTCAGAAGCGCATAATGGAATCTGGTTTGGACACTTTTCCAACGAAGTAACCTACAAGAAGATTCTGGAGGCTGGTCTGTGGTGGTAAACACTGATTGCTGATGTGAGAAGTTTTTGTAAAACTTGTGACATATGCCAAAGAATGGGTCGACCAACAGATGCAGATATGACTCCTTTGATGCCAGTACAACCACTGGGAGTGTTCATGAAATGGGAATTATATTTTATGGGACCTTTTGAGAAGGTTACCCCCGGGAAGAACAAGTACATAGTAATGGCTACTTGTTATGTAACCAAGTGGGTGGAAGCTAAGGCTCTTCCTGACAACACAGCCAAGTCAACTGCAAGGTTTCTATTTGAGAATATTGTCTGCCGATATGGATGTCCAGTAAATATTGTGACCGATCAAGGAACACATTTTATCAATGACACTATGGAAATCCTATTGGATATGCTTTCAATCAAGCATCGGAAATCTACTCCTTACTATCCCATATGCAATGGACATGCTGAAAGTAGCAACAAGACAATAAATACTATTCTCACGAAGGTGGTGCAAAAGAAACCAGACCAGTGGATTTGAAACTTCAGACTGCTCTATGGTCTTATAGGACAACTTATAAGGTCACTACTGGAATGACACCATTCAGAATGGTGTATAAGATGAACTGATGCAGTTAGATGAACTCAGGCAATGGGCTATGTTGGAACAAAAAATTGTTCAAAAACGAAGGAAGCACTTGCATGATCGCCGAATTAAAGTTTGAGAATTTGAGAAAGGAGATTTGGTGCTTCTATATCAGTCTAGACTGGGTCCAAAGAAGCCAAACCTGAAGACTGCCTGGGCAGGACCATTTGAGGTAGACTAGGTCTTCTCCAATGGCACAGTCAGACTGAAAGATTTATCTGGATTATTGTTGCCAGGAGAATATAATGGGGAAAAGATCAAGCTTTATTATTCAGAGGCTAGAGAAAATGGGCAAGAACAAGGTACTAAGGAACTGGGACTTGCTGATCAAGAGATACCAGAATCAGACATTTTTGGGCTTTTTCATGTGCAACCAGTTCCAATTTCAGAACCAGATCAGACTGATCTTAGAATTAGTACCAGTATGGTCGAGCCAGACTGGAAATCAGTCCAGTATCAGTGGGGACACACTTTTCAATTTTTAAGCGCCCAACGATCAGATGGCACGCCAGTAGTAATCATTTTAAGGATGGGTCGCAGTCTTGTCCAATGCATGTCTGCCATGACAGCAGCGACGAACACAAGTCTAAGATGGGATTCAAGATGATGCACACCATCCTTATTTTGATCCTCGATGGTTATGTGCAAAAGACCACTGAGATTGAGAGAGTGAGTAAAGTTATTTGTGCTGATTGAAAAAGCATGGTCGTAGTTTACTTGAAGCTTCTTCAATTAGATCACACTCTAGTTTTGATTTATAGGTGAAAAAACTATTGTTAGGATTGTTTTATCATAAGGGTAAATGTCTTATCTACAATCGACGAGATGGTGAGAACATGGACAGAAACTCTTTCGATACCAAATGCGGGATATTGGTGGAGCGTGGTGACAGAGAGTACATTGGAGGACGTGATCTTAAAGGTTCCACCAAGTGTAGCCTTGACTTATTTCAATAACAAGACATGCATGCTACTGTGTCTTGTTAGAATATGTTATGCAAAGTAAATATGTGCATGTTTCTTTTCTTTTCAGTTGGCTGGTGGGAACATTTACTACAGAACACACCTCCACCCTTGATATATTTTTTGGATGTGGTGGCTTGGGCTATGTCTGTAGAGAGTTGTTAGACACTGGACTCTATTCGTAGATAGTGATCCACGTGTCGTTCAACAACATCTTGCATCCTACAAACCTTGATGTGTAAGTGCTATTCCAATAGTTGATGCAGATAGTGACGAGGAAACTGACTAGCAACAATATGATCCCAGATCACACCAATGTTGATTGACATCTACATTGGTATTCTCTATGGTGTTTTCTAGACTATGATATGTATGGGACCATGTATAACTATGCTGTTTGGGTGCCATTTTCTTGGTTTGCTTGAAGACATGTTTTTGGTGTTGATCGTGTTTATCAATGCAATCATTATTTCATGTTTATTTTGCTAGACAAAAGTTAGATAAGAGCTTTGGATTAACCAAAGTGATATACCACCACATGTTTTCTTGCATGTGTATTTTCCTCTTTCCGTGAGCATTGGGTTGCTGCACGGAAGCAGGTAAGGAATGTGGACTATTTTCTTTGCATTTTCACATTGTTATGCTACCAAAATTTTGATAGCTTGTCAATATAATCGAGCAACGATCGGACCCAATTCCTCTTTCTGTATCCTTACACCCGTTGTGGTAGAGCACCTCACATCACTTGCCACATAAATATCTTCATATACTGAGGCCACCTTGGATTCCAGATGTTCTCCATGACTCCCTCCCACCGTTTTTCTGTCCAGTGCCTCTTCCATAATTTGTTGAGGGGGCTACACCAATTAGCCTCATGCATTAATGCATGGTAACTGCCTTTAGAATGTGGTTTCCGAAAGAGGCTGCTCTCAGGCCATCTCCAAGTGTCCCATTCAAAGTTGGATTCACAAATTGGCATCACCACCTATTCAACCTCTTTCATCACCTTATAGGCTAGCAAGATCTCAAAGACTTTCAGTTGAAATTGGACGGCTAAAGAGTCAGTAGTTTTCCAGCACTTCCTATTGACATCCCAGAATTACTCTAGCCGAACGAGGCCTTTATTATTCACATTCCTGGCCATTCTATCCAATAGGGGCTTTGCGGCGGCCCCAATATTTTACAGAGCCAAGGGGACCATTGCAAAATGTAGTTCTTAAAGTATCTGGTTGCTTCCCCCCAATTCAAAACCTCAGCTTCTCTTTTGCACTTCCTCATCAGTTCCCCTGAGAGTACAGCAGATCTAAGATAAACCACTTCGGGGCAAGAAGTTTGTCGTGCATCACAACCCCCTTCTACTTTCCCCCTTTCGATCCTAGTTTTACTGCATCAAGCATTTGCTTGGTCATGATAGCCCAAGCTTGGTCCTGTTTAGCCAATGAGACCATAAATTTGGCACAAAGGGCCTCAACATGGGACACAGGGTTAAGAATGCCGAGCCCTCCACCGGGCTAGTTGCAAATGAGAGTAGAAACTAAAGAGGTTTGTTAGACTAAAGGTTGAACAAACTGGCAATAATCATTTCTTAGCGTGAGCACAATTGCTTCAACCAGCAGCCAACCAAATTGAAGTGTGTACTTTGTGAGTGCTAACATGGCGAGCTCTTTTTGTGGCTAGAGCATGGCGGGTTGGCCAATGTAGCTCAAGGCTCAGCTTTCCTTGCAGGCTCAATGGCCACCTGCTTCCTACTCTCTTTCTCTCCTAGATGGCAATGGGCATCTTCTAGATCTTCGATCCTCCAACCGATTGTGTTGTTGTGCTGAAGATTGTTGCCGATGTAGCATCATATCATTTTCCCTTTGCTCCTTCGTAGCTGAGGGCAGGTTCATACGAACTTGGTACCATAGCTCATAGATTTTGTTACCTCCTCCTCCTATTGTTCGCATATGACGAAGGCACCCTCCCATATTACATCACATGATCTACTCTCGACCACTCTAGTAGCGTATGACAATTATCAAAGGCATGGTTACATCTTGTGTTGACAAAGTGTGCAACAAAGTAGTGGATTTTTTTTTGGGACGGCGGGGGGAGGGGGTAAGGGGATCAATGGATGGGAAGTCCACGTGCAGCCATCAAAGTGATGCCCGCTGTAGATCCCTTATTAAAACTAAACCCAGCCAAGAACTAAAACCGGGCATGGGGCCTGTCCGGGTTTAGTTCTAAGGCAAATCCAAGTTTATCGTTTATAACATCATTTGAAATGGCTATGCTTTCAAACGTGCATGGACGGGTGTAGTGGTTAGCTCATGCTTTATAAAACATTGGCGCGTGAGGTCGCGGATTCCATTCCAAGCTTCTCACTCGAGCCCCCATTTTTTGGGCGCCCCCACCTCCCTCAAGATGTCCGCCATACTTCTTCGCCGTCGATCCTCTTAGTCACTTAGTGTCGTGGAGGGAGGGGTTGCCCAATTCAAGGTGGGGGTACCCCCACACAAGAGGGGGTTATTCGTTATGCTTTACCCCCTCCAAATTGCACATGTGAAAAATATCTCCATTTCATTTTTACTCTCACAATCACACGTCAAAAAAGAAACATTAAGTGGGGGAGAGTGAAAGGAAATGCTACGTTAAGTGGAAGAGAGTGAAAGGAAATGCTTCTCAAAAGATATCCAAATCGGGATGTGACGAGTAAAAGATGGTTTTTTTTCATGCAAGAAACGTGTAGAACGATTTGAAACTTAGAATAAACAATCTTTTTTTATTTTTGCTATGTGGGAAGAAATCTATGTGAAGAATCCAAAGCATATATCTAATTGCTTGTTACCAAGTGCACCTCTTTGGGCTACAGTTCCCCCTCCAAAAAAAAAAAACCCAAAAGAAAAAAATAATTTATCCCTCACCTCACGTGTGAATGTAAAACGATGGGGTTAAAAATCTTTGAATAACCAATTATCCCCCGCTGTGTGGGGGCCTCTGGGTCTAGAAGCTCAAAAGGTTTTCATCCCCCAATCAATATTCGCTAGCAAAGATGCACACACTCGCGTGACTCCCTACCACCATGTCATCTAAACTCGGCTTGAGGTTTGGAGTCGGGAATTATTATTAGCTGGCTGGCCATGCAAAATCGTGAAATTTTGGATCTTCCTCCCATTCTTTGACACATGGACCCCACCTCTCTCTCTCTCTCTCTCGCTCTCTCTCTCTCTCTCTCTCTCTCTCTCTCTCTCTTCGAGCGAGCTTGGCTTACTCTCTTAGGCGTTAAGAATTATTTTCATAAGATATAATTTAGGTCATTCAGTCAGGCACGACGCAGGTAAAATCAAAATGGAATGACGTCGATGTGGGCCGTAGCGAAGGTGAAGCAAGAAGCACGATAAGCGACGCTCTTGGTGCTGACAGTCAAACTAGGTTCACCATTCTATTGTAGGTGGAGTCATGCCATTTCCCTCTTGAATAACAGGTCTTGAGTTCAACTCCTCGTCGGCTAGATCTTTAAGGTCTCTTGGGATAGTTTCCTACGACATTAAAACTCTCTTCTTCTCTCTCTCTCTCTCTCTCTCTCTCTCTCTATCTCACTCACACACCAATTCACGTGAGAATGAGGTTGGCAACTAGCTCCCAAGTGGCAACTTGCCGTGCCAACTTTCCATGGCAGCACATGAGAGAGAAGAGAGAGTTTCCCTTTTTAAGACAATTGAGGGGAGAGAGAGTAAAAGAGGTTTGATCTTTTCTAAATTCTAAGGGGCTCACTTTCTCTAATTTTATCTTCTAGTGTGATTTCCTTTGTGCTCCAATTGCCCATTTGTTTTTGGAAACCATTCATGGGAACTTAAAAAGTTCTCAACATGTTGCAAACCTGGTGCTCACGTGAACCGGCTCTCTCTCTCTCTCTCTCCCCCTCCTTTTCTCCATGCATAAAGTTGCACATGCATAAAGTTGTGATAGGTGGCACCTGCATAAAGTTGCACCTGGTTTGTGAAAAGTGGCCGCAGTGTTCGAAAAAAATCATTTTTCCAAACATACGAATTTTCTTTCCTTGAGTTTGCCAAGAGGAAATTTTAGAAAGCTAGGGGTATTTTTTTGGGGGTTTTGCACTATTTTTCTCTATTTTGGGGCGGAATTTCTCCTTTTGCCCTTGCCCTCAACCTGCATAGTTGAAAATGGAAACGGCATGATATTAAGTTGAGACACATTTTTCCCGCACGTTGGGTGGCCGGTTTTCAAAGTGGTCCTTTGTCAAAGAGGTCTATTGAGATGGTATCCTTGTTTTTCAAGGTATTATATCCTTCTTTTTCAAAGTGTTCTTTGCGTTCAATGCCCTCACAAGAAGATTTAGAAAAAAAACGGAGTGTTTTTCATGCAATGAATAACATCATGAGCTTCAACTCGAGAGGCACCGCATACCTAAGGTACAATTGGGAGTAGGAGACCATCGGCCCCCCCACCGGGCCGGCGGTCCCCTGCCCCCAATCGTACCAAGTTAGGTATGGAATGCCTCCCTCACAGAAGCTCATGGTGTTGAGGTAAGTCTTAATGTGGGAATTTTTGCGAGAATTTGTCCAAAACTTCTTGTGCCTCTCCCGAGGGCCCACATACCCCTCTCCTCGACTATACGCCATGGCTACATATAAAAAATGGTATCCTATGATTGGACGTGTGTGTGTTCTAAATTCAAAGGTCAAAGCCTTTTGTTTCAAAACATAGTTTGAAATTTGCTGCAGTTGAGCCAGCTTGTTCTTGCAAGGTGCAAAGGGTGCATGATATAAAGCCCACACAAAATCCCATCTAAATGAAAGCATTCTCAATCAGTGAGTTGCAGGAGAGCTTGAGGTGTAGGCAATCATGGAAAGTGGAAAGCTGCCACATGTGCCTGAAGAGATGCACTTTGAAGACAACCTCTTTCCGCTAACATTCCATCCGAGGCTTGCAATTGCAAAAGAGATGTTGCACGCATGGGCAGAGAAGAGTCTCAACCCTCATGACATAGAAGCATTGCATAAGCTTCGCATCGATCAGCTCGCATTCAGCATGTGGCCAATGACGTTGGTAGAGCCGCCCAACCGATTACTTACATTGGGCCAATTCATGTTTTGGCTTTTTTTGTTCGATGATGAGGTGGACGGTTGCACCGGTGAAGATGGTGGGGTCCTCCAAGTGGAGTCTCTGTGCAAGCGTGTCCTCGATGCTTTGTTTGGGGACGACAAGGCAACGCCATCATCTTTGGAAGGGAAGGAGCCGGCCTGCGTTACCGTGGCTAGAGAATGGTGGGTGGAACTAAAAAAGAGAATGCCACACAGTCAGCAAGCTCGCTTTCAGGTAAGCCTCACTGCATACGTGAAAGCGCATCCAGACGAGCGGCGGATCATTGTGGGCTCCAAGATGCAGCCGGCCAGTGTGGAGGAGTACATGAAGTTACGCTATGATACGTATGCATTGGCGGCATTCTATTTACTGACAGAGTATAGCTTGGGCATTGACCTAGATGAGGAGGCGCTCCAAAGCTCTCTCCTTCGCCAACTACACCAAGCTGCGGGTGAGTACATGTATTGCATAAATGACATCGTCTCCTTTCCAAGGGAGTTCAAGAAGGATCAAGATGCCGTCCTCAACATTGTAAATCAGCTCCACACCCACACTTGCAAGAAGCAGAAGGGTCATGTGCCCATCCACGTCGTTGTGTCGCAAACTTGGCAAATGATTCAAGAACGCAATCTTGACTGTGCACGCCTCGCCCAAGAAATCACCGCCTCTCCTCTGTTGGCTTCCAAGCAAGATCTTCAGAGCTATGTGAAGAGTCTTTGCCTTGCGACAACCGGCAATTGGGCTTGGCACGTGATGGCCGAGCGATACAAGGTAGAAGATGCTCCAACTCCATCTGACTAGCTAGGCTTGCCTCCCCGAACTCTCTCATATATATGTCGAGGATGTTAAAAAAGCTTTACTTAACGTCCAATCAAGTACGACACGCAGCTTCAGAGATTTGAAAATCAACATATTAAGAATAAAGCCTTTGTCATCACTTGGTTTCATGCATATTCCATGCTATGAATTTCTCTATATTAATTTTTTCGTTAGAGTATTATATGCAAATCTATACTAATAGATAAAGGGGGAGTGAATCCGGCTTCCCCCCCCCCCCCGCTCTGCCACATGACAAGATTTCCTTCATCTGGCGTGTGTGGTCTGCAACCAAAAGTCGCACAAGTGTGGGGAGAGAGAGAGAGAGAGAGAGAGAGAGAGAGAGAGAGAGAGAGAGGGGCGGGCTTCTCTGCTGGCCACTTATTTGTTTGAATGATGTGCAAGAGGATTAATTATTTTAAATACAGTACAACACCCGAGGAGCGATGGTGCCAGACTACGAAGCGGTAGCCCCTGCCAACCGCAATCTCTCTCTCTCTCTCTCTCTCTCTCTCTCTCTCTCTCTCTCTCTCTCTCTCTCTCTCTCTCTCTCTCCCCCCCCCAACTTTCCTCCTCCTCCACTTCGCTTGCCGTTCGTGCACCTGTAGTAGCGTGAGAGGCTGCGAGATTTCGGCTCATGTTGGCGCTTCTAGCTGTTGCTGGTCTAGGAGGAGAGCACTCAAAGAGCAATAAATGTGAGCACATTCGTGTTGGGCAAGCTACAACTCAAAGCCCTAGACAAAGGAGACTTAATTTCTTTTATTTCCTATTTTTTGATTGGTAGATGTTTATTCATTGTTTGCAGCACGAAGCCTCTCAAGGAAATGATGAAATGTGTCGTGCTTTCAAGGAAATGATGAAACGGAGAGGTTGAGGGAGGAAACTAGAAAGGGATAGATCTCTCTCTCTCTCTCTCTCTCTCTCTCTCTCTCTCTCTCTCTCTCTCTCTGTGTGTGTGTGTGCATGCACAAGTAAAGATGGACGTGCAGAAGGGGGCTGAAGGCCGACATCCTCATGACGTAGCTATTACAACTCTCTCCTCATCCTCTGGTGACCTAGCTCACACTGATGATAAGGATCTGCACTGGATCTTCCTCAGCCACTCTGGCCACCAGAAGGACGAGCTTGTGATCCCCTCTATCATGCCCTCCACCGTGCCGAACACAACCCTTTCTTCGACCTTGACTGCGTCGATTCTCTGCCAGTGGCCACAGCTACGGCGTTGGATAGATATCGGGGCGCTTGCCATCGTGGCAAGCAACGCCTCCTGATTTCTTAGTCACCTTCAACAGGTCAGAACCGGTTCACCAAAAGGAAAGTGAACACGCAACCAACACGATAACGAGCTCAGGACCTAGCTTGTGAGAGACAGTGACTCTACCACTGCGTCGCCCATGTCTGCAAGATGCAAGCAGTTGTATCTAGCTTAGCTGGACGATCTAGCCACCCAATAAATTGTGTGCCGATTGTGCCGGTTACCTCCACCTACACGGGGGCAAGCACCCCAATACTTAACCATTGCCCCATAGCTACCCGCCCCGCATCTTCCAAGCTTGCCGAGCTTGCAAAATGGGAGTGGTGATGCTGAGCGAGGACTACGTGCAGAGCCTCTGGCCGCTCTATGCTGGCTTTACCTGCTCCGGTGGAGTCACAATCGCAATCTCAAAACAATTTTGCCGCTTCAGCAGCGAGTCGACCTCCAGCAATAGATCTCCTGAGTGGGGATTCATTTGTAGGTCCAACTGAATCGCCTCCCTAACTTGACATTTGAGAATAGTTGAAATCAAATTTTTCCACTTTAACTTGTCCTAAAAACCGTCATTTGTTGTAAATTATCCTGTTCAATTCAGATTTTGTACTAGCTTCATCATGGTCAAGGTCGCTTTGGACTTGCAATAGCTACGATTTTATGTATCACCAAGATAATAAAAATTATGTTCGAGTATGTTTTTCTTCTTTCTGGTCTGCAGGAGTGTATTATGATCTATACAGTCATTAATGGGGAATGAACTGTTCCAGAATGTCCGTGTTTTGCACCTTGAGGACTTCAAGAGTTCATGACCTGGTACCATATTGGCATGAGAGAGAGAGAGAGAGAGAGAGCGAATTTGGTTATCCCTGTTCCCTCTTGATCAAGAGGTTTAGACTTCAAAACTTGTCTGATAGATCTTTGCCGTCAACTCTTGGGATTGTTCCCACAGATGTCTCTTCTTCTTCTTCTTCACACACACACTTAACATCCTAGAAACAATCTTGAGAGATCTCAAAGATCTTTCTATAAAGTCTTGAGTTTAAGGTCTCTTACTCAAAGAGGGAGCTGGGATAACCTATCTGCCATGGGTGGGTGATAGGGAAGTCATTCTAGTTTCCTCTTCTTATTCACATTTAGTAATGCTCACCACTGTTGCTACCTCCAGCCCTATGCCCAACCATTTCGAGCTCTCGTCGCTATACCCTTTTGCCATCCCACGCTTGGATTGTGCTGCCATATGCGCGGCTTACTGTTAGTGCCACCTTTGCCTCATCAGCATTTACTGCTTGGTTGGTATCATCTCTTTTGCCTCGTGCTTGTATTTGCTGCTCATGGCTGCAGTATGGCATTGCCCATGTCTGTTGCCGTGTGCTTTTGGTGTTCCATTGACCCTTTCGCACAGCATGAGGGAGAGCTAGTTGTGGGTGTGCTTGTGTTGCACTTACCTATCTTCATCTGCCTTCTCCGACTAGGAAAGAATGTTAGAAACAGAGAACGCACGTACATAGGTTATGCCAGGTTTCAGCATCCACTTTACCATTGTTGTCTGCCAGCACGGTCACTTCTTTGGATGCCTCAATGGTGGCTGCACTCGATTGTGGAGCTTTCGTTGCTGCTTTGGTTTGTTGTCTCCTGACAGGTGATTTCCTTCTCTTCTATTGGTCTCCTTGGCATTTTTCTTCCTTATTTTCTTTTTCTTTGATTGATTTGTGTGGTGTGGCGTTTGTGTCTTTGTGTTAGTCTTGATGAAATATGGAGCCAACACAGCTTTAAGGTAGGAAGAGTCGACTTCTCTCTCTCTCTTTGTGGACGGCGGACAGTTGCTTCTTGCCCTCCCAACTTTCCTCACGAGCGGCAAGGCTAGGTGTGCTACTGTGTTTTAAGCATAGAGGGGGTGCAAAAGAAAGCAATATTGAGCAGTGGCAATGTACGGTACAACTAATTCGTTCAAAATGGTGAAATTAATGTAAGAAAAAGGGAAAATTATCAAAATACCACTTTGATTTGTGGAAATCCCCAGAATACCCCTCAAATTTCAAAAATTCTCAAAATACCATTGTATAAAAAATTCTTGGTTGATCTTTGTTGGTTAAAGATTAACAAGTTTCTGTCTAAAGATTGGTTTTCATAGGGTAAGCCTCGTGATTTTATCACTTTTTTGCCTCTTGTTAGTAAATAAATAAGGGGCGAGGATGGGCCTGAGTACGAGTAGGGTAGAGAGGTTTAGGCGTAATTATCATGGACAAATTGAGTTAGTTTGCATACAAGTGTGCTTGGAGATTATATGCGTAACAAAACAAAAAAGAAACATAGGAAGATTAATGTGCACTCCTAACAATTGGAAAGACAAGTATTTGTTGGCACTTCCCTAAGGCACACAGGCATTGTTTTGATTTGGATGTTAAAATAGTTTGACAACTAGCTTTAGAGATTTGCGTTAACTCTAAGTGAAGTGGCAATTGATGGTATAAGTTTCATTGTAATCCATCTCTCTCTCTCTCTCTCTCTCTCTTTTAAGTTTGTGTTTGTGTATGTGTGTGTGTGTGTGTGAAAGTGAGATTCTTGGGCTTGTTAAGCTTGTTAAGAGCAAGCCTTTTTTGTGTGTCTGGTTACTAGAAGCTACTTGTCACCAAATCCTGTTGGAATCTAAATAGTTTCAAGTATGCATCTCCTTTTGTGTACCATAGGTGTTTTTCTTCCAAAACTCGTATTGCCTGGTTATTGCTCCTTTTCCTTTCATTCTTTCATTTGCCTCTTGTAGGTACTCTTCCATATTGTTGTTTATATTTGTATATGTAATGTTACATATCATCATAGATCAATAATGATACTCAGAGACATATTTGTGTGCAACAGGATGTATTTATCTATTTGCGTGTGTGCATTTCCATTCATTTTATTGAAACACATGCATGTGCATGTTGCTCGTGGTAGCATAGCTTGGTTTCTTTGGAGAGATGTCAATAGGAGAAGTGTATGATTGTTGCTGACAACACACCCTAGTTGTTATTGTGTGTGTGTGTGTGAGAGAGAGAGAGAGAGACGGAGAGAGGGAGAGATTATAAGAATAAAATTTTAATAATGTGACACTATATTCTCAAAAATTTCAATAAGTGTAAAGATGTCGTTTCTTCTTCTTGAAAATCAGCATTTTAACAATAAAGACTTTGTGATCACTTGGTTTCATGCATCTTCCATGTTATGAGTTTTTGTATATTAATTCTTTGGTTGGAGTATTATATGCAGTTACAAATAATTAAAATTTGGTTTTGAAACCCTTATTTTAGCAAAAAAAAAGGATTTAGGATGGGATTGATTACAAGTAGGGTAGACACGTTCATGCTTAATTATCATGGACAATTGAGTAAGTCTGCATCCATGTGTGCTTGGAGATTTGATGTGCAAGCAAACACAAAAGGAGCATGCATGGGAATATCATGTGCCCTCATAATAGTTGGCAAGACACTAGAGCGGAAAAATCATCACAATGCTTAGGATTAGCGTTGTTTAAGTGTAAGAACTAGGGGAAACTAGACTCAAGATCCTCCTCCCAACCTCCCTTTATATAGGCATGCTCCTAACCCCTTGCCCTAGACGGATCCCTTGTCCACAGTGTCTAGTCGACCCTTGGCCGTAGTCCATGATCATCCTAGTTCTTAGGTTATAGGACCCTTGTCCTGACATTACTCCCCCCTTAAAAAGAGTTTTTGTCCTCGAAAACAAAAGTGGTGATATCTTCGTAAGAAGACTGATGTTTTCTGTGTTAGCATCCTATATGTGAGCCCACTGATACATGATGCAATGAAGAGGTTCAATGAAACCATGAGCAACATCTTGATTTTCAACATTGTTGTCCATTTGCAAGCACTTAGTTCTAAATGGTAACTCCATTTATAACTCACTTGAGTACTGTAAAGGAGGAACCATAACTAAGAGTTGTCCAAAGGCATAACCAGTTTTCAGATCTTCTGAAGGTACCGGAATAATGCAAGAAAACCTTGGCGCAACTGTCCATGAAGTTGAGAGCCAGATTTTCAACTCGCTTGAGTATCTTAAAAAGCTTCATAGCTACGAAAAAGTAGAGTAGGGTGTGTCCTTATGTCAGACTTTTGATCATATTGAAACACATAGAACTACACGTTCATCCCTAATGAAGACAATCAACTAGATTAAAAGCGGGTGGACTGGAGTAAGCTCCTAGAGTTTAGACCATTCAACCGTAGACACCCATCCTGAGCCAGTGCCTTGTATGGCAGGGTGTAAACTCCTAATAAATCTGCAGGAGAGATTGCACAGGTAGTGCAAGAAGATGCAGAGAGAATAAAGTTCATGACTTGGCATGCCGCTTCAAATAAATCAGTGTTAAACACTAGGGCCCATAACACCTAGTGTGCATGCATTTAACACAGATTCATCCAAACCGTAATTCCATGACGAGACTTTCCACAGTACGTAAGTGAAAGCCTTTCAATAAGAGTTGGACCATAACAGAATGTGAAAGATCAGTCACACCTAGGTACCAACCCTGAGACATTCTTAGTAGCTTAGCATACTTGGCTATATGTAGAAACGACCCTCCGTTAAGGTGGTTTCACACCACTTGTCATCGCAACAAATCTGTACTGAGTACCCGACAATTTCTGGCCAACTAAAATTGTTCTTGATACAGTGTGTTCCAAATGGTCTAATAAACGGATGCGACCAGCACATAGGGACTTCGTTGCGACAGATCATTAAAAATTAGGCGACAGTGTCAGTCCCAGAGACTCATATTCACCACATGTGGAAGATGTCTCAAATAAGGTTGGCCGAAAAAGCGACATCCATCAAGTACAAGATGTACTTGTGTGTGGAGGAATTGCAAAACACTCCGCAACAAGAGGTAGAGGGACACTCATTATCTTGCTCCACATTGGCTAAACCGAACTCCTTGAGTTCCTAGACCATGTTGTATCCCATGTGACAACATGTGCCAAATTGAACCTTACAAGTAGGTTCGTAACAGCATAAGACAGAAAGATAGATTGGACACTTCGCCCAAAATACTTTGTGCTGACAAGCCATTGGCATGGCTCAATAGCATTCAAGCGTACTTAGACGTCCTGAAAAATCAAGCAAAGCATACTAAAAATGGAATGACACCAAATCAATAGATGCGTACGTGGAGATTTGAACGTAATATACACTTACCTGGATTCAAATGGAGAGGAGCACGTCCCCTACCTGAAAAAAAAACAACATTGCACTGGGAACCCTGGGTGTTGCCTTTGCAATCCAAGCCCTTGGATTAGAATCTACGTAGTCAAACCCCTTGATAAGACTCTTTGTAGAAATTGCTCAACTAGCAGATAATGGTAACCAACATAGTTAACCGTGTACAGATTGAGTGGAATCAACTTGAAAAGTGTGCTCATTTTCTACCGCGTGGTAGATTGCAGAATTCTTTCCTTGAAAGTATAACTAGGAGGGATCAACTGTGATCCTCAATGCAGATCAAAACTGTGATCCTTAATGCCTATGGGGTGATGTAGCAATCACCCGCCGGGTCTTACCCCAAAACAGTATGTCCATAGACACTATGTAGTGCTATAGAGAGAGCTGGAGACCCACACAAGTGAATTACAATCTCTTATTGACAACCATGAAGCAAAGGTCCACCACTTGTCCAAGCTAGGGACCATTGAAACATGGAGAGAAGGATGCTCCACCATTTGTACAAGATAGGCTCCATTGAAACATGAAGAGAAGCAAGCTGCACCATGTCTCGAAGATGCTACCCTCCATGGAAATACCTTAAACCCACGATATTTTGTACATGAGGGGTTTACATTCAAGGTCCACCACTTGTCCAACCTATTATCACTAGTAGCATGAGTGGTTTGGTGTCAATATTCACCACTTTTCCACTCTATGTCATTATATTAAGAATGTCTGGGTGTTAAGGTCTACCACTTGTCCAACCTATAAGGCTATATCTTAAAGGTTATTCTTTCTCACTACTTGGAGTGACCATGATAAGTTTTACATGGGGGTTTGGTTTCAAGGTCCACCACTTGTCCAAGCTAACTCTATTGAAACATAGAGAGAAGCAAAGGTCCACCACTTGTCCAAGCTATGCTCCATTGAAACATGGACAGAAGGATGCTCCACCATTTGTCCAAGATAGGCTCCATTGAAACGTGAAGAGAAGAAAGCTGCACCATGTCTCCAAGATGCTAGGCTCCATGGAAATACCTTAAACCCATGATATTTTGTACATGGGGGGTTTACATTCAAGGTCCACCACTCGTCCAACCTATTATCACTAGTAGCATGAGTGGTTTGGTGTCAAGATTCACAACTCTTCCACTCTATGTCATTATATTAAGAATATCTGGGTGTTAAGGTCCACCACTTGTCTAACCTATAAGGCTATATCTTAAAAGTTATTCTTTCTCACTACTTGGAGTGACCATGATAGGTTTTGCATGGGGGTTTGGTTCCAAGGTCCACCACTTGTCCAAGCTAACTCTATTGAAACATAGAGAGAAGCGAGGGTCCACCACTTGTCCAAGCTAGGCTCCATTAAAACATGGAGAGAAGGATGCTCCACCATTTCTCCAAGATAGGCGCCATTGAAACATGAAGAGAAGCAAGCTGCACCATGTCTCCAAGATGCTAGGCTCCATGGAAATACCTTAAAGCCACGATATTTCGTGCATGGGGGGTTTACATTCAAGGTCCACCACTTGTCCAACCTTTTATCGCTAGTAGCATGAGTGGTTTGGTCTCAAGATTCACCACTTTTCCACTCTATGTCATTATATTAATAATATCTAGGTGTTAAGGTCCACCACTTGTCCAACCTATAGGGCTATATCTTAAAGGTTATACTTTCTCACCACTCGAGTGACCATGATAGGTTTTACATGGGGGTTTGGTTCCAAAGTCCACCACTTGTCCAAGCGAACTCTATTGAAACATAGAGAGAAGCAAAGGTCCACCACTTGTCCAAGCTAGAGTCCATTGAAACATGGAGAGAAGGATGATTCACCATTTCTCCAAGATAGACTCCATTGAAACATGAAGAGAAGCAAGCTGCACCATTTTTCCAAGATGCTAGGCTCCATGGAAATACCTTAAACGCACGATATTTCGTACATGGGGGTTTTACATTCAAGGTCCACCACTTGTCCAAGCTATAATCCCTAGTAGCATGAGTGGTTTGGTGTCAAGATTCACCACTTTTCCACTCTATGTCATTATATTAAGAAGATCTGGGTTTTAAGGTCGACCACTTGTCCAACCTATAAGGCTATATCTTAAAGGGTATTCTTTATCACCACTTGGAATGACCATGATATGTTTTACATGGGAGTTTGGTTCCAAGGTCCACACTTCTCCAAGCTAACTCTATGGAATCATAGAGAGAAGCAAAGGTGCACCACTTGTCCAAGCTAGGCTCCATTGAAACATGAAGAGAAGGATGATTCACCAATTGTCAAAGATAGGCTTCATTGAAACATGAAGAGAAGCAAGCTGCACCATGTCTCCAAGATGCTAGGATCCATTGAAATACCTTAAACCCATGATATTTTGTACATGTGGGGTTTAAATTCAAGGTAAACCACTTGTCCAAGCTATAAGACCTAGTAGCATGAGTGGTTTGGTCTCAAGAATCATCACTTTTCCACTCTATGTCATTATATTAAGAAGATCTGGGTGTTAAGGTTGACCACTTGTCCAACCTATAAGGGTATATCTTAAAGGGTATTCTTTATCACCACCTGAAATGACCATGATACGTTTTACATGGGGGTTTGGGTCCAAGGTCCACCACTTATCCAAGATAACTCTATTCTTCTCATAGAGGGAAGCGAAGGTCCACCACTTGTCCGAGGTAGACTCCATTGAAACATGGAGAGAAGGTTGCTCCACCATTTGTCGAAGCTAACACTATTGAACCATGGGGGTTTTACATTCAAGTTCCACCACTTGTCCAAGATATTAATGCTAGTAGAAACAGTGGTTTTGTCTCAAAATTCACCACTTTTTCACTCTATGTCATTATATTAAGAATATCTGCGTGTTGAGGTCCACCACTTGTCCAACCTATAAGGCTATATCTTAAAGATTATTATTTCTCACCACTTGGAGTAACCATGATAAGTTTTCCATGGGGGTTTGTTTCCAAGGTCCACCACTTGTCCAAGCTAACTCTTTTGAAACATAGAGAGAAGCAAAGGTCGACCACTTGTCCAAGCTAGGGTCCGTTGAAACATGGAGAGAAGGATGCTCCACCGTTTGTACAAGATAGGCTCCATTGAAACATGAAGAGAAGCAACATGTACCATGTCTCCAAGATGCTAAGCTCCATTGAAATACCTTAAACCCATGATATTGTGTACATGTGGTGTTTAAATTCAAGGTCAACCACTTGTCCAAGCTATAATCCCTAGTAGCATGAGTGGTTTGGTCTCAAGATTCACCACTTTTCGACTCTATGTCATTATATTAAGAATATCTAGGTGTTAAGATCGGCCACTTGTCCAACCTATAAGGGCATATCTTAAAGGGTATCCTTTATCACCACTTGAAATGACCATGATATGTTTTACATGGGGATTTGGTTTCAAGGTGCACCACTTATCCAAGCTAACTCTATTCTTCTCATAGAGAGAAGCAAAGGTCAACCACTTGTCCAAGGTAGGCTCCATTGAAACATGGAGAGAAGGATGCTCCACTATTTGTCAAAGCTAACTCTATTGAAACATGGGGGTTTTACATTCAAGGTCCACCACTTGTCCAAGCTATTATTGCTAGAAGCATGAGTGGTTTTGTCTCAAGATTCACCACTTTTTCATTCTATGTCATTATGTTAAGAATATCTGGGTGTTAAGGTCCACCACTTGTCCAACCTATAATGCTATATCTTAAAGGTTATTCTTTCTCACCACCTTGACTGACCATGATAGATTTTACATGGGGGTTTGTTTCCAAGGTCCACCACTTGTCCAAGCTAACTCTATTTAAACATAGAGAGAAGCAAAGGTCCACCACTTGTCCAAGCTAGGGTCCATTGAAACATGGAGAGAAGGATGCTCCACCATTTGTCCAAGATAGGCTCCATTGAAACATGAAGAGAATCAAGATGTACCATGTCTCCAAGATGCTAGGCTCCATGGAAATACCTTATCTTCACGGTATTTTGTACATGGGCGGTTTACATTTAAGCTCCACCACTTGTCCAACCTATTATCGCTAGTAGCATGAGTCGTTTGGTCTCAAGATTCGCCACTTTTGCACTCTATGTCATTATATTAAGAATATCTGGTTGTTAAGGTCCACCACTTGTCCAACCTATAGGGTTTTTCTCAAATGTTATTCTTTCTCACCACTTGGAGTGACCATGATAGGTTTTACATGGGGGTTTGTTTCCAAGGTTGACCACTTGTCCAAGCTAACTCTATTGAAACATAGACAGCAGCAAAGGTCCACGAACTGTCCAAGCTATGCTCCAGTGAAACATGGACAGAAGGATGCTCCACCATTTGTCCAAAATAGGCTCAATTGAAACATGAAGAGAAGCAAGATGTACCATGTCTCCAAGATGGTAGGCTCCATGGAAATACCTTAACTTCACGGTATTTCGTACATGGGCGGTTTATATTCAAGCTCCACCACTTGTCCAACCTATTATCGCTAGTAGCATGAGTCGTTTGGTCTCAAGATTCGCCACTTTTCCACTCTATGTCATTATATTAAGACTATCAGGGTGTTAAGGTCCACCACTTGTCCAACCTATAAGGCTATATCTCAAAGGTTATTCTTTCTCACCACTTGGAGTGACCGTGATAGGTTTTACAAGGGGGTTTGGTTCCAAAGTCCACCACTTGTCCAAGCTAACTCTATTGAAACTTAGAGAGAAGCAAAGGTCCACCACTTATCCAAGCTATGCTCCATTGAAACATGGACAGAAGAATGCTCCACCATTTGTCCAAGATAAGGTCCATTGAAACATGAAGAGAAGCAAGCTGCACTATGTCTCCAAGATGCTAGGCTCCATGGAAATACCTTAAATCCACGATATTTTGTACATGGGGAGTTTACATTCAAGGTCCACCACTCGTCCAACCTATTATCGCTAGTAGCACGAGTGGTTTGGTGTCATTATAGTAAGAATATCTGGGTGTTAAGATCGACCGCTTGTCCAACCTATAAGGGCATATCTGAAAGGGTATGGAGAGAAGGATGCTCCACAATTTCTCGAAGCTAGCTCTATTGAAACATGCGGGGTTTATATTCAAGGTCCACCACTTGTCCAAGCTATTATTGCTAGAAGCATGAGTGGTTTTGTCTCAAGATTCACCACTTTTTCACTCTATGTCATTATATTAAGAATATCTGGGTGTTAACGTCCACCACTTGTCCAACCTATAATGCTATATCTTAAAGGTTATTCTTTCTCACCACCTTGACTGACCATGATAGGTTTTATATGGGGGTTTGTTTCAAAGGTCCACCACTTGTCCAAGATAACTCTATTAAAACATAGAGAGAAGCAAACGTCCACCACTTGTCCAAGCTAGGGTCCATTGAAACATGGAGAGAAGGATGCTCCACCATTTGTCCAAGATAGGCTCTATTAGAACATGAAGAGAATCAAGATGTACCACGTCTCCAAGATGCTAGGCTCCATGGAAATACCTTAACTTCACTGTATTTCGTACATGGGCGGTTTACATTCAAGCTCCACCACTTGTCCAACCTATTATCGCTAGTAGCATGAGTCGTTTGGTCTCAAGATTCGCCACTTTTCCACTCTAAGTCATTATATTAAGAATATCTGGGTGTTAACGTCCACTACTTGTCCAACCTATAAGGCTGTATCTCAAAGGTTATTCTTTCTCACCACTTGGAGTGACCATGATAGGTTTTACATGGGGGTTTGGTTCAAAGTCCACCACTTGTCCAAGCTAACTCTATTGAAACATAGAGAGAAGCAAAGGTCCACCACATGTCCAAGCTATGCTCCATTGAAACATGGACAGAAGGATGCTCCACCATTTGTCCAAGATAGGCTCCATTGAAACATGAAGAGAAGCAAGCTACACCATGTCTCCAAGATGCTAAGCTCCATGGAAATACCTTAAATCCACGATATTTTGTACATGGGGGGTTTACATTCAAGGTTCACCACTCGTCCAACATTTTATCGCTAGTAACACGAGTGGTTTGGTGTCAAGAATCACCACGTTTCCACTCTATGTCATTATATTAAGAATATCTAGGTATTAAGGTCCACCACTTGTCCAACGTATAAGGCTATATCTTAAAGGTTATTCTTTCTCACCACTTCGAGTGACCATGATAGGTTTTACATGGGGGTTTGGTTCCAAAGTCCAGCACTTGTCCAAGCTAACTCTTTTGAAACATAGAGAGAAGCAAAGGTCGACCGCTTGTCCAAGATAGGGTCCATTGACACATGGAGAGAAGGATGCTCCACCATTTGTACAAGATAGGCTCCATTGAAACATGAAGAGAAGCAACATGTACCATGTCTCCAAGATGCTAGGCTCCATTGAAATACCTTAAACCAATGATATTGTGTACATGTGGGGTTTAAATTCAAGGTCAACCACTTGTCCAAGCTATAATCCCTAGTAGCATGAGTGGTTTGGGCTCAAGATTCACCACTTTTCGACTCTATGTCATTATATTAAGAATATCTAGGTGTTAAGATCGACCACTTGTCCAACCTATAAGGGCATATCTTAAAGGGTATTCTTTATCACCAATTGAAATGACCATGATATGTTTTACATGGGGATTTGGTTCCAAGGTGCACCACTTATCCAAGCTAACTCTATTCTTATCATAGAGAGAAACAAAGGTCAACCACTTGTCCAAGGTATGCTCCATTGAAACATGGAGAGAAGGATATTCCACCATTTTTCGGAGCTTACTCTATTCAAACAGGGGGGGTTTACATTCAAGGTCCACCACTTGTCCAAGCTATTATTGCTAGGAGCATGAGTGGTTTTGTATCAAGATTCACCACCTTTTCACTCTATGTCATTATATTAAGAATATCTGGGTGTTAAGGTCCAGCACTTGTCCAACCTATAATGCTATATCTTAAAGGTTATTCTTTCTCACCACCTTGACTGATTATGATAGGTTTTACATGGGGGTTTGTTTCCAATGTCCACCACTTGTACAAGCTAACTCTATTGAAACATAGAGAGAAGCAAAGGTCCACCACTTGTCCAAGCTAGGGTCCATTGAAACATGGAGAGAAGGATGCTCCACCATTTGTCCAAGATAGGCTCCATTGAAACATGAAGAGAAGCAAGATCTACCACGTTTCGAAGATGCTAGGCTCCATGGAAATACCTTAAATTCACAGTATTTCGTACATGGGTGGTTTACATTCAAGCTCCACCACTTGTCCAACCTATTATCGCTAGTAGCATGAGTCGTTTGGTCTCAAGATTTGCCACTTTTCCACTCTATGTCATTATATTAAGAATATCTGGGTGTTAAGGTCCAACACTTGTCCAACCTATAAGGCTATATCTCAAAGGTTATTCTTTCTCACCACTTGGAGATTCAAGGTCCACCAATTATTCAAGCTATAATCCCTAGTATCATGAGTGGTTTGGTCTCAAGATTCACCACTTTAGCACTCTATGTCATTATGTTAAGAAGATCTGGGTGTTAAGGTTAACCACTTGTCCAACCTATAAGGGTATATCTTAAAGGTTATTCTTTCTCACCACCTTGACTGACCATGATAGGTTTTACATGGGGGTTTGTTTCCAAGGTCCACCACTTGTACAAGCTAACTCTGTTGAAACATAGAGAGAAGCAAAGGTCCACCACTTGTCCAAGCTAGGGTCCATTGAAACATGGAGAGAAGGATGCTCCACCATTTGTCCAAGATAGGCTCCATTGAAACATGAAGAGAAGCAAGATCTACAATGTTTTCAAGATGCTAGGCTCCATGGAAATACCTTAAATTCACAGTATTTCGTACATGGGTGGTTTACATTCAAGCTCCACCACTTGTCCAACCTATTATCGCTAGTAGCATGAGTCATTTGGTTTTCAAGATTTGCCACTTTTCCACTCTATGTCATTATATTAAGAATATCTGGGTGTTAAGGTCTACCACTTGTCCAACCTATAAGGCTATATCTCAAAGGTTATTCTTTCTCACCACTTGGAGATTCAAGGTCCACCACTTGTTCAAGCTATAATCCCTAGTATCATGAGTGGTTTGGTCTCAAGATTCACCACTTTTGCACTCTATGTCATTATATTAAGAAGATCTGGGTGTTAAGGTTGACCACTTGTCCAACCTATAAGGGTATATCTTAAAGGGTATTCTTTATCACCACTTGAAATGACCATGATATGTTTTACAGGGGGGTCTGGTTCCAAGGTCCACCACTTATCCAAGATAACTCTATTCTTCTCATAGGGGGAAGCAAAGGTCCACCACTTGTCCAAGGTAGGCTCCATTGAAACATGGAGAGAAGGTTGCTCCACCATTTGTCGAAGCTAACTCTATTGAACCATGGGAGTTTTACATTCAAGGTCCACCACTTGTCCAAGATATTAATGCTAGTAGAAAGAGTGGTTTTGTCTCAAAATTCACCACTTTTTCACTCTATGTCATTATATTAAGAATATCTGGGTGTTAAGGTCCACCACTTGTCCAACCTATAAGGCTATATCTTAAAGATTATTCTTTCTCACCACTTGGAGTAACCATGATAGGTTTTCCTTGGGCGTTTTTTTCCAAGGTCCACCACTTATCCAAGCTAACTCTTTTGAAACATAGAGAGAAGCAAAGGTTGACCTCTTGTCCAAGCTAGGGTCCATTGAAACATGGAGAGAAGGATGATCCACCGTTTGTACAAGATAGGCTCCATTGAAACATGAAGAGAAGCAACATGTACCATGTCTCCAAGATACTAGGCTCCATTGAAATACCTTAAACCCATGATATTGTGTACATGTGGGGTTTAAATTCAAGGTCAACCACTTGTCCAAGCTATAATACCTAGTAGCATGAGTGGTATAGTCTCAAGATTCACCACTTTTCGACTTTATGTCATTATATTAAAAATATCTGGGTGTTAAGATGGACCACTTGTCTAACCTATAAGGGCATATCTTAAAGGGTATTCTTTATCACCACTTGAAATGACCATGATATGTGTAACATGGGGATTTGGTTACAAGGTGCACCACTTATCCAAGCTAACTCTATTCTTCTCAAAGAGAGAAGCAAAGGTCAACCACTTGTCCAAGGTAGGCTCCATTGAAACATGGAGAGAAGGATGCTCCACCATTTGTCGAAGCTAACTCTATTGAAACATGGGGGGTTTACATTCAAGGTCCACCACTTGTCCAAGCTATTATTGCTAGAAGCATGAGTAGTTTTGTCTCAAGATTCACCACTTTTTCACTCTATGTCTGTATATTAAGAATATCTGGGTTTTAAGGTCCACCAATTGTCCAACCTATAATGCTATATCTTAAAGGTTATTCTTTCTCACCACCTTGACTGACCATGATACGTTTTACATGGGGGTTTGTTTTCAACGTCCATCACATGTCAAAGCTAACTCTATTGAAACATAGAGAGAAGCAAAGGTCCACCACTTGTCCAAGCTAGGGTCCATTGAAAGATGGAGAGAAGGATGCTCCACCATTTGTCCAAGATAGGCTCCATTGAAACATGAAGAGAAGCAAGATGTACCATGTCTCCAAGATGCTAGGCTCCATGGACATACCTTAACTTCACGGTATTTCGTACATGGGCGGTTTACAATCAAGCTCCACCATTTGTCCAACTTATTATCGCTAGTAGCATCAGTCATTTGGTCTCAAGATTCGCCACTTTTCCACTCTATGTCATTATATTAAGAATATCTGGGTGTTAAGCTCCACCACTGGTTCAACCTTTAAGGCTATATCTCAAAGGTTATTCTTTCTCACCACTTGGAGTGACCATGATAGGTTTTACATGGTGGTTTGGTTCCAAAGTCCATCACTTGTCCAAGCTAACTCTATTGAAACATAGAGAGAACAAAAGGTCCACCACTTCTCGAAGATATGCTCCATTGAAACATGTACAGAAGGATGCTCCACCATTTGTCCAAGATAGGCTCCATTGAAACATGAAGAGAAGCAAGCTGCACCATGTCTCCAAGATGCTAGGCTCCATATAAATACCTTAAATCCACGATATTTTGTACATGGGGGGGTTTACATTCAAGGTCCACCACTCGTCCAAGTTATTATCGCTAGTAGCACGAGTGGTTTGGTGTCAAGAATCACCACGTTTCCACTCTATGTCATTATATTATGAATATCTAGGTATTAAGGTCCACCACTTGTCCAACCTATAAGTCTATACCTTAAATGTTACTCTTTGTCACCACTTGGAGTGACCATGATAGGTTTTACATGGGGGTTTGGTTCCAAAGTCCAGAACTTGTCCAAGCTAACTCTATTGAAACATAGAGAGCAGCAAAGGTCCACCACTTGTCCAAGCTATGCTCCATTGAAACATGGACAGAAGGATGCTCCACCATTTGTCTAAGATAAGCTCCATTGAAACATGAACAGAAGCAAGGTGCACCATGTCTCCAAGATGCTAGGCTCCATTGAAATACCTTAAACCTAAGATATTGTGTACATGTGGGGTTTAAATTCAAGGTCAACCACTTGTCCAAGCAATAATCCCTTGTAGCATGAGTGGTTTGGTCTCAAGATTCACCACTTTTCGACTCTATGTCATTATATTAAGAATATCTAGGTGTTAAGATCGACCACTTGTCCAACCTATAAGGGCATATCTTAAAGGGTATTCTTTATTACCACTTGAAATGACCATGATATGTTTTACATGGGGATATGGTTCCAAGGTGCACCACTTATCCAAGCTAACTCTATTCTTCTCATAGAGAGAAGCAAAGGTCAACCACTTGTCCAAGGTAGGCTCCATTGAAACATGGGGAGAGAATGCTCCACCATTTGTCGAAGCTAACTCTATTGAAACATGGGGGGTTTACATTCAAAGTCCACCACTTGTCCAAGCTATTATTGCTAGAAGCATGAGTGGTTTTGTCTCAAGATTCACCTCTTTTTCACTCTATGTCGTTATATTAAGAATATCTGGGTCTTAAGGTCCACCACTTGTCCAACTCATAATGCTATATCTTAAAGGTTATTCTTTGTCACCACCTTGACTGACCATGATAGGTTTTACATGGGGGTTTGTTTCCACGGTCCACCACTTGTCCAAGATAACTCTATTGAAACAAAGAGAGAAGCAAAGGTCCACCACTGTTCCAAGCTAGGGTCCATTGAAACATGGAGAGAAGGATGCTCCACCATTTGTCCAAGATAGGCTCCATTGAAACATGAAGAGAAGCAAGATGTACCATGTCTCCAAGATGCTAGGCTCCATGGAAATACCTTAAGTTCACGGTATTTCGTACATGGGCGGTTTACATTCAATCTCCACCACTTGTCCAACCTATTATCGCTTGTAGCATGAGTCGTTTGGTCTCAAGATTCTCCACTTTTCCACTCTATGTCATTATATTAAGAATATCTGGGTGTTAAAGTCCACCACTTGTCCAACCTATAAGGCTATATCTCAAAGGTTATTCTTTCTCACCACTTGGAGTGACCATGATAGGTTTTACATGGGGGTTTGGTTCCAAAGTCCACCATTTGTCGAAGCTAACTCTATTGAAACATAGAGAGAAGCAAAGGTCCACCACTTGTCCAAGCTATGCTCCATTGAAACATGGACAGAAGGATGCTCCACCATTTGTCCAAGATAGGCTCCATTGAAACATGAAGAGAAGCAAGCTACACCATGTCTCCAAGATGCTAAGCTCCATGGAAATACCTTAAATCCACGATATTTTGTACATGGGGGGTTTACATTCAAGGTTCACCACTCGTCCAACATTTTATCGCTAGTAACACGAGTGGTTTGGTGTCAAGAATCACCACGTTTCCATTCTATGTCATTATATTAAGAATATCTAGGTATTAAGGTCCACCACTTGTCCAACGTATAAGGCTATATCTTAAAGGTTATTCTTTCTCACCACTTGGAGTGACCATGATAGGTTTTACATGGGGGTTTGGTTCCAAAGTCCAGCACTTGTCCAAGGTATGCTCCATTGAAACATGGACAGAAGGATGCTCCACCATTTGTCCAAGATAGGCTCCATTCAAACATGAAAAGAAGCAAGATGCACCATGTCTCCAAGATGCTAGGCTCCATGGAGATACCTTAAATCCACGATATTTTGTACATGGGCGGTTTACATTCAAGCTCCACCACTTGTCCAACCTATTATCGCTAGTAGCATGAGTCGTTTGGTTTCAAGATTCGCCACTTTTCCACTCTATGTCATTATATTAAGAATATATGGGTGTTAAGGTCCACCACTTGTCCAACCTATAAGGCTATATCTTAAAGGTTATTCTTTCTCACCACTTTGAGTGACCATGATAGGTTTTACATGGGGGTTTGGTTCCAAGGTCCATTACTTGTCCAAGCTAACTCTATTGAAACATAGAGAGAAGCGAGGGTCCACCACTTGTCCAAGCTAGGCTCCATTGAAACATGGAGAGAAGGATGCTCCACCATTTGTCCAAGATAGGCTCCATTGAAACATGAAGAGAAGCAAGCTGCACCATGTCTCCAAGATGCTAGGCTCAACGGAAATACCTTAAACCCACGATATTTCGTACATGGAAGGTTTACATTCAAGCTCCACCACTCGTCCAACCTATCATCGCTAGTAGCATGAGTGGTTTGGTCTCAAGATTCACCACTTTTCCACTCTATGTCATTATATTAAGAATGTCTGGGTGTTAAGTTCCACCACTTGTCCAACCTATAAGGCCATATCTTAAAGCTTAATCTTTCTCACCACTTGGAGTGACCATGATAGGCTTTACATGGTGGTTTGGTTCCAAAGTCCACCACTTGTCCAATCTAACTCTATTGAAACATAGAGAGAAGAAAAGGTCCACCACTTGTCCAAGCTATGCTCCATTGAAACATGGACAGAAGGATGTTCCACCATTTGTGCAAGATAGTCTTCATTGAAACATGAAGAGAAGCAAGCTCCACCATGTCTCCAAGATGCTAGGCTCCATGGAAATACCTTAAACCCACGATATTTTATACATGGGGGTTTACATTCAAGGTCCACCACTTGTCCACCCTATTATTGCTAGTAGCATGAGTGGTTCGTCTCAAGATTCACCACTTTTCCACTCTATGTCATTATATTAAGAATATCTCGGTGTTAAGGTCCACCACTTGTCCAACCTATAAGGCTATATCTTAAAGGTTCTTCTTTCTCACCACTCAAGTGACCATGATAGGTTTTACATGGGGGTTTGGTTCGAAGGTCCACCACTTGTCCAAGCTAACTCTATTGAAACATAGAGAGAAGAAAAGGTCCACCACTTGTCCAAGCTACACTCCATTGAAACATGGAGAGAAGTATGCTCCACCATTTGTCCAAGATAGACTGCATTGAAACATGAAGAGTATCAAGCTGCTTCATGTCTCCAAGATGCTAGGCTCCATGGAAATACCTTAAACCCACGATATTTTGTACATGGGGGTTTACATTCAAGGTCCACCACTTGTCCAACCTATTATCCTTAGTAGCATGAGTGGTTTGGTGTCAAGATTCACCACTTTTTCACTCTATGTCATTATATTAAGAAGATTTGGGTTTTAAGGTTGACCACTTGTCCAACCTATAAGGCTATATCTTAAAGGGTATTCTTTTTCACCACTTGGAATGACCATGATATGTTTTACATGGGATTCTGGTTCCAAGGTCCACCACCTGTCCAAGCCAGCTCTCTAGAATCATAGAGAGAAGCAAAGGTCCACCACTTGTCCAAGCTAGGCTCCATTCAAACATGGAGAGAAGGTTGATTCATTATTTGTCAAAGATAGGCTTCATTGAAACATGAAGAGAAGCAAGCTGCACCATGTATCCAAGATGCTAAGATCCATTGAAATACCTTAAACCCATGATATTTTGTACATGTGGGGTTTAAATTCCAGGTCAACCACTTGTCCAAGCTATAATGCCTAGTAGCATGAGTGGTTTGGTCTCAAGATTCACCACTTTTTGACTCTATGTCATTATATTAAGAAGATCTGGGTGTTAAGGTCGACCACTTGTCCAACCTATAAGGGTATATCTTAATGGGTATTCTTTATCACCACTTGAAATGACCATGAAATGTTTTACATGGGGGTTTGGTTCCAAGGTCCACCACTTATCCAAGCTAACTCTATTCTTCTCATAGAGAGAAGCAAAGGTCCACCACTTGTCCAAGGTAGGCTCCATTCAAACATGGAGAGAAGGATGCTCCACCATTTGTCAAAGCTAACTCTATTGAACCATGGGGCTTTTACATTCAAGGTCATTGCTAGTAGCAAGAGTGGTTTTGTGTCAAGATTCACCACTTTTTCACTCTATGTCATTATATTAAGAATATCTGGGTGTTAAGGTCCACCACTTGTCCAACCTATAAAGCTATATCTTAAAGGTTATTCTTTCTCACCACTTGGAGTGACCCTGATAGGTTTTACATGGGGGTTTGGTTCCAAGGTCCACCACTTGTCCAAGCTAACTCTATTGAAACATAGAGAGAAGCAAAGGTCCACCCCTTGTTTAGGCTAGGGTCCATTGAAACATGGAGAGAAGGATGCTCCACCATTTTTCCAAGATAAGCTCTATTGAAACATGAAGAGAAGCAGGATGTACCATGTCTCCAAGATGCTAGGCTCCATTGAAATACCTTAAACCCATGATATTTTGTACATGTGGGGTTTAAAATCAATGTCAACCATTTGTTCAAGCTATAATCCCTAGTAGCATCAGTGGTTTGGTCTCAAGATTTACCACTTTTCCACTCTATGTCATTATATTAACAAGATCTGGGTGTTAAGGTCCACCACTTGTCCAACCTATAAGGCTATATCTTAAAGGTTATTCTTTCTCACCACTTGGAGTGACCATGAGAGGTTTTACATGGGGGTTTGGTTCCAAGGTCCATTACTTCTCCAAGCTAACTCTATTGAAACATATCGATAAGCGAGGGTCTACAACTTGTCCAAGCTAGGCTCCATTGAAACATGGAGAGAAGGATGCTCCACCATTTGTCCAAGATAGGCTCCATTGAAACATGAAGAGAAGCAAGCTGCACCATGTCTCCAAGATGCTAGGCTCCATGGAAATACCTTAAACCCACGATATTTTGTACATGGGGGTTTGCATTCAAGGTCCACCATTACTTGGGCACCCTTGGCCTTTTAGTTGACCTCAAACGGACCCGAAACAGGCCAAAAATTGGTCTTGCAGTGCATAGTTGTCACCTTTTTACATCATCCGCACACGTGGCACTCAACTTTTTTCACTACTGCATCCCACAACCATGTGAAGTGTCCCCAAAAGATGGTCCTCATGATGACCTCTCTACATAGTTATTACAAGAAAACACCCACGTTGTGTCCGTACTTATCCACGTTTAAATATTTACCCCATTTGATGTCATGATGCCATTAGATGCCATCTAACGCACCTACTTACCTCATTTTGTTGGCCCGCGCATAGCTTCGTCAAGAAGTTTTACGCGCTAACAACTCCTCATTATTATAGAAAAAACACACTGGTACTGGTGATAGTGAAAATCGATGCACTATGTACATGATGTCCTACCTGTACACATGTGGGCCCCACGTAACCACCTGGCTCTGGAAAATGGGCAATCCTTTATTCTATGCACCATGCATGTGTATATACATATGCACAATCTCTTGCTCCAAAAAACTCCTGACATAATTTGCCCATCCCCTAGCATGCTAGATCATTCATGATCAGCAGCAGCAAAAAGAGATACGAGACTCGTTGCGTCATAGGTATCCTCATCCTTCACATACATTACTTGTTCTACAGACAGCTCATCTTGATCCATCATCATCAATCTAGCATGATATAATTTCAGACGCAATCCATTTACCCTTGACTTATGCAGAATCCCATCCAGGTTAGCTAGCTGATATGTACCATTTGGAAAACACTCCACTACCTTGAAAGGGCCTTCCCACTTAATTTGAAACTTCTTTTGGAAGGTGTTTTCCAGCTTACTGTTGTACCACAAAACCAAGTCATGCTTCTTGATACCCTTACTTTTCACCTTTTCATTTATCTTTGCCAAAGCCTTATCCTGCATTTGTCCATAAAAGACCATACTAAGTATTTTGGTAAAAAACTCACATTATGGGAATCTCCAAATCGACTAAATTCATGTAATTTGGGAATTTTCCACTTAGAGTGGGAATAATTGAGGTGTGTGGTTAGTAAATGAAGTGAAAATCTCATAGGATTGTGGTGTGGATAAACACCAAAAGTCAAGAGGATGTACAACACATGGATTAGAATATAACTACGAATTACATAAAACAAAGGAAGATACAAAAAATATTTTGTTTACAAAATTGACTAGTATAGTCACAATAGAAGCTCCACATAATTCTACTCCACATTTGATACCATATTTAAACTTTGATCCAAGTGTGGTTGATGTGCACGAGTGAGGCCTTCTTTGTCTTTTAGAGCATGCCTTTCTGGAATCTTTATTCTAGAAAATGGTCCTTCTTTGTTGGGTCTCCAAGACCAAACAATTGCATCTACAGTTTCCCACACTTGTGGGTCCTTATAGTTGACAGCCCAATAACCCTTCCAACAATTACTGTAAGCTTGAGTATCTGTCATCCCACTTTTTCTTGCGCAAGGTGCCCAATATTGAATCAAGAGTTTTCTGTAGTTTGGTTATGTAGGCTCATTATCAATGTCAGATAAAGCCATTGCAAGTCACACTGGATATATTTCTGTGTCACTCGGAACAAGCATAAGAAAGTCACCTTGGTGCACATCAGACATAGGGTCAAAATCTTCCCTTGGCCTATCTCGTTGAGGCCCACAAAAATGATCGTTCAACTCTTCAAGGCCTAGGAATCTTTCTGCTCCTTGTTGCAAATTCATTGTAGTGCTTTGAAGGTGAGAATATTCTTGAGTTTTTGGCCAAAACATTTCATACAAGACTCCCTCTGATATGATTTCTTTTCCAATCTCTTCAATTACCTTACTCCAATAATCTATCACGGGTCTATAATATTGCGGAATACTTGAACCATTCCCTAAATTTTTCCAAAATTTTATATAGTTCTTTAGCCCCAAAATGACTTCTTTGTGGGCCTTGACATACTCCGCCATTGGTACTAGAGGTGGATCTCCATGTGGTAACATTGGCTTGCCTTCTGTGTCTGTTTTCCAAAGGCGAATACTTCCACTCCAACTTGATACACCTACATGTGCCTTATATTGCATCATTGGTGTCTCATCCTACATAAAGAACGTGAACTGAAGTGGTTTGGAATGTCCAACAAGTATGTCTTGTCCATCACAAAGATAGCCATCACAATATTGCTTGAAATCGGGGATCTTTGTGAGAAAAAACGGAGCTGGAGATGAAGATGAGTTGTTTCGTAATGTATCCATCAAATGTGGCAAAGTATAGGTTTGTGTAACTCTCAACTTCTCTGAAAGCCTACTAAACATGGCGTCTATGTCCTCATGTGTATGCCCACCCATTAAAAATCCTAGCTGGATGGTTTTGAAAACACCCCTTGCAACAAGGATTGACAAATAGGCAAATAAGTATCGATTTTTGTTTTCCCCTGCACAATTATCCAATTGTAGCAACAAGTTCTCTGGCAACCTGTGAAATGTTGACCCCAATTCCTCTTCTGCAATTTCTGATGACTGCACAATGGGCTCTTTTCCATCACTCAAGTTATGGTAGTCCAAAGCATCCCTTGAGTTCAAAGCATGTAGTAGTGAAATATTTCTCCTTGGAAGTCCATTTGTTACTAGATCACCAAGAGGATGCTTATCTATCCTCTCTAGGTTATGTAAACAATTAGCAATTGAGCCAATTGTAAGATTTGGATCAGCTGGCCACAAACCATTCAAGACAAAGTGTCCGTAATGACCTTCTCCATGTCCACGAGTGATCATGCCAATCAATGCCACTTGCAGATTATATCCTGAATCCACACCCTTAGGAACAATGCGTAATCTAGGAATGGCAGTCTTCTTATGATCCATCTTATCATGGATTATGCATACATATTTTTGTGGTTGAGTTTCTGAATATGTGCGCCATGCATAATATAGGCTTCTGCAACTCTTTTGTTGTGCCATGTGAACTTCTCTCTCCCTCAAGAGAAGAGCTCTCTCTTCAAGAGAAGGTTTAGCTTCTAACCTTGCCTTGATTGAGCTACAAATATTGCCCTTAGAGAACTCACTCGTCTTTGTTAAAGTGACATGTGGATACTCTTTGTTCCAAATTCTACCAAAAGAAGATTGGGATAGCTTCTTCTCATAGCCCATTTGGTCAAGTGTCGTGTTGATTTCACATAAAATATCCACTTGTTTGTATGTTGATGGAATCACCAATTGAGTCTCTCTTGAGCCATCTAGCAGTGTTCTACTTCTATGTGGCATCTTCTCAGAGTTGTAATTTTCCATAAACTCATTTAGTAGTGCTCTTGCTAAATTAGTATTTTGAAGTCCCCTTCTCAATGTACATGTGTTCCCATGTACATATTGGCGCACACCATTTTCAAAGTTCTCCTTGTATCGATAAAATGATGTCTTTGGTATTCCATGTAGCTCATACCATGCTCTAGAACAAACAATAGAGCCATTTAGTCTGAATTGGTATCGTGACTTCTCATCTTTCTGATAACATATAGAAATAACATCATAAACATAATTAGTGCGTGATTTTTGAGACTCTCCCCAAAATTGTTGTTGTAACCTTGTCACCATATCACGATCTGCAAACTGGCAACATTTTTGTGCACAAAAATCAATGCATGATACCCTTTGAATTGATTTGTTTGAAAGGTAAAAAGTGGAAGCTGGTGCTGCTTTTGATTTTTGAGTCCTGTTCATGAAAGTGTATCGTCTCTTCCTTGACAACAACTGGACAACATTACTCCCATCAATTTTTTTTCCAACATTGTCATCGTTGGATACATCCTCATATGTAGCTTGGACAAGTGGTGGACCTAGTTATAATGCCCAATATCCAAGGTGAAATACCTTAGGACCTTGCTACCTTGCTTGACAATGTTTACGTAGCCCCTCATTTCTTTAATGAAAGCAAGGTTGGACAAGTGGTGGACCTTGAAACCAAAGCCTCTTTGCTATATGAGAGCATAGGTTGGACATAGTTGTAATACCCACTTCCACCTATCAACTACTATAGGACTATGCTTTCCAATGTCCAAGTATCCCTTAAGTCTTGCAAGGTTGAACATGTGGTGGATGATTGAAACCAAAATCCCCTTTCTATATCAGAGCATAGCTTGGACAAGTGGTGGACCTAGTTATAATGCCCCTCCTTTCTTTAATGAAAGCAAGGTTGGAAAAGTCGTGAATCTTGAAACCCAAACCCTTTGGCTATATATAGCCAAACCCTTTGGCTATATATAGAGGATAGCTTGGACAAGTGGTGGGATTAGTTGTAGTATCCAATGTCCAAGGTCCAAGGTGAACTATGTAAAGACCTTACTTCCAAAAACAAAGTCGTACAAGTGGTTCTCCTTGAAACCAAAACCTCCTTAGTGTATTAGAACATAGCTTGGACAAGTGGTGGACTTAGTTGTAATGGTGAATGTCCAAAGCAAACTATTATAGGACCTTGCTTCCCAAATCAAGTTTGAACAAGTGGTGGATCTTGAAACCAAAACCCCCTTGCTCTATTAGAGCATAGCTTAGATAAGTGGTGGACCTAACTATCATGGAAAATGCTCAATGTGAACTGCTAGAGGACCTTGCTATTAAATGTATAAGTAGATCTACCTTCTTTAATGGAATCAAGGTTGGGAAAGTGGTGCATCTTGAAACCAAAAGCCCTTTATTGTATTAGAGCATAGTTTGGACAAGTGAGGGACCTAGTTTTAATGTGTGATGTCCAAAGGAAAGTATTACAAGACCTTGCTTTCCAATATTTGAATTGGTCAAGTGGTTAAAAGTAAGTATAAAATTTTGACCATTTTCTTCCCGAATTTCCAAAAAGCTAGTTTTAGACACCCCTAAATGAAAATGGTTTAGGGTGGTCTTAAACAACGTTTTTTCAAAGACTTGAACAAAAGGGTTGCCGAAGAGTAATGAAAATTTTTTATGGCTTGAAGACCAAACCATGATTTCTTTAATTTTGGCCGTGTGAAT
The DNA here is from genome assembly GCF_014529385.1 of Adiantum capillus-veneris. Taxonomy (NCBI): domain Eukaryota; kingdom Viridiplantae; phylum Streptophyta; class Polypodiopsida; order Polypodiales; family Pteridaceae; genus Adiantum; species Adiantum capillus-veneris. The sequence continues at coordinate 93,095,391 of NC_140944.1, read as the reverse complement.
TGGTTAATGTTTTATATTGCTTTTGTTTTTTTGAATCCTATGATAAAACATGGACTTGTAGCTTATGTGGCATTCTAATAAACCCTATCAAGATTAGGCATAGAGAGAGCGCACGAGCAACGCACACAGAGAAAGCAGGCGAGCAGCAAACACACAGAAAGCGTACACGGATTGCACACAGTTGGAGTATACGTACGCGTAGAGGAGCAAACTCAGTATCGTACACAACGCACGGGTGGAGCGCACATGATTGATAGTTCACGCACAAGATAAAGAAACAGCATCGTACGCAACGCTTTCCAGAAGGGCAAGATGGGGCATAGCTTCTTCTCAGGGGACATTGCACACCTCACGAATAGAGAAAAAACAAGTATTTCTCTCTCTCTCTCTCACTCTCTGCCTTTCTCCATATAGAGAAGATGGTTCTCTGTAACTCTTTCTTGCACACACACTCTCTCATCAAAAGACAGAGATACATAGTTTAAAAGTTTTCCCGCACACATACACATATTCCCACACATCGTCTTCCTCTCTTCCACATACATAAACACAGTGAAATCTGTTATCTTGTTGTCTCTCTCTTGAAAATACATGCACATATTCCCACACATCGTCTTTCTCTCTTCCACATACATAACCACAGTGAAATCTGTTATCTTGTTGTCTCTCTCTTGAAAATACGTCCACATATTCCCATACATCGTCTTCCTCTCTTCCACATACATAAACACAGTGAAATCCATTATCTTTCTCTCTCTCCTCTCTCTAGAAAACAGGTATTTCTCTCTCTCTCTCTCTCTCTCTCTATCTATCTATCTATCTCTGTATCTTGCTATCTCTCTCTTGAAAATACATGCTCATGTATGTGTGCGTCTGTGTTATCTATGTGTATGTATGTATATTTGTGTTGTTTCATTGTAATACTCATACATAATGTAGACACACAATTACACTTAATTACGATATGCACACACAGTATACATAAATATCACAGATAACTAACACACAGTAATACTAGTAAAATTGAATGGAAGACTTACTTGCGTGATCTGTTAAAGTCGATTCTTGTAGCGAGTTCTGGATGTATGCTGAGCTAATTTTCCTCTAATCCATTTGTAGATATGATTGTAACTTTTGCTTTTCAACAAAAGTAGTGTTGTTTAGTGATACACCTAATGGACATAAATGGTTGAAACTATGACATGTAGACCAAAAATACGTGTATTTCTTTGGATGAATATATACACTTTTTGGTGACCCTTACCACAAGTGGTGGACCTTGAGACGAGTGGACTATAAGGACCTCCAAACAATACCTTGTACACTCAATCCTTCTTCGTATCTACGTTGGACAAGTGGTGGACCTTGTTCAAATTCTCTAACCACTCGCTCTAACATGGTGACATAATTTAGGTGTGATAAATTCATATCTATGCAAACAAATATCAGTTTAGGCTTGTTAATTTGAATTTGTTTGAATTTATGTACAATATAATGATTTGAGGTTTGCATATTTGAATTTAGGTGGGATAATGAAATCTTTTTGTGATAAACTTGAATTTAAAATCAATTACGCGTGGAATATTTTAAATTTAAGCGGTAAAATTTTATTTTTTTAAGAAGTTTAAATTTTAAAATTTGGGCGGGATATTTTAAAATTTAGGCGATAATATTTTGAATTTTAAATTTAGGCGGGAAGGTTTGAATTCATAGAGCGAGATCTCCCTTACATAAGAGAGTATAGGTTGGACAAGTGGTGGACCTTAAAGCCACAATATCCATGCTACTGAACATGATAGGTAGAGAATATAGTTGAATATTGTATGTATAATATATATGTAATAGATTTAGCTTCGACAAGTGGTGGACCTTGGAACAAAACCCCATGTAAAACATATCATGCACATTCCAAGTGCTGAGAAGAAATATCATTTAAGATATAGCCTTATAGGTTGGACAAGTGGTGGACCGTAACACCCAAACCTTCTTAATATCATGACATAGAGTGTAAAAGTGGTGAATCTTGAGACCAAACCACTCATGCTACTAGGTATTATAGCTTGGACAAGTGGTTGACCTTGAATTTAAACCCCACATGTACAAAATATCAACGGTTTAAGGTATTTCAATGGATCCTAGCATCTTGGACACATGGTGCAGCTTGCTTCACTTCATGTTTCAATGAAGCCTATCTTCGACAAAGGGTGGAGCATCCTTCTCTCCATGTTTCAATGGAGCCTATGGACAAGTGGTGGACCTTTGCTTCTCTCTATGTTTCAATAGAGTTAGCTTGGACAAGTAGTGGACCTTGGAACCAAACCCCCATGTAAAACCTATCATGGTCACTCCAAGTGGTGAGAAATAATAACCTTTAACATAAAGCCTTATAGGTTGGACAAGTGGTGCACCTTAACACACATATATTCTTAATATAATGACATAGAGTGAAAATGTGGTGAATCTTGACACCAAACCACTCATGCTACTAGCGATAATAGGTTGGACGAGTAGTGGACGTTGAATGTAAACCCCCCATGTACAAAATATCGTGGGTTTAAGGTATTTCCATGGAACCTAACATCTTGGAGACATGGTGCAGCTTGCTTCTCTTCATGTTTCAATGGAGCCTATCTTGGACAAATGGTGAATCATCCTTATCTCCATGTTTCAAAGGACCCTAGCTTGGACAAGTGGTGGACCTTTTCTTCTCTCTATGTTTCAATAGAGTTAGCTTGGACAAGTGGTGGACCTTGGAACCAAACCCCCATGTAAAACCTATCATGGTCACTCCAAGTGGTGAGAAAGAATAACCTTTAACATAAAGCCTTATAGGTTGGACAAGTGGTGGACCTTAACACCCAGATATTCTTAATATAATGACATAGAGTGGAAAAGTGGCGAATCTTGAGACCAAACCACTTATGCTTCTAGCGATAATAAGTTGGACAAGCGGTAGACCTTGAATGTAAACCCCCCATGTACAAAATATCATGCGTTTAAGGTATTTCCATGGATCCTAGCATCTTGGAGACATGGTGCAGCTTGCTTCTCTTTATGTTTCAATGAAGCCTATCTTGTACAAGTGGTGGAGCATCCTTCTCTCCATGTTTCAATGAACCCTAGCTTGGACAATGGTGGACCTTTGCTTCTCTCTACGTTCCAATAGAGTTAGCTTGGACAAGTGGTGGACCTTGGAACCAAACCCCCATGTAAAACCTATCATGGTCACTTCAAGTGGTGAGAAATAATAACCTTTAAGATATAGCCTTATAGGTTGGACAAGTTGTGGACCTTAACACCTAGATATTCTTAATATAATGACATAGAGTGGAAAACTGGTAAATGTTGAGACCAAACCACTCATGCTACTAGCAATAATAGGTTGGACAAGTGGTGGACCTTTCATGTAAACCCCCCATGTACAGATTATCCCGGGTTTAAGGTATTTCCATGGAGCCTAGCGTCTTGGAGTAAGGGTGCAACTTGCTGCTCTTCATGTTTCAATGGAGCCTATCGTGGACAAATGGTGGAGCATCCTTCTCTCCATGTTTCAATGGAGCCTAGCTTGGACAAGTGGTGGACCTTTGCTTCTCTCTATGTTTCAATAGACTTAGCTTGGACAAGTGGTGGACCTTGGAACCAAAACCCCATGTAAAACCTATCATGGTCACTCCAAGCGGTGAGAAAGAATAAACTTTAAGATATAGCCTTATGGGTTGGACAAGTGGTGGACCTTAACACCCAGATATTCTTAATATAATGACATAGAGTGGAAAAGTGGTGAATCTTGACACCAGCAAACCACTCATGCTACTAGCGATAATAGGTTGGAGAAGTGGTGGACCTTGAATGTAAAACCCCCATGTACAAAATATCGTGGGTTTAAGATATTTCCATGGAGCCTAGCATCTTGGAGACATGGTGCAGCTTGCTTCTCTTCATGTTTCACTGGAGCCTATCTTGAACAAATGGTGGAGCATCCTTCTCTCCATGTTTCAATGGACCCTATCTTGGACAAGTGGTGGACCTTTGCTTCTCTCTATGTTTCAATAGAGTTAGCTTGGACAAGTTGTAGAGCTTGGAACAAAACACCCTTGTAAAACCTATCATGGTCAATCCAAGTGGTGAAAAAGAATAACCTTTAAGATATAGCCTTATAGGTTGGACAAGTGGTGGACCTTAACACCCATATATTCTTAATATAATGAAATAGAGTGAAAAGGTGGTTAATCTTGAGACAAAACCACTCATGCTACTAGCAATAATATCTTGGAGAAGTGGTGGACCTTGAATGTAAAACCCCCATGGTTCAATAGAGTTAGCTTCGACAAATGGTGGAGCATTCTTCTCTCCATGTTTCACTGGAGCGTACCTTGGACAAGTGGTGGACCTTTGCTTCTCTCTATGAGAAGAATAGAGTTAGCTTGGATAAGTGGTGAATCTTGGAACCAAACCCCCATGTAGAACATATCATGGTCATTTAAAGTGGTCATAAAGAATACCCTTAAAGATATACCCTTATAGGTTGCACACGTGGTCGACCATAACACCCAGATCTTCTTAATATAATGACATAGAGTGGAAAAGTGGTGAATCATGAGACCAACCACTCATGCTACTAGGGATTATAGCTTGGAAAAGTGGTTGACCTTCAATTTAAACCCCACATGTGCAAAATATCATCGGTTTAAGGTATTTCGATGGATCCTAGCATATTGGAGACATGGTGCAGCTTGTTTCTCTTCATGTTTCAATGAAGCCTATCTTCGACAAATGGTGAATCATCCTTCTCTCCATGTTTCAATGGAGCCTAGCTTGGACAAGTGGTGGACCTTGGAGCCAAACTCCCATGTAAAACATATTGAGGCGGTCCGGGGCGGGCAACAAGAAGAGTGGCCTCTAGACACCCTTCAAGGATCCCGTGCTGCTCAATGGGGCTCGGGCACAACACAACACAAACCAAAACAACAAACCCACCGCCAAATTCCAACTACACAAGGGGCACCACCTAGTTTAAGAGCGAACTAGGACGCAAAAGAGGAGAATCGTTAGAGCAACCCACAAACAAGCAAGGAATTACACTAACCCTAACACCAATGGAATACTCTCACACACTAAAACACGAGAGAGAGAGAGATAGAGAGAGAGATAGAGATAGTGCTCGGGCTTCTTTGAAACGTATCGGCGATGATCAAGCAAACACAACTATATATTTAAGAAAGAGAGAGAAAGGGGGAGGGGGTGCTTGTTGCATTAATACCTTCTTACAAATCTGTCATGACAAATCAAAGTGAGATTAGTACTTGTTCAACATAGCTTGCGTAAATTTCACCACAACACATCACTAGAAAAGCCACCCGAATCACTGTCTTAAGGCCAGGGGAGTCCTCTCCACCCTGTCGCCCTCTTACAGTATGTGGGATTTATGGCTAGATTGATGACAACACCAGAGACAAGCTATCAAGAACTTAAAAAAAAAACAAGACACTTACACATCATTGTTGTCCATTACTTCACGTTGGAAGGGAGACAAAATATCCAAGATTAGTCCAAATCCACCCTCCTTGATTCAGCGAATGTTGGGCTTACACTAGTAGGAGAAATGATAGATTTCCTACTCTCAATTGAATGATCACTCTCTCTCTTACAATGGCATAGATTTCCCTTGCTAATCCCCTATTACAACACATGCGCATGCATAAGACAATGAGCTTCCACTCAAGAGCTCCTTCTAGAGAGGTTGAGCTTGGCTTCTCAAGCTATAGCATAGTGCTCTTGCTTATGGCTTCCCCCCTTTTATGCTAGCTACACCCTCCTTTTATAGCAATTTTGAAGGCTAGGGTTACTCCTCTAACCATGGTTGGGTTAGATTTTCAGCAATTTATCTAATTTCTTTTGCTTGGAATTATCAAGAAGTTGGTGGGGAAAGAGAGAGGAGAGAAATGGAGGTGATAGGACTTTTCATAGTGGGTTAGTGTTAGTAGAGTTAGTATTAATTTACAAATGGAATTGAATATTTACAATGGGAGTATCCATGTAGGATAAAAATAAGGAAGAAAAACTCTTAAGAGGTAAGAAAAGGTGGATTTCTTACAAGGTTGATGCTCCAAGTGTCTTGAGTAGGGCCAATTTTGACGCTTGTTGACGGTCCACTAGCTTTGACGGTACATTTTTTCTCCACTCTTGACCTTCCTTGAGAGACAAGGTAATTGAAGCTGAGTAATCAACCACCATGATGCTGTCTTTTAAGAGAAGAGGCTGAATTTTGTGGTTTTTTGATAGATATGGGTAATTTGGAGGAGGAAAAATGAGACTAGGTGGTCAATTTTGGAATGGAATTGTGTGTGGGAGGTATGAGTTCACCATGGTTTCTCTTATTCTTCAAGGTTGAGGAGAAGGTGAGTAGTGTGCAGAGAGGAGTGGTGAGAGAGATGGGGATGATGAGTGGAGAAGTGTGTGTGAAAGAGGAAAATGATAAAGTGGAAGAGAGAGTGTGGCTGCATAGCATGGGAAAACTGGGGTCCACTAAAAAAATCATAGCTCACAGCTGGTAGCTCCAAAAATCATGAAAACATTTGGGGTGATTATTCAGAGCATGGGCTACATTTTCTCTTTTGACCACCGCTCCAAATTCGGAATGGAGATAGGTACCAAAATTCTCACCAAAAAGCCTGTTTTTTAGGCCTGCAAAAGTCTTTTAGTGGTCCCCTCCTTTGTTGAATTTGTACAATGCATCCAAGAGTGAGCCCCTCCTTTGTCATATTATAATACAAAGCATTCAAGTTGCCCTTGACCCATGCATGGAGGAGGATTATTGGTGAAATAAGAAATATATACATGTTGGGACTAGTGTATGGACTATTCATGGACTTTAGCTCAATGAGCACATGGTGTTAGAATAATGAGTAAAAATAATAATAAAAATATGGAGGAGTTATGGATATGGAAAGATATTGGAATCATATGATATGGTCCCTCCTTGAATTATTTTGGGTGAAAGAGGAAAATGTATGCAAGTAAATAATATAATAAAAGCAACCAATGAGTAGAAATCAATCTTTTGTTTTCACGAGGGTGAGGGTGAAAATGTGGGAGTGATTTGTATAAAGGAAAAATATGAGGTTAGAGTATGTACATGTTGGCAAAAAAATAAAATTATGGTGTAAGAGGATGAAAGAAGGTGTACATAGGTTTAATAAAACACACACCTAAGTAGAAATATTTAAATAAAATAACAAAATAATTATAAAAAATCCCTATATTTAGGCCATATATACAATGAAATATTTACACACAAAGAGGCCATAATATAATTTTATTTTTTTATTTTTTTGATTTTTTTTGGCTCACCTAGCCCAGTGACTAGCTAGCTGAGGGTTTTTAAGAAGATAAGGGAAAAGTCCCGTGACTCACGCACGCCTATGTACAGTGAAATGGTGGGGATAGCCACAGTGTTTGGGTGATTTTGGTAGGGTGAGGTAACTCACTCTGGCAATTACAGATAGCCGAAAAAACGACTATCATTAGCCCTCCCCCTGGATGATGGTATATTCATGTACCATCATAGAGCATCTTTTCCAAAGAGAGTGCTTCACAGTCCTTGAGGAGATCTTCATTGTTTAGCCCCTCAGAATTTTGGCTGGAGTTACACTCATGCTTCATGTAACAATACTGACATAAGACAGCGGCCTTTGGACAGATCTTTAGTAGATCCTTTGGTAGAAGGCGACTCAAATAGGGCTTCAAGCGATACCCGTTTACTTTCCTGGAGTGCTCTTTACCATTCAAGTCCATAAGCTGATAGTAACTTGAATTGAAAGCCTTCTTGACTATGTATGGCCCTTGCCATCTTGTTTCAAACTTGGCATCAAAACGATTGTCAAGTCGATTGTCATACCTTAGCACAAGCTCTCCTTCCTTGATGCCTTTGTCCTTCAGTTTCTTGTCGTGCGTTTCTTTCGCTTGTGTGGCTTTCCTCTTGTAGCACTCATATGCTGCTTCTCTTTTCCACTCAAGCTCCACTAACGTAAGAAGTCGATCCATCCATACCTCTTGATCATCTTGTGCTCCTTTGCCATGAAGTCGCATTGTTGGAATGTTGAGCTCGATAGGCTGCAAAGCCTCTTGACCATAGACCAAGTGAAATGGTGTGAACTCCGTGGCTTCCCTATATGTGGTTCGATGTGCCCACAAGGCACCATCCAAGAAGTCATCCCATAATTTTGTCTTGTTTTGCACCATCTTTCTAATGATTCCTGCAATGACACCATTAGCCTTCTCCACCGAACCATTTGACTGTGGGTAGTATGGTGTGCTATGACGATGTAGAATGTGAAGCTCTTCACAAACTTCTGTGAGCAATCCTTTTCTAAACCCTGGACCATTATCAGAAACAATCTCCAAAGGTGTGCCAAATCTACAAAAAATGTGAGTGTAGACGAATTTGCTCACTGTCTTCTCATTTACCTTTGCCACACTTTGTGCTTCCACCCACCTAGTCATATAGTCTACAGCCACTAGAATGTAGAGTTTACCATTTTTTGTCCTAGGCAGAGGACCCATAGCATCAATGCCCCACTTTTCAAAGGGTCCATTTGCAAGCACTATTTGCCTCGGGCCATGCACCAACCTTCTATTTCCATTTATCTGACAAGTGTGACAGCTTTTACACCAATGTTGAACATCCACATGCAAACTTGGCCAAACATACCCCGAAAACAAAATCTTCTTCACAGTTAATTCTTGGGCAAAATGACCACCACATGCCTCTTCATGCAAACCTTTTAGAATGGCTGGAATTTCCTTGATAGTTGGTACTCGTCTGCACACTTGATCCTTCCCTCTTTGATAGAGGGAGCCTTCTAGGAAGAGATGTACGCTTTCCTTCTTCATGAGTCTCCTCTTCTGAGCTTTTGTGAAGTCTGGTGGAAACTCACCCTCCAAAATGTAGCCAATGATGGGAGCCAATGACTCCAATCCCAGGTACCTCGATTGCTTCACAGCAGCCGCCACCATGATGACCTGCACTTCTTTCTTTACACATGCAACGGCTTGTTGTGCAAGTAAATCAGCATCTTCATTCTGTTTCCTAGGAATATGATATAGTTGCACTTCTTCAAATTGATTAAACAATCTAGGAATGGCATGAACTTTTGTCCGTAAGCTCTCATTCTTGCATGCCCAAATGCCTAAAATTTGTTTAACAATGAGAAGTGCATCTCCCTTTACCATGAGGCGTTGTATCCCTTGGCCAATGCACATCTTCAAACCTTGAAGTAGAGTGTCATATTCTGCTTCATTGTTGCTAGCTGAACTTGGTAGATTGAACTTCTCTTTCATGACCACCTCTCCACTTGGGTTGAGCAACACTAGCCCTCCCCCTGCTTTTCCTGTGGCTCGACGAAAAGCTCCATCAAAGAACAAAGTAAAATCATTAGGAATACTTTTTGGTGGTGGCAATGGTAGGGTCTTTACTTCAGGCACCTTAATCTCCTTTTCGTGCACCCTATAAGTGAGAATCCCTGCCAATTGTGCACGCACACTATCTTCTACCTTGAAAGAGTATTGAAACACTTGCAACTCCATAATCCACTTTGAGATCCTAGTACTAAGATTCATTTGAGATGACACCCAAGGGAACAAATTTTCTGCAGTGAGAATTACAAAAGGTTTTGGTAGGAGGTAGGATCTAAACATTCTCACCACAAACATGAGAGAAAGCATCATGAGTTCTGCTTCTGTGTAGTCTCTCTCCAAAGCATTCATGACCCTACTAGCAAAGTAGATGGGTCGCATCCTTGTACTATGGGGATCTTGTTGAAGCAACACAGCACCAATTGTCTCTTTCCCAACACTAGAGCTAACAAAGAATGTGTACTCCCAACAAGGAGGCATGAGTGTTGGTAGCTCTGACAAAATGACTTTAATGCTACAAAAGTACTCTTCAAGCTCATCAGACCATACAAATTCTACTTGTTGTGTCAACTTTTTCAAAGGGTCAAGTAACTCCGAGGCTAAGTGAATGAAGCGTGACATATACTTCACCTTTTGAATGAATGAGATGACCTCCTTAAGACTCTTGGGTGATGGTAGCTCAATAAGATCCTTTGCCTTCGAAGGATCCACTTCAATGCCTTTGTAAAAAACTTTATGACCAAGCAAGATTACTTCATCCTCACCTATATGGCACTTGTCGGGGTTGAGTTGACCTCCTATGTCGTAGAGCTTCTTTAAACCTTCTTCTACCCTTTGCAGATGCAATGATTTTGAGCTATAAATACAGAAATCATCAATGAACACCCTAATTGACTTTCCAAAGAATGCTTGAAACACCATATTCATGAAACGTTGGAATGTTGCAGGAGCATTTGTCAGACCAAATGGCATGACTCTAAAAGCATAACAACCCCAAGGAGTGATAAAGGTTGTTTTCAATTGATCCTCCAGTGCAATCCCTATTTGAAAGTAACCTGAGTAACCATCGCACACAGTGTACTTCTCATGACCAGCTACCTCATTTAGTATCTCATCCTGGAATGGGAGGGGAAAGTGATCTCTCTTTGTTGCCTCATTGAGGGGACGGTAATCCACACACACCCTCCACTTGCCATTCTTCTTAGGAGTGACAACAACAGGAGAGACCCACTCTGAATTCTCCACTGGATAAATGAACCCTGCTGCTAGAAGCTTTCTTACCTCCTTGAGTAGAGCCTGCTCTTTAATGACTCCTAGCATTCGTAGCTTTTGAGCCTTAGGTGTGGCCTCTGGCTTCAACTCAATCTTGTGTTGAACAACATCTACTCCACGCACGTCGGTGTAGTCTTTCGCAAAAAGCCTAGGAAACTTCCTTAGCACACATTTGAACTCCTCTCTTTCATCCTTTGTAAGTGTTGTTGATAGCATACCTTCCAACATCCCTTCATCTTGATCACCTTCGTTCTCTTGAGGACCTACGTCCTCCAAGCCTTGACAAGAGGTCTCTTGGTTGCTTGGCTTAAAACTTACCCCCATGACTTCGATGGAAGACTCCTCTTCAGTAATGCTGCCGCTACTTTCTTCTTCTGAAGTGCTATCGGTCCAACCTTCTTCCGTCTCACTTTGAGATGATTCTTCATGGAGCTCCTCTTGGCGTTGCTCCTTCATGTCAAAGACAACCTTCTTGTGATTGTCATTCCTGCAAATTAGCTTTCCACTCTCCCAATCCTGCAAAGCTCGCATTTTCATTAGCCATGGTCTTCCTAGGATAAATGGGTAACCATTTCCCTTGGTAGACATGACATAGAAATCCACTGCCTTCTTAATGCCAAAGGCCTCCACAAAAAATTTTTTACAAATTCCTACGCACCTAGCCTTGCTATTGTTTGCCATCTTGACCCTAATTTCAGGTGTCTCATGGATGTGCATGCCTAGTTTTTGCATGAGTCCCTCTGTCATGATGCAAATTTGTGCACCCCCATCCACTAGACCTTTCCTAACCAATCTCCCTTTGATGTAACAGTCTAGCACCGGTGTAATGTCCTCATTCATTTCAGCTTGTGCAATTTTTACAACAGGCACACTCTCTTTTACCTTTCTCCTAGTGCTAACTACCCTTGTTAAATCCCTCCTAACTTGTGGACATAATGCAAGAAATTGAGGCCATGAAATATCAGGACCCTTACCTCTCATGTCTTCCAACAAGTTGTACGGAGCCATACCATGTCCAAGAGGGAAGTCTTGGAGATTGATACGACGTCGAGTCCTCTTAGCTTCCTTGGTCTCTTTTGCCTTCTTGCCTTGTCCATGGTCACTCTGTGATGTGACTCCTTCTTTCTCTTTACCTTTTCCTCGGCCACGCTTAATTCCATTGGCTTCCATGTCAACCTCATTTGAATTTGTCACCTCTACCACATGCACATTTGGATCTGGCAAAGGTGGAACTCCTTCTACCCCTTGTGGAGGTGGTCTTGGTCCATTTGGCCTTTGTAGAAGCCTTGGTTGTTGACCAGTTCCTTCACCTGCATTCATCACTAGGTAATTCAAGTTAGGCCTCCCTGGCTCCCCACGGGGCCAAGGACAATTATACATCCCATGTCCAGACTCTCCGCAATTCCAACATTGCAAGACTCTCCTAGGTCGTGGATCTCGCTCTGCAGACTTCTTTGCTTGTCCCTTTGGACCTACAGCTTGTGCAAGGTGAATTGATAGGCTGCTTAAAGATTCGTTTAACTTCTCAATTACTTCCGCCGTTACCTCAGGAAGCTCCCTCGATGTTGATGCTTGTGACTTACCTTTGGGTCTAAGACCTTCTATTGGAACCTCTCCCCTTAAGCACTTGAGTTTCCTATACTTCTCAGCAGCCCTAGTTTCAGCTGCATCAAAAGTAGCAGGTGCACCCGCCTCAACTTTTACCTTAAGGTCAGAAAAGAGTCCGGCTATGAACCTCTCCTTCTTTAAAAATTCTGCACCATCACCAGGGTTAGCAACATTTCGTATCCATAGAGCCCAAAGACGTAGAAACTCTTGCTTGTACAAGTAGTAGTCATCTAAGTCTTTTTGCTTATGAGAAACAATGTCTTGCCATAGTTTTTGAGTGTTTTGGGGATCAAAGAAGTATCTCTTAAAACGATTCAAAACTTCTGTGTAATTCCCCTTAACTTCCTCAGGCAAAGAGTCAAACCAAGTACTAGCATCTTTCCTAAGGACCACCTCAAACATTTCTACACGTTCTTGATCGGTTACTATCCTCTTGATACGGCAAGACATCTTGAAATTTGCTAAAAATAATTCTGCATCCTCTCCAGGCTCTCCAAAGAAAAGAGGATATCCAGACATTTGGCGTTGGCTCTCCATTATTATGAAAGATTACAACACGAGTTACAATAAGGGATACAATAGAGATCTAGAACCACTCGCCTGCAAATGAAGAAGTGAGAAAATACCACTCTAGGTTTTCTTCTTCAGCTATCCAAGCTTCAATAAGGTCTCGATTTGTTTGATCAAAACAAAAGGGTAGACTATTGATGAGCTCTAAGAAGGGTTGAAATTCTTCAAAGCTAAGGCGATAAACAGAAATCTCTAGAACTTCATTTTCTGGATCCAAAAGAGCAACCACGTCCCAAGTGATAAATTGCACTTGCTCTACAATTCCCAATGCACAAGCGGTTTGTATAAAAACTAGATCTTCATGCTCGTCGAAGGCCGTGAGAAAGTAGCAATTGACTAGGAGCTCCTTTCCTTCGAGTTCCACACAGTCGGAGTGAGGCAACCTTCTCACAATTTCATAAAGAACATCCTCATCGAGTCCAATCAAGTTTGCAAGATTTAAAGACTCCACTTGTGCTACAAAATTCCTGGACAAAAACTCCTTAGGATTATGGTTAAATCATTCAAAAGCATAAAGAGATTTACAATGTCTCTATGAACAAAGTGTCATAGAAAGTAGAGAAGGATGAGAATTTATACAAATTTGCAATCTTCTCTATGCTCTCTTTATTAAGACAAGCTCTGAATAGCTCCCTATCTCCTTTGTTGAAAGCGAAAGGAAGACTATTAATAAGACGCAAATGAGGGAAAAATTCACCAAATGTGAGTCTATGAAGCATGAACTCTGGCCGCAAGTTTCCTGAAGAGTCTTCCTCAATGGTGAAATGCACTCGCCAAACGCCAAATTTCACTCTATTTACCAATCTTAGGGCACACACTAGTTGGATGAATGCGCGGTCTTCCTTAGTGCCCAACAACAAGAGGAAAATGGAATCCACGCGTAGGACCTTCCGTCTTAACTTCACCACCCTCTTGTTATGAGGGAGACGCCTTACTACTTGCTCCTGCAACTCAATTGGTAATAGAGCTAGATCTCTAAGGATTGAACTTTCACTGCACACACATTCCCAGTTAGAACAAATGATCGTTTTTTTGTTTCTTGTAACAACTTGGACAAAGAAAAAACAAACATACACACTACTTTGCCGGGCTACACTTCATTTTAAAATAAAATGAACACATGTACATCAAAAGAAGTGTGGTAGTTGATGAGAGGTAGAATGACAGGGTTTGGTGATGCAAGAATTTCTCCTGCTCTTTGGGCACCAAACATGAACACCATTCGTTGTTGAAAATGGATCTTTCTACTAATTGCAACGTTTATTCTAATGTGTGGAGTAAAATGAAAGGGAAAAACCTCTATTCCTGGGCCATTATCCATGGCCTATGCATGTCCTAATGCTTAAAACAAAACAAAAATATAGACGTCCAAACTAAGGTCGTACCTAATGAGAGGCAAAATAAAAGGATTTACTGAAGCGTTTATCTCGGCCAACCTAAGAGGACCTAAAATTCTACAAATGACACGTTGAAATTGCAACTTAGTACTAACAATTATGTGTACCTTTTGCCTTACAATGGGAATGAAGGGATCATACAAAGCTTCGTGATTCATGCAAACTACTTGACTATGCTAAAGGTTGATTCTACACAAAAATACACAAGCCGTCCTCAGTGGGGGCACCAATTTGAGGCGGTCCGGGGCGGGCAACAAGAAGAGTGGCCTCTAGACACCCTTCAAGGCTCCCGTGCTGCTCAATGGGGTTGGGGCACAACACAACACAAACCAAAACAACAAACCCACGGCCAAATTCCAACTACACAAGGGGCACCACCTAGTTTAAGAGCGAACTAGGACGCAAAAGAGGAGAATCGTTAGAGCAACCCACAAACAAGCAAGGAATTACACTAACCCTAACACCAATGGAATACTCTCACACACTAAAACACGAGAGAGAGAGATAGAGATAGTGCTCGGGTTGCTTTGAAACGTATCGGCGATGATCAAGCAAACACAACTATATATTTAAGAAAGAGAGAGAAAGGGGGAGGGGGTGCTTGTTGCATTAATACCTTCTTACAAATCTGTCATGACAAATCAAAGTGAGATTAGTACTTGTTCAACATAGCTTGCGTAAATTTCACCACAACACATCACTAGAAAAGCCACCCCAATCACTGTCTTAAGGCCAGGGGAGTCCTCTCCACCCTGTCGCCCTCTTACAGTATGTGGGATTTATGGCTAGATTGATGACAACACCAGAGACAAGCTATCAAGAACTTAAAAAAAAAACAAGACACTTACACATCATTGTTGTCCATTACTTCACGTT
This sequence comes from Adiantum capillus-veneris, assembly GCF_014529385.1. NCBI lineage: Eukaryota > Viridiplantae > Streptophyta > Polypodiopsida > Polypodiales > Pteridaceae > Adiantum > Adiantum capillus-veneris. Next base: position 93,080,254 of record NC_140944.1, on the reverse strand, counting down.
GGAAGGGAGACAAAATATCCAAGATTAGTCCAAATCCATCCTCCTTGATTCAGCGAATGTTGGGCTTACACTAGTAGGAGAAATGATAGATTTCCTACTCTCAATTGAATGATCACTCTCTCTCTTACAATGTCATAGATTTCCCTTGCTAATCCCCTATTACAACACATGCGCATGCATAAGACAATGAGCTTCCACTCAAGAGCTCCTTCTAGAGAGGTTGATGAGCTTGGCTTCTCAAGCTATAGCATAGTGCTCTTGCTTATGGCTTCCCCCCTTTTATGCTAGCTACACCCTCCTTTTATAGCAATTTTGAAGGCTAGGGTTACTCCTCTAACCATGGTTGGGTTAGATTTTCAGCAATTTATCTAATTTCTTTTGCTTGGAATTATCAAGAAGTTGGTGGGGAAAGAGAGAGGAGAGAAATGGAGGTGATAGGACTTTTCATAGTGGGTTAGTGTTAGTAGAGTTAGTATTAATTTACAAATGGAATTGAATATTTACAATGGGAGTATCCATGTAGGATAAAAATAAGGAAGAAAAACTCTTAAGAGGTAAGAAAAGGTGGATTTCTTACAAGGTTGATGCTCCAAGTGTCTTGAGTAGGGCCAATTTTGACGCTTGTTGACGGTCCACTAGCTTTGACGGTACATTTTTTCTCCACTCTTGACCTTCCTTGAGAGACAAGGTAATTGAAGCTGAGTAATCAACCACCATGATGCTGTCTTTTAAGAGAAGAGGCTGAATTTTGTGGTTTTTTGATAGATATGGGTAATTTGGAGGAGGAAAAATGAGACTAGGTGGTCAATTTTGGAATGGAATTGTGTGTGGGAGGTATGAGTTCACCATGGTTTCTCTTATTCTTCAAAGTTGAGGAGAAGGTGAGTAGTGTGCAGAGAGGAGTGGTGAGAGAGATGGGGATGATGAGTGGAGAAGTGTGTGTGAAAGAGGAAAATGATAAAGTGGAAGAGAGAGTGTGGCTGCATAGCATGGGAAAACTGGGGTCCACTAAAAAAATCATAGCTCACAGCTGGTAGCTCCAAAAATCATGAAAACATTTGGGGTGATTATTCAGAGCGTGGGCTACATTTTCTCTTTTGACCACCGCTCCAAATTTGGAGTGGAGATAGGTGCCAAAATTCTCACCAAAAAGCCTGTTTTTTAGGCCTGCAAAAGTCTTTTAGTGGTCCCCTCCTTTGTTGAATTTGTACAATGCATCCAAGAGTGAGCCCCTCCTTTGTCATATTATAATACAAAGCATTCAAGTTGCCCTTGACCCATGCATGGAGGAGGATTATTGGTGAAATAAGAAATATATACATGGTGGGACTAGTGTATGGACTATTCATGGACTTTAGCTCAATGAGCACATGGTGTTAGAATAATGAGTAAAAATAATAATAAAAATATGGAGGAGTTATGGATATGGAAAGATATTGGAATCATATGATATGGTCCCTCCTTGAATTATTTTGGGTGAAAGAGGAAAATGTATGCAAGTAAATAATATAATAAAAGTAACCAATGAGTAGAAATCAATTTTTTGTTTTCACGAGGGTGAGGGTGAAAATGTGGGAGTGATTTGTATAAAGGAAAAATATGAGGTTAGAGTATGTACATATTGGCAAAAAAATAAAATTATGGTGTAAGAGGATGAAAGAAGGTGTACATAGGTTTAATAAAACACACACCTAAGTAGAAATATTTAAATAAAATACCAAAATAATTATAAAAAATCCCTATATTTAGGCCATATATACAATGAAATATTTACACACAAAGAGGCCATAATATACTTTTATTTTTTTATTTTTTTTGGCTCACCTAGCCCAGTGACTAGCTAGCTGAGGGTTTTTAAGAAGATAAGGGAAAAGTCCCGTGACTCACGCATGCCTATGTACAGTGAAATGGTAGGGATAGCCACAGTGTTTGGGTGATTTTGGTAGGGTGAGGTAACTCACTGTGGCAATTACAGATAGCCGAAAAAACGGCTATCAATATCATGGTCATTCCAAGTGGTGAGAAAGAATACCCTTTAAGATATAGCCTTATAGGCTGGACAAGTGGTCGACCTTAAAACCCAGATCTTCTTAATATAATGACATAAAGTGGAAAAGTGGTGAATCTTGACACCAAACCACTCATGCTATTAAGGATAAAATGTTGGACAAGTGGTGGACCTTGAATGTAAACCCCCCATGTACAGAATATCGTGGGTTTAAGATATTTCCATGGCGCCTAGCATCTTGGAGACATGGTGCAGCTTGCTTCTCTTCATGTTTCAATGGAGTCTCTATCTTGGACAAATGGTGGAGTATCCTTCTCTCCATGTTTCAATGGAGCCTAGCTTGGACAAGTGGTGGACCTTTCCTTCTCTGTATGTTTCAATAGAATTAGCTTGGACAAGTGGTGGACCTTGGAACCAAACCCCCATGTAAAACCTATCATGGTCACTCCAAGTGGTGAGAAAGAATAACCTTTAACATAAAGCCTTATAGGTTGGACAAGTGGTGGACCTTAACACCCAGATATTTTTAATATAATGACATAGAGTGAAAATGTGGTGAATCTTGACACCAAACCACTCACACTACAAGAGGCTCTTCATATTAGCGACGCTCACACAACGACGCTCCAAAAAAAATTTCCCGGCGTCGCTATGAGCATCGCAATTTTACAAAGAAATTTGCGACGCTCATAGCGATGCTTATAGCGACGCTCATAGCGACGACGGCTGGGGTAAAAAAATAACCGAGCGCGCCCAAAAACTCAGATCTCAGATCTGAGTTTTTCGGCGCACTCAAGCAAGGAGCAGGTAACGCTCTCCCTCACTCACTCTCTCTCTCTCTCTCTCTCTCTCTCTCTCTCTCTCTCTCTCTTTTTCTTCTCCACACACACACACACACACACACACACACGAGGAGAGGAAGGAGAGCCAGGTATGCTCCTTCCCTCTCCTCATTCTCATGTTCCCTTCCCCTCTTTCTCTCTCCCTCTCTCTCTCTCTCACACACACACATACACACACACACATAGTGTTTTTGAGAGAGAGAGAGAGAGAGAGAGAGAGAGAGTACAAACAAAAACAAAAACGCGCACACACACATACATAAACAAAGAATGCACACACACATTGAGAGAGAAAAAGAGAGAGAGAGAGCATGCATAAACAAAAAACGCACGCATTGAGAGAGGAAAAGAGAGAGAGAACATGCATAAACAAAAAACGCACACATTGAGAGAGGAAAAGAGAGAGAAAACATGCATACGATCCAAAAAAACGCAAAGACATTGAGAGAGAAAGAGAGAGAAACTAATTTAACGTCGTAGGAAACTAATTAAAATCTATTATTCAAGAGGGAAATGGCATAATCAATCTATCATACTTGGCATGGGTGATAGAAAGGTTATACCATTTATCTCTTTTTATTGGCACACACATCCACACACGCGCACACACACAAGAAGAAGAGAGTTATAACGTCGTAGGAAACTATCTTAAAAGACGTTAAAGATTAAGTTATATATAGACTTACATTAAATTAGATTTAGGTTTATTTTTAACTAGATTTATGTTTATTTAAGCTAGATTTAGATTTACGTTATATTAGATTAGATTTAGGTCTCCATAGACTACGATGCCTGCATGAAGCGGGTGAAGAAAGCCCTCAATGGAATATAGGGTATTGCTGCCTTCACTCATGGTGGGCTCCGTCGATCCAAAAGTACTGGTGAAATGTCTTCAGAAGATAGGGAAGAAGGTGGATCTTCAGGGCGGCAAGAGTCAATACATCCCCGACACAATGACCATCTAGACAACCTCTAGTCATTAGACTTACGTTAAATTAGATTTAGCTTTATTTTTAGTTAGATTTACGTTTATTTAGATTTACGCTTATTTACGTTAGATCGAGTCCACGCAAGAATTACTTACGGTTTAGGGTTTAGAGTTAGACGAACAGTGAAAAGATCTACTGTGAAAAGATGTTAAGATGAAGTGAAGTGCTACAGCTAGAGAAGAGGCAAAGGGGTTTTGTCCACTACATGCAGTATCATGTAGACGTGGGTGTGTAGATTTCCTGTACCCACAAATATAGGTATTGACCAATAAAGACGAGATTATAACCCGGTGGTTCTAATCTCCGTGCACCTCTAGACCGAGGTGTGCGGGGATTGGACATGACTAGAGAATGTGAGGTAAAGAGAGAGAGAGAGAGAGAGAGAGAGAGAGAGAGAGATAAGACGAAGAATGCCAATAGAATATTAAATTTGTTTTCCAAGTTATAAGTTTTTTATCCTCATTATGAGTAGCGACGAGGATGTGGGACCGTCCAACCGAAACACCTATCTCTCAACGAGGGTCTTATGTCCTTGTAATCAATGCAAGCATGCTGTGCGACGGACAAGACATGTTTCTTTGCAGCACGTTCGACGTGCAATGGTTCAAGATAATCATGGAGGGTCGCAACGCTACTGTGCGTAGAGGAGAGTCTTGTTTTCTTGAGGTGGATTCTACTAAGAAATGGACTGACCTAAGAGACACTTTCGTACTACCCGAGCATTGTGAACAAGTAAGTATGTAAATAGTTAACATCCCCCTTTTACAAGTTTTGTGCTTGAAAGCTCTCATGTAAGTTATGTGGCTCTGGCAGGTAATATTTCATCCTACAAAGTCTACATCAAACTGGTGGTACGTCATAGAGGTAGCCCCTCGTAGTGCAAGGACGTATGAAGGCTACCATGTGCCAATCACAACGACATCAATGGAGGAGATCAGAGAAGATGCTCAATCAGAAGCCGATGCGGTGGTGCCAGACGAGCATCAAGATGCTACTACTCTATATGGGGTGCATGCAGAGGAGCTACAAAATGAAACAGAGGATATGTGTTTAAACGGAGAGCTCTATATAGATATAGGAAGTTATGCTGAGTTATGCGAGGATGAGAGAGAGATCTCTTAAAGCCACAAATATTGTATTTGAACAATTTTGCTCCGTGTTGTAAAAGCTCAGGCTCTCTAAGTACCTTCCATGGTGTATAATGCTCTTTTCTACTCGCGCTCACATCTTTTGATTGAAAATTCTGAGTTTTCGACTTGCCTCTTCTATCACTCGATTCATTGCGCCATTGTATTTATATGCGTCATTACGTCATTGTATTTAATGGTCTTTGCGTCATTGTCTACTCTATTCATTGTATTTAATGGTCTTTGCGTCATTGTCTACTCTATTCATTCAATATTAAGTTTAAATATTCGTGTGTTTAATGCAGGTATGGATGATGAGGAGTTTCTTCTTCTTTGTCACCGCAGCAGAGACAGTGGTACGTGGAGCGTCATCGCTCTGGCGCATCATCGCGCGTTCCTACTCCATCCGCATCTCCCTCTCTTTCGGAGCATTCGGCGCGCTCCGAAGCTTCGGCGTCGACGAGACGAGCTTCACACTCGTCTAGACACCGGCGCTCTAGTGGTGGCGGTGGCGGTTGTTGTGGGGATTCCGCCACCGATGCCTCCATACCGCCTCGTGTTCGACGAGGCTCTTTACCCTCCCCTTCGTTGCCCGCCCCCACACCAGCCACAGCATCGCCATCTACGCCAGGTTTTGCACGGCTGACTGTTCCTAGAAGCTACACACCTCTACCTACTCCGCCAGGAGCCACCCCACTCGACACTCCTCGCTTCGGGGCCCAGACGCCGGTGGAGACACCTGACGTCCGTACCCCCATCGACACGCCGCTAGAGACCCCTGTCGGGACACCCAGGTTCACGCGTCACCGGCCAGAGGGCTTGCCTTACTCCGTCGACATCAGCGGCAGCATCATCATGGATGATGACGGCAAGAAGGTGATCTCGCGCATGCGTGGTCTTTGCTCTCAGCTCTTTAGACACTACATACTAAACAAATGGAGTGAAGTACCAAGTGATTTAAAAAACAGAGTCATCAGCATACTTCATGATATGTTTCCTGTTCCAACACGGGATCAACGCTTCAATGAAGACCTGATGAAGATTCGAATGCGCGAATACTGCAAACACAAGCGTTCCGAAGTGCAAAAAGCAATCAAGAATGGGTGGAACAGGCCAGATTGGCTGGCCAAAGAAGATTGGAAGAATGCGAAGAAAGCAGCGTGCGAGAATCCCGACAAGTGGAAGCAACAAAAGGATGCAGCCACAGTGCGAGTAGAGGCAGGGAGCTCGCACCACTTGGGGAGCGGTGGATGGGCATCATTTGAGGCGGATTTTGTAAGTGTTTTCACATTGCTCTTTATGCATGTTCGATAGTTTAGGGTTTATGAGTTTTTTAGTTCTAACATAATGAAATCTTTGTATGTTTTGACAGTGGTCGATGACAGGACGTGATCCCACACCGTACGAGCGCGACTACGCAGGCAGGAAGGGCTTAAACGCCCTGATGGACATTCTCAGTTCTTGCGGCGGCATGGTTAGTATTAGGTTTTACTTTTTTTTTATTTTTTGTATTGTTTTATAAATGTCGTTATATGTTTATACTTACTGAAAGCTGTCTTATTGTCTTTTTTTGCAGAATCCGACAGATACGCCGCTTGGACGCGATGAGACGTCTGACTAGACGACGTCAGTTTAGCCGTAGCTAGATAGCATTAGTTTAGGGTTTCTCATAGCTTATGTATCATGAGACGGATTTTATACGTCTCTTTGAACCATGTATATTATTCCATTTGTCACCGCAGTTCCTTTTGCCAATCAATTCTTTATGCCTATGATGTTGTACAATTGTCATTATTATATTTTCCAATCAATTCATTTTGCTTATGATGTGTACAATTGTTAATTTTGCAAACAATGTGTCTTGTGGGTGACTATTTTGGGTCTATTATCTATCTTTGCACTTATTTTAAAAAGTGAATCAAGTACAATATGGTTGATGGGTGGCAGGGCATTCAATGTCCTTCCACCAAAAAAAAAATCTCTCGGGCGTCGCTATAAGCGTCGCTATTTATGGCTCTGTAGCGTCGCTATAGTCTTCTGTGTAAACGTCGCTATAGGCGTCGCTATATGCGTCGCTATATAGCGACGCTCTCGTAGCGACGGTTTTAGCGACACCGGGGGTTATAAAAACCCAGTGTATTTCCGTCGCTAACAGCGTCACAAGGGCACACAACCTCTTGTAGTGTCATGCTACTAGCGATAATAGGTTGGACGAGTGGTGGACCTTGAATGTAAACCCCTCATGTACAAAACATCGTGGGTTTAAGGTATTTCCATGGAACCTAACATCTTAAAGACATGGTGCATCTTGCTTCTCTTCATGTTTCAACGGAGCCTATCTTGGACAAATGGTGAATCATCCTTCTCTGCATGTTTCAATGGACCCTAGCTTGGACAAGTGGTGGACCTTTGCTTCTCTGTATGTTTCAATAGAGTTAGCTTGGACAAGTGGTGGACTTTGGAACCAAACCCCCATGTAAAACCTATCATGGTCACTCCAAGTGGTGAGAAAGAATAACCTTTAAGATATAGCCTTATAGGTTGGACAAGTGGTGGACCTTAACACCCATATATTCTTAATATAATGACATAGAGTGAAAAAGTGGTGAATCTTGAGACAAAGCCACTCAATCTACTAGCAATAATATCTTCGACAAGTTGTGGACCTTGAATGTAAAACCCCCATGTTTCAATAGAGTTAGCTTTGACAAATGGTGGAGCATCCTTCTCTCCATGTTTCAATGGAACCTACCTTGGAGGAGTGGTGGACCTTTGCTTCTCTCTATGAAAAGAATAGAGTTAGCTTCGATAAGTGGTGGACCTTGGAAGCAAAACCCCATGTAAAACATATCATGGTCATTTCAAGTGGTGATAAAGAATACCCAGATCTTCTTAATATAATGACATAGAGTGGAAACGTGGTGAATCTTGAGACCAAACCACTCATGCTACTAGGGATTATAGCGTGGACAAGTGGTTGACCTTGAATTTAAACCCCACATGTACAAAATATCATGGGTTTAAGATATTTCAATGGATCCTAGAATCTTGGAGACATGGTGCAGCTTGCGTCTCTTCATGTTTCAATGAAGCCTATCTTTGACAAATGGTGAATCATCCTTCTCTCCATGTTTCAGTGGAGCCTAGCTTGGACAAGTGGTGGACCTTTGCTTCTCTCTATGCTTCCATAGAGTTGGCTTGAACAAGTGGTGGACCTTGGAACCAAACTCCCATGTAAAACATATCATGGTCATTCCAAGTGGTGAAAAAGAATACCCTTTAAGATATATCCTTATAGGTTGGACAAGTGGTCGAGCTGAAAACTCAGATCTTCTTAATATAGTGACATAGAGTGGAAAGTAGTGAATCTTGACACCAAAACACTCATGCTACTAAGGATAATAGGTTGGACAAGTGGTGGACCTTGAATGTAAACCCCCCATGTACGAAATATCGTGGGTTTAAGGTATTTCCATGGAGCCTAGCATCTTGGAGACATGGTGCAAATTTCTTCTCTTCATGTTTCAATGGAGTCGATCTTGGACAAATGGTGGAGCATCCTGCTCTCCATGTTTCAATGGAGCCTAGCATGGACAAGTGGTGGACCTTTGCTTCTCTCTATGTTTCAATAGAGTTAGCTTGGACAAGTAGTGGACCTTGGAACCAAACCCCCATGTAAAACCTATCATGGTCACTCCAGTGGTGAGAAACAATAACCTTTAAGATATAGCCTTATAGGTTGGACAAGTGGTGTACCTTAACACCTAGATATTCTTAATATAATGACATAGAGTAGAAAAGTGGTGAATCTTGAGACCCAACCACTCATGCTACTAGCGATAATAGGTTGGACAAGTGGTGGTGGACCTTGAATGTAAACCCCCCATGTATGAAATATCGTGGTTTTAAGGTATTTCCATGGAGCCTAGCATCTTGGAGACATGGTGCAGCTTGCTTCTCTTCATATTTCAATGGAGTCTATCTTGGACAAATGGTAGACCATCCTTCTCTCCATGTTTCAATGGATCCTAGCTTTGACAAGTGGTGGACCTTTCCTTCTCTCTATGTTTCAATAGAATTAGCTTGGAAGGGTGGTGGACCTTGGAACCAAACCCCCATGTAAAACCTATCATGGTCACTCCAAGTGGTGAGAAAGAATAACCTTTAACATAAAGCCTTATAGTTTGGACAAGTGGTGGACCTTAACACACATATATTCTTAATATAATGACATAGAGTGAAAATGTGGTGAATCTTGACACCAAACCACTCATGCTACTAGCGATAATAGGTTGGACGAGTGGTGGACCTTGAATGTAAACCCCCCATGTACAAAATATCCTGGGTTTAAGGTATTTCCATGGAGCCTAACATCTTCTAAACATGGTGCAGCTTGCTTCTCTTCATGTTTCAATGGAGCCTATCTTGGACAAATGGTGAATCATCCTTCTCTCCATGTTTCCATGGACCCTAGCTTGGACAAGTGGTGGACCGTTGCTTCTCTCTATGTTTCAATAGAGTTATCTTGGACAAGTGGTGGACCTTGGAACCAAACCCCCATGTAAAACCTATCATGGTCACTCCAAGTGGTGAGAAAGAATAACATTTAAGATATAGCCTTATAGGTTGGACAAGTGGTGGACCTTAACACCCATATATTCTTAATATAATAACATAGAGTGAAAAAGTGGTGAATCTTGAGACAAAACCACTCATTCTACTTTAAATAATAGCTTGGACAAGTGGTGGACCTTGAATGTAAAACCCCCATGTTTCAATAGAATTAGCTTTGAAAAATGGTGGAGCATCCTTCTCTCCATGTTTCAAAGGAGCTTACCTTGGAGAAGTGGTGGACCTTTGCTTCTCTCTATGAGAAGAACAGAGTTAGCTTGGATAAGTGGTGAACCTTGGAACCAAACCCCCATGTAAAACATATCATGGTCATTTCAAGTGGGGATAAAGAAGAACCTTAAAGATATACCCTTATAGGTTGGACAATTGGTCGACCTTAACACCCAGATCTTCTTAATATAATCACATAGAGTGCAAAAGTGGTGAATCTTCAGACCAAACCACTCATGCTACTAGGGATTATAGCGTGGACAAGTGGTTGACCTTGAATTTAAACCCCACATGTACAAAATATCATGGGTTTAAGATATTTCAATGGATCCTAGAATCTTGGAGACATGGTGCAGCTTGCGTCTCCTCATGTTTCAATGAAGCCTATCTTCGACAAATGGTGAATCATCCTTCTCTCCATGTTTCAGTGGAGCCTAGCTTGTACAAGTGGCGGACCTTTGCTTCTCTCTATGATTCCATAGAGTTAGCTTGAACAAGTGGTGGACCTTGGAACTAAACTCCCATGTAAAACATATCATGGTCATTCCAAGTGGTGAGAAAGATTACCCTTTAGGATATATCCTTATAGGTTGGACAAGTGGTCGACCTGAAAACTGAGATCTTCTTAATATAATGACATAGAGTGGAAAAGTGGTGAATCTTGACACCAAAACACTCATGCTACTAAGGATAATAGGTTGGACAAATGGTGGACCTTGAATGTAAACCCCCCATGTACGAAATATCGTGGGTTTAAGGTATTTCCATGGAGCCTAGCATCTTGGAGACATGGTGCAGCTTGCTTCTCTTCATGTTTCAATGGAGTCTAACTTGGACAAATGGTGGAGCATCCTTCTCTCCATGTTTCAATGAAGCCTACCTTGGACAAGTGGTGGACCTTTGCTTCTCTCTATGCTTCCATAGAATTAGCTTGGACAAGTGGTGGACCTTGGAACCAAACCTCCATGTAAAACATATCATGGTCATTCCAAGTGGTGAGAAAGAATACCCTTTAAGATATATCCTTATAGGTTGGACAAGTGGTCGACCTGAAAACCAAGATCTTCTTAATATAATGACATAGAGTGGAAAAGTGGTGAATCTTGACACCAAAACACTCATGCTACTAGGGATAATAGGTTTGACAAGTGGTGGACCTTGAATGTAAACCCCCCATGTACGAAATATAGTGGGTTTAAGGTATTTCCATGGAGCCTAGCATCTTAGAGACATGGTGCAACTTGCTTCTCTTCACGTTTCAATGTAGTCTATCTTGGACAAATGGTGGAGCATCCTTCTCTCCATGTTTCAATGGAGCCTAGCTTGGACAAGTGGTGGACCTTTGCTTCTCTGTATGTTTCAATAGAGTTAGCTTAGCCAAGTAGTGGACCTTGGAACCAAACCCCCATGTAAAACCTATCATGGTCACTCGAGTGGTGAGAAAGAATAACCTTTAAGATATAGCCTTATAGGTTGGACAAGTGGTGGACCTTAACACCTAGATATTCTTAATATAATGACATAGAGTGGAAAAGTGGTGAATCTTGAGACCAAACCACTCATGCTACTAGCGGTAATAGGTTGGACAAGTGGTGGACCTTGAATGTAAAGCCCCCATGTACGAAATATCGTGGGTTTAAGGTATTTCCATGGAGCCTAGCATCTTGGAGACATGGTGCAGCTTGCTTCTCTTCATGTTTCAATGGAGTCTATCTTGGACAAATTGTAGAGCATCCTTCTCTCCATGTTTCAATGGAGCCTAGCTTGGACAAGTGGTGGACCTTTCCTTCTCTCTATGTTTCAATAGAATTAGCTTGGACAAGTGGTGGACCTTGGAACCAAACCCCCATGTAAAACCTATCATGGTCACTCCAAGTGGTGAGAAAGAATAACCTTTAACATAAAGCCTTATAGGTTGGACAAGTGGTGGACCTTAACACCCAGATATTCTTATTATAATGACATAGAGTGAAAAAGTGGCGAATCTTGACACCAAACCACTCATGCTACTAGCGATAATAGGTTGGACACTAAGTGTGGGAACTGAGAAAATAGAGAGAAGACCAGAAAAAACGTGGAGAGAAGAGGAGAAACAGCCATAACTGTGTTTTTGCTGTTTTTGGAGCCTATTTTGGCCATAAACTGCTCATCCGAGGTCAGGGACTTGAGCACTTTGACATTGTAGACTGGGCTTTTGGGCCGTTCCGGACACGATGGTGCTATCCACTTTGTCAAATTCCTCATCTTTTTTTTGTTGTTTTTCCTGTGTAAGTTTCTTCTATTAGCGAAGCTTCTGCTCAAATTTGTGATTGTATCTCGCATATTTTATCCATATTTTGTGAGCTATTTTCCCCAATGGTGTTGGCCCAAGCTCAATTGTATCTAAACATCAGAAATTATTATCTTTTGCGCCGAGTTTTTGGTTGTGTGTGTGTGTATCTGTGTGTGTGTGTGTGTGTGTGTGTGTGTGTGTATCTCTGTTTTTGGTTGTGTGTGTGTGTGTATCTCTGTGTGGAGTGGATAAATGGATAGTCTCTCTCCTCTCACTCCATCGGTGTGTTCCCTGTCTCGGCCAGGTGGGTTGTATAAGCCGAGTGGTGCCCCATAGTGTGTGTGTATCTCATCCCAAGAGTGTGTGTCAGGTTATTATAGAGGCGTTCTGTGTGTTTCTATCCTGCTCACACCGTGATCTAACGGTGAGAATCTCATCGTGCCTTTGGCTAACCGGTCTAACACCCACGGTTGGATGTCTCAGCATCGGATAAAAGCTTATTTATTAATAGGCCTCAGTAGTCCTAGGATAGAAACCCACCCCAGCTTTTAAATGGGCTCTTTACCCTACATGTCTTTCTCTCCCAACCACGATGTGGACTCTCTATTGCGACGCTCATTTCAACCATTTTTGAGCATCAAGAGTCACTGATGACCTCCACTCACACCACGTGACGTGTTCATTTGGTCCCATAGGTCATATTTGACCTCCGAGGACGATAATAGAACTATCTCTCTCTCTCTCTCTCTCTCTCTCTCTCTCTCTCCTCTATTTTTTAAAAAAAATTCACATGAAATTGCCATCCTTAGAAGTGGGTCTACCTACTCCAATAGTCACATATGCAGCAACAAAGAACTTGCACACTCCTGCAAATTTAGAAGAAAACCTACCAACTAGGGTTCCACTCTTGCATCTAGGGGTTCCACTCTCACACTCTCACTCACTCAATTGCAAACTTGTGCATAGCTAGTAGAATACGTAGCAACAAGGATTCCTCTCTCTCTCTCTCTCTCTCTCTCTCTCTCTCTCTCTCTCTCTCTCTCTCTCTCTCTCTCTCTCTCTATCTTTCGTTTTTGTTTTGTCCATATGGACAAAATTTAGTCAAAGTGTATCTCTTTTCTTCTTAAGTGAAATTTTGCCCCCCGCCTTCCGTATGTCTTTCTTTGCTTCCAATATTTAATTTTGTCCACTTGATCAATCCTTAGAGAGGATGTTTCCCCTCTCTTCCCCTAAGTGAGTGAGTTTCTCTCTCTCTCTCTTTCTCTCTCTCTCTCTCTCTCTCTCTCTCTCTCTCTCTCTCTCTCTCTCTCTCTCTCTCTCTCTCTCTCTCTCTCAGTGCAGCCGTTTTTTGACCTAGTAGACAGCAGTCCACTCTTTTAATCATAACTTCTTCATCCGAACTCTGATTTGGGTGATCTATAGCCTCAATCGAATAGCACGAAGTCCTCTACGCATTGATGTAAAGACAAAAATTTTCAGAGTTATGGAAGGCGTTTCTGTAGCAGCATTTCCGAAGTGAACAGGTTCAACAAAATTGATTCTCATCTCCTATTTTACATACAATGTCTTCCGGCACTCGCAAGGGTTCTTCTTCTTCAACAAGGTCCACAACCATTGTGGAAAATGATCCAAAATCTGCTAAGTGTGGAGATAGCAACACAACCACCCAACCAACGACATTGGAAACCATGATCATGGCGTACTTGGTATCATTATAAGAGACCGTAAACAAACAAGGCGAAGACTTACGAGCACTTGCAATGGAGAATGGCACACTAAGGGTACTTGTGGTTGAGAATGAGAATCTCAAGAGGACACTTGAGATGCAAACAACATGTTTGATGCAACTTGAAGAGGAAGTCAAGGAATGTAAACGCTCTCTTGTGGACTTGAATGCTTTGAAGGAGCGGAAGATTTTGTATCAATTGTGAAAGATGACAAGTACAAACGTTATGTATGGCTGAAAATTATGACACCAAAAAGAGCACCCATTTTTGTAGCCGGTTGCTACATTCCTCATCATGATTCTCCCTTTTATGCTTGTATGGATAGAGATCAACCATTTTCTGATTTGGAAGAGGACATTGCTTATTTCAAAGGTGAAGGTGATGTTATTGTATTTGGGGATATGAATGCTCGCACAAAAACATTGCAACATGATACTCAACAATTTGATATGCCATACATTTCAAGGGAGTTGGAGAAAGTTCACTTGTATGATCGTACTTCAATGGATGAGAAAGAGCCGGATCACTATGGAAAGTTACTTTTACACATGTGTAATAGCACGGGTATGCTCATTGCCAATGGTGTATCTTTGTGGAGTGGAACCAATGGATTTACATGTAGAAGACATAATGGGGATAGTGTGATTGACTATATGCTACTCTCTAAATCCATCATGTATCGCATAAAGAGTTTTATGTTTGGTCAATGGACTCGGGAATCCGACCATCGCACCTTATGTATTGACCTTTCATGTGGAGAAGCAACTAAGCATGATAATCTCAGCCAAAGGAAAGAGAAGTTATCACTATGTATGGATTTCAAACGGGCACCAATGTACATTGAAATGGTTGAGCAAAAATTATGGATGACAAAGCTTCAATGTGATGCACCATTGGAAACTAAATGGGAAGCTTTCAAGAAAGCTATTTGTTCTTGTGCGGAAGAATGCTTTGCCATAAAGCATCTCCATGGTATCAACAAAGATAGATCACGCAAAAGGTGGTTTGATAAAGAATGTCAAGATGCTCGAAAGTCCTTGATAAAGCTTGATGCAACTATGGACAAAGACAACTATCAAAGTCATTTGCATACATACAAGGCATTGATTCAAAAGAAGAGAAGAAGATGGGAAGTAAAGCAACAAGAATTTCAAGTCCAAGAAAAGGCACATGCATGTGGAAGATTTTGGAGAAACTTGAGAGGAAAGCGGATTGAGAATTTTGGTAACTTGAGTCTAGTGGATATGTACACACATTGTAGGCAATTATATGAGCAAGAAAATACTGAAAAAATACCATTTTATGGTTCACTCCCATGTATGCTGTCTTTTTTTACTGTTGAGGATGTATGCGGTGGGCTTGAAAAGTTGGCCACTCGCAAAGCGGGAGATCTTCAAGGTATCAAGCCGGAGATGATCAAATGGACGGGAGATTTTACCCATGAGTGGATGTGTGATATGTTCAACCTTGCACTTCAACATGGTATGCCTTATGATTGGAGTACTAATTGGGTTAAGCCTTTGCATAAAGGAGGGGATGTAAAGAATGTAAGCAACCACCGGACTATAATGATTGGGTCTCTTATGGCAAAGTTATTTGGGTGCATAATGGAGATGAAATTGAGTGATTGGGCTAAAGAGAATGACAAGCGTGCAAAGGGACAAGCGGGTTTTCGTCGATGCCATAGCACCATTGATCATCTTGTCACTCTTCGTGTTCTCATGGAGGAAAGTCGGTTGAAAGGCAAGCGATTGTATTGTTGTTTTGTGGAGAAGGATGGAAGCACTCCAAGTGCCAAGTGAGTTTATGCTTGCGGTTTCTCGAATCTATGAGAAGGTGATTTGTCAATTGCGCATGGGAAGAGAAATTTCAGAAATTTTTGTAAGCACTATTGGGGTTAAACAAGGATGTCCATTGTCACCAACTCTCTTTGGTCTATGCATCGATCAATTGGAACAAATGGTACTTGACTTTATGCAAGAAGAAGGCATTGAAGAGGTCACTATTTGCAATGCGGTAATCATGCTTTTGTTGTATGCGGATGATGTAGTGCTTCTAGCACACACTTTAGAAGATGCACAAAAGCTTATGGTTGTCCTTGAGAACTTTTGCTTGCATAGTGGGCTGATTGTAAATGAATCCAAAACAAAGGTTATGCTTGTGAAAACCAACCATAAGGAGAAGCCATGCATTGTGTACAACAACGAGACACTTGAAGTTGTTGAGAGCTTTAAGTACCTTGGCCTTGAGGTTCCATCCAATCACAAGTGGCATGAATGTGCTATGCGTCGTTTGGAAGCGGGAAAGAGAGCATATTATGCATTTGAGAATATGTGTAATGCGGGAAACATCAAGTGTTGGGTTCTCAAGAAGTATCTTTTTGATGCATTGGTGACACCGGTTCTTCTTTATGGAGTTGAAGTGTGGGGTGGGAGCATCTCAAAGTCTACTTGGAAAGAGTTTGAGAATGTCCAAAAGCGTTTTCTTACAAACTTTCTCCAAGTTAAGACACAAACACCATATATGCTCCTACTTCTTGAGTCGGGATCTCTTCCAATTGAGGTTATGGGCAGGAAAGGGTTGTGGAGTACATGATAAAGATGCGTCAAAACCCCTCACATCGACTTCCTACAATTGCATGGGAAGCAAGCAAAAAAGTTCAAAAGACGCATAAAAGCAAGATCTTGAGCACGGGATGGATGCAAGACATAAAGAAGTGGTTTGGGAGATGGGATGCATTACACTTGCTACATGATGCTTCAATTGACTCTCAAGTGAATGAAGCTTTTCTACAACGCCAATGTATTACGGCTTGGGAGAAATCCGGTGGGTCACGCTTCATACATTACACCACCTATATTGCCCCCAACTACAAAACCATGTTCTTCGCTGAGAGAGGAAACCGTACTCACACTTACATGCTTGAGCCTATTCCCTTGTCCGCGATACGCACTATCGCAGCAATTCGGCTTAGCTCCCATTTCCTTCGATGCAAGATAGGGCGTTGGGGCAATGGAGAAGAGTCAAATCGATTGTGCACATTATGCTCACTGCAAGTTCGAGAGTCTGAGTACCACACACTACTAGAGTGCTCAACTTTTGATCACATCCGAACTTGCTTCTCTCACATTTTTAGCCATAACTTAGACCTACACACTTTCCTCTCCCAGCCAAAGTGTAGGCTCTCCATTGCGACTCTCATCACTACAATTTTGGAGCATCGAGAGTCACTCATCAGCCGTACACATACTACATCACATGTAACTTTGGTCCCATAGGTCATATTTGACCTCCGAGGACGATAATAAAATCTATCTATCTATCTCTCTGTGTGTCTCTCTCTGTGCCGTTTTTTGACCTAGTAGAGAGCGGTTCACTCTTTTGATCATAACTTCTTCATTTGAACTCCGATTTAGGTGATCTATAGCCTTAATCAAAGATCACAAAGCCTTCTATGCATTGTTGTAAAGATACAATATTTTTGAGCAATGGAAGACTTTGCTATAATAGCATCTTAGAATTGAAAAAACATCAAAACTTTGCGTTTCTGTTGCCGACTTGAAGGCAATGTCGGACAAAACTCGCAAGGGTGGAAAACCCACACTCGCCATGGAGAATGATGCAAAAATTCCAAGGATTTTGGATGCTAATACAACCACATCGTCTACAACAACGGAAGCAATGATCATGGCTTACTTGGTGCCATTACAAGAAACCGTCAACAAGCAAGGTGAAGAGCTACACGCACTTGCAATGGAGAATGGCACTTTAAGAGTTCTTGTTGTGGAGAATGAGCACCTCAAGAAGGTTATTGAAATGAAAACAACACGCTTGATGCATCTTGAGAATGAATTTCAAGAGTAATAACTCTCTAGTTGACATGAATGTATTAAAAGAGTGCTTGAGCAAAGTTGAGAGTTATCATGTATTGAAAGAGGAAACGATAGATACAATACGCCATGATGTATGTGAGATGAGAAATACATCCAAGTCATGGGCTGATATATGTAAGGATAATGTGGTTTCTACATCTCCTATCATGCGAGCCGTTGTCCAAGCAAAGAATGTAGAGAATGTGGACACTCAAGAATTGCAAGAACTGTAAAAACGCCCGAAGAACATCGTTATTCGTGGAATCAAGGAGGAAAGCATGGAAACACCACAATCTCTTCGGGTTGCTATTGAAGAGTTTTTTTCTATATATTTTGGTATGTATGGAATTATGGCTCATGGTGCACATTGAGTTGGAAAAGAAGGAGTCCCTCACTCTCGAGAAAGACCTATTGTATGTATTATGGCTGATGAGTAAAGAGAAAGATCAGCCTTGACAATAGTTGGATCTACCGCAAAGGAACGGGTAGTAATGTATATGAGGATCGCGGGATTATGCAACAAAATGTACGTCACAAAGCATATGAGGAAAGAAGAAAGAAGATTAACGTGTCATCTCAAGAAGAAAATTCACTTGAGGAGGATGCAGGTCCACCCAAAAAATATGGATACGTGATCTATGAGACCAACTCACGCTTGCAAATAATATTTAGGAATTGTAACGGGTATCCACATGATGCGCGATTTGGCATTGATGCGCTTACCAATGACTATGATATAATACTTCTTGTCAAAACATGGGAGCATGATGCGCAATAAATTCTTAGATTTGACAAATGCGATGTGCATTCTGTGATGTGGGCCAAAAATGCAAAGCAATGTAGAGGCCAAGGAGGCATAGCATGTATGATCAACAAGGGTTTGAAATATGTTTCCATTCTCAAAGAAGATAACTATAAACGCCACTTATGTCTGAAAATCATCCCACCAAATGGTCAAGTCATGTTTGTGGATGGTGCTACATTCCTCACTATGACTCCAACTTTTATGCTCACTTGGATATGGATAGAGATCAGCCCTTTGTTGAACTAGAGAAAGACATTGCTCATTACAAGGATCATGGTGAAGTCATTGTCTTTGGAGACATGAATGCTCGCATAAATACGTTACAACACGACACACAACAAGTCGACATTCTACATGTCTCAAGAAGAATGGATGACTCATACATGTATAATCGAAGTCCTAATGATGCAAAAGAACTGGATCACTATGGAAAGTCACTCGTACATATCTGCAATTGTACCAGAATGCTCATTGCAAATGGTGTATCTTTATGGCAAGGTCCCAATGACTTTACATGTAGAAAGCACAATGGTGATAGAGTGATTGACTATATGTTGTTTTGAATGCATACAAAGCTTCACACTTAGTGAATGGAACTCCGGAATCGTATCATAGGATTTTATGTATTGACCTCAAGTGTGGTAAAAGACACGAGCATGTAGTCTCTAACCACGATGTGAATCATTCGTACCTACGTCTAGACTTCAAACGAGCACTTATATATGCTGATATGGTGGACCAAATGTTAAGTATGACAAAGCAACAAGAGAGTCCGACATTAGAATTCAAGTGGAAAGTTTTCAAAGAAGTAATTTTCTCTTGTGCGAAGGAATGCTTTTTAGTGAGACGCATGTCTTGCAAAAGGTCTAAGAAGGGTAGCACCAAGAACAAATAGTTTGACATGGAATGCAGTCAAGCCCGAAAACACAAGCTAAGGTTGGACACAAGAAAAGACAGGGAACTTTACGTTGAACATTCACACACATTCAAAGCACTTGTTCAAAAAAAGAGGAGAAGGTGGGAAGTCAAAAAAACAACTTCTTCTAGTGTAAGAGAAAGCACATGCATGTGGCAATCTTTGGCAAAATCTAAAAGGTAAGCGTGTTGAAAGCTTTGGTGACTTGAATTTTGAGGATATGTATATGCATTGCAAGAACCTCTATGAGAAACCCAATGTTTCTAAGATGGAGTGTTGTAGCTCCCTTCCGTCTATGCCTCCTTTCTTTACCCTGTATGTTGCGCGCTTGAGAAAGTTGCTACTCGCAAAATAGGGGACCTTCAAGGTGTTAAGGCTAAAATGATTAAATGGACAAGCTAAAAAACACGATATTGGATATGTGATATGTTTAACCTTGCACTTCAGTATGGCATGCCTCATGATTGGAATGCAAATTGGATCAAATCTTTGCACAAAGGAGGGGATGTAGACAATGTGAACAACTATCACACTATAATGGTTGGTTCTTTGATGGAAAAGTTATTTGGATGTATCATGGAGATGAAGATAAGTGAATGGACTTAAAAGAACGGCTAACATACCCTTGGCCAAGCAAATTTTTGAAGGCAACATAGCACTATTGATCACCTTGTCACTCTTCGACTTCTTATGGAAGCGTATCGATTGAAAGGAAAAAGGTTTTATTACTGCTTTGTGGATGAAAGCTTTTGACATGGTACCGCGAGGAAATCTATGGAGACGTATGCAATTTCTTCAACTGCTGAGAGAATTTATGCATGCAGTATTTTGCAGATTCTACCAAAAACTGATATGTCGACTACGTATGGGAGATGGAATTTCAGAATTTTTTGGAAGCACCATTGGTGTCAAACAAGGATTTTCACTTTTCCCAACCCTCTGTGGGCTATTGATTGATGAATTAGAATGCATGGTTCTTGATTTTATGCAACAATAAGACATAGAATAGGCTAAGATCGAGAATGCGGTGATCATGCTTTTGCTTTATGCCGATGATGTAGTGCTCTTGGTACATACCCTAGAAGACACAGAAAAGCTTATGAGTGTCTTGGAACACTTTTGCCTGCATAGCGGGATGATCGTAAATGGATCCAAAACCAAGGTTATGCTTGTAAAGATCAAGAATGCGGTGATCATGCTTTTGCTTTATGCGGATGATGTAGTGCTCTTGGCACATACCTTAGAAGACGCACAAAAGCTTATGAGTGTCTTGGAATGCTTTTGCCTACATGGAGGATTGATCGATGATTGTGAATGGATCCAAAACCAAGGTTATGCTTGTAAAGACACTCACTCACAAAAAACAATGTGTTGTATAGAGTAATGAGCAACTTGAAGTCGTAGATAGCTTCAAGTACCTTGGCCTTGAGGTTCTATCCAATCATAAATGGAAGGATTGTGCAATGTGTCTCTTGGAAGCTGAAAAGAGGGCTTATTATGCATTTGAGAACATGTGAAATGCTGGAGATATCAAGTGTTAGGCTCTCAAAAAGTGTCTCTTTGACACATCGGTGCTTCTTTATTGAGTGGAGGTGTGGGGTGGTAGCATCAGGAATTCTACTTGGAAATAGTTTGAGAATGTCCAAAAGCATTCAATCACCAACTTTTTTGTCAGGACAAGGGTCCTGTACCCTAAGAACTAGGATAGTGGAGGTTGGGAGGAGGATCTCCAGGTCTAGTTCCCTAGTTCTTACATTGGTATCAGAGCTTAGGAGTCTCTCTTCCACTCTCTCTCTAGGCGTGGTCTCTTTAGGTCCCTAAAAGCAAGCTCTTTAGGTGAGAACCGTGGCTTTTTGGGGGCTTTTCAAAAAATAGCCTGTTTTTTTTGCCAAATCGGGCCGCCTTTCCTGTTTTGGAACGGGGTGTGTGGTGCATGGAATCGCGTGGAGATTGGATTGACTGCAGCGCCATGGGAAGGTAGAGGGTTTCACCACCATCTTGCGACCGTAGACGGCTTGAGCAAACCACACCATCTCCATCTCAATCTCCTACCTCGCAGCAAACGGCATGCTGCCTGTGAGCTTTTGCTTCAAAAAAATTCGTTATTTTCACATTGAGAGGCCCTTTGGCCATTAGCCTTAAGCCTTGGCCATTGGAAGTGGCTTTTCTCACAAGCAAGGATCAAATTCACGGCAGCACAAGCAAGGCGAAGCAAACACTCGGCTTCCCATCGAATCTCACGCAGTCCGATCACGCTCAGTAATTGCAAGAAATTTCAGAACCTACGTAATTTTTTCGATTGCGATGAATTTAAGAGGCGTTCAAGCAACATAATAGCCAAAGCTTCCAACAATTAAGCTTATTTTCAAAGGAGAAGCTTCAACCATCTACACGGCACGCTTTTGGTCATCTTTTGAACCACGGACGATAGTGCAGAGTTCGATTTGTACACCGCCGGTGCAAATTATTGTTTATTCAACAATTAAGTGCTACGATGCGCAAAGGGGAGTTCGCTATACTTCGCAAGTTCTACCAAAATCAAGTATTTTTTTCTGATTACTTCTTTCACTGCACTCTGTAGCCATGGATTCGGATATCAACATGACATTCGATTTTGAGCAGGGTACTCCCGACCCTACCAATGACGGCTCGCAACCGGATCCTCTTAAGGAGAGTACCCGCGATGCTACGACAGGAGAAGATACTTATGAATTGCTCGATATTCAAGAATTTCGTGCACTTCAGACACGCATGACAATCATGGATGAAAATTTTAAGGCTTTAAATGAAAATGTTACTAAACTTTTCACATTAGTCATTCAATTGATGCAACAGCAGACTAAGAGTCTGGCTGACACCCACATGCATGTCAACACGTTGGAACACAAGGGCAAGGCCCATATAATGAAACACTGCATACTCTCACTGCCAAAGAGGCAGATGATTTGTTGAAGAATTTTAAACCACCAGTTTTCAAGGGCGAAGACCGAGACCGCAATAAGGATGCAGTGACCATCTTTCTCCGTAAATGGGATGGAATTCACGCCTTACGACGAACTCTAGATGCATCTGTAAACGAGCTTAACTCTGGAAGACAAGGCCTAAAAACGGTGGATGTCTCTCAAGGAGAAGAACATCATACCACAGAGTTGGGCAGCCTTTGAATCAATATTTAGCAAGGAATTTTTGCCTACAAACGAGGCCGATCGGAATTGGACCGCTTGGGACACGTGTTTCATGCGCCAATATCCGTCACTCCTTGAATATATCTCTCACCATAGGGATGTCATCCTCAAGTTGGAAGGCTTGGATACCTTTCAACATGTATGAGGCTTCATACGAGGTCTGACTCCAGAACTTAAGAAGTATGTCAAATCCCACGACCCTAAACCACTTGAGGAAGCCATAGTGAAAGCAGATATTCATGATGACCTTGATGATAAGAAAACACATAACAGTAACGTGCCTGCTAGTACACATAGTAGCACACGCACAATAAAATAAAATTTATAGTTGCTAGTTCAGATGCATCTAAAAAACCCAAGAGATACAGGGGTTCTCTCTCCCTTGAGGATTTTGATAAGGCCAAGAAAGAGAAGCTATGTTTTCAATGCTTAGGAAGAGGCCATGGCAAAAAGGATTGTCCCAAGGGGAAATCTGCTGCCCAAGGGAAGGAGAAAGTAGTGCACACGGTGCAACTACTGCCCCTCGAGTCTTCCCCAAGTTCTCTATGTTGAGTTTATGTGTGAAGATACTCAATATATGGCTTCTCCATATATGGCACCCAGGTCCCCTCTATATATACATCATCTCATGTGTGTATTCTACACACTTTGGGGTTGTATTTCTGTACATCAATATATGGCTTCTCTATATATGGCACCCAGGTCCCCTCTATATATACATCATCTCATGTGTGTATTCTACACACTTTGGGGTTCTATTTCCGTGCTCTGATACCTTGTTGAGAGAGAAATAGAGCACAAAAATAGAACCCCAAAGTGTGTAGAATACACACATGAGATGATGTATATATAGAGGGGACCTGGGTGCCATATATAGAGAAGCCATATATTGAGTAGCTTCACATATAAGGGTTTTTTTATCCACAGTTAGGGACCCTTATTTGAGCGGGGGTGTTGAGCTTATATGTGAAGCTACTCAATATATGGCTTCTCTATATATGGCACCCAGGTCCCCTCTATATATACATCATCTCATGTGTGTATTTTACACACTTTGGGGTTCTATTTCTGTGCTCTCTATTTCTCTCTCAACATTGTATCAGAGCAGTACGTTTTTGTTTTCAATTTTTCTCCTAATTGAAAACGATTTTGCAGAAACTACAACTTTGCAGAAGGAAGTTTTTTCAAATTCTTCACATTGCGTACATACCTGAAAAGTAACTTCCGCTTTTTGTTTTTGATTTCTCTACTAATTGAAAACAATTTTGTTGAAACTACACGCAAGAAAGATTGGAATCGATGTGGTCTACAACTTTGGAGAAGGAAATTTTTTCAAATTCTGCACCAATTTTGAGTTATCGTTCGCGGACTGCGTACATACCCGAAAAGCAACTTTGGATGTTTGTTTTTGATTTCTCTCCTAATTGAAAACGGTTTTGCAAAAACTACGCGCTAAACAGATCGGAATTGATGTGGTCTACAACTTTGCAAAAGGAAGTTTTTTCAAATTCTGCACCGATTTTGAGTTATCGTTCGCGGAGTGCGTACATATTTGAAACGCAACTTTCGCTTTTTGTTTTTGATTTCTCTGCTAATTGAAAACCATTTTACAGAAACTAATCCCTTTAGAGACTGGAATCGATGTGGTCTACAACTTTGCAGAAGGAAGTTTTTTCAAATTCTGCACCGATTTTGAGTTATCGTTCGCGGACTGCGTACATACTCGAAAATCAACTTCCGCTTTTTGTTTTTGAGTTTTTTGCTATAATTGAAAACGATTTTGCAGAAACTACCCGTGCAAGGGACCGGAATCGATGTGGTCTACAACTTTGCAGAAGGAACTAGCCGCTACAGGCATCGGAATCGATGAGAAACTATTTTCTTAAGCCATCGTAATCAATGTGGTCTATAACTTTGCAGAAGAAAGTTTCTCTAAATTTTGCACCGATTTTGGGTTATCGTCTTGGACTGCGAATATGTTTGAAAACCAAAATTTTACTTTTTGCTTTTGTTTTTTTTCATAATTGAAAACTTCTCGATTATATTTTTTCTTCATCAATCTACTGGTGATACATGATCTTTTGTTATATGATATACTCGTTCATTGATTCTCGTATAATTATTCTTTTAGAGATATAGTTTCGTCGTTTTATTCATAATTTCTCGTTGATACCATAATGATTTTGATGGTACCATGATGATATTTCATTGATACCATGGTTATTCTCGGTGATGCCATGATGATGTTTCGTTGATACCATGGTTATTTTCGGTGATTCCATGATGATATTTCGTTAACTCCATGGTGATTTTTGTTGATACCATGATGTTGTTTCGTTGATACCATGGTTATTCTCGGTCATACCATGATGCTGTTTCTTTGATACCATGGTTATTCTCGGTGATACCATGATGTTGTTTCGTTGATACCATGGCTATTCTCGGTGATACCATGATGTTGTTTCGTTGATACCATGGCTATTCTCAGTGATACCATAATGTTGTTTCATTGATACCATGGTTATTCTCGGTGATGCCATGATGTTGTTTCGTTGATACAATGATTATTTTCGGTGATATCATGATGCTTTTCGTTGATACCATGATGATTTATTCATTTTTATTGATACAATGATGATGTTTTGTTAATACTTTGATGATATTCATTGATCACTACGTTGATAAATGTTGTTTTATGTAGTATATACACATATCATTTGCATCACGTAATCACGCATCTTGTACTTTTACGTTCATACTCTATGTACCATATGTTTTCGTGCGTATATATGTCGTCAAAAGAGTGGCGTCGCGAACCATCTCTCATGGCATTGTGAACGTAAATTATTTCACTAACGATGCTAATAATTTTCATGACTATGTTTTTTTTGAGTCTATGATCTATGTAGGATTCATCAAAGAATTGATTTTATGAAGACAAACTTGGTGACAATAAAAGATTTATGAAGATATGTTTGGTGATGTCATATTGATGACAACATGAAGATATGTTTGGTGAAAGGATAGTGATGACAAGCTACATAGAAGATTCATGGAGACACTTCTGATTACGAGCTAATCGATAGCCTTTACACCTCTTTATTGAACCTTTGTATTTGATAGGATAGGAGTAATGTAACTCCTCATAAAACATTCATTGTAAAATGAGTGATGTAGCTCCTCATAAAATATTCATTGTAAAAGGAGTGATGTAGCTCCTCATGAACATTTGTATATTTAATGATTTTTATAATATAACGGTGGGTGTATATAGAGCTGTGGGTTTTTCCCTTGATCCCCCAAGGGTTTTTTCATCCACAGTTAGGGACCCTTATTTGAGCGGGGGTGTTGAGCTTATATGTGAAGCTACTCAATATATGGCTTCTCTATATATGGCACCCAGGTCCCCTCTATATATACATCATCTCATGTGTGTATTCTACACACTTTGGGGTTCTATTTTTGTGCTCTCTATTTCTCTCTCAACACTCTACAGTGGAAGTAATACACACTGAGGTGGTGCATGAATGCTGTCTCACAGCTTCCATGTGGCAACAAACCTTTGGACCACATGAGTTAGTACGTATGCACGGATATCTGCAAGGGCACAAGGTGCGCATCTTGGTAGATGATGGTGCTACGCACAATTTCATCAGTTATGGAGTGGTGAAAAAGCTCAAACTGCCTCAAACTCCGAGTACCCACCGCTACAAGGTAGCAATGATGAATGGACATGATAGTGAAATATGGGATACTCAATGCCGAGCTATTCCATTGGAAGTACAAGGGTACTCTACTAGTTTGGATTTTCAAGTTATGAACATGGAAAGGGCTGATGTGGTTCTTGGTAGGGAGTGGTTGCATAGCCGAGGGCCATCACTGATGCGTAGCTATAAGCACAACAGTTTGATGTTTGATTCCCATGGCACACATGTGTTGTTGTTAGGAGAAAAGGATATACCATCATCACCACTGATTTGTATTGCCGAGCTTATACAACTCGTTACTGATAATGAAATAGAACAGGTTTTCTTGTGTTACTCGCTGTCTCATTTTCTTTCTAACATTGAGTCTGTTGAACATTCCTCAATGCCGCATGCTTCTCTCTCCTCTATTCCGCCAATTTCTAATTCTACACAAGCAAACGTTGCTAATCAGTTACAAAACTTGGTAAAGGAATTTCAAGATGTCTTTCCTAATGATTTGCCATCGGGTTTACCACCGACACGCTAGTGCAACATCTCATTGACGTGGTTGAAGGCTGTAAACCTGTTGGTAAACCACCTTACCGTATGAGTTACTCCGAGGCTGCTGAGGTGGAAGGTCAACTTGCTGACTTTAGGAGAGGGTTTATACAACCTAGTTCTTCACCATGGGCTTCACCTATCCTTTTGGTGAAGAAAAAGGACGGCAGTATGCGCATGTACGTAGACTACCGGGGTTTAAATGCGGTTACAGTTAAAAACAAATACCCATTGCAAAGGGTAGATGAGTTATTTGATAAGTTAACTCATGCTCACATTTTTATGAAAATCTACTTGCGGTCAGGATATCACCAAGTCCGTATTCGGCTCGCCGATATACCTAAGACTGCATTCCGAACACGGTTTGGACATACGAGTTTTTGGTGATGCCCTTTGGGTTAATCAATTCGCCCGCGACGTTCATGATACTTATGGATAGTGTCTTGAAACCATATTTGGGCAAATTTGTCATTGTGTTCCTCGATGACATTCTGGTTTATAGTGCTTCTGAAGAAGAGCACTTACAACATCTCAGGCAGGTGTTTGAGTTGTTACGTGCAAACAAGTTATATGCCAAAGAATCTAAGTGTGATTTTCTCAAGGAAGAAATTCATTATTTAGGGCATGTCATTTCAGCTAATGGCCTATACATGGATCAATCCAAAGTGGATACCATCCGAAAATGGCCACCTCCTAAAAATCTGGAAGAACTACAGATCTTTTTAGGCTTTGCAGGTTTTACCGAAGGTTCGTTAAAAACTATGCTCACCTTGTTGTACCTATGACGGACCAACTAAAAGGCAAAGGTAAGGCTTTTCAGTGGGGTTCCGCTCAACAACAGAGTTTTGAAACACTCAAAGATGCATTAGCTACAGCTCATATACTGGCTATTGTAGATCCTTTGAAACCATTTGTTTTGGAAAAGAATGCCAGTGATTGTGCTATTGGAGCAGTCCTGTTACAAGACGGACGGCCAATTTCTTTTGAAAGTAAGAAGCTGGATACAGCTCAGTAGAATTATTCTGCTTACGAACGTGAACTCTATGGAATAGTGTTTGCCTTAAGAACATGGCGTCACTATCTGTATGGTGCTCAGTTCGAGATTGTATTTGACCATGAAAGCATCAAATGGTTTACACAACAAATAGATTTAAAGGGTCGAAAAGCTAGGTGGACCGAGATCCTTCAGGAATATGACGCCAAGTTAAGGTATGGCAAAGGCCCATACAATGTACTGGCAAACGCTCTCAGTCGAATGCCAGAGATCAATTCGCTTCTTCACGGAACTTCGTATAGTGAATTTTTAGAATCTCTCAAGGGAAAATATGAGCAAGATGAAACATATTCCAAAGTGTGGAGCCATGTTCAAAAGAGGGATCCTTCTCACTCCAATGTAGGTGGTGTACAATAAACCCCACACCTAGTTCTCCTTTATCAAGTGATGAACTACAACGATGGAAGCATTTTACCATCGACAATGGGTACCTCCTCCATAAGGGGAGAGTTTGTGTACCGACAGACACAGACATTCGACGCCAAATTCTTTATGAATGTCATGATAGTCCAAGTGCAGGGAGCCCGGGGATTAGAAAAACTTATTCTCTCATACGACGACAGTTTTACTGGCCAGGTCTACATGGCTTTGTTCAAGCTTATGTCTTGCATTGCCAAAAATGTCAAGTTAACAAAGCAGAGCGCCTGAAAGCAGGAGGACTCTTACATCCTTTGGAAATTCCCAATGGAAAATGGGAAAGTATCTCCATGGATTTTATTGTAGGTTTACCAACCACTATACGAGGTCATGACTCGATATGGGTGGTCGTAGACAGGTTGACTAAATATCACAGGAACGAATGATAGAGATAGACAGCAAAAGATAGAGAAAGAGATCTTTGTATTGATGGATTTATGCAGAGTTTTGATACAACAGAGGAGCAATGGAATATATGGATGCACTCCGTTGTACAGAGCTCGAACCTCCCGACCACCCCCGAGCTTTAGTCCGCTTGCATGCAGCGTCTCACTCGCACTCACACTCACACTCGCACTCACAATCACACTCGCACTCACACTTGCAGAAGAGGAGATCTGTGAATGATCCCCAAATGCACCACCCGTCGTGCTTTTATCATTCTTTTCCTCGAAAAGCCTACGACTTCTCAAAATAGCCGCTTTTTAGGCGTTCGGTCAACTCGATTTTCGCACCAAGTATACCTTCATAATCTCAATTGCAATAGTCCACCATGGAGAAAAAAATCCACTTCTTGGTTGATAGCAGGGAGAGCTGTATGATGTTGTATGTTTGTCTGTCCCTGTGTATACTACATTGTTGCTGCTTTCTCTTTGTTTTCATCATAACGTTTACAAACGAACTCAGAACAGAGTAATCCAGGTACTCAAAACGACGGGAATAGATATGGTCTACAAGGCATCGTGGATAGAATTGCGAAAAACGTTTTTTTTTTTTTGAAAACGCAACTTTTAGGTCGCGACTCATAAAACCTCTATTTTTGGATCTCCACTACGTTTTCAAGTTATTTTAAGCGTACCCATGCATTTTAAGCTAAAACACATAAATATGAAACATTGATATTAATAAAAATCTCAATTTTACTATTCATAGACAGACTATCTGTTATTCATTAATCTTTATCAAATAAGTCTTTAGTGTATTATTCAAAAAAAGAATATATGTTCTCTCTTAATATCTCAAACTCATTCATATAAGCTCTATTTAATAGACTATTCAACAATCTTGCAAATCGTGCTAAACGAAAGATATGCCCTATTACATTCTTTTCAACTTTAAGAACTTCAAAGATTAGTTCTATTACACTAAACTATGTAAGTTTATTCCGAACAAATCAACGGTTAAGACACCAGAACTAGCAAGGTTATTTGTGGACAATTCATACAAATTGTATGGGTTGTCAAGTAATATTGTTAGTGACCGTGACCCCAAGTTTGACAGCCACTTCTGGAGAGCTGTATTTCAACGATTGGGTACACAACTCAACCTCAGTACAGCTGATCATCCAAAAACAGATGGTCAAACGGAACGGGTTAACCAGGTACTAGAGGATATGCTAAGAGCATACGTCAGCAAAAAACATAGAGACTGAGAAGAATACTTCCCTATTCTCGAGTTTGTCTACAACAGTTCTAAGCATGTCACAACAGGCTTTAGTCCTTTCATGCTCATGTACGGGTTTCAACCTAGGTCACTAGTTAAGGTGGGATTGGCAACTGAAAAACTCCAACAGGTTAAGGATTTTCTCCAAGACCACATGGATATGCTAAAAATTGCTCGTCCAAATGTCCGACAAGCACAGGATCCGTATAAGAAATACGCTGATGAGAAACGTCGGCAAGTTACCTTCGAAGAAGGGGAGGGAATATTTTTACGTGTGCTAGAACATTCAGAAAGTATGAGAACTGGACCGACACCTAAATTATCTCCCCGATATTGTGGGCCTTTCAAAATACTCAAGCGAGTTGGTGATCTTGCCTACAAACTACTACTACCATCACATTCTCGCATTCATCCGGTGTTTCATGTAAGCCGTCTGCGAAAGCAGTTACATAGGGACGACAACGTCATTGACCAACAGGTTTTGGTCGATTACATTGAACCTCCTACTTTACCGCATGAACCTAAACGTGTTATGGATCATCATGAGTTGCGTAGACGACACCAAGCCTTAATCAAGTGGAAAGACCGACTTGAAGAAGGTTCCACTTGGGAAAACATTAGTGTTCTTAAGAAGAAGTTTCCCACTTTTATTTTCGAGGATGAAAACTCTTTTTTAAGGGGAGAGTAATGTCAGGACAAGGGTCCTGTATCCTAAGAACTAGGATAGTCATAGACTACGGCCAAGGGTCGGGCTAGGCAGTGTGGACAGGGGATCCGTCTAGGGCAAGGGGCTAGGAGCCCGCCTATATAAAGGGAGGTTGGGAGGAGGATCTCAAGGTCTAGTTCTCTAGTTCTTACATTTCTCCAAGTCAAGACACAAACACCCTATGTAGACGGCTAGATAGTTCACTATGTGGGAACGTCTTCTTAGGAGATGGGCAGCGAATTACTTAGTAGTTACTATGGTAATTACTACAGTAAACCCGAAGTGTATAAATAGGGTCCATTACATTGTAATCGGGCTGGAAAATGTTATCATTTGGGTTAGCGCTTTGGATACACTTGTACTTGAGAATCATTCGCAATATTGTTGGTTGTACTCTCTCTCTTTGTAAATCATATTCGCTATAATCTTGATCTGTAATTCCAATCATGGCATATATTCCAGTTACACTTACTTTTCGTCCAGTCTTCTGAATCTGAATCTGAACCTTATTTCCAGAACATAAGTTTGATTCTTATTTCAGTATCCAAATTCCAGTCTAGTTTCTGACTCCTGTCCAGTCTACTGTCTGAAATCTTCCTACACTAGTAGCTGAAATCTTCTAACACTGGAATTAGCTATCTCAAGAGATCATCTCCAATTCCATTTTGGTGATCACGGTGGCTCGAGCTGAAGCTCGTTGACTGAAAAACTCTTCTCCCAGTTGGAAGTTTTCAGCAATGGCACCAAAATCCAATCGTGGCCGGAAATCCACCATTCGTGTTGATCCCATTCTTGAGGAGTCAGGAAGAGAGTCTTACCCCAAGCAAGAGAAGATGACTGACACTGAGGCTCAGGAGGAGCATAGTGAGGCTGATGAGATGAAGGACTCACAACACTCCAGTCATTCTCGACGTCGACGGGCGCAGAACAAGAAGCACGGAAAGCCAAGAGTTCCAAGAGTTCTCAGTCCCTACAGAGAGATGAGGGTACCAAGGGAAGTAAAGGTAGTCAATGTACTTCTAGCAGACAAACCGAAGAAGACACTGACACTGAGGCAAAGAGAGAGAGAGATTGATTGGGATGCTGACACTGACAATTGCAAGAAGGCTCCCAAGTGCCATTCTGAATCCAAGAAGAGAAGTGGTTGGATCAGTAGTAATCGGAATGATTACATAACTTCCCTGAAAATTTCTTTTCCAATATTCAAGGGAGGGGAGAAGGATGATCGAGACGTTCACATACAGACTTTCGAGTAGTATGCTAAACTAAAAAATATTGATGAAGATGATATTTTCCACAAACCTTGAAGGAGGCAGCGAGGAAATGGTATTACCATTACCCTGCTTGCCAGCTCAGATCATACAACAAATTGCTTAAAGCCTTCAGGTTGGAATATTTCGACAATAGAGGGGATGAAGATATTCTCTATGAACTAGATAAGATCAAACAGAGAAATTTATCAGTCCGCAGTTATGTGGAAAACATCAAGGAGCTAACCACGCAGTTACAAGAACCGCCATCTGAGAAGAGGTTGAGGGCATGGTTTCTGAATGGATTCAGAAGCAAAAATCTTAGGGAACAAGAGGTACCAGCCCCTACCAAGAAATTCAATGATCTGGTCCAAAGGGCATTAAAGCTAGAACAATAGGCCAAGAAGGAAAAGAGCCACAAGAAGAGAAGGAGCAGTAGCAGTAGCTCTACTACTATAAGTTTTGATTCCAGTGAGGTGTCCAGTAGCTCCGAGAGAAGCTCTAATGAACGAGCCAAGGAGAAGTCAAAGAATGGATCTTGGACCAAGAAAATTGAAGAGATGGCTAGACAGATTGCCAAAATTAGCCACACAAGACAGCCAGTTCGGACAATGGAGACTTGGTGTTCGAAATGCAGATCCAAGGACCATATCTCCAATGAATGTCCACAATGTACCTACTGTAAGGCTTTTGGTCATCTATGGAACAATTGTGGCATCAGGATCCACCACTTTAAGAAAGGCAAAGATCTATCAGTAGTTGCCTACACTGAACCAGTGAAGGTAGACCCAATCAAAGTAGCTAAAGAGGAGAGACCAGATACCAGTGGTACTGGTCAGGGACGTGGCCGATTCCAACCAGGTATGGGCAGAGGCAGAGGACGAGGCAACTTCCAGAATAGGAGCAAGAATTGCTACACTTGTGGGAAGTATGGCCATTTTGCAGCCCAATGCCCAGATGCACCTGCAACTACTACTACTGAGGCTAAGGCACCAGATCCAGTCCCAGTCAGGGTAGTTACTAGAAGCAAGGGTGTAGTCATTGAAGAAATTCCAGACACTTCAGAAGCACCAGTCAATCCTTCAGAAGCACTTCAGACACTTCAGAAGCACCAGTCAGCAGCAAGTGGGCTCAACAAAGAGAAATTTGGAAGGCCAAAGGTAAAGAGAAGGTGGTAGATGAGTGGCAAGAGCAGAGGGAACTAGCGGCTAAAATCACGGAGGATTTAGCCAAGAAGCTGCCAGAGCAGCCAGAAAGTTTGGAAGCTAGAGTCATTCAGAGGATACCAGCCCAATTGACTGATAAAGATCAGTCAGTATCG
Source organism: Adiantum capillus-veneris (assembly GCF_014529385.1). Lineage (NCBI taxonomy): Eukaryota > Viridiplantae > Streptophyta > Polypodiopsida > Polypodiales > Pteridaceae > Adiantum > Adiantum capillus-veneris. The sequence continues at coordinate 93,047,015 of NC_140944.1, read as the reverse complement.
GCCATAGCTCAGACCATGCTGGCTGTGGTACATGGACTAGCTGATGAACTGAGAGTGGAAGCACTCCAAAAGAGGAATGGCAGTGTGAAGATACCAGTTCTTCAAGCTTTGACAATCAGTCTGACCAAGAGAGAGAAGAAATTCATGTGAAAATTTGTGATAGAATTCAGAAGCTGACTGTAGAGCTAGAGGATATCAGAAAAACCTTGCCTGAGGTGGCTAACTTTATCAAACAGCGCAGGAAAGCTGAGGCGAAGGCCAGAATAGTGGACCTGACGGCCGTTCAAGATGATAAAGTTTCACTTATTCAGGTGGACTACAAGGTTAGGAAGCAGTGGGAACCTTTCTCAAGTGTTATCTTGGATGGAGGAGCAGGAGTCAACATAATGGGAGTCCATCTCCAACAAAGAATGGGTATCACTAATATGAAACCAGCACCATTCAAAGTACGAATGGTAAATCATAGAGTGGTACAGGCGACGAGTATGATTAAAAACATGCAGATAAGAGTTGGGAGGGAGAAATTCAAAACCAGTTTCTTAGTTTTGGATGTGCAAGGGGCATATGGGATGCTACTAGGGCGCCCATGGTTGAGAGCAGCACATGATGTTCATGACTATGCAAACCAAACATTAACCATAGAAGGGGCCACTGGTAGAATCCAAATCCAGACAAACAATACTAGGAGCTGGAGAAAGGAACTCAGGCTGAAGAAGTTATGCCAAAAGTAGAGGGCCAAGAAGATCGAGCAAATGCTAGCGGCCATGAACATATTTCCTTTGGCAGAGATTGACTTGAATGCAATCTTGTTGAATAAAGAGCAGGCTGACAAGCAGAAAAGACAATTCCCTGATCGGTTTACTGAAGTCAATACAGGGGAAAGAACAGTTCAGCTAACTGAAAGGATGGTGGAACTAGTACGTTCTGAAGAGTACCCAGTGGATCAGAATATTGATTCAGAAATGAATGGACCATCCTGGGATTACGCTGAAGAATCGACCAAACAATAAGGAGGCGGACCTAATTGGTTGCTTCCAGACGACCAAGAAGTGGAAGAGTGGAACCTAGGATCGGAGGATAATCCTAGGATGATCAAGTTCAACAAGCACCTCAACCCGGCAATGAAGAAAAAGGCACAAAAAATGTTCCAGAACTATAAAGATGTGTTTTCCTGGGAACATACAGATCTAAAGGGAGTGGATCCTGAAGTATGTCAGCACCGAATACCGTTGAAACCAGATGCAGGCCAGTAAGACTACAAAGATATCGTATGAACCCCAACTATGCAAAGAAGATCAAGGAGGAGATTGATAATCTTCTCAAGGTTGGGTTCATCACAGAAGTGGCAAGCAGCGATTCGCTATTTCCCATAGTCATCGTTCCCAAGAAGAATGGAAAATTGAGAGTTTGTGTTGACTATAGGAAACTAAACGCACAAACTATTTAAGATCCATTTCCCTTGCCTTTTCCTGACATGTTGCTTGATGAGATAGCAGGATATGAAATGTATAGCTTCATGGATGGTTATAGTGGCTATAACCAGTTACAGATCGCTCCTGAAGATAGAGCCAAGACCACTTTCATCAATGAGTGGGGAGCTTTCATGTATCTCGTGATGCCTTTTGGACAATGCAATGCACCAGCTACCTTTCAGTGGTGTATGATGGAGATGTTTAATGAATTCCTTCAACGGTTCCTCGCTATTTTCATGGATGAATTTACTGTCTATTCAGATGAGGAACAACACCTCCTATTCCTAGAAATGGTTTTCAAACGCTGTCAGGAGAAGCGGATTTGTTTGAATCCATTCAAATCTGTTTTTCTAGTCTGGAAGGGACAGGTACTGGGACATGTGGTTTCTCGAAATGGAATAGAGATGGCCAATGACAAAATTCAATGTGTTCAGCAAGCTAAAGCACCCAGAACTGATTCAGAGTTGAGCTCTTTCTTGGGTTATGTGAATTTCTACAGAAGATTTGTACATAAGTTTGCTTCTCAAGCAGTACCACTATATGAGCTTACAAAGAAGACCAGTAAGTTCAAATGGTCTGCTCAATGTGAGGAGAGATTCCAGAATCTGAAAAAAGCCATTACCAGTAAAGCAGTCCTTAGGCAGCCAAACTGGGATATTATTTTCCACGTACATGTAGATGCTTCCGGATTGGCAATGGGGGCAATATTAGCTCAGCCATATGAAAGAACTGATTATCTGGTTTATTTTGCCAGTCGCAAATTCAATCAGACTGAACAAGGCTATACAACTACTGAAAGAGAAGCCCTTGGAATGGTTTTCAACGCTACAAAGTTCAGGCATTACCTGTTGGGAAATTTATTCCATTTTTATGTGGACCATCAGGCTCTTCTCTTTCTGATTAATAAAGTCATTATTCAAGACAGGCTGATAAGATGGATGATGTTCTTGATGGAGTTTGAATCAGAATTTTCCATAAGCATGGCAAAAACCATTGTGGAGCTGATTTTCTTTCAAAAAGTACGGAAGGATATTCAGAATCACCCTTAAGAGATGAACCAGTGGCCGCTGATTTATTTCAGTTAGAGGCAGAAGAATCAGTTGATCCTAAATGGTATGATATTTATAAATTTCTTTCACAAGGTGCCTTCCCAGAGGATTGGAAGCAGAATCAGAAGAAATCTCTGATCATAAAAAGCCTGAAATTTACTATCATAGGAGGATTACTTTATCGACTGGGTGTTGATGGTATACTTTGACGTTGTGTCCCTATGGAATGAAGAATGCAAGTGATTTCAGAAGTGCATAATGGAATCTGGTTTGGACACTTTTCCAACGAAGTAACCTACAAGAAGATTCTTGAAGCTGGTCTGTGGTGGTAAACATTGATTGCTGATGTGAGAAGTTTTTGTAAAACTTGTGACATATGCCAAAGAATGGGTCGACCAACAACTGCAGATATGACTCCTTTGATGCCAGTACAACCACTAGGAGTGTTCATGAAATGGGAATTATATTTTATGGGACCTTTTAAGAAGGTTACCCCCAGGAAGAATAAGTACATAGTAATGGCTACTTGTTATGTAACCAAGTGGGTGGAAGCTAAGGCTCTTCCTGACAACACAACCAAGTCAACTACAAGGTTTCTATTTGAGAATATTGTCTGCTAATATGGATGTCCAGTAGAGATTGTGACCGATCAAGGAACACATTTTATCAATGACACTATGGAAATCCTATTGGATATGCTTTCAGTCAAGCATCGGAAATCTACTCCTTACTATCCCATATGCAATGGACAGGCTGAAAGTAGCAACAAGACAATAAATACTATTCTCACGAAGGTGGTGCAAAAGAAACCAAACCAGTGGATTTGAAACTTCAGACTGCTCTATGGGCTTATAGGACAACTTATAAGGTCACTACTGGAATGACACCATTCAGAATGGTGTATAAGATGAACTGATGGAGTTAGATGAACTCAGGCAACGGGCTATGCTGGAACAAAAAATTGTTCAGAAACGAAGGAAGCACTTGCATGATCGCCGAATTAAAGTTCGAGAATTTGAGAAAGGAGATTTGGTGCTTCTATATCAGTCTAGACTGGGTCCAAAGAAGCCAAACCTGAAGACTGCGTGGGCAAGACCATTTGAGGTAGACTGGGTCTTCTCCAATGGCACAGTCAGACTAAAAGATTTATCTCGATTATTGTTGCCAAGAGTATATAATGGGGCAAAGATCAAGCTTTATTATTCAGAGGCTAGAGAAAATGGGTAAGAACAAGGTACTAAGGAACTGGGACTTGCTGATCAAGAGATACCAGAATCAGACATTTTTGGGCTTTTTCATGTGCGACCAGTTCCAATTTCAGAACCAGATCAGACTAATCTTAGAATCAGTACCAGTATGGTCCAGCCAGACTGGAAATCAGTCCAGTATCAGTGGGGACACACTTTTCAATTTTTAAGCGCCCAACGGTCAGATGGAACGCCAGTAGTAATCATTTTAAGGATGGGTCGCAGTCTTGTCTAATGCATGTCTGCCACGACAGCAACGACGCACACAAGTCTAAGATGGGATTCAAGATGATGCACACCATCCTTATTTGATCCTCGATGGTTATGTGCAAAAGACCACTGAGATTGAGAGAGTGAGTAAAGTTATTTGTGCTGATTGAAAAAGCATGGTCGTAGTTTACTTGAAGCTTCTTCAATTAGATCACACTCTAGTTGTGATTTATAGGTGAAAACACTATTGTTAGGATTGTTTTATCATAAGGGTAAATGTCTTATCTACAATCGACGAGATGGTGAGAACATGGACAGAAACTCTTTCGATGCCAAATGCTGGATATTGGTGGAGCGTGGTGACAGAGAGTACATTGGAGGACATGCTCTTAAAGGTTCCACCAAGTGTAGCCTTGACTTCTTTCAATAAGAAGACATGCATGCTACTATGTCTTGTTAGAATATGTTATGCAAAGTAAATATGTACATGTTTCTTTTCTTTTCAGTTGGCTGGTGGGAACATTTACTACGGAACACACCTCCACCCTTGATATCTTTTTTGGATGTGGTGGCTTGGGCTATGTCTGTAGAGAGTTGTTAGACACTGGACTCTATTTGTAGATAGTGATCCACGTGTCTTTCAACAGCATCTTGCACCCTACAAACCTTGATGTGTAAGTGCTATTCCAATAGTTGATGCAGATAGTGACGAGGAAACTGACTAGCAACAATATGATCCCAGATCACACCAATGTTGATTGACATCTACATTGGTATTCTCTATGGTGTTTTCTAGACTATGATATGCATGAGGCTAATTGGTGTAGCCCCCTCAACAAATTATGGAAGAGGCACTGGACAGAAAAACGGTCAGTTCCTCATCAGTTCCCCTGAGAGTACAGCAGTTCTAAGATAAACCACTTCGGGGCAAGATGTTTGTCGTGCATCACAACCCCCTTCCACTTTCCCCCTGTCGATCCCAGTTTTACTGCATCAAGCATTTCCTTGGTCATGATAGCCCAAGCTTGGTCCTGTTTAGCCAATGAGACCATAAATTTGGCACAAAGGGCCTCAACATGGGACACAGGGTTAAGAATGCCGAGCCCTCCACCGCGCTAGTTGCAAATGAGAGTAGAAACTAAAGAGGTTTAATTTGTTAGACTAAAGGTTGAACAAAATGGCAATAATCATTTCTTAGCGTGAGCACAATTGCTTCAACCAGCAACCAACCAAATTGAAGTGTGTAGTTTGTGAGTGCTGACATGGCGAGCTCTTTTTGTGGCTAGAGCATGGCGGGTTGGCCAATGTAGCTCAAGGCTCAACTTTCCTTGTAGGCTCAATGGCCACCTGCTTCCTACTCTCTTTCTCTCCTAGATGGCAATGGGCACCCTCTAGATCATCGATCCTCCAACCGATTGTGTTGTTGTGCTGAAGATTGTTGCTGATGTAGCATCATATCATTTTCTCTTTGCTCTTTCGTAGCTGAGGGCAGGTTCATACGAACTTGGCAACATAGCTCATAGATTTTGTTACCTCCTCCTCCTATTGTTCACATATGACGAAGGAACCCTCCCATATTACATCACATGATCTACTCTCGACCACTCTAGTAGCGTATGACAATTATCAAAGGCATGGTTACATCTTGTGTTGACAAAGTGTGCAACAAAGTAGTGGTTTTTTTCTGGGACGGCGGGGGGAGGGGATCAATGGATGGGAAGTCCACGTGCAACCATCAAAGTGATGCCCGCTGTAGATTCCTTATTAAAACTAAACCCAGCCAAGAACTAAAACCGGGCATGGGGCCTGTCCGGGTTTAGTTCTAAGGCAAATCCAAGTTTATCGTTTATAACATCATTTAAAATGGCTATGCTTTCAAACGTGCATGGACGGGTGTAGTGGTTAGCTCATGCTTCATAAAGCATTGGCGCATGAGGTCGCGGATTCCATTCCAAGCTTCTCACCCGAGCCCCCATTTTTTGGGCGCTCCCACCTCCCTCAAGATATCCGCCATACTTTTTTGTCATCGATCCCCTTAATCACTCTTCGTATCACTTAGTGTCGTGGGGGGAGGGGTTGCCCAATTCAAGGTGGGGGTACCCCCACACAAGAGGGGGTTATTCGTTATGTTTTACCCCCTCCAAATTGCACATGTGAAAAATATCCCCATTGCATTTTTACTCTCACAATCACACGTCAAAAAAGAAACATTAAGTGGGAGAGAGTGAAAGGAAATGCTACATTAAGTGGATTAAGTGGAAGAGAGTGAAAGGAAATGCTTCTCAAAAGATATCCAAATCGGGATGTGACTAGTAAAAGATGGTTTTTTTTCATGCAAGAAACGTGTAGAACGATTTGAAACTTAGAATAAACAATCTTTTTTTATTTTTTCTATGTGGGAAGAAATCTATGTGAAGAATCCAAAGCCAGGTGCACCTCTTTGGGCTAAGGTTTCCCCCCCCCCCCCCCCCCCCCCCCCCCCCCCCAAAATCCTTTAAAAAAAAAAAAACAATTTATCCATTGTGAATGTAAAATGATGGGGTTAAAAATCTTTGAATAACCAATTATCCTCTGGGTCTAGAAGCTCAAAAGGTTTTCATCCCCCAATCAATATTTGCTAGCAAAGATGCACACACTCGTGTGACTCCCTACCACCATGTCATCTAAACTCGGCTTGAGGTTTGGAGTCGGGAATTATTATTAGCTGGCTGGCCATGCAAAATCGTGAAATTTTGGATCTTCCTCCCATTCTCTGACACATGGACCCCACCTCTCTCTCTCTCTCTCTCTCTCTCTCTCTCTCTCTCTCTCTCGTTCGTCTCTTCGAGCGAGCTTGGCTTACTCTCTTAGGCGTTAAGAATTATTTTCATAAGATATAATTTAGGTCATTCAGTCAGGCACGACGCAGGTAAAATCAAAATGAAATGACACCGATGTGGGCCGTAGCGAAGGTGAAGCAAGAAGCACGATAGCGACGCTCTTGGTGCTGACAGTCAAATTAGGTTCACCATTCTATTGTAGGTGGAGTCATGCCATTTCCCTCTTGAATAACAGGTCTTGAGTTCAACTCCTCGTCGGCTAGATCTTTAAGGTCTCTTGGGATAGTTTCCTACGACATTAAAACTCTCTTCTTCTTTTCTCTCTCTCTTGCTCTTCTTTTCTCTCTATCTCACTCACACACCAATTCACGTGAGAATGAGGTTGGCAACTAGCTCCCAAGTGGCAACTTGCCGTGCCAACTTTCCAAGGCAGCACATGAGAAAGAATAGAGAGTTTCCCTTTTTAAGACAATTGAGGGGGGAGAGAGTAAAAGAGGTTTGATCTTTTCTAAATTCTAACGGGCTCACTTTCTCTAATTTTATCTTCTAGTGTGATTTCCTTTGTGCCCATTTGTTTTTGGAAACCATTCATGGGAACTTAAAAAGTTCTCAACATGTTGCAAACATGGTGCTCACGTGAACCGGCTCTCTCCCTCTCTCTCTCTCGTTGTCTCCATGCATAAAGTTGTGATAGGTGGCACCTGCATAGAGTTGCACTTGGTTTGTGAAAAGTGGCCGCAGTGTTCGAAAAAAATCATTTTTCCAAACATACGAATTTTCTTTCCTTGACTTTGCCAAGAGGAAATTTTAGAAAGTTAGGGGTATTTTTTTGGGGGTTTTGCACTATTTTTTTCTATTTTGGGGCGGAATTTCTCCTATTGCCCTTGCCCTCAACCTGCATAGTTGAAAATGGAAACGGCATGATATTAAGTTGAGACACATTTTCCCCACACATTGGGTGGCCGGTTTTCAAAGTGGTCTATTGAGATGCTATTGTTTTCAAAGTGGTCCTTTGTCAGAGAGGTCTATTGAGATGGTATCCTTGTTTTTCAAGGTATTATATCCTTCCTTTTCAAAGTGTTCTTTGCGTTCAATGCCCTCACAAGAAGATTTAGAAAAAAAACGGAGTGTTTTTCATGCAATGAATAACATCATGAGCTTCAGCTCGAGAGGCACCGCATACCTAACTAGGTACAATTGGGAGCAAGAGACCATCGGCCCCCCAACCGGGCCGACGGTCCCCAGCCCCCAATCGTACCAAGCTAGGTATGCAATGCCTCCCTCACAGAAGCTCATGGTGTTGAGGTAAGTCTTAATGTGGGAATTTTTGCGAGAATTTGTCCAAAACTTCTTGTGCCTCTCCCGAGGGCCCACATACCCCTCTCCTCGACTATACGCCATGGCTACATATAAAAAATGGTATCCTATGATTGGACGTGTGTGTGTTCTAAATTCAAAGGTCAAAGCCTTTTGTTTCAAAAAATAGTTTGAAATTTGCTACAGTTGAGCCAGCTTGTTCTTGCAAGGTGCAAAGGGTGCATGATATAAAGCCCACACAAAATCCCGTCTAAATGAAAGCATTCTCAATCAGTGAGTTGCACGAGAGCTTGAGGTGTAGGCAATCATGGAAAGTGGAAAGCTGCCACATGTGCCTGAAGAGATGCACTTTGAAGACAGCCTCTTTCCGCTAACATTCCATCCGAGGCTTGCAATTGCAAAAGAGATGTTGCACGCATGGGCAGAGAAGAGTCTCAACCCTCATGACATAGAAGCATTGCATAAGCTTCGCATCGATCAGCTTGCATTCAGCATGTGGCCAATGACGTTGGTAGAGCCGCCCAACCGATTACTTACATTGGGCCAATTCATGTTTTGGCTTTTTTTGTTCGATGATGAGGTGGACGGTTGCACCGGTGAAGATGGTGGGGTCCTCCAAGTGGAGTCTCTGTGCAAGCGTGTCCTCGATGCTTTGTTTGGGGACGACAAGGCAACGCCATCATCTTTGGAAGGGAAGGAGCCGGCCTGTGTTACCGTGGCTAGAGAATGGTGGGTGGAACTAAAAAAGAGAATGCCACACAGTCAGCAAGCTCGCTTTCAGGTAAGCCTCACTGCATACGTGCAAGCGCATCCAGACGAGCGGCGGATCATTGTGGGCTCCAAGATGCAGCCGGCCAGTGTGGAGGAGTACATGAAGTTACGCTATGATACGTATGCATCGGCGGCATTCTATTTACTGACAGAGTATAGCTTGGGCATTGACCTAGATGAGGAGGCGCTCCAAAGCTCTCTCCTTCGCCAACTACACCAAGCTGCGGGTGAGTACATGTATTGCATAAATGACATCGTCTCCTTTCCAAGGGAGTTCAAGAAGGATCAAGATGCCGTCCTCAACATTGTAAATCAGCTCCACACCCACACTTGCAAGGAGCAGAAGGGTCATGTGCCCATCCACGTCGTTGTGTCGCAAACTTGGAAAATGATTCAAGAACGCAATCTTGACTGTGCACGCCTCGCCCAAGAAATCACTGCCTCTCCTCTGTTGGCTTCCAAGCAAGATCTTCAGAGCTATGTGAAGAGTCTTTGCCTTGCGACAACCGGCAATTGGGCTTGGCACGTGATGGCCGAGCGATACAAGGTAGAAGATGCTCCAACTCCATATGATTAGCTAGGCTTGCCTCCCCGAACTCTCTCATATATATGTCGAGGATGTTAAAAAAGCTTTACTTAACGTCCAATCAAGTACGACACGCAGCTTCAGAGATTTGAAAATCAACATATTAAGAATAAAGCCTTTGTCATCACTTGGTTCATGCATATTCCATGGTATGAATGTCTCTATATTAATTTTTTCGTTAGAGTATTATATGCAAATCTATACTAATAGATAAAAGGGGAGGGAATCCGGCTACAACACCCGAAGAGCGATGGTGCCAGACTACGAAGCGGTAGCCCCTGCCAACCGCTCTCTCTCTCTCTCTCTCTCCCCCAACTTTCCTCCTCCTCCACTTCGCTTGCCGTTCGTGCACCTGCAGTAGCGTGAGAGGCTGCGAGATTTCGGCTCATGTTGGCGCTTCTAGCTGCTACTGGTCTAGGAGGAGAGCACTCAAAGAGCAATAAATGTGAGCACATTCGTGTTGGGCAAGCTACAACTCAAAGCCCTGGACAAGACGCTTCCTTTGGACACGACCGCCACTTCCTCTTCCATTGTGGGCTGACAGCACAGCGCACAAACCTCTCAAGTCTAGAACAGTGGGCACCAACTGGCACACTCTAACTGCATATTGCGGTGCCTTGAGCTGCACGAATTCCCTGTTCCATCGCCACCCAAGTGCGGGACCGGGGGTTATAAGAACCTCAATGGATCAGTGGCTATATCATCACGCCAAGGATATCGTAGCAATGTACAGGTTTGGTTGCCTATTGAGAGGTTGCCGTAATGTCTGCTCAGGCCACCATTTTCTTTCTGTACGCCTTGCTCACAACTTCAATGGAATGCTCACCCACAGATCCCTCCTCACTTCTCCCACGCAGGGTTGCTGCCCGCCAGCTCTCTCTCTCTCTCTCTCTCTCTCTCTCTCTCTCTCTCTCTCTGTAGCGTTGCAATCTCTCTCCTCTTTCTTCTCCGACACACTTGCACTCTCCCTGCACCGCCCCGCTTTGCCATTGCATATATTGAACGCCCTTATTTAAGATCTCCACGCCTCTCTTGGTCTCATCTGCCCTTCTTGATTGGCTCACCGGGCGAGAGAAAGAGAGTAGAGAGGGAGAGGGAGAGAGTAGAGAGGGGGGAGATCTATGTGGATGGGGGCAGGTGGGAAAGGACGTGCGTCGGAAGAGAGAGAGAGAGAGAGAGAGAGAGAGAGAGAGTGGGGTGAGCGGTCACACAAAGATTAATGCTAGAAGCTGCATCTACGACCAGCTTTGTCAACATATCGGGAGTTTTTTCCTTGGAAGGCTGACCTACGTGCATGCAGCGAGCGTTTCATTTCCTTGATAGCAATGGTGAATACTACCTCAGCATCTCAGATTGGCCTTGCGACAACCGGCAATTAGTCTTGGCACGTGATGGTCGAGCAATACAAGGTAGAAGATGCTCCAACTCTTGGAAGGCGGGGACAGGGGTGGGGTGGGGGCAAGTGAGGGAAAGAGGGGCCATACCGCAGCCGGACGCGGCGCTGCTTCACTAGTATATATATATATATATATATATATATATATATATATATATATATATATATGCATGTGTGTGTGTGTGTGAGAGAGAGAGAGAGAGAGAGAGAGAGAGTATAAATGCAATGTGTGTCTGGTTTTGTTCTTGAAAATAAGCACAAGAATAAAGACTTTGTGATCACCTAGTTTCCTACATATTCCATGGTATGAGTTTCTCTATATTAATTTTTTGGTTGGAGTATAATTAAATGTACTTATATTTGAAACTTGAATTTGAAACCCTTTTTTGGCCTGTCCCAAAGGGGTGAGGCCATAGCGATGACTCCCCTTTTTTCTTAAGGAAAAAGGAGAGTTAATTTCTTTTATTTCCTATTTTTTGATTGGCAGATGTTTATTCATTGTTTGCAGCACGAAGCCTCTCAAGGAAATGATGAAACGGAGAGGTTGAGGGAGGAAACTAGAAAGGGATAGATCTCTCTCTCTCTCTCTCTCTCTCTCTCTCTCTGTGCATGCACAAGTAAAGATGGACGTGCAGAAGAGGGCTGAAGGCCGACATTTTGATGACGTAGCTATTACAACTCTCTCCTCATCCTCTCGTGACCTAGCTCACACTGATGATAAGGATCTGCCCTGGATCTTCCTCAGCCACTCTGGCCACCAGAAGGACGAGCTTGTGAGCCCCTCTACCATGCCCTCCACCGTGCCGAACACAACCCTTTCTTCGACCTTGACTGCGTCGATTCTCTGCCAGTGGCCACAGCTACGGCGTTGGATAGATATCGGGGCGCTTGCCATCGTGGCAAGCAACGCCTCCTAATTTCTTAGTCACCTTCAACGGGTCAGAACCGGTTCACCAAAAGGAAGGTCAACACGCAACCAACACGATAACGAGCTCAGGACCTGGCTTGTGAGAGACAGTGACTCTACCACTACGTCGCCCATGTCTGCAAGATGCAAGCAATTGTATCTAGCTTAGCTTGACGCTCTAGCCACCCAATAAATTGTGTGACCGATTGTGCCGGTTACCTCCACCTACACGGGGGCAAGCACCCCAATACTTAACCATTGCCCCATAGCTACCCGCCCCACATCTTCCAAGCTTGCCGAGCTTGCAAAATGGGAGTGGTGGTGCTGAGCGAGGACTACGTGCAGAGCCTCTGGCCGCTCTATGCTGGCTTTACCTGCTCCGGTGGAGTCACAATCGCAACCTCAAAACAATTTTGCCGCTTCAGCAGCGAGTCGACCTCCAGCAATAGATCTCCTGAGTGGGGATTCATTTGTAGGTCCAATTGAATCACCTCCCTAACTTGACATTTGAGAATAGTTGAAATCAAAATTTTCCACTTAAACTTGTCCTAAAAACCGTCATTTGTTGTAAATTATCCTGTTTAATTCAGATTTTGTACTAGCTTCATCATGGTCAAGGTCGCTTTGGACTTGCAGCATCTACGATTTTATGTATCACCAAGATAATAAAAATTATGTTCGAGTATGTTTTTCTTCTTTCTGGTCTGCAGGAGTGTATTATGATCTATACAGTCATTAATGGGGAATGAACTGTTCCAGAATGTCCGTGTTTTGCACCTTGAGGACTTCAAGAGTTCATGACCTGGTACCATATTGGCATGAGAGAGAGAGAGAGAGAGAGAGAGAGAGAGAGAGAGAGAGAGAGAGAGAGAGAGAGAGAGAGAGAGAGAGAGAGAGAGAGAGAATTTGGTTATCCCTGTTCCCTCTTGAGCAAGAGGTTTAGACTTCAAAACTTGTCTGATAGATCTTTGCCGTCAACTCTTGGGATTGTTCCCACAGATGTCTCTTCTTCTTCTTCTTCACACACACACTTAACATCCTAGAAACAATCTTGAGAGATCTCAAAGATCTTTCTATAAAGTCTTGAGTTTAAGATCTCTTACTCAAAGAGGGAGCTGGGATAACCTATCTGCCATGGGTGGGTGATAGGGAAGTCATTCTAGTTTCCTCTTCTTATTCACATCTAGTAATGCTCACCACTGTTGCTACCTCTAGCCCTATGCCCAACCATTTCGAGCTCTCGTAGCTATACCCTTTTGCCATCCCACGCTTGGATTGTGCTGCCACTACGCGCAGCTTACTGTTAGTGCCACCTTTGCCTCATCAGCATTTACTGCTTGGTTGGTATCATCTCTTTTGCCTCGTGCTTGTGTTTGCTGCTCATGGCTGCAGTATGGCATTGCCCATGTCTGTTGCCGTGTGCTTTTGGTGTTCCATTGGCCCTTTTGCACGGCATGAGGGAGAGCTAGTTGTGGGTGTGCTTGTGTTGCACTTACCTATCTTCATCTGCCTTCTCCGACTAGGAAAGAATGTTAGAAACAGAGAACTCACGTACATATGTTATGCCAGGTTTTAGCATCCACTTTACCATTGTTGTCTGCCAACACGGTCGCTTCTTTGGATGCATCAATGGTGGCTGCACTCGACTATGGAGCTTTCGTTGCTGCTTTGGTTTGTTGTCTCCTGACAGGTGATTTCCTTCTCTTCTATTGGTCTCCTTGGCATTTTTCTTCCTTATTTTCTTTTTCTTTGATTGATTTGTGTGGTGTGGCGTTTGTGTGTTTGTGTTAGTCTTGATGAAATATGGAGCCAACACAGCATTAAGGTAGGAAGAGTCGACTTCTCTCTCTCTCTCTCTCTGTGTGGACGACGGACAATTGCTTCTTGCCCTCCCAACTTTCCTCACGAGCGGCAGGGCTGGGTGTGCTACTGTGTTTTAAGCATGGAGGGGGTGCAAAAGAAAGCAATATTGAGCAGTGGCAATGTACGGTACAACTAATTCGTTCAAAATGGTGAAATTAATGTAAGAAAAAGGGAAAATTATCAAAATACCACTTTGATTTGTGGAAATTCCCAGAATACCCCTCAAATTTAAAAAATTCTCAAAATACCATTGTATAAAAAATTCTTGGTTGATCTTTGTTGGTTAAAGATTAACAAGTTTCTGTCTAAAGATTGGTTTTCATAGGGTAAGCCTCGTGATTTTATCACTTTTTTGCCTCTTGTTAGTAAATAAATAAGGGGCGAGGATGGGCCTGAGTACGAGTAGGGTAGAGAGGTTTAGGCGTAATTATCATGAACAAATTGAGTTAGTTTGCATACAAGTGTGCTTGGAGATTATATGCGTAAAAAAACAAAAAAGAAACATAGGAAGATTATTGTGCACTCGTAACAATTGGAAAGACACCAGAGCGGGAGCACATGCCTTGGCCCGTTAACTTTGTATAAGCCAAGTATTTGTTGGCAGTTCCCTAAGGCACACAGGCATTGTTTTGATTTGGATGTTAAAATAGTTTGACAACTAGCTTTAGAGATTTGCGTTAACTCTAAGTGAAGTGGAAATTGATGGTATGAATTTCATTTTAATCCATCTCTCTCTCTCTCTCTCTCTCTCTCTCTCTCAAGTTTGTGTTTGTGTATGTGTGTGTGTGTGTGTGAAAGTGAGATTCTTGGGCTTGTTAAGCTTGTTAAGAGCAAGCCTTTTTTGTGTGTCTGGTTACTAGAAGCTACTTGTCACCAAATCCTGTTGGAATCTAAATAGTTTCAAGTATGCATCTCCTTTTGTGTACCATAGGTGTTTTTCTTCCAAAACTCCTATTGCCTGGTTATTGCTCCTTTTCCTTTCATTCTTTCAATTGCCTCTTGTAGGTACTCTTCCATATTGTTGTTTATAATTGTATATGTAATCTTACATATCATCATAGATCAATAATGATACTCGGAGACATATTTGTGTGCAACAGGATGTATTTATCTATTTGCGTGTGTGCATTTCCATTCATTTTATTGAAACACATGCATGTGCATGTTGCTCATGGTAGCATAGCTTGGTTTCTTTGGAGAGATGTCAATAGGAGAAGTGTATGATTGTTGCTGACAACACACCCTAGTTGTTATTGTGTGTGTGTGTGTGTGTGTGTGTGTGTGTGAGAGAGAGAGAGAGAGAGAGAGAGAGATTATAAGAATAAAATTTTAATAATGTTACACTATATTCTCAAAAATTTCAATAAGTGTAAAGATGTCGTTTCTTCTTCTTGAAAATCAGCATTTTAACAATAAAGACTTTGTGACCACTTGGTTTCATGCATATTCCATGTTATGAGTTTTTGTATATTAATTCTTTGGTTGGAGTATTATATGCAGTTATAAATAATTAAAATTTGGTTTTGAAACCCTTATTTTAGCAAAAAAAGGATTTAGGATGGGATTGATTACAAGTAGGGTAGACACGTTCATGCTTAATTATCATGGACAATTGAGTAAGTCTGCATCCAAGTGTGCTTGGAGATTTGATGTGCAAGCAAACACAAAAGGCGCATGCATGGGAATATCATGTGCCCTCATAATAGTTGGCAAGACACTAGAGCGGCAAAATCATCACAATGCCTAGGATTGGCGTTGTTTAAGTGTAAGAACTAGGGGAAACTAGACTCAAGATCCTCCTCCCAACCTCCCTTTATATAGGCGGGCTCCTAACCCCTTGCCCTAGACGGATCCCTTGTCCACAGTGTCTAGTCCGACCCTTGGCCGTAGTCCATGACCATCCTAGTGAGGCGGTCCGGGGCGGGCAACAAGAGAGGCGACCTCTAAACACCCCTCAAGGCTCCCGTGCTGCTCAATTGGGGCTGGGGCAACCACAAGCACAACAAAACAACAAACCCACAGCCAAACCCAAACAAGATAGGGGCACCACCTAGTTATGGTATGCGAACTAGAACACAAGAGAGATTTTGGCACAACCAAGAAGATGCACCACACAACACACACAAGCAACCTCACACCAAGACACACACAAAATGGACCAGAGAGAGCTAGAGCAAAGGGAAGAGAGAGAGAGGAATGGATCTTGCGTAATACCTTATTTGTGACTTGCAAATGGAGATGTTTCGTTATGATGCTATCGTAGAACTTATACAAAACTCACTCAATGCTTAGTGATTGCTAAACATTGCCAAAACACACACACACACTGTCTTAGGGTGTGGGAGACCTCTCACCACAATACCCTCTTACAATGGACACAAAACTGGCAATGAAAAACACACTAAAACACTTTCTAAAATCAAGAGCAATCGATAAAAACTCAAATACACAAGTCACCTTGAATTCACCAAACCGTTGTCAGGAGTTTTTTGGAGCAAGGGATTTCACTTATGTACATACACATGCATGGTGCATCAAATAAAGGATTGCCCATTTTCTAGAGCCAGGTGGTTATGTGGGGCCCACATGTGTACAGGTAGGACAGCATGTACATAGTGCATCGATTTTCACTATCATCAGTACCAGTATGTTTTTTCTACAATAATGAGGAGTTTATAGCGCGTAAAACTTCTCGAGGAAGCTATCCGCGGGCCGACGACGTGAGATCAGCAGGTGCGTCAGATGGCATCTAGTGGCGTCGGGAGGGCGAGCAGGGTCAATACTTGCACGTGGATGAGTACGGACACAGCTTGGGTGTTTTCTTGTGATAATTATGCAGAAAGGTCATCATTAGGACCACTTTTTGGGGCCACTTCACGTGGTGGCGAGATGCATTATTGGAAAAAAGCTGAGTGCCAGGTGTGCGAATGATGCAAAAAGGTGACAACTATGCACTGCGAGGTCAGTTTTTGGCCTGTTCGGGGTCCGTTTGAGGTCATCTAAAAGGCCAAGGGTGCCCAAGTAATAAAGCTAAGTGTGGGAACTGAAAAAATAGAGAGAAGACCAGAAAAAATGTGGAGAAGAGAGGAGGAACAGCCGCAGGTGTGTTTTTGGAGCCTGTTTTGGCCGTGAACTGCTCATCCGAGGTTGGATTTGAGCACTTTGACATTGTAGACTGGGGTTTTAGGCCGTTCCGGACGCGATGGGGCTGTCCATTTTGCCAAATTCCTCACTCTTTTTCTGCTGTTTTTCTGTGTAAGTTTCTCCTATGAGCGAAGTTTCTGCTCTAGTTTGTGATTGTATCTGGCTTATTTTACCCATATTGTGTGAGCTATTTGCCCCATTGGTGTTGGCCCAAGCTCAATTGTATCTAAACATCAGAAATTCTCCTCTTTTGAGCTGAGTTTTTTGGGTGTGTGTGTGTGTGTGTCTGTGTGGAGTGGGCAAGTGGATAGTCTCTCTCCTCTCACTCCAGAGGTGTGTTCCCTGTCTCGGCCAGGTGTGTTGTCTAAGCCGAGTGGTGCCCCATAGTTTGTGTGTGTGTGTATCTTCCCAAGAGTGTGTGTCGGGTCGTTATAGAGGCGTTGTGTGTGTTTTCATCCCGCTCACATTCTTTTGGCGCCCCCACGGAGGATCTTCTTCGAGTACCTTCTGCTTCGAGCTTCGAGCTTCGGGATTACAGGTTGCAGATTACAGATTACAGGTTACAGGGACAGGTACAAGTACAGGTGATTCACTCAGGTACAGGTAGCTGGAGTACAGTGATATACTAGCAGTGATGTCACTTGCAGTTGTTGTGGGAATGCATCACTTGGCGCCTATTTGAGCGCATTGTCTGCTGGATTGTACGTTACTTGTGGAAACTGCCATTGTACGCATTTGTGGAGCCATACTTGGTTGTATTTGGCAGTCCCAGCCATTTCTGAGACTTGGTCTGGAAGATAGTCATTTATGAGACTTGACTATATGCGATTTGCATTAGCCTTCGTGTGAGGGTCGATAGCGTGAGGTTTTTATTGAGCTAGGGGATTCTCAAATGTAGAGATCCTTTCGGTGATACAGGTAGCTCGAGCACCCTTTTTGTGACCTCGCCATAGGCTATGTACTAGTGAGTCCTATTTGATGCTCGGGTTCTATTGTTGGCAGTTTATGCATACAGATACAGGCTATATTTTGGGTTCTCATTGCTCTACTTCTGGGGAAACTCTGTCAAAATTTTCCCAAGTTATGATGGCTGGTTTTTTGGTATTTTGAGCCATTTATGCTGTTATGCTGCTGAAATTTGGGCAAAAATCAGAGGATAAGTCAGGTGTGCCTTCTTGGGAGCTTCATGGTTGGCTTTAATGGATGATCAAAATGGCCCTCATTTCACTCCTTTTCATTTAACTCAAAGGATTCAAATTAATGTTCATGTGTCCAGGAAGATCTTTTTCCAGTAGCGCATAGTCTTTATGTTTGGGCCAAGAAGGTTATGAGAGATCTTGGAATGTCCTTTGCCTGTTGTAATTTCGATGATCAACTATGAAAACTCATTTGATGTGCATGTGTTTGTTCTCATCTAAACCTGAGCTCCATTGAAGTTTCTGGGGATTGGGTAGTGAAAAGTTTTGGGTTCTTGCACGTGTGTTTGAAGGGGTTCTCTAGCCATGGCTTTCTCTTATCCGGAGTTTCATGGAAGAAGTGATGAAGATGTGGAGGACTTTCTGGAAAAGATGGAGGTTGCCTGCATTAGCAACCAGATTCATGACCCTACGCAAATGTTACGCCTTCTCCAAATTTGTTTGAAGAGTGATGCACGAGTTTGGTCTAAAGCATTTGAAGAGGAGTTGCGTGTGGCTGATCCACCTGTAAGGTTGAGTTGGGAAAATCTACGACATGGGTTGGAAGTGGAGTTTGTGAAGATAGAAGATCCTGACAAGGTGTGGCAAGAAGTACAGGCTTTGGTGCAAAAGGAAGGTGAGCCAGTAGATGCGTACATACGTAAGTTTTCATTGGCATGGGAGCGAATGTGCAAGGCTTTAGCACCACAGGTACCCCCGCTTGACATGATGAAGAAGGACAGGTTCTTAGCTGGTCTTTGGGAGAATATACGTTGGAGAGTGGAGCTAAAGAAGCCTAGGACATATGAAGATGCACTAGAGGTAGCAAGGAACAAAGAGTGGAAGCTGAGGAAAATGAGCCAGTTAGGGGTGGAGTCTTTTCCCATGAGGTCTGAATTTCAGCCTATAGAGTCTTTACAAGGGCGCATGTCAGGGGTTCATCATGAACCAGTAGTTCCTGTTACTACTCAGGTTATGCCAACAGTGGTCACTACAGCAGTGCAAGATGATGGGCTAAGGCAAGACATGAGGCAAATGGTAGATTTGATGAAGAATCTCAGTCTAAACATGCTAGGTCAAGTGGGAAATAATCGAGGTCGAGGGAGGTTTGCAAATCAGCAAGGAGGTGAAGAAAGGCCTAGGAATGGTGTTGGACAAAGCAATGGTAGGTTTTGGAGGCAGACGCCCACATGTTATAATTGTGGAGAGTTGGGTCACATCAGCCCACAATGTGATAAGCCACCAAGGATGGGGGGAGACATGTATCCATTGCCAAGACAGGTGCTAACTAGGTCAAATGATTATGGCATCGAAATTAAGGGAGACGAAGGAACCAGTGGACTGACCCAGGAGGAAAAGGGAAAGACAAAAGTGCTAAGTGTAGTCACCTTGGAGAAGGCATCAAAGCTAGAGGATACACTAGTGATGCCTATTGGGAAGAGGACCACAGAGGATAAGGAAGGAAGAAGTGCCCCAGGTCCTAGTAAGAAGAAAGGAAAGAGCCATGAAGGCGAGGATGTCAAGGCCAAGAGGAAAAGGAGAGCTCGTCGAAAGTTTCATGTTTCAGATTTTCCACTAGGGGATGGGCAATTAAGCTATGACTTGAAGGAGGATCTAACGAGCAGGAAGGCAGATGCTACTTTTGGGCAGCTTATAGAGATGGTGCCTAAGCTAAAGCGACAGTGGAAGAGGATGGTTAACCCAATGGAGAAAGAGCCAGAGAGAGGTTCAGTGAAGGTGTTGGCAATGGACGAGCTACCAGACATTTGTCCAATAGTAGATGTGTGGCATAAAAGGAAAAATTTGGGACAAGGTTATGTGGATGGCGGAGCCCAAATATGCGTCATAACACACTCATGCGTTGAGAAGATGGGTCTCACAGTGGCTGGGGTGTCAGGTTTTCGGATCAGATTGGCAAACCATCAAAAAGTAAAATGCTTAAGTGTTGTAAAGAGCTTAGAAGTGGAGGCATATGATGCAAAGGCAGTGGTTGATTTTCATGTGAGGCCAGCAGGGTTGGGAGCATATCCTATTATACTGGGAAGACCATGGTTACGTGTAGTGGGAGCTGTTCAAGATTGGCGACATGGTACGATTAGCCTCTATGGAAAGACTGGTACCAAGAAGCTTTATAATATGGACACAAGGAAACGATTAGAGGAGCTTTATGAAGATGAGGATGAGTCTAGTGATGAAGACTCTTCCACAGTGACAGATGAGGACAGTGATAGCACTACCAGCAGTGATGAGGATGCTGATGTTGCATTTCTTTTGGTGAAGGGCCTTATGAAGTGATTGAAGGGCTGATGCAAACGAAAGTTGAGTTGTCAAAGAAGCAGGAATTAATGACGCAAATGATTAGTGGAGACCTCTCAGCTATGGAGAAGGATATATTTTTGCATATGCTGGCTAGTTTTCCTGATTTGTTCATTACTTCATATGAAGAGATCAGAGGGTTCAAGGGTGAAGAGATGCATATAGAGCTGAAAGAAGGTGCTAAGCAAGTGCAGCAAAGGCTAAGAAGGATGGGTCAAGAGCAAATGGAAGCCTTGCGGGTAGAGGTGGACAAGTTATTGAAGGCAGGGTTCATAGTTCCAGTGGAGACCACAGAATGGGTGAGTCCAGTTGTAGCCAGTCCAAAGAAGGATGGGAAGTGGAGAATTTGTGTGGATTTTAAACCCTTAAACGCAGCCACTAAGAAGAACCCACATCCTCTTCCATTCATTGATCAGATCTTGGATTCAGTGGCAGGTTATGAGAGGTACAGTGTGTGTGATGGTTTTTCAGGCTATTTTCAATTGAAGATTGCTCTTAAAGACCGCACAAAGACAACCTTCATTACGCCATGGGGCTGCTATTGCTACACAGTGTTGCCGTTTGGGTTGTCAAATGGACCATCTTTCTATCAAGAGAGAGCGAATTGGGTGTTGGGACCATTCATTGGTAGTTGTGTTTAAGCTTTTATGGATGACTTCTGTGTTTATAGCAGTAGGGCTAAACACCATGAGAAGCTACAGATGGTATTGGCTCGATATGATGAATGTGGAGGACAACTAAAACCAAAGAAATGCCATCTATCACAGCCAAGGGTGAAGTTATTGGGCCACATGGTGTTAGAAAATGGCATTGAGGCTGATCCAGACAAGGTTAAGTCTATTATTCTTCTTCCATCACCTACGAGTACGAAGCAATTGGCAACCTTTATACAAAAAGTGAAGTACATGGCACGGTTTATTCCATTGTCTTCGTAGCTTCTTTATCCATTACAGCAAGTGGCAAGGCATGATCCATTGCAATGGGATGACAAGTGTGAAGAAGTGTTTCAAGAGGGGAAAGAGGTGTTAGGGGGGTTGTCAGCCATGCAGGCTCCTGATTGGGAGAAAGTTTTTTATGTAAATCCATCAGTAGGGGATGATGCCATTGGAGCCATGCTATTGCAAAAGGGGAAGGGCAGCCATTATATGAGGCCAGTGTATTGTGCAAGACGAGTGAAGTTGGTAGCGGAGAGAAAGTTATCGGAAGTAGAGCTAGTGATGGCCAGTGTAATATTTGCTTGTCGATGATTTCGTCATTACTTGCTACCACGGCCTTTTGTTTTCTTGACGAGTTATGCCTTTTTGCCACAGTTAATTAATGGTACTAACATGTCAAATGTGGTGAAGAAATGGGTAATTGAACTGCAAGAGTTTGAGTTCTCTTTTCTAGTGGAAGATAGTACAAGGGCTACCCTAGCTGATTTGTTGACCTACAAGGAGAATCCCCTTATTGTTAAGGAAGAGGTGGTGAGAAAGGTAGTTGAAGAAGTGCCACATATCAGCAATGCACATGTGTTGTTCTTTGATGGTTCATACAGAAAGAGCCACGATGCAGCTTCAGGGGGTATAGCACTTTATGATCTAGAGGGGAAGCTAGTATGCAAGAGAGGGTTTAAATTGGATGCTCATAGTAACAATGAGGCTGAATATGCTACTCTGGAAGCCGGATTACACATTTGTTTGAAGGATGGGGTTCGAAGGTTGAGCATAAAAGGTGATGCCTTGTTAGTGGTGAAGCAAGTGCTGGGTGTGTGGAAGAGCAAGAACACCTCATTGACGGAAATGTGCTTCAGAATTAAAGGCCTGTTAAAAAAGTTCAAAGCATGGATCATCAGACACATTGAACGTGCTCTAAATGGAGAGGCACATGAAGCAGCTCAAGGCATGATTGGGGAGCTATTCGTGTTGAGGACCACTTTACCTCTTTATCATGGCCGGGAAAGTTTGGCTCAAGAAGAGGAGTTTTTGCTAACAGGAATCATTCCAAAGGAGATTCAGAAGTCTAAGAAGTATGGCTTTGTGCGTAGAGCATACAGGTACAAATTGATTGGTGATGTCTTATACATGAAAGGGGCTGATCTCGTGTTGAGACGTGTACCTTGGCGGGAGGAGCTTTACAGAGTGTTGGAAGAGAATCATGAAGGCGCATGTGGTGGCCATTTTGCTCTAAAGATCACCTTGCATAAGATTTTGCAAGAGGGGTATGTATGGCCTAGTTTGCACAAGGATGTTCACCATTGGTGTAGGTCTTGCAATAGGTGTCAAGCATTTGGGAAGAGAGTGTTGAAGCCAGAGCTACGAAAAACCATTATGGCGTTTGATGTGTTTGAAAAGTGGGGAATTGATGCAATAGGCCCGTTACCTATCACAAGAAGGGGAAAAAGCTATATCTTGACAGCAGTGGACTATCTCTCTAGATAGGCAGAGGCTATAGCAGTAAAACAGATCACTGCAAAGGATGTGACAAAATTTGTGTATGATGAAATATGTTGCATGTTTGGGGTGCCATTAGAGCTACTTTCAGATAAGGGGCCAGGATTTAGAGCTAAACTGCTAGACTTCTTATGCACAAAGATGAAGATTAGGCACCAACATACCACTCCTTATTACCCGCAGTGTAATGGCTTAAATGAAAGATTCAATGGTGAGTTGGTACAAATTCTTTCTAAAGTGACAGAGCACCAAGGAAAGAATTGGGATTTGGAATTGCCTAGTGCATTATGGGCTTACCGTACTTCGGTGAAGACAGGTACAGGGTTTACTCCATTTCATTTGGTGTATGGAAAGGAAGCACTATTGCCTGTGGAGGTAGAGTTGCCTGCGGTCAAGATGTTAGAGATGTTGCTTGGGTCGCCTAGTGATGCATTCAAAGAGAGGCTCTTGCAGTTACAAGAGGTCCAGTTGGATAGGATGAGCGCTTTGGAGCATTATGGGCAGATGCAGGATAAGGCTTTGGCAAAGAAACATGACTTGGTTTTGCGCTACAATAGTAAGCTGGACAACACCTTCCAAAAGAAGTTTCAAATTAAGTGGGAAGGCCCTTTCAAGGTAGTGGAGTGTTTTCCAAATGGCACATATCAGCTGGCTAACCTGGATGGTGTTCTACATAAGTCAAGGGTAAATGGGTTGCGTCTTAAATTGTATCATGCTAGATTGATGATGGTGGAGCAAGATGAGATGTCTGTGGATCAAGCAGTGTTGGTGAGGGATGAGGAGACCTGTGATGCGGCGAGTCTCATATCTCTCTTTGCTGCTGCTGATCATGAATGATCTAGCAGGCTAGGGGATGGGCAAATTATGTCAGGAGTTTTTTGGAGCAAGGGATTGCACTTATGTACATACACATGCATGGTGCATCGAATAAAGGATTGCCCATTTTCTAGAGCCAGGTGGTTATGTGGGGCCCACATGTGTACAGGTAGGACAACATGTACATAGTGCATCGATTTTCACTATCATCAGTACCAGTATGTTTTTTCTACAATAATGAGGAGTTTATAGCACGTAAAACTTCTCGAGGAAGCTATCCGCGGGCCGAGGACGTGAGGTCAGCAGGTGCGTCAGATGGCATCTAGTGGCGTCAGGAGGGCGAACGGGGTCAATACTTGCACGTGGATGAGTACGGACACAGCTTGGGTGTTTTCTTGTGATAATTATGCAGAAAGGTCATAATTAGGACCACTTTTTGGGGCCACTTCACGTGGTGGAGAGATGCATTATTGGAAAAAAGCTGAGTGCCAGGTGTGCGAATGATGCAAAAAGGTGACAACTATGCACTGCGAGGTCAGTTTTTGGCCTGTTCGGGGTCCGTTTGAGGTCATCTAAAAGGCCAAGGGTGCCCAAGTAATAAAGCTAAGTGTGGGAACTGAAAAAATAGAGAGAAGACCAGAAAAAACGTGGAGAAGAGAGGAGGAACAGCCGCAGGTGTGTTTTTGGAGCCTGTTTTGGCCGTAAACTGCTCATCCGAGGTCGGATTTGAGCACTTTGACATTGTAGACTGGGGTTTTGGGCCGTTCCGGACGCGATGGCGCTGTCCATTTTTCCAAATTCCTCACTCTTTTCCTGCTGTTTTTCTGTGTAAGTTTCTCCTATGAGCGAAGTTTCTGCTCTAGTTTGTGATTGTATCTGGCTTATTTTACCCATATTGTGTGAGCTATTTGCCCCATTGGTGTTGGCCCAAGCTCAATTGTATCTAAACATCAGAAATTCTCCTCTTTTGAGCTGAGTTTTTTGGGTGTGTGTGTGTGTGTGTCTGTGTGGAGTGGGCAAGTGGATAGTCTCTCTCCTCTCACTCCAGAGGTGTGTTCCCTGTCTCGGCCAGGTGTGTTGTCTAAGCCGAGTGGTGCCCCATAGTGTGTGTGTGTGTGTGTATCTTCCCAAGAGTGTGTGTCGGGTCGTTATAGAGGCGCTGTGTGTGTTTTCATCCCGCTCACACCGTATTGCACAAATGGAAGGACGAAGATTTGAACGTCGAATCACGCCTTTGATGCACCAAACCTCAATTTATTGATGATGAAGGAGCATATACAATAGTGGTTTTGAGATTTGAGGAACTCACGCTCTCTCACTTGCAATGTGTAGCTTGAAGGCTTCTCTCACACCAAGAGTGAATCTCACAAGTGGTTGTTACACCTAAGTCTCTCCTCACGCATAGAGTGTTGGGGTGCTATGTGAGATGTTGGAGGTTGTTTTACAAGAAGGAGAGGGGCCTATTTATAGGTTGGAGACCCCTCATTAAGATTATTGGAAATCCTAATTTACAAGCTAACAAATCAGGATTATGATTTTTTTGAATATCAAAACATTGTGGGCCTTCTTTGTCTGCTTGAGTCATGGGTGTGGGCTCAAAAGAGAGCATTATTGATGGTAGATAAGGTGAAAGTAAGTAAGGAGAGAGAGAGAGAGAGAGTGAGAGAGTTACTTTGTACATGTCTTGAGGTGAGGTGTCTTTTATGGTTAGGTCAATGCTATTTTGTGTTAGTATGTTAGTGGTTAGTGTTAGTAATCACTAGAAAGTTAATGATATATTTACAATGGGTAGAATGGGGTGGATGGTTGGAGTAAGATGGTTGAATGAAGTGAGCAAATCCTTGTGATGGTGAAGCTTGAAGAAGTTTTGGACTTACTTGTGTAGGTTCTCAAAATGACTATCGATCTTCTTCTTCGTCTTCTCTTCTTTACGCCACCGCCGCCAAGGTTGATCATCGTGATGAAAATGGTAATTCCGTTGATGAGATCTTTTGATTTGCAGAGGTTAAGCATGGTACACATGCTGAATTTATGTATATATATAAGGAGTAAGATGGAATTGTACTTTGGAGATAATAGAGAGAGGCATAGAGATGGTGTATGTACATGGAGAGCTCATATGAGAGCTATGGGAGTAAGTGGGGAGGTTAATGGTGAAGAAGGTGAGAGAAACCATTGAAGGTGCAGGTTTGAGTGAGGGATTGAGAGGAATGTGTGTGTGTGTGTGTGTGTGTGTAGAGAAGTGTGGAAAGAGGTGAGAGAAGACTATGGGCTACTTGTGATAAAAGTGGACAGACTAGGGTCCACTCAAAAAATCATATCTCATCGTTGGTAGCTTCAAAAATCATGAAAAAATTTAAGGTGATTATTCAAAGCGTGGGCTATATTTTCTCTTTTGACCACTGCTCCAAATGCGGAGTGGAGATGGATATTAAAAATCCCACCAAAAGACCTGTTTTTTCTTCACAAAAAGTCTTCAGTGGCCCCCTCCTTTGTTGAATTTGTACAATGCATCCAAGAGTGAGCCCCTCCTTTGTCATATCATAATACAAAGCATCCAAGTTGCCCTTGACACATGCATGGAAGAGGATTATTGGTGAATAAAAAAATATATACATGGTAGGACTAGTGTATGGACTATTCATGGACTTTAGCTCAATGAGCACATGGTATTAGAATAATGAGTAAAAATAATAATAAAAATATGGAGGAGTTATGGATATGGAAAGATATTGGAATCATACGATATGGTCCCTGAATTATTTTGGGTGAAAGAGGAAAAGGTATACAAGTAAATAATATAATAAACGTGACCAATGAGTAGAAATCAATTTTTTGTTTTCACGAGGGTGAGGGTGAAAATGTGGGAGTGATTTGTATAAAGGAAAAATATAAGGTTATAGTATGTACATATTGGCAAAAAATATACTTATGGTGTAAGAGGGTGAAAGAAGGCATACACAGGTTTAATAAAACACACACCTAAGGATAAATATTTAAATAAAATACCAGAATAATTATAAAAATCTCTATATTTAGGCCATATATATAATGAAATATTTACACACAAATGGGCCATAATATATTTTATTTTTTTGATTTTATTTATTTTTTTGATTCAACTAGCTTAGTGACTAGCTAGTTGAGGATTTTAAGAAGATATGGGAAAAGCCCCCTAACTCACACACGCCTATTTACAGTGAAATGGTAGGGATAGCCATAGTGTTTGGGTGAATTTGGTAGGGTGAGGTAGCTTACTATGGCAATTATGGAAAGCCGACAACAAAACAAAAAACCCACAGCCAAACCCAAACAAGATAGGGGCACCACCTAGTTATGGTATGCGAACTAGGACGCAAGAGAGATTTTGGCACAACCAAGAAGATGCACCACACAACACACACAAGAAACCTCACACCAAGACACGCACAAAATGGACCAGAGAGAGCTAGAGCAAAGGGAAGAGAGAGAGAGGAATGGATCTTGCGTAATACCTTATTTGTGACTTGCAAATGGAGATGGTTCGTTATGATGCTATCGTAGAACTTATACAAAACTCACTCAATGCTTAGTGATTGCTAAACATTGCCAAAACACACACACACACTGTCTTAGGGTGTGGGAGACCTCTCACCACAATACCCTCTTACAATGGACACAAAACAGGCAATGAAAAACACACTAAAACACTTTCTAAAATCAAGATCAATCGATAAAAACTCAAATACACAAGTCACCTTGAATTCACCAAACCGTATTGCACAAAAGATTTGAACGTCGAATCACGCCTTTGATGCACCAAACCTCAATTTATTGATGATGAAGGAGCATATACAATAGTGGTTTTGAGATTTGAGGAACTCACGCTCTCTCACTTGCAATGTGTAGCTTGAAGGCTTCTCTCACACCAAGAGTGAATCTCACAAGTGGTTGTTACACCTAAGTCTCTCCTCACGCATAGAGTGTTGGGGTGCTATGTGAGATGTTGGAGGTTGTTTTACAAGAAGGAGAGGAGCCTATTTATAGGTTGGAGACCCCTCATTAAGATTATTGGAAATCCTAATTTACAAGCTAACAAATCAGGATTATGATTTTTTTGAATATCAAAACATTGTGGGCCTTCTTTGTCTGCTTGAGTCATGGGTGTGGGCTCAAAAGAGAGCATTATTGATGGTAGATAAGGTGAAATTAAGTAAGGGGAGAGAGAGAGAGAGAGAGAGAGAGAGAGAGTGAGAGTTACTTTGTACATGTCTTGAGGTGAGGTGTCTTTTATGGTTAAGTCAATGCTATTTTGTGTTAGTATGTTAGTGGTTAGTGTTAGTAATCACTAAAAAGTTAATGATATATTTACAATGGGTAGAATGGGGTGGATGGTTAGAGTAAGATGGTTGAATGAAGTGAGCAAATCCTTGTGATGGTGAAGCTTGAAGAAGTTTTGGACTTACTTGTGTAGGTTCTCAAAATGACTATCGATCTTCTTCTTCGTCTTCTCTTCTTTACGCCACCGCCGCCAAGGTTGATCATCGTGATGAAAATGGTAATTCCGTTGATGAGATCTTTTGATTTGCAGAGGTTAAGCATGGTACACATGCTGAATTTATGTATATATATAAGGAGTAAGATGGAATTGTACTTTGGAGATAATAGAGAGAGGCATAGAGATGATGTATGTACATGGAGAGCTCATATGAGAGCTATGGGAGTAAGTGGAGAGGTTAATGGTGAAGAAGGTGAGAGAAACCATTGAAGGTGCAGGTTTGAGTGAGGGATTGAGAGGAATGTGTGTGTGTGTGTGTGTGTGTGTGTAGAGGTGTGGAAAGAGGTGAGAGAAGACTATGGGCTACTTATGATAAAAGTGGACAGACTACGGTCCACTCAAAAAATCATATCTCATCGTTGGTAGCTCCAAAAATCATGAAAAAATTTGAGGTGATTATTCAAAGCGTGGGCTACATTTTCTCTTTTGACCACCGTTCCAAATTCGGAGTGGAGATGGATATTAAAAATCCCACCCAAAGACCTGTTTTTTCTTCACAAAAAGTCTTCAGTGGCCCCCTCCTTTGTTGAATTTGTACAATGCATCCAAGAGTGGGGGCCCCTCCTTTGTCATATCATAATACAAAGCATCCAAGTTGCCCTTGACACATGCATGGAAGAGGATTATTGGTGAATAAAAAAATATATACATGGTGGGACTAGTGTATGGACTATTCATGGACTTTAGCTCAATGAGCACATGGTATTAGAATAATGAGTAAAAATAATAATAAAAATATGGAGGAGTTATGGATATGGAAAGATATTGGAATCATACGATATGGTCCCTCCTTAAATTATTTTGGGTGAAAGAGGAAAAGGTATGCAAGTAAATAATATAATAAACGTGACCAACGAGTAGAAATCAATTTTTTGTTTTCACGAGGGTGAGGGTGAAAATGTGGGAGTGATTTGTTTAAAGGAAAAATATAAGGTTAGAGTATGTACATATTGGCAAAAAATATACTTATGGTGTAAGAGGGTGAAAGAAGGCATACACAGGTTTAATAAAACACACACCTAAGTATAAATATTTAAATAAAATACAGAATAATTATAAAAATCTCTATATTTAAGCCATATATATAATGCAATATTTACACAGGGCCATAATATATTTTATTTTTTTGATTTTATTTATTTTTTTGACTCAACTAGCCTAGTGACTAGCTAGTTGAGGATTTTAAGAAGATATGGGAAAAGCCCCCTAACTCACACACGCCTATTTACAGTGAAATGGTAGGGATAGCCATAGTGTTTGGGTGAATTTGGTAGGGTGAGGTAGCTTACTATGGCAATTATGGAAAGCCGAAAAATGGCTATCACTAGTTCTTAGGTTAGAGGACCCTTGTCCTTACATTACTCCCCCCTTAAGAAGAGTTTTCGTCCTCGAAAACAAAAGTGGTGATATCTTCGTAAGGAGACTGATGTTTTCTGTGTTGGCATCCTATATGTGAGCCCACTGATACATGATGCAATTGAGGTTCAATGAAACCATGAGCAACATCTTGATTTTCAACATTGTTGTCCGTTTGCAAGAACTTAGTTCTAAATGGTAACTCCATTTATAACTCACTTGAGTACTGTAAAGGAGGAACCATAACTAAGAGTTGTCCAAAGGCATAACCAGTTTTCAGATCTTTTGAAGGTATTGGAATAATGCAAGAAAACCTTGGCGCAACTGTCCACGAAGTTGAGAGCTAGATTTTCCACTCGCTTGAGTATCTTAAAAAGCTTCATAGCTACGAAAAAGTAGAGTAGGGTGTGTCCTTATGTCAGACTTTTGATCATATTGAAACACATAGAACTACATGTTCATCCCTAATGAAGGTTACTTGCCAACATACTTTGTCAGCACACCTGGTAAGTCCTTGACGTATGAAACTATTGTAAGAATCTTCAACCCCACCACAACAGGTGTTCAAAGTTGAAAAACCGTACTTAAGCAAATTCTAGAATAGGGAGAAAATTGTCTATTCAGAAATGCGTTGTGCTAACGTATGCTCTTAGCATATCCTTTAGCAAAAGAAATATTTGTAAGTTGCACATCCAACACGAGATGAATATCAGCAGTAAGAGTAAGGTGTTGTTCCCCAACCACTTACAGATGGTCTTTCCTGACTGTCGATAAACTAGGACTCAATCATTGAGTAACTCGCCATATATTTTATATGGAGTGAAGACAATCAACTAGATTAAAAGCGGGTGGACTAGAGTAAGCTCCTAGAGTTTAGACCATTCAACCATAGACACCTATCCTGAGCCAGTGCCTTGTATGGCAGGGTGTAAACTCCTAATAAATCTGCAGGAGAGATTGCACAGGCAGTGCAAGAAGATGCGGAGAGAATAAAGTTTATGAATTGGCATGCCGCTTCAAATAAATTAGTGTTAACCACTAGGGCCCATAACACCTAGTGTGCATGCATTTAACACAGATTCATCCAAACCGCAATTCCATGACGAGACTTTCCACAGTACGTAAGTGAAAGCCATTCAATAAGAGTTGGACCATAACAGAATGTGAAAGATCAGTCACACCTAGGTACCAACCCTGAGACATTCTTAGTAGCTTAGCATACTTGGCTATATGTAGAAACGACCCTCCGTTAAGGTGGTTTCACAGCACTTGTCATCGCAAAAAATCTGTACTGAGTACCCGACAATTTCTAGCCAACTAAAATTGTTCTTGATACGGTGTGTTCCAAATGGTCTAATAAACGGATGCGATCAGCACATAGGGACTTCGTCGCGACAGATCATTAAAAATTAGGCGACAGTGTCAGTCCCAGAGACTCATATTCACCACATGTGGAAGATGTCTCAAAGAAAACCTTGGCGCAACTGTCCACGAAGTTGAGAGCTAGATTTTCCACTCGCTTGAGTATCTTAAAAAGCTTCATAGCTACGAAAAAGTAGAGTAGGGTGTGTCCTTATGTCAGACTTTTGATCATATTGAAACACATAGAACTACATGTTCATCCCTAATGAAGGTTACTTGCCAACATACTTTGTCAGCACACCTGGTAAGTCCTTGACGTATGAAACTATTGTAAGAATCTTCAACCCCACCACAACAGGTGTTCAAAGTTGAAAAACCGTACTTAAGCAAATTCTAGAATAGGGAGAAAATTGTCTATTCAGAAATGCGTTGTGCTAACGTATGCTCTTAGCATATCCTTTAGCAAAAGAAATATTTGTAAGTTGCACATCCAACACGAGATGAATATCAGCAGTAAGAGTAAGGTGTTGTTCCCCAACCACTTACAGATGGTCTTTCCTGACTGTCGATAAACTAGGACTCAATCATTGAGTAACTCGCCATATATTTTATATGGAGTGAAGACAATCAACTAGATTAAAAGCGGGTGGACTAGAGTAAGCTCCTAGAGTTTAGACCATTCAACCATAGACACCTATCCTGAGCCAGTGCCTTGTATGGCAGGGTGTAAACTCCTAATAAATCTGCAGGAGAGATTGCACAGGCAGTGCAAGAAGATGCGGAGAGAATAAAGTTTATGAATTGGCATGCCGCTTCAAATAAATTAGTGTTAACCACTAGGGCCCATAACACCTAGTGTGCATGCATTTAACACAGATTCATCCAAACCGCAATTCCATGACGAGACTTTCCACAGTACGTAAGTGAAAGCCTTTCAATAAGAGTTGGACCATAACAGAATGTGAAAGATCAGTCACACCTAGGTACCAACCCTGAGACATTCTTAGTAGCTTAGCATACTTGGCTATATGTAGAAACGACCCTCCGTTAAGGTGGTTTCACAGCACTTGTCATCGCAAAAAATCTGTACTGAGTACCCGACAATTTCTAGCCAACTAAAATTGTTCTTGATACGGTGTGTTCCAAATGGTCTAATAAACGGATGCGATCAGCACATAGGGACTTCGTCGCGACAGATCATTAAAAATTAGGCGACAGTGTCAGTCCCAGAGACTCATATTCACCACATGTGGAAGATGTCTCAAATAAGGTTGGCCGAAAAAGCGACATCCATCAAGTACAAGATATACTTGTGTGTGGAGGAACTGCAAAACACTCCGCAACAAGAGGGAGAGGGACGCTCATTATCTTGCTCCACACTGGCTAAACCGAACTCCTTGGGTTCCTAGACCATGTTGTATCCCATGCGACAACATGTGCCAAATTGAACCTTACAAGTAGGTTCGTAACAGCATAAGACAGAAAGATAGTTTGGACACTTCGCCCAAAATACTTTGTGCCGACAAGCCCTTGGCATGGCTCAGTAGTATTCAAGCGTACTTAGACGTCCTGAAAAACCAAGCAAAGCATACTAAAAATGAAATGACACCAAATCAATAGATGCGTACCTGGAGATTTGAACGTCAAATCAACGTAACAGCTAGGTTACCTAAACGGGTGAAGCTCTCTGTCTTTAACCATTTAGGAATGCAATCATTGTTCTTTAATTGGCTGCTCCGCTCGGGCTTTCTACACTTACCTGGATTCAAATGGAGAGGAGCACGTCCCCTACCTGAAAAAAAAACAACATTGCACTGGGAACCCTAGGTGTTGCCTTTGCAATCCAAGCCCTTGGATTAGAATCTACCTAGTCAAACCCCTTGATAAGACTCTTTGTAGGAATTGCTCAACTAGCAGATAATGGTAACCAACATAGTTAACCGTGTACAGATTGAGTGGAATCAACTTGAAAAGTGTGTTCATTTGCTACCGCGTGGTAGATTGCGGAATTCTTTCCTTGAAAGTATAACTAGGAGAGATCAACTCTGATCCTCAATGCAGATCAAAACTGTGATCCTTAATGCCTATGGGGTGATGTAGCAATCACCCGCCGGGTCTTACCCCAAAACAGTATGTCCATAGACACTCTGTAGTGCTATAGAGAGAGCAGGAGACCCACACAAGTGAATTACGATCTCTTATGGACAACCATGCTGTCACAACTGATTGCTGCATTTATACTCCATGGTAGAGATCAGCCGGTGTGAGTTTACAAGGAATACCAAGAAGTGGATCTTACCCTAGATTTAGCAATGGGTCTTAGCCAACGTGCGTGGTTCATACCCCTCATCGCAATTAGTGTTCAATCATCGAACCGATGAAGACTAATGTGGATGGCACCTTGCCCCATTCCTAGCCGAGAGTTTAGAGCATCTTGGCTCAGGAGGAGTCACTGGTGAAACATGTAACAAAACCTTCGTAGAAGATTTTCATTTTGTTCCTTAGAGAAAGAGATAAAGAACGAAAAGAAGAGCATGATGGGCTGAGGAACTTTCCTTACGATTTTAGAGTGTGTGCCTAAGCTATGTGCGAGTGTGCTAGCGGAAGCGTAATCCATGAAGTGGTGGAGGTCATTCCTCCTGGCTAGCATGCCTTGCATATAAAAGTCGAAGCCCGTGGCTACCGTAAAAGTTAATACCAAAAATGCCTTGCATCTATTGGACTGGTAGTGATTCGATGAAATAAATTTCTTGTACCGACGGGACTGGTAGCAAGTCAGTGAAATGTGGTCCTAATTAATGTAGATGCCCTAAACTTGGTTGCCACTGCTCTTGGCCCCAAGTTAATGGTAACACGATTTAGAAACTGTTGGTGCAAAAAAAGTTGGTTTGCACGAGGAAGAGCTCTATGCCGAGCTATGGGTACTAGCAGGCGCATGGCAAAGGGCTAAAGCAGGAATGAAGGCCCTGGGCAGGCAAGTGGTAGCACATATATATACGCGATGCAATTTTTTAGGCCAAAAAGGCCCCAGACTGGTCCATTTGGGGTGATGGGTAAAGGTGCTCGAGATTCTGATTTGATGCTCTAGAATATGGTCTTCGAGATGCTTTGCAAGTTGGTCCAGACGGCTCCTCAAACGGAGTCCGGGTGTGAAAGTTATGATTGTCCGAAGATGGAATGCTTTACAGGTCCCGACCAGCAGGGCAGGTACAGACAGGTGGCAAAAAACTGGAATCAGTGGACATGCGTGTAAAGCTCGAGTTGTGGAGCATGCCGGTCTTTTCGGTTCGACATTCGGAGCTCAAACAAGCAAGTTATGGCCTGAGGAAATATTTGATGGAGGTCAGGTACGTGCTCACTAGGCCACGTCGATAGGCATGATGACAAAGATATTTTTGAGCTTGCTCGGGTCCTGGAAAATTGCATCCAACGTGGGGAGTCAGTCAAGACTTGCAACTGGCTGATCGAAGTCGTGTGCATCGAAATGGGCTGAATCTAAGTTGGCAAGCGGTTACGGCGAAAAGGGTTCAGATGTCTATTTTTATTTCTTGAAACGAGTTTTCCGAAACCATGGTGCACAGTTGTGGAGAAAAGCAAGGATTTCGGGGCCGGTCTCTAGAGATCCTATGTGGTGTGATTGGAAGAAATTACACGGCAGGTGCAACCATGCACAAGCAACGACTCTGTGGAAAGCCCATGCCTAAAAGCCTCCTTGGCTATAAGTGCAAAAAAACTTAAGTTTGGTGGAGGGAGCTTCAAAAGCAAAAGAGAAGAGAAGTGAGGGAAAAAAAACAAAAAGAACACCTCAAAGAGGCAGTGGTAGCGCTGGCGCCACTGCCAACAAAATAAGCCTTTTTTTTCTTTGCCTAAAAAAGAAACCAAGAGGAAAAGAAGAGAGAAGGCAGCGGTTTGGAGGATTTTGGTTTTCCTTGGTTTTTTGGTTGGACTGAAGAAGAAGGAAAGGAGGTTTTTTCAAGCTGTGGGATTTTCTTTGGGCCTTGGCTTTGGAGTTGGGAGAAAGAAAGAAGGAAGAGGAGAAGGTGTTTTCTAGTGTGCGCTTGGCGAATCGGAGCCGCGCGAGAGGAAGGAGCTTTTTGGCGAAGGAAAAAAGGAGGAAGATCTTCATACGCTCAGCCTCGGCAGTCGAAGCCGAGAGGCATGGTCCGTGAAGCGGCGCAAAAAGAGCAATCACCTTGCAGAGGAAAAGGCCTTCGAGGGCTCGCTCCTTAGAAGCTGGGGAAAGCTCACGAGGAACAGGTCTCATGAAAACCTTTGTGTATGGCTCGAGCGGGGCTCGCCCTTGGTGTTTTTTTTGGTGTGCGCCGGTTGCGGCGACGGTGTTGTACCTATATCTGGTGTGAATGAAGAAGAGAAGCCCCCATTGCAGTTGATTTTGGCGTAGTCTCGTCCCCCCTTTACCCCCTTCTCTTCTGATCTCGTGTGTGTGCGTGCGGGCATGTCGGCAAGTGTGTGCCGCCCCAACGAAGTGTTGCAGAGAGAGAGAGAGAGAGAGAGAGAGAGAGAGAGAGAGAGAGAGAGAGAGAGAGAGAGAGAGAGAGAGAGAGAGAGAGCGTGTGGCATTTTGGGCGTGTGGGAGAGCGTAAAAGCTACTGCATTGAGGTGCGCGGCTTGTGTGAGTTAGGGTGTGGAATTGAGACAGTTATTTCCAATGTTGAAGGATTTCAGCTACTAGTGTGGAAATATTTCAGACAGCAGACTAAACAGAAATCAGAGACTAAACTGAAATGTGGATGCTGAAATAAGAATCAGACTTATAGACTGTAGTAAGGTTCAGATTCAACTTCAGAAGACTGGTCGAGAAGTAAGTATTACTGAAATGTATACCATGATCGAGATTACGACGAATATGATTAGAGAGAGAGAGAAAGTATAGCCAACAATACTGCCACTAATGCTCAAGTACAATTATAGCCCAAAGCGCTAATACAAGTGACAACAATTGCCCCCCCGATAATAATGTAATGGGCCCTATTTATACACTTCGGGTTTACTGCAGTAATTACTAAGTAATTCGTTGCCCATCTTCTAAGAACACGTTCCTACATGGTGATTATCCAGCCGTCTACATCCTTCCCTTCTTTCTTGAATTTTGGCAAGATTCCAAAAAATTCCTGTCTGATGCTGATGTGAGACTGAAAAATCCATCGTCTGGTTCTAGTGGGGAACTGAAAAATCCATTGTCTGGTTCTGATGTTGGGATGCAGGAGTTCAAGAAGGACGAAGGATTGCGGAAAGCAGCGGAAAATGCCAAGGTGGAGCTCTCACCAGGCCAAGGTGGAACTGTCATCTCTCCCTGTCTGCTGAGAAGAAAAGTCACCACTGAATTCTGAGATGGAACTACCCAGTATCCTTCCATTGGACCATCTTCCTTTTGCCTTTGCTCTTTGACCGGGATGGTGCCTGAGAAGTCCCAGCACCAGCATTCTCCTTGTGAATCAATCGGTAAATGGCCTCCTGCTCAAGCTAATCCCGCCGTTTTGTGGTCATCTCTACCTCATAAGGTGTGAGAGAATGATAGGTTTTGGTGTCAGGATCATAGAGTGTACGCCTACCCTTGATCAGTCTAGTTCTGGCCAGCTTATGACAATGCGAAGCAGTATGGATCCATCCTTCTGGAAGAGGCTGATTTGTTTTGACGCGAGCTTCAAAAAGAATCTCAGCCATCTCTCTGTACTGCGGTGCTAGACCCGGCTTTGCTGCAATGTCTTTCTCAGGCAGTTTGGAAGATTCGACCGTAAGCTGTAGCAACTGATTAGTAATCCTAGTCAATCCTCTAACCTGAATCTTCCACTGGCCCATACACAACTGAATCCTATTTTGAAATTCTTTCATTGCCTGAATGTCATTGATTTGAAGAGCATCATTGAGCAATGTCTGCCAAGTCTTCCATTCCATAGTTGATCGCTCATACAAATCCTGAAGCTCATCAATTATTTTGAAATATGTGAGTCGATCAAATGGTTCTTGATGTTGAGGATACAATGCTGGAAAGAATCTTGGCAGCTCAGTTTCTCTTGCTGGAACAACATACAAGAGAACTGGAGAATCAAACACAAATTCCAAGAAATTGAGAATAGCCTGGTTCTCTTGTTGCATCATCTTTCTAGTGATTCTCACTAGCTGGAATAGGGTTCGGAGAGCAGTTGCCTGTGCTCCTACTGACATTCGCGTTTGGGGTCCTTTGCTAGTGGCTGTCTGGTCCTCAAGAATGGCTTTCACTCTCTGATCCAAAACACCTCTGGCAGCTTGCAGTTGTACTAGAACTTCCTTGAGTTGGACCCTAACATCCTTCATGCAGCAGCAAATTGGTTTGTTACCCAGAAAAAGTTCCAGTTCTAGAGCTAAAGACCAACAATCTGTAGTAGATTGTCTTTGCCAGTGCGGGTTTGCCACTTTCTCATCAGCATTGAGTATCCATTCCGAAACTCGTTCCAACAACTGAACTGTACTGGGATGCGCAGGTAGTCTACAAGCTTTTTTATCATGGAAAGAAGCGGATTTCCAATGTTCTACCATTTCTCTCGCTCCCACATATAGTCTTTGAAATCTTTCTAAATCAGTCCAGAGAGCATCATCTTCTATATACTGTCTGGTGATGGAGGCTTGTTGATGTCTCAGCTGCTTATTCAAAGTAATGAGCTGTAGTGAATGCTGATGATCAGTCACTGGTCCCTCATCCTGAACCTTCATTTTCCCTTTAGTCTCTCTGCTGTGATGGGACTGATCAGTTGGCTGATTCCTAGTGTTACTGGGCTACTGCTCTTCAGTCTACTAATGACCCGGCTGATGCTCTTTATCATGTCCTTCCTGCTGACCCTCATTCTGGTCTGGTTGTGACTGTCCTCCTTCATCTGGCCCTGTCCCATCAGTACCAGGTCCTGGAGGTGGAGATGGTGGTGGGGCATCATCATCATCCTTTGTATGCCCAGTTTCTTGATCGTCCTCCTCCTGATCAGCTTCATCTTCTTCATCTTCTCCAACCTCATCCAGGGAAGTTTGTTGCTCAATATAATCCATTATAGCTTGGTTCATCAGAGCATTGTTGAACTCACCCATCTTGTCCTGCAAATCGCTCTGCATACTTTCCATCAAGGACTTTAAATTTTCTAAGTCAAAAACAGCATTGCCTGCGGGGTTTAAAATTTCTGACAAGCTATTGTAGATGTATCTGCCAGTCAGCGAACGCTTCAGAGCTGTATGGTGCAATAACAGCTTTTTGAATTCTGCCCGCTTCATCCTGAGCATTATTTCAGCTCGCTCGGCAGCTCTCAGTGCTTCATTCCTTTGACTTTTCATGATCATAATTTTAGACTCAGCTTTAGCTAACTTTTTGTTCAACAACTCCTGAGCCCTTTCTGATTGAGCTTCCAGTACCCTGTGTTGTATGTTCTGCACTTCCTGGGATTTCTGGAGTGTTGCAATATGATGTTGTGCTTCTACCAAGTCAGCTTTAAGATTTTTGACTTCGTCTTCTGATCCAGCAGCCTCCACCAATTGTCCCATACAACTGACAATGGTATTCCAAGAAGACTATATCAGTACTGAACATCTGTCTTTGACCGTGGTTGGATCAGAATCAACAGGTTCATATATTGCCACAGGAGCAACGTAGGGTAAAGTTGCATAATCAGTGTTGCTGAGCAAAAGATGCCCTCTCAATTTTTGAGTTTGCATATGCTGCAACTTATCCTTTTTAACCAGTTGCAGAAGGTTTCTAGAAATGGCAAGAACTTCTCCAGACAAAGTCGAGGACGGTGGACCTTTCCCTTTGTCTAGTTGACTCTTGCCTTTGTCCCCTGACTGGTCTGGTCCCTTCTCCTCAGTGACTGGCTTTACATGATCTTTTCCAGAGCTAGTAGCAACTGTATGTTTGACAACTAGCTGATCAGGCACAGTTTTCTGAGCAATTTGCTGCTCAGTTTTACTTTTCTCAGCTTTCTCAATGCTCACTGCCTTAACCTGGCTTTCTATCTGCTTCAAGAACTCACTGCTTTTTGTGAGTGTAATTCTTGGCTTCTTTGAACTACCAGCTTCCTCTGTAGTGGCTTTCCTTTTCAGGTCATTGGAAATCGTTTGACTGTCTGTTTCCTTGTCGTCTGAAGACAAATCAATCTTCTTTGGTTCAGAAATGGGCTGCTCACTCCAAGCCTGCTTTACCTGCTCATTAACATCTGCAGCAGTAGCCCAATATAGGAATTGCCAGACATACCATGCCTTGAAAACAATTTTAGATTTCAGCTTGGCAGTCTGTTGGAGTACATTATGCGAGAGTGTTTGACAAAGGTTGATATGGACTTGTGGATACAGTATCTTGGCCAACAACATAGCAAATAATTTCTCTGACACATACGTTGGGTTATTCTTAAGACTGACTGCTTCAGATACAAACCTGTAAGCAGTGGAGGCTTCCAGTCCTGCTACTGGAACTCCTTGAGCACTTGCCTTGCACTTCTTTCTAGCTGTTTCATCCTCCTTTAGAGAAATACTTATTTGCTGCGCAATCGCCACAGACGGTTTGGGCTCATTAGGCATCCGAAATGCAAATGCAATAGCTTATGGTGTCACTGAAACCTTCCTATTATTTATCATAGCACTGCTAGTTTCAACATCAAAGGAATCAAGAACTTGCTTGATGATATCTACATCAAAAGAAATCCTTGTATCTTGCAATACAATTCGCAGATCCTAGAGTTGTAGCAGAGTCATTGCGACATATCGTTGGATTTTACTGTATGGAAGAACAGGAAGACTTGCCTTTGCCTCAGAAACTATAGCCTGGGTTTCTTCAAGAGTTTCCTGCATCTTCTCTGAGCGTTTCCTTCTACCCATACACTGTGAGGTCGACGACGATGAAACAGGCGAAGGCGAAGAGGACTTACTTGTGCCAAAGCCGTTTCGTGGTGTCGCTGGTAAGGCTGTCTGACAGTCAGCTGTCTCGTCAGAGGTTGAAGTTTGCGGTTGTAGTGAAGAAACCTTGGAGCTTGGCGACGGCGAATGGTTGACAAGAGGAAAGCGTCGCGGAGGAGATTTATGAGGAAAAATGCTAGCTCTCCTTACTGTTATACGTGTTCGCGCCATAAAAGCTCCACCACTCTCGCCGCTCCTAGACTTGTGTGCACCGTGGCTGTCGTGGCAAACATGCATTGGACAAGACTGCAACCCATCCTCGTAATAATTACCACTGGCATACCACTTGACCATTGGCCACTTAAAATTTGGAAAGTGTGTGCATATTGGTTCTGAACTGACTCCCACTCTGGCTGGACCATACTGGTACTAGTTCTTAGGTCAGCCTGATCTGGTTCTTCTAGTACTGGTTTTGAATCTGGAACTGTTTGCACATGGAAAAGACCAAAAATATCTGCTTCTGGTATCTCTTGATCAACAAACTCCAGTTCCTTAGTACCTTGTTCCAACCCAGTTTGTCTGGTCTCTGAGTAATAAAGTTTGATCTTTGCCCCATTATATACTCCTGGCAACATCAGTCCAGATAAATCTTCCAATTTGACTGTGCCATTGGAGAAGACCCAATCGACCTCAAAAGGTCCTGCCCAGGAAATCTTCAAATTCGGCTTCTTTGGACCAAATTTAGACTGATATAGAAGCACTAAGTCTCCTTTCTGGAATTCTCGGACTTTAATTCGCGATCATGCCAGTGCTTCCTTCTTTGTTGAACAATCTCCTGTTCCAACATAGCTCTTTGCCTGAGTGCATCTAAATGCATCAGTTCATTCAGTCTTTTCTTAAGATTATGGTTGAAGTCTAATCCATACTTC
The DNA here is from genome assembly GCF_014529385.1 of Adiantum capillus-veneris. NCBI lineage: Eukaryota > Viridiplantae > Streptophyta > Polypodiopsida > Polypodiales > Pteridaceae > Adiantum > Adiantum capillus-veneris. The sequence continues at coordinate 93,006,443 of NC_140944.1, read as the reverse complement.
ACAGCCATTCTTAGACTGGGGATTACAAACTCCATAAGAACCACAACTTCAGTACCATACACCATTCTGAATGGTGTCATTCCAGTAATTACCTTATAAGTTGTCCTATAAGCCCATAGAGCAGTTTGAAGCTTCAAATCCCATTGGTCTGGTTTCTTTTGCACCACCTTAGTGAGGATAGTCTTAATTGTCTTATTGCTACTTTCAGCCTGTCCATTGCATCTGGGATAGTAAGGAGTAGATTTCCGATGCTTGACTGAAAGCATATCTAATAGGATTTCCATAGTATCGTTGATAAAATGTGTCCCTTAATCGGTCACAATTTCTACTGGACATCCATATCAGCAGACAATATTCTCAAACAGAAACCTTGCAGTTGACTTGGCTGTGTTGTCAGGAAGAGCCTTAGCTTCAACCCACTTGGTAACACTTGGTAACATAACAAGTAGCCATCACAATGTACTTGTTCTTCCTGGGAGTCACCTTCTTAAAAGGTCCCATGAAATCGAGTCCCCATTTCATGAATAGTCCCAATGGTTGTATTGGCATTAAGGGAGTCATGTCTGCAGCTGTTGGTTGGCCCATTCTTTGGCATATGTCACAAGTTTTACAAAAGCTTCTGACATCAACAATCATTGTTTGCCACCACAGACCTGCTTGCAGAATCTTCTTGTAGGTCACTTTGTTGGAAAAGTGTCCACCCGACTCGCCATTATGCGCTTCTGAAATAACTTGCATTCTTCCTTCCATAGGGACACATCTTCGAAGTATACCATCCACACCTAATCGATAAAGTACTCCTCCGATGATGGTAAATTTCAGGCTTTTTATGATCAGAGCTTTCTTCTGATTCTGTTTCCAATCCTCTGGAAAGGCACCTTGGGAAAGGAATTGATAAATATCATACCATTCAGGATCCATTGATTCTTCTACTTCTAACTGAAATAAATCAGCATCCACTGGCTCATCTCTCAGAGGTGATTATGAATATCCTTCTGTACTTCTGGAAAGAAAGTCAGCTCCACAGTGGTTTCGGCTAGGCTTATGGAAAATTCTGAATTCAAATTCCATGAGGAACATCATCCATCTTATCAGCCTGCTTTGAATAATAACTTTGTTAATCAGAAACGGAAGAGCTTGATGATCCACATAAAAATGGAATAACTTCCCCAATAGGTAATGCCTGAACTTCGTAGCGCTAAAAACCATTCCGAGGGCTTCTCTTTCAGTAGTGGTATAGCCTTGTTCAGCCTGACTGAATCTTTGACTAGCAAAATAGACCAGATAGTCTGTTCTGCCATCTGACTGAGCTAATATTGCCCCCATTGCCAATCCTGAAGCATCTACATGTACATGAAAAATAATATCCCAATTCGGCTGCCTGAGGACTGGTTTACTAGTAATGGCTTTTTTCAAATTCTGGAAACTCTCCTCACACTCAGCAGTCCAATTGAACTTACTAGTCTTCTTTGTAAGCTCATATAGTGGTACTGCTTGAGAAGCAAACTTGTGTACAAATCTTCTATAGAAATTCACATACCCCAAGAAAGAACTCAACTCAGAAGCAGTTCTGGGTGCTTTAGCTTGCTGGACACACTGTATTTTGTCATTGGCCATATCTATTCCATTGCGGGAAACCACATGTCCCAGTAGTTGTCCCTTCCAAACCAGAAATACAGATTTGAATGGATTCAAACAAATCCTTTTCTCCTGACAGCGTTTAAAAACCATCTCTAGGAATAGAAGCTGTTGTTCCTCATCTGAATAGACAGTGAAGTCATCCATGAAAATGGCTAGGAACCGATGAAGAAATTCATTAAACATCTCCATCATACACCGCTGAAAAGTAGCTGGTGCATTGCACAGGCCAAAAGGCATCACCAGATACATGAATGCTCCCCACTCAATGATGAAAGTGGTCCTAGCCCTATCTTCAGGAGCAATCTGTAACTGGTTATAGCCGCTATAACCATCCATGAAGCTGTACATCTCATATCCTGCAATCTCATCAAGCAACATATCAGTAAAAGGTAAGGGAAATGGATCCTTAATGGTCTGGGCATTTAGTTTCCTATAGTCAACACAAACTCTTAATTTCCCATTCTTCTTAGGAACAACGACTATGGGAAATAACCAATCACTTATTGCTACTTCCGTAATGAACCCAGCCTTGAGAAGATTATCAATATCCTCCTTGACTTTCTTTGCATAGTTGGGGTTCATCCGGTATCTTTGCAATCTGACTGGCCTAGCATCCGGTTTCAGTGCTATTCGGTGCTAACAGACTTCAGGATCTACTCCCTTCAAATCTGTACGTTCCCAGGCAAATACATCTTTATAGTTCTGGAACATTTTTTGTGCCTTTTCCTTCATTGCTGGTTTCAAGTGCTTGTTGACTTTGATCATTCTGGGATTTTCCTCTGATCCCAGGTTCCACTCCTCTACTTCCTGATCATCTGGAAGCAACCAGTTTGGTCCGCCTCCTTTTCGTTTGGTCGATTCTTCAGCGTAGTCCCAAGAAGGTCTATTTATTTCTGAATCATTGTTCTGATTCAGTGGGTACTCTTCATGACATACTGGTTCTTCCATTATACCAGTATCAGCTGGTTCCTCCATTCTTCCAGTTAGCTGAACTGTTCTTTCCCCTGTATTGATTTCAGTAAACTGATCAAGGAATTGTCTCTTCTGCTTGTCAGCTTGCTCTTTGTTCAGCAGGACTGCATTCAAATCAATTTTTGCCAAAGGAAATATGTTCATAGCTGCTAGCATTCGCTCAATTTTCTTAGCTCGGTATTTTTGACACAACTCCTTCGGCCTCAGTTCCTTTTTCCATCTCCTGGTGTTGTTGGTCTGGATTTTGATTCTGCCACTGGCCCCTTCTATGGTTAAAGTTTGGTTTGCGTAGTCATGAACAACATGTGCTGTTCTTAACCATGGGCGGCCTTGTAGCATTCCATATGCTCCCTGCACATCCAAGACTAGGAAACTGGTTTTGAATTTCTCCCTCCCAACTCTTATCTGCATGTTTTCAATCATACCCGTCGCTTGTACGACTCGATGATCTGCCATTATTACTTTGAATGGTGCTGGTTTCATGTTAGTGATACCCATTCTTTGCTGAAGATGGGCTCCCATTATGTTGACTCCTGCTCCTCCATCCAGTATGACGCTTGAAAGAGGTTCCCACTGCTTCCTGACCTTGTAGTCTACCTGAATAAGTGGAACTTCATCATCTCGGACAGCCGTCAGGTCCACTGTTCTGGCCTCTGCCTCAATCTTCCTACGTTGTCTGATTAAGTTGGCCACCTCAGGTAAGGTCTTTCTTATATCCACCAGCTCTACAGTCAGCTTCTGGATTCTATCATAAATTTTCACATGAATTTCCTCTTGCTCCTGGTCAGATTGATTGTCAGAGCTTGAAGAACTAGTGTCTTCACACTGCCATTCTTCTTTAGCAATACTTCTACTCTTTCCATCCACTCCCATTTCATCAGCTAGTCCATGTACTACAGCTAGCACGGTCTCTGTCATGGCCCGTACTGGCTGATCTTCATCCGCCATACTGAATGACTCTTTTGAATGGGCTGGTATCTTCTGAATGACTCTAGCTTCGGAACTCTTTGGCTGCTCTGGAAGCTTCTTAGCTAAATCCTCTATGATTTAGCTGCTAGTTCCCGCTGCTCTTGCCACTCATCTACCACCTTTTCTTTACCTTTGGCCTTCCAAACTTCCCTTTGTTGGGTCCACTTGCTGCTGTCAGGATTGACTGGTACTTCTGAAATGTCTGGAATTTCTTCAATGATCACTCCCTTGCTCCTAGTAACTACTCTGACTGGGACTGGCTCTGGTGCCTTAGCCTCAATAGCAGTCATTACCGGTGCATCTGGACATTGGGCTGCAAAATGACCATACTTCCCATAGGTATAGCAATTCATGCTTCTCGTCTGGAAGTTGTCTCTTCCTCTTCCTCTGCCCATTCCTGGTTGGTATCCGCCACGTCCTTGACCAGTACCACTGGTACCTGGTCTCTCTTCTTGAGCTACTTTAATTGGTTCTGCCTTCACTGGTTCAGTGTAGGCAACCACTGATAGATCCTTTCCTTTCTTAAAATGGTGAATTATGATGCCACAATTATTCCAAAGGTGACCAAAGGCCTTGCAGTAGGTACATTGTGGACATTCAGTGGAGATGTAGTCCTTGGATTTACATCTTGAACACCAAGTCTCCATCTTCCGGATCGGCTGTCTTGTGTGGCTAATTTTTGCAATCTGCCTAGCCATTTCTTTAATTTTCTTGGTCCATGATCCCTTCTTTGATTTCTCCTTTGTCCATTCATTGGAGCTTCTCTCGGAGCTGCTGGACGTTGCACTGGAATCAGAAGCTTCAATAGCCGAACTACTGCTACTGGTCCTTCGCTTCTTGTGGCTCTTTTCTTTCTTAGCCTGCTATTCCAGTTTTAATGCTCTTTGGATCAGATCATTGAATTTCTTTGTAGGGGCTGGTACTTCTTGTTCTCTAAGCTTTTTGCTTATGAACCCATTCAGAAACCATGCCCTCAATCTCTTCTCAGACGGTGGTTCTTGCAACTGCCTGGTCAGTTCTTTTATCTTTTCGACATAGCTACGGACTGACAAATTCCTTTGTTTGATCTGATCCAATTCATAGAGAATATCCTCGTCCCCTCGATTGTCGGAATATTCCAACCTGAAGGCCTTAAGTAATTTGTTATATGATCTTAGCTGGCATGCAGGGTAATGGTAATACCATTTCCTCACCTCTTCCTTCAAGGTTTGTGGAAAATATTTCCCCCAATCATTTTCATCAATGTTTTTCAGTTCAGCATACTGCTCGAAAGCTTGTATGTAAACATCTGGATCATCCTTTTTCCCTCCTTTGAATAAAGCTGCTCAACACCAGACATTGCTATGTTGCAGTGGATTGCCTACATTAAGTCCTTAAATCCCGAGTTTAAGCACATTGCAGGTAAAGACAATACAGTGGCAGATATGCTATCAAGGGCAAGGTATGAAGATGAGTCGCAAATGATTGATGAGGGAGATGATGTAGGCACAAAATTCTATTCTATCTCTCATGTCAAAGGTAATAATGTCTACATGACTAATTCACTTGAATTGTTCTTGAAAGATCTTTATAAAGGTGATTGGCTTTCTATTGGAAGGTACTTGAGTACTCTAACAAAACAGGATGATTGGTCTGAACGAGAATTCAAGAGGATACGCAGGAAAGCATATGGGTACTTTTTAAGGGATGGTTACTTGTGGAAGCATCCTAAACAAAAGGGTGCTACACCACAACGGGTTATATGTAAAAAAGAGACTCAAGTAAAGCTCATGCAAGAGTTTCATGAGAGTCTATGGGCTGGACACAGGGGTGTGTGGGCAACCTTCTCCAAGTTGAAAGAAAAATACTGGTGGAAGGGTATGTATAAAGATGTATCTCAGTTTGTAGAGTCATGTGTAACTTGTCAAATGTATTCAAATGTTCGACATCATGATGGATTGCACCCTACATATCCACTAGCCATGCACTATAAATGGGTTGTGGATCTAGTCACGATGCCTTTAGGACTCTGGCAGATGAGATACTTGGTTCTTGCACGAGAGGACCTAACTAACCAGGTTGAAGGAAGAGCATTAAGAGCTAAGACCACAGAAGCTGTGTGCAAATTCCTTCTTGATGAGGTGATTTGCCGTTATGGTTGTGTGGGAAAAATCACTGCAGATCGAGGTGAACTGGATGCCGAAGAAGCAAGGGAGTTCTTTTCTAGATTAGGAATCAAGCTTTCTCTTACTACAGCTTACAACCTTGAAGGCAATGGAAAGAGTGAAAGAGGGCATCCTCCTATCATCAAAGCTTTGGCCAAGGCTTGCGAAGAAAGAGTTGGTGAGTGGCCAAAATTGTTACCATATGCTTTGTGGGCTGATCGTACAACACATAGCTCAGTAACTGGCTACATGCCTGCGGAGCTAATGCATGGTCAAAAGCCAGTGATGCCGATTGAGGAAACAATTCCCACATGGAATGTACTATCTTGGCAAGAGGGGCTTAGTAGGGAAGATCTACATCGACTCAGGAGCAAAGCAATTGACAAAGGTGACTGGGTTTTAGTGTATGATAATAGCCTTGATAACCAGCACACAGTCATGCGTAAGTTCTCAAAAAGATGGTTTGGACCGTATTTTGTAAAGCATGTGCATGAAAATGCTACTTACAGCTTGTCTGAACTAGATGGTACAGAAGTAAAGATTCCCATTGCAGGAAAAATGATTAAAATGTTTAAGAGAAGAGGAGATAATGATCTAGAAGATATGGATGAGGAAGAAGAGAAAAACACAGGTGAAGATCAAAGTGAACATGAAGCTCTGGAATCATCCAATGAGGAAGAAGACAAGGAAGATGTACAAGAGGTCTAATCTTACAAAGAGACAATGTGGCACATACCGGAGGATGTGCAGGTTTAGAGGGGGTGGATGTCATGCTGTGACATGTACATAGTGGGAACGCATGCTACAAAATCTATCTTGTATTTTTTTAGATACATAATTATATTTCCTATAGTGTACATATGCATATTTAAGTACAATAATAAGCCTTCTATCTCATCCTATTATTTTTCTCAAGGGTAACATATCCTTACTTTACCATCAGAAAATACTATGGGAAAAGCATCAATAGCTCCGCCTCTTTAACTTGGGGCAAAAAGCATTGATTCTTTATTTCTACTATTTCATTATCATCTCACACCCTAGCTAAATCCTATATCTAGGGTAGAATCCAATATATATATATTCTATGTATTTTTTATACTTTTCTTATATTTCTTTTTAAATAGCTACTAGGAGAGAATCAAATCCTAGTGGGACACTAGGTGGCATGATTTCAAAGATACACTTATTTTAATGCATTATTGCAAGCATGATTACAAAACTTTATCAAGGAGCAATGTCATGCTTTCATATGGCATGAGGTGTCCTTTGGAATTAAATGAAAGTCTAGGCTAAGGAGACCACATGAAGACTTTTGCTGCCATAAATGGACCCTATTTTGATAAATTTTTTACACAAGGTTCCAATCCGAATTGGAAAACGAAAATCAAAATCGTAGCTAATGAGCTGAAGTTTTTGCCCATATTTTTACTTTTTTATTTGGAGCCACGGTTGAGGAGATATGATCAAAATACTGGACCCTAGTCTGCCCACATCATGTAGGGGCAGCTCATTTCCAACTTTTCCAATTCCTGTTCACACTGGCTCCTCTCTTCTTGTGTAAACCCTTGGGGGTTCCCTTCACCTATAAAAGGGGACCTCTTCTTCCTTGGAAGGAACTCAAGCATTCAAGCCATTGATGAGAGAAATTCTCGAGGGAGTGAGTAGTAATGCCTAATTGTACTTAGCCATTAACATAAGCCCAAGCCTACACTTTCTCCTAGAGGGAGACTAGCCATTCTTGCAACAAGCTAACCTTGGAGGATCAACTCTAATCAAAGAAGGTCTTGCACTTGGTGTATCATTCAAAGTGGAATTATCCACTCTTCTTCTCTCTCCCATCAATAATGGTGCCGAAGGGTTTCAAGTAAGATGTGTTCTACATTGATGTTTTCTTGATTTCTTGTTGTTTTCATTTTCATCTCTAATCCAACATATATATATATATATATATATATATATATATATATATATATATATATATATATATATATATATATATATATATATATATATGTATGTATGTATCTAATCTCATCTCCTTAACCAAACCTATCTCTCTCATTCTTAGTAATTCATCCTCTCTAAGTTCTCTTTGCTACAGATACATCTCTCCCCGCAGTATCCTTATTGCCTACGGGCAAGAATAGGGCTTGGGAGGGAAACTTCTCATCTCTTCACTTCTCTCATATCTACATTTCTCACATACTATCATAGATGAATAACCCACATAATGATCATTTCTATCGCTTTCACTCTATACGATCTATTAGAATTAACGTATGGATTAGCCGTAAAATACACTTTCAACAACGTATAGTGTTTCTCTTCAGCCCTGAAAGGCTCAATGAAATACTTCTATCACCGGATCCCATCATACTACCTCTCATAGACTATAATTTTTCTTTTGATGTAAGCGTAGTTATCTTGCTATGAACCAAGAGGATTTGTACACACAATTAATCCCAACCACTAGACAAAATATCTATATTATGGTAAGCACAAAACTACAATTCCAAAGAACAATTCGTAGCCTATTTTGTCAGCCAAGATTGAATGCCATTAACTCATCCATTAACCCTTTCATATTACCCATGATACGATATGACCATAGCCTTGATGTTTTCATCTTCGTATTGTTTTGACATTCTCTTTTGCGTTCTTTCTTTGTGTGTGTGTGAGTGCAAGATAGAAAGAGTGAGTCTTCTTTGATTGCACTTCTTTCCAAACCCTAGTCTTCATGGCATCTATGGTTTAACTCCTTCATATAGTTTTTGTTGAGTTCTCTCACAAACTCTCACAGCCATAAGCCCGGTGCTTTCTTGGCAAGACCGCAAATTTCTCGACAACATGGTTTTTTGTCCATTTTTTTCTATATGCATCATTGCATCATTGTATGTAATGGTCTTTGCATCCACTCCAGGTACGTATGCTCTATGTATGTTCTCACAAGCAGGGACGACAAGCTCTGCACTCCGAGTGGGATGGAGACTGAAGCTGCAATCCCGAAGGTCTGCTCAATATAGATGTTGCTCGTCCCATCGCTAGATCTAGTTGGTCGGGTGAAAAAGACACTAAGAAGCAGTACTACTGCTTCTCAACGTCTCTTTCACCTGATCAATTATATTTAGTGGTGGGACAAGCAACTTCTATGAGTAGACCTTCGTGATGCAATTTCAGTCTCCATCGCACCCGGAGCGCAGTGCTTTTACAAATTGCTAGAAATTGAACGAAATCTCTCTACATAGGAATCCCATCCTCTTTATGAGTCCCCTCTCTCTCTTTCTCTCTCTTTCCCCCTACTTGTCCATGTTTTTTTGTCCATTCATTTAATATTAATTTTAAATGTTCGTGTGTTTAATGCAGGTATGGATGATGAGGAGCTTCTTTCTTCTTTGTCACCCGAGCAGAGACAGTGGTACATGGAGTGTCATCTCTCTGGCGCACCATCGTGCGTTCCTACTCCTTTAGCGTCTCCCTCTGTTTAGGAGCATTCAGCGCACTTCGAAGCTTCGGTGTTGACAAGATGGTCTTCACACTTGTCTAGGCACCGGCACTCTACTGGTGCCAGCGGCGATTGTTGTGGGGATGCCGCCGCTGATCCCTCCACACCACCTAGTGTTCAACGAGGCTCTTTACCCTCCCCTTCTTTGCCCGCCCCCACACTAGCCACGGCATGGCCATCTACACCAGGTTTTGCATGGCTGACTACCGTTCCTAACAGCTACACACCACTAGCTACGAGGACCAGACTCTAGTGGAGACACCTGCCGTCCATACCCCCATCGACACGCCGCTAGAGACCCCTTTTGAGACACCAAGGCTCACGCGTCACTGGCGAGAGGGCTTGCCTTACTCCGTCAACTTCAACGGCGGCATCATCTTGGATGATAAAGGCAAGAAGGTGATCTCGCACATGCGCAGTGTTTGCTCTCAGGTGTTTAGAAACTACATACTAAACACTGGAGTGAAGTAACAAGTGATTTAAAAGATAAAGTCATTAGCATGCTGCATGACGAGTTTCTCGTTCCACTACGGAGTGACCGCTTCAATGAAGACCTGATGAAGGTTCGACTATGCGAATACTGCAAGCACAAGCGTTCCGAAGTGCAAAAAGCAATTAAGAAACATACAGATTGGCTGGCCAAAGAAGATTGGAAGAATGCAAAGAGAGCAGCGCGCAAGAATCCCGACAAGTGGAAGCAGCAAAAGGAGGCAGCCAGAGCGCGAGTAGAGGCAAGAAGCTCGCGCCACTTGGGAAGCGGCGAGTGGACATCATTTGAGGCTGATTTTGTAAGTGTTTTCGCATTGCTCTTTAGGTTTGGGGTTTTTAAATTCTAACATAATGGATTATTTGTATGTTTCGATGTGAAAGGACGTAACCCCACACCGTACAAGCGCGAGTACGTAGGCAGGAATGGCTTAAACGCTCTGATGGACATTCTGAGTCTTCGTGACGGCATGGTTAGTATTATATTTACTCTTTTCTATATGTTGTATTGATTTATAAATTATATGTTTATACTTACAAAAAGCTCTCTTATTGTTTTTTTTCTGCAGAATCGGATAGATACGCCACTTGGATGCGATGAGACGTCTGATTAGACGACGTCAATCTAGTCGTAGCTAGATAGCATTAGTTTCCTTTTGTCATAGCATATGTATCATGAGATGACATTTATAAGTCTTTTTAAAAACCATGTATATTTTATCAATAATGACAATGGTGTTGTAACTATTACATTTCCAAAGTTTAACAATCAAGTTCTTTTTTTGGGGGAGAGAGAGAGAGAGATCTTTTAAGAATACAATTTTAATAATGTTGTTGAATATGAGAGAAATATTCATTCAAACAAATATTGTGGAAGGGAGGAAGAGAGACAAAAAAAAAAAAAAAATATTACATCTAAACGCCTATTAGGATACAAAAGTTTTAGGTGTTATACAAAAATGAACAGGATCGTTTATTCTTATGTATTAAAAATTTTGGGTTCTACGTATCTAGAGAGCATTGGATTATTTGTAGACACAACCGCAAGTTTCTTCTTTTTTAATTCTTTTAAATGTGCAAAAGTAATTTGTACTTTGTTGAGAAGTTAAACAAAGATTAAAATCTAGGAATTTTCAATGTGCATGTCGCTGTATATGTACATGGTAGGAGATTATGTGAATGTGTGTCTTTTTCATCTGATTTCCAAGAACATTTGCATGCATACTTACTCAATTGTCCACATTATTTTTTTTCCATAAAGAAGGGTTTCGAAACCAAGTTTCAATTATAAGTTCACTTACTGCTCCAACCAAAAAACTTAATATAGAGAAACTCACACCACGAAAGTCTTTACTCCTATGTTAATTTTCTAGAAAAGAAAAAAAAAACACACACACACACACACACACACACATATATATATATATATATATATATATATATATATATATATATATATATATATGAACTAATATTTGTCAACTGGCTATTTTTTAGGAGTTTTCCCAAAAAACATTTGTCAAACTTCTTTAAACATTTGCCTAATTTTTTGTTGTTTTGAAGATTTCTGGAAGATTTTCTCTCAATTTTGGACAGTTTAGGGCATTTTTAAAACCATTCACCCCATTTTCTATTGTTATTATCTCAAATATAAGGAATAATCACCAACTCATAACACTTGTAAATTCTTGAAGTGCTCTTATTTTTTACCATATATATATATACAAGCACACATAGAGGAAGAGAGAGCGACAAACAAACTTGCATGCGAGAATGTGTGTGTGTGTGTGTGTGTGTGAGAGAGAGAGAGAGAGAGAGAGAGAGAGAGGCATGTAAATCATACCATCAATTTCCACTTCACTTAAAGTTAATTCAAATCTATAAAGCTAGTTGTCCTACTTGACTGACGTTAAGTCAAGATTATTTAACATACAAATCAGAACAATGCCCTTGCCTTAGGGCAGTGCCAACAAACACTAAGCTTAGTGTCAAGACAAGGGTCCTGTAACCTAAGAACTAGGATGGTCATGGACTACGGCCAAGGGTCGGACTAGACAGTGGGGACAGGGGATCCGTCTAAGGCAAGGGGCTAGGAGCCTGCCTATATAAAGGGAGGTTGGGAGGAGGATCTTGAATCTAGTTTTCCCTAGTTCTTACACTGGTATCAGAGCTTAGGAGTCTCTCTTCCACTCTCTCTCGAGGCATGGTCACTTTTTGCTCCTAAAAATAGGGCCTTTAGGTGAGAACCGTGTCCTTTGTAAGGCTTTTTCCAAATTTGGTGAGAGCATTGCCTAAATCGGACACGCTTTCCTATTTTGGACGAGGAGCTATGGTGCACGAAATTCTGCGCGCTTGGACTTGACGGAGGCGCCTTGGGGAGGAAGGGGGGAGTCCAAGAGCTCGTGGCCTCATACTGCTCATGCATACCGCACACAAGGTTCTCTCTCCTCTCGTTGTCTCTGCGCACTGCCTGCATTATTGGCCTTCAAGAAAGTGAGTTATTTTCACATGGCAAGGCCAATCGACATACAATTTTGAGCCTTGGTCATTGTTGGTGGACTTTCCCACAATCAAGGCAGCACAAGCATCAAGCCGTCTCGGTTTTCCAACGAGTCTCACGACTTGCGGTTAGGCTCAGTTATTGCAGAAAATTCCAAAAACCTGCATATTTTTACAGTTACGATAGTTTTAATTGGCTTTCATACAACATAATCATCCGACGATTACGAAAGATTTCAATAATCAAGCTTCTTCACAACAAGAAGAAGCTTTCTGCGGTTTTTCGGAGTTCGCTTTCTACGTCGATTGTACAAGTTGTTTCTTCTACAACGGACAGCTTGTTGGACTCCATGCCGGTTGTAACGTTCAATTAACCGAACAACCACGGATCCAAGAACGTCTTGGGGTTCGGGTTCAATTATTTCCCACTTCACTCACAACTTGATTTGACGGAAATTTTATATCTTTTATTACGGGTCTACTTGGCGTGGTGCATACTACGGCTGCAAGCCTTTCTGCAATCCGAGGTATTGTTTTCTCTTTTTATCGCACAACAAGTTTTTGCCATGAATGCCGAAGTTGATGATCAACACATATTTGATTTTGAATACCTGGAATTGGCTCCACCTGTGGATGTCATGGGGCCAGATACTCTCACGGAGGGTACCATCGTGGCAACAGGGATGGATGGTGCAAACCCAGGTGATCTATCTCTGTCTCCTCATTTATCAACCCCTCCTCCTCATAGCAGGTTGGATATTCTAGAGGATGACAGTCAATTGCCGGATGCCAGGGAGTTTGTCACTCGACAGGACTGGCAAACTTTTGATGCCCGATTTCGCAAGCTAGCTGTAAGGGTCCAAATATTGGCTACGTAAGTAGAAAATCTCACACAACTAATTTTCAAAATGCTACCAGAATAAGCTCCCCACTTGCCAGCAACCCAAGGGGTTGTCAATCTACCGGTTATGACCAAAGAGGTCCAACATGTCCAAAATAATTCGGTTGTCGAAACAATTCGGGGCACGACCAACATGGTTAGGAAGCGATGATGGAGCAAAATATGTCGTGCGCATACTCACACACCCAGAAAACTCAACACAACACAAGGAATTTACTTAAATTCCTCACCTCACTCACCACCACTCAAAAGCTCCCTGAAAATTCTACCCACAAGCTCAATTCAAACTCCAAACGCCTCGACCTACAAGCCCTTGCCTGCCCGCAGACACTACAAGGTGAGTCGAGGTGATCGACCTTGGAAATCACGCTTGATGGTGACCAAAATATACAATAAAAACCATCAAAAACCCGAAAAATCCAGCCACAAAATGCCACTCTCAAACCATTGCAAAGCCTTCACCAAACTCCACTCTGTTGGACTCTTTGGAGTAGCGCCAACCCTAATGGCACCGATAGAGGGTCACATAGTCTTGCAGAAAGCCGCACCTTCTTCCCTCAATTCCTCGCACACACACATCCATGGAAACCTCAGAACTTCCATAGACTCTCCCAAGTGCAAAATTGAAGAGACAAAGCTCTCATTCACTCCTCCACACATTCGAAAACAGGACGCGAACGCGACGGGACTGCACTACACCACCTGTAGGAACCCTGCTTCCTTCCCCACACAGAGAGGTGAAAGTGCCAAAACTTGGCTTCCAAAATTCTCTATCAGCCCAAGAACTCATGGCAACACCACCGATGTGGCAATTTGATGCCTTTTCACACCATTTTTTGACCCTTTTTGGCCCAGTTTTGGCCAGTTTTGACCCCCGGCGGGCATTTTTCGTGGAAAAACCCCAAACGGACTCCAAAATTCACCAAATCTTTTACACTTGATCCTCAATACCCAAATCAATTTTCCACATCCCCATATTCTATTTTTGACCACTTCTAGGGCGGTGCACGCATCACCGCAGATCAGGCGCCGCAAATAGACAGTTACCGCATGTGTCAAACTTCTCGAGCGGGATGAGAGTACCCACACTTGTCACTTGCATTATTTACATTCTAGAAAGCTCAAACACCTTATCTAGAACCAAAATAAGCCACCTAAAACCATATCCAAGGCCCCGATACCCTATACGGGCATGTACACGTGTCCGATTGCTAGCACGCGAACCTGACTATTCACAATGTGTACACGTTGCATCCTTTTTCGAACTTGAAACCACTTTGAAAAGCTCCCAAATGCATGTATTTACATCTTTTTGTACATATGACCATGCATATACATGCTACCTTGTACACACCAAAAGCGGTCTATCATCATTGCCCACCCTCTAGGTAGAGCATTTATGCTCAACCAAGAGACTATTTGCATCTGGAACCACATCCCTTGCAAAATATTTCTTCAGTCTATAACCATTTATTCTATAGCACAAACGTTCACCAGAGAATTTTTCCAACTCATAGGTGCCATTATGAAATACATGCTTCACTCTGTATGGACCCAACCATTTGTCCCTCAACTTCTTTTGAAAAGTAAAATCCAAGCGAGAATCATACTTCATCACCAGATCTCTCTCTTTGATCTCTTTCTTTGGCAGCCTCTTATTCATCTTCTCCATCCTTGTTTCTGCTTGTTGAAGAAAATAATCACTGGCTTTCTCTCTATTCATTCGCAACAACTCTAGAGAAAGAATTCTTTCTTGCAACTTGTCATTATGCTCACCTTGCATTTTTCACAACAACTTCAAGGCATCCAACTGCACTTGTATGGGCATAAGAGCTTCCTTTCCATAAACAAGCTCATATGGTGTAAATTGTGTTGACACTCTATACGCAGTTCTATAAGCCCACAAACACTTTTCCAAGTCCAAATCCCACTCTTTAGGATGCTCTCTAGCATACTTTGATAGCATCCTCACAATTTGACCATTGCAGTTCTCAACCAACCCATTGCATTGTGGGTAGTAAGGAGAAGAATGCCTATGCTGAATTTTCAATTTCTCCATGAGAGCAGCAACAAGTTTTCCCCTAAACCCTGGTCCACGATTAGAAATGATAACCATAGGAGCTCCAAACCTGCAACACACCTGTTCATATAAAACAGAGGCCACTCTTCGTACTGTTACATCTTTTACTGCTCTTGCCTCAATTCATTTTGTCAAATAGTCCACAGCCACAAGGATATACCTTTTGCCATTGTTGGTCCTCGGCATTGGACCTACAGCATCTACTCCCCATTTTGCAACTGCATCAAAAGACATTATAGCTTTCTGAGGCTCAGCCAAAAGCTTCCGATTTGCAAACACTTGGCATTCATGGCATGACTTGCACCAAAAATAAGCATCCCTCATCATAGAGGGCCAACAGTAACTTGCTCTTAAAACACGAAAGACAACCTGATCCTTGCCTTGATGGCCTGTTTCTTCATGGCAGTGCTCCAAAATCAAGCCTATCTCTTCTTTGTACGGCACTCTTCTCAAAATGCTATCCTTGCCATAAAGCATGAGATCCTCACCTACCAATATGTAGTTTCTTGCTTTTGCAACTATTCTCTGACGCCGAACTTTTGACATGCCCTCCGGACATTGCCCTTTACCAAGAAATACTTCTACATCTTGCAATGATTCCCTTCCTGCATACAAGGTTTCCTTGACCTTTAAAGGAGCTACCAAGGCATCCAACTTGTCCCTAGCCAACTAATCAGCTTCTTTATTCTGCTAACGAGGAACATGCTTAAACTGTATCTTCTCAAACTCATGCAAAAGCTTCTTGATGCCATAGAACCACTTCTTCAAATTGTCTTTCTTAACATTCCACAACCCAAGCAACTGATTCATGACTAGCAATGCATCCCCTTTTGCAATGACCCTCTTCAGTCCAAACTCAACACACTGCTTCAACCCAAGGAAAAGCGTGAGATACTCGGCCTCATTGTTGCTTTCAGCTTCATCAAGATCGTAAGCTCTAGAAAAGATTACAGTTCCTTTGGGGTCCTTAATGACTACCCCGCCACTTTACTTTTGAAGAACTTTCCTGTATACACCATCAAACATCATTGTATATGCATCTATAATATCTACTTCCTCTTCATGATCATCTTTGTCAACCCTTGGGTAAGATGGAAGCTCCCCTCCGTTATGTACTACTATGTCTGCCAAGTGAGATTTAACAGAATGATCCACTTTAAACTCAAACTCATACTCTTGAAGCTCGAAAGTTTACTTTAAGATGCGCTTGCTAGGCTTCAAATATTGTACTACATCAGGCAAAAGATTCGATGTGGTGAGCACATAGAATTTTTGGGGCAACAAATAGGTTTTAAACCTTCGACAAGCAAGAACCAGGGCAAATACCCACTGTTCCATTTCCGTGTAGGAGAAATCTCTTACATTCTTCATCTTGCTCTCAAAATAGAGTGGCTTGAAGTTCCTTCCTTGCTTTTGTAAGAGAACCGACCCAAAAGCTACTGACCCCACACTAATAGATACATAGAAAATTGATTGCAAGTCGGGAGGACTCACTACTGGTAAAGCACACAATACCTCCTTGATGCCATCAAAAGCCTGTGCATGTCTTCATTCCATTCAAACCCTTGAACTCTTTGACTCAATTTCTAGAGAGGATACACATACTGACATAGCATCTAGAAAAAACGTGACAAGTACCTGAGCTTATGCACAAATGATGCTAAATCCTTTGTGTTGTTGGGCGGATTTAACTTTCTCTGGGTCAGCTTCTATTCCATTTTGGGAAACCACATGTCCTAGCAAATGGACTCTGGCATGAGCAAATTTACACTTCTTTGGGTTGAGTTCCCCACCCTCTTGTTGAAGCCTTTCAAAACTCAACCTCAGCTTCTCCAAATGTGTGACCCTTGAGCTATAACAACCAATGTCATCCATGAAAACACGAATGAACTTACCCAAGTAGGGACCAAACACTCTATTCATCCATCCTTGGAAGGTAGCATATGCATTAACCAGCCCAAAAGGAATTCTTTTGTAGGCAAAACAACCCCAAGGAGTAATGAAGGTCGTCTTCAACCGCTATCAAGATCTGAAAGTAGCCAGAAAATCCATCCATGATTGAGTAGCGTTCATGACCTGCAACCTGATTGAGGATTTCATCTAGAAAGGGTAGTGGATAATGATTCCTTTTTGTGGCAGCATTCAAAGGTTTGAAATCAACACATATCCTAAATCTTCCATTCTTCTTGGGCACAATAACAACTGGAAAGACCCATTCAGACTCCTCCACTCGAAAGATGAAATCTGCTTCCAAAAGCTTCGTCACCTCTTCATGAAGTGCCTTCTCATGAATGACCCCCAACCTCCTAAGCTTTTGAACCTTTGGCTTGGCACCTTCTTTTAGATTGATTCTATGCTCGACTCATTTAGCTCCTTGCAAGTCTGTATATTCAGTGGCGAATAGCTTTGGAAACTCTATAAACATGTCTTCATAGTCTTTTTTTTCTTTTTCTGTCAAGTCCTCTCCTAGCATGCTCCTTACATTCACTTTGGCTAAATCTACAATTGCTTTTGGACTATCCTTCTCCTCCTTGACCTTCACATCATGCATTGATGCTTCCTTTTCAACACTTATTCCAAAAAGATCAGAACATAATTGCATCAATCCTTCCTCTACACTTTATTCTGATGTCGTAGACGATGCATCACTATCGTATGACGTAGTTTCTGTAGAATCTGTATCTTGCATCTCCAATAGGGGCTCTGTACGGCTCTCGTGTGTCTTCATGTTGTAGACAATGGTCCTTCCTTTCTCTTTGTCGGGGATGGTGATCAAGCTCGTGCCCTAATCCTGCTTAGCACTAAGGGTTATAAGCCATGGCCTCCCTAAAATGATCGGATAAGCATTCTCACCCGCTTGCATCACGTAGCAATCAACCAAGCACTCAATCCCCAAGACTTTTATCTTCACATCTTCAGCTATTCCAAGACACCTTGCCTTTTTGTGGTTGGCCATCCTCATACGGATCGAAGCATTCACTGACATCTTAACGCCTGCTTCCTTCATGATAGCCTCGGTCATGACACACACCTGGGCAACACCATCCTCATATGCTTGCACTTCCGTCTTCTTTCCCAGCATAGCTTCAACTATTGGCACCATATCCACTGGGTGACCAACCCTCAAAGATGACACCATGCTTTGACGCTTTTCCTTCTTGGAAGGAAGCCGCGTACTCACACACTTGGTCCATTGCCTCCTCCATTTAGCATTCAAAGCCACCAACTGACCAAAAGATATATTTGCCTTTTGATTTCGTATGTCGTCGACAATATCATAGTATTCAACACCTTGGCCAAGGAGGTAGTCCTTTGGACCAATTCTCCTTCTTCGCCGCCTCTTGCTACTTTCTGGTTTGTCTTCTACCTTAGCCTTTCCTTTTCTTGCTCTTGTTTCCCTCTCTTCTTCTGTCTCTTTCTCTCTATCATGCCTAGCTCTCTTATTGGCCAAGACCTCCACATCTTGATGCTCAAGGGTAATGATGTTAATAGCTCTACCTTCTCCACTTCCAGGCAACGGTTGTGGTGGTTGCTGCGGCGGTGGGGTTTCTAGTGCTCGCTCTTGATGATTTTCTTCTATTCTCCCTCGACCACATCCATATAAGGGGTATGTCCCTCCTCTCTCTCTTGGTGGTTCAGGACAATCAGGGGCGTAGTGACCCTCTTCATCACAATTGTAGCATCTTCCTTGTGGCCTTCGTCCCCTACCTCTCCCAGCTGGCCGCTCCTCTCTTTGGTTCCTATTCATTATGTTAATTCTTAATTCTTGCAACTGACCAGCAAGATCATGCAGAACCCGGGATGTTACAGGATATGGACCTTGAACCACTCGCTCCACTCTATCATCCGTTGTCACAGGGACCATTGGTTGCACCACAACTGGCTTAGTATGTGTGAGGCCTTGCTCCCACCTTCTCTTGATCTTCTTGCTCTTGGCCTCGGCAATTTCCAAAGCTCTTTCAAATGTAGCAGGGTCATCTTGATTGACCTTCTCTCTTACACTTGGATGGAGACAATCCATAAACTGATGTACTTTAAAGAAATCCCTTGGAGGTACTTGGGATGCCAACTCTAATTGAACCCAAAGCCCTTTGAAGTGTTGCAAAAACTCTTTAAAGTTAGCATGAACATCTTGCTGCAAACCTCTCCATTTCATTGTCGCTTCTGTTGCGGTTAGTTTCTTTCCAAACCTGTCAAAAATTGCCAACTTCACCTGCTCCCATGTTTGCTTTTTGTCTTCCTCTAAACCTTCAAACCACTCGCGAGCTTCTCCTTTGAGTGTAAGTGGAAATACATGAAGCTTTGCTTCATCATTCACAATATGCATACCAAGCTTATGCCATTCGAAGTCCGCAATCCAGTCCTTCACATCCTCCTTCCCTGTGAACACTGGCCGACTATAAGCCATCTCTTCAGACTCGCTTCTCCCTTGCGTGAGTAACTCCACAAAAGTTGAAGTCATGCACCTCAACCAAACCACAAATTTTCTTCAAAGAAGCTCAAACTTCACAGCAAAATTGCTTCACCTGGGTGCACAACCGGCAAATTTCTGCTCCCCAGCAGGATCGCCAAAGGATGATGGAGCAAAAGATGTCGTGCGCACACTCACACACCCAGAAAACTCAACACAACACAAGGAATTCCTCACCTCACTCACCACCACTCAAAAGCTTCCTGAAAATTCTACCCACAAGCTCAATTCAAACTCCAAACGCCTCGACCTACAAGCCCTTGCCTGCCCGCAGACACTACAAGGTGAGTCGAGGTGATCGACCTTGGAAATCACGCTTGATGGTGACCAAAATATACAAGAAAAACCATCAAAAAGCCGAAAAATCCAGCCACAAAATTCCACTCTCAAACCATTGCAAAGCCTTCACCAAACTCCACTCTGTCGGACTCTTTGGAGTAGCGCCAACCCTAATGGCACCGATACAGGGTCACACAATCTTACAGAAATCCACACCTTCTTCCCTCAATTCCTCGCACACACACATCCATGAAAACCTCAGAACTTCCATAGACTCTCCCGAGTGCAAAATTGAAGAGATAAAGCTCTCATTCACTCCTCCACACACTCGAAAACAGGACACGAACGTGACGGGACTGTACTAGACCACCTGTAGGAACCCTGCTTCCTTCCCCACACAGAGAGGTGAAAGTGACAAAACTTGGCTTCCAAAATGCTCTATCAGCCCAAGCACTCACGGCAGCGCCACTGATGTGGCAATTTGATGCCTTTTCACACCATTTTTGACCATTTTTTGACCCTTTCTGGCCCAGTTTTGGCCAGTTTTGACCCCCGACGGGCATTTTTCGCGGAAAAAACCCCAAACGGACTCCAAAATTCACCAAATTTTGTACGATTGATCCTCAATACCCAAAGCACTTTGACACGTCCCCATATTCTATTTTTGACCACTTCTAGGGTGGTGCACGCATCACCGCAGATCAGGCGCCGCAAATCGACAGTTACCGCATGTGTCAAACTTCTCGAGCGGGATGAGAGTACCCACACTTGTCACTTGCATTATTTACATTCTAGAAAGCTCAAACACCTTATCTAGAACCAAAATAAGCCACCTAAAACCATATCCAAGGCCCCGATACCCTATACGAGCATGTACACGTGTCCGATTGCTAGCGTGTGAACCTGACTATTCACAATGTGTACACGTTGCATCCTTTTTCGAACTTGAAACCACTTTGCAAAGCTCCCAAATGCATGTATTTACATCTTTTTGTTCATATGACCATGCATATACATGCTACTTTGTACACACCAAAAGCGGTCTATCAACGACTATCACCATCCGTCTTTCAACATGCAAAAAGTCAAAAATTATGTTTTATTTGCTTAGGAACGCATCAAAAAAAGCAGTGTCCACATGTCCGACAAACGTAAACATGATGCATTAGTTAATGATTCGACATAAACTCCAGTTTTGGTGCAAGGCACAGTAATTATATGTCTTTATATGTGCATGTGATCTTTTCAGAGTATTGCCCATTTGTTTTTCCAATTGGGTAGGATTATGCCCTATTTTCTTTTCTGAAATAATCATCCTTTTTGGTACAACCAATTTCACGTGCAACACGATGGTGCAGCCAAAGTTGGTCTGCGCTATAAAGTGTGCTATGCAGTGCAAAGGGTGCTAGAATGTGCATGGCAAAGGGCTAGAGCAGGTATGAAGGCCCTGGTAGGAGAGTGGCAGCGGAAATGTATGCTTAAAGTGGTTTTTTAGGCCACGGGGCCCTCCAAAGTGGGATAATGATGACGGAAAATCAAGGTGTTAAAAATGCGGAAAATGTGTTCCGAAATGTGTTGTTCAAGATGCTCTAGAAGCTCGTACAGACGGCTCCTCAAACGGGGCTTCGGTGTGAAAGATATGCCAGTCCGAAGTTAGAAGGCTTCGCACGTCCCGACGGGCAGGGCAGGTTCAAATAGGTAGAGAAAAATGGGATCAATGGATACGCGTGAAGTGCTTGAGTTGTGGAGCATGCAGGTCTTTTCAGGTTGCCATTTGGAGCTCAGACGGGCAAGTTATGGCCTGTGGAATATTTGCCGGGAGTCGGGTACGTGCTCATCAGCCACGTTGATAGGCGTGCTGAGAAAGATATTTTTGAGCTCGCTCAAGTCCTGGAAAATCGCATGCAATGTGGGGAGTCAACCAAAATTTACGGATGGCCGATTGGAGTCAGGGGCATTGAGGTAGGCCCAGTTCATGCTGGCATTCAAGAAAGGCAGAAAGGGATTGTCAGGTGGCTTGTCCCGTTTTTGAATGTGCTTTTCAAGAGCATGAGATGGCCGGACTTGATGGCTTGTCAATCGAGGTCTCAAGTGGTGAGATACGGGGGATTGAAGTTGGGACCACTTGTCGGACAGAAGAGAACGTGTGATTTTTACCAAGTTCAAAAGGCATGTAGAGGTTGGAATGCGGTGGAGCTCCAAGAGTCCGAGGACAATAAGATGAAGTTTTGGTATACCAAGACCGAACGGGTGGCCGGCAAGCATGTGCGTAAAAAGCACCGATGCATGGGAAACTAAGACTAAAACTCCTTGGTTGTAATAAAAGAGGCAAAGGGGTGGCTGGACTTTGGGGGGAAAAAGAAAGAGAAAGTAAGCCTTATAAAGCCATGAGGAGCAAAGGCAAAAAAAGAAAGAAAGTAAACTGCCAACTGCCAAAAAAAGTATGTTTTGATTTTTCCTTGAAAAAGAAACAAAGGGGGCAAAAGAAGAGGGAGTTCTTCGACGAGATTTTTCGGCTTGAGTGGGGGGCCTTTGGTTTTTTCTTTGGCTTGAGGAGAAGAAGAAAAAGGAAGAGGGAGACCTTCGTGTATGTGCGCTCGGCGATCGAAGCCAGCACACAAGGTGTGGTTTGCGAAGCGGCTCGAAAGAAGCGAAGGCTTTGAAAGAGAGACAGTCAACGAAGGTTGCCAAGGGAAGTAGTTTCTCTCGGAACGAAGGCAAGGGTGATTTTTCGGTCGAGGCATGTGCCGACGGATTCAGTTTGTCGAGGGAGGTGTGCTCCCCTCTGTATGAAGCGGCGATGGCCTTGGTGTAGCCTTGAGCACGGTTCATGGAGTTTGTACATGGTTTCTGGTTTGAAGGAGAAGTTGTCATTGTCGATTTTGGCATCGTTTTTCCCCCCTTCTCCCCTTTCTTCTTTGCTCGTCTCCAAGGTGTGTGGTGTCGGGGTGTGTGAGCGTGTGCGCCCCTCCGGGCCCCCTGTGTGTGTGAGAGAGAAAGAGAGAGAGGTGTTGAATTGTGAAAGTGCGAGAAGCGGGCAAGATCGGTGTGGTAGCTGTCTGAGGATTGTGCAGAGTGTTTGTGCGTTGGGCGAAGTGCAAGCGAGGCCTTGCTAGTGTGAGTTGTTTGTTTTGAAGGTGTTTTCGAGAGGACAGGGGATGTTGTGAATACCCTGAGCTATATAGGGGCCATTGTTTGTGTGTTGGGCGTGTTCCCCATTCCCCCTCTCCATCTTCTGGTGCCCCCACGGAGGAGCGCACTGATGCTCCTAGTTGAAGTCAAAGCGGTGATTTTGGTGATGCCAAAGGTGCGGCCTTTGAAGAGCAGGTGCTGCTAGAGAAGTAATGTCTTGGACGGGATTTCCCATTTTCACTGGGGTCGAAGATGCAGGAACCTGGCTCTAAGACTATGGGTTTTTCGTGCTGGAAAGCGGTTTGTCGAGGGAAGAAGGTGCGGTACAGGTGTTTCCTCTCCTGGTTCATGGTAAAGCGAGGCTATGGTTTGATGGCCTGCCTAATGAGGAAAAGGTGGATCATGAAGCACTTGAAGCGGCTTTTCGAAGCAAATATGTAGCAGATGCGCAGTTAGATGAAGTAAAGAGAAGGATGGACAATTTGAGGCAAGGCTTGGAAGCCGATTTTCAAGCGTTCCTATGGGAGTTTGAGGTCCTTTGGGGAAAGCTGATAAAGGTAACTACTGCTGAGAATGTTGGGTTTTTAAAATTGAGCAAGTTTTTGGACTACTTGCATGAGGAAGTGCGTGATAAGGTGGAGATTGATGGCCCGGTGTCATACGAAGAAGCGGTGGCTCTAGCGAAAGGGCGAACCAAGAAGATTCTCAAGAAGCGTGAAGCTAGACAGGGTTTGCCAGGTGTTGTGATCCCAAAGCAAGGTAATGTAGTGGTAGCCGAGCCAAGGATGGTGCAAAGATAAGTGCATGTGCGAGAGGAACCGAGGGTTCTGTGGTTGCAGAAAGACAGGGTGGTTCCTATGCCAAGGATGCTAGCTAGAGCGTCTCCGATTGTGGAGGATATGCAGGTTGTTCCCGTTCAGGCAAAGGATGTGCTGCCAAGTCAAGGTTGTTAAGTATGTAGCCTGATTTATCCTTGTAATTTTCTGTGGTAAAAGCGCACATTTGTAAGGCCCCCATTATGAGGAGAAGCCATCGTGCGTGAAGAAAAATCACTCATCGGAAACCAAAATTTTCACGGACAAGAATCAGGGGCAATTATAAAGGCCTCGCGGGCGGAGGCCCCCGAGACTTTTTTTTGCCGGAATATTCTTTTTCGTCGGAATATTATGGCCGGACGGCGGCCGAAAAGTGGTCGGAAAATAACCGGTTGGTTGGCCGGTGGCCGGTAGTCAATGGCCGATGGCCGGTGGTTGGAAGTCAATGGCCGGTGGCCGGTGGTCGGAAGTCAATGGCCGGTGGCCGAATTCAAAAGCGGACTTGTCTTCTCAAGGGCGGCCACACATGGGCGGATTGGAGGGTACGATTTGGACTTATTCGCACAAGGCCGGCTACACATGGCTGTCTCTCATAAGAGAGGGCATCCCTTTTGGCCTATAAAAGGAGTCCATTTCTACACACATTTCATAGTGTGAAGTTGATGCAACAAGGTGAGTGTGAGGTTGTGAGAGTGAAGCGAGGCGGGAGCTCCATTAAGGGTATAATCCCTTTGTAAACTACTTCTTGTTTTGAAGTACTAAAGCCATTGAGTGGCTGCTTTCCCGTGGACGTAGCCCACATTGGGTGAACCACGTATATCGTGTGTACTCTCTCTCTCTCTCTCTACTCTATAATCTCGTGTATATAAATCTGTCTCTCTCCATTAAGTAATCTACTCAATTATCTATTTAGCTACGTCTTATTTCCTAACAACTGGTATCAGAACAAGGTTTGCTCGTAGCTAAATTATCTCAAGGAAAGGATTCCTTGAATTAAGTGGGAGTTATGGCGGAGGAAGGGAAGCTCAAGATTGAGAAGTTCAACGGTAAAAACTACCAACATTGGAAGATGCACATTGAAGACTATCTCTACCAGAAGGACCTCTATTTGCCACTAGGCGGTCTTGCGAAGAAGCCCGCAACAATGGCAGATGAAGCATGGATTGTCCTTGATCGAAAGGCACTGGGAACAATCCGGTTAAGCTTGGCGTCAACGGTGGCCTTCAATGTTTCGGAGATGAAGACCACGGAGGACTTGATGAAGTCACTTGACGACTTCTACAAGAAACCATCGACATCCAATAAGGTATTTCTTATGAAGCTCTTGTTCAATCTAAAGATGGCAGAGAATGGTTCAGTTGCAGAACACCTAAATGACTTTAACACAAACATAAGTCAACTTCGATCAGTGAAAATCAATTTCGATGACGAAGTGCGAGCTCTCCTTATACTATCATCTCTACCAGATAGTTGGGACAGCCTTGTGATGGCTGTAAGTAATTCTATCTCTGGCACAAATACTCTTAAGTTTGATGATGTTGTGGGTGTTCTCCTAAGCGAGGAAATGCGAAGGAGAAGCACAGGAGAATCATCAAGTGTTGCACTATCAGTGGAAACAAGAGGAAGGCTTAAGGAGAGGTTCAAAAACCAAAAGGGTCGTGATCGCTCAAGGCGGAACAAGTCACGCACAAAGTCAGTTCTTGAATGTTGGAACTGTGGCAAGAAGGGCCACGTCAAGAAGGATTGCTGGTCCAAGAAGAAGAAGGAGACAGAGTCTCAAGACAACAAGCCAACATCGGAGGCCAATGTGGCAGGTAAAGTAGAGCAAGATGCTCTAATTCTCTCATTAGACAATGTGTCTAATTCCTGGATAGTAGATTCCGGAGCTTCATTCCATGCGACACCACACAAGCAACATTTCCAAGACTACACCAAAGGTAATTTTGGGTATGTATACTTGGGAGATGATGAAGCTTGTGAGATTGTCGGCAAAGGTACAGTTTCTGTCAAAACTGCTAACGGAAATGAATGGAAGCTTAAAGATGTTAGGCATGTTCCTTCTCTTCACAAAAATTTGATCTCTACAGGACAATTGGACGATGAAGGTCACAACATTGCATTCGGAAACAAACGGTGGAAGATCTCAAAGGGATCTTTGGTGGTTGCCAAGGGTGAAAAAGTCGGTACACTTTACTTGTGTACAGTTAGCACGCAACCTTCAGCTTGTGCAGCAACTACAGAAGTTGACAGTGCGGTGTGGCACTACCGACTTGGGCATATGAGTGCCAAAGGAATGCAAATCCTTCAAACAAAGAAGCTTCTACCATGTTTGAAAGAAGTGGCCTTAGAGTTCTGTGAAGATTGTGTTTATGGTAAACAAAAGAGGGTAAAATTTCAAAAATCAGGAAATGAAAGAAAAAAATAAAAAACTTGAGTTGGTTCATTCTGATGTTTGGGGTCCTGCAAGTACACCATCACTTGGTGGCTCATTGTACTATGTAACATTCATAGACGATGCGACTAGAAAAACATGGGTTTATGTCATGAAGAATAAATCCGATGTATTTTCCATATTTCAAAGGTGGAAAGCCTTTGTGGAGAATGAAACAGGTACCAAGGTTAAATGCCTCATATCCGACAATGGAGGCGAATATTGCAGTCAATCTTTTGAAAGCTTTTGTGCTAGCAATGACATTCGGAGGCAAAGGACAACCCCAAGGACACCTCAACAAAATGGGATTTCGGAAAGGATGAATAGGACAATCATGGAACGATCACGAAGCATGCGGCTACATGCAGGCCTACCGCTTGAGCTTTGGGCGGAAGCTGTAAGTACGTCTGTGTACTTAATCAATCGGTCACCCTCAACGGCATTGGATGGGAGAGTTCCAGAAGAGGCATGGACAGGTAAACCGGTGAATTATGCATTTCTCAAAGTGTTTGGGTGTGAGGCTTTCATGCACATAGATAGAAGCTTAAGATCAAAGCTAGATGCAAAGTCCAAAAAGTGTTTCTTCATTGGCTATGGAGAAGGAGACTTTGGGTATCGCCTATGGAATCCTGAAGATGGTAAAATCTTAAGGAGTAGGGATGTAATTTTTAACGAACAAAATATGTACAAAGACTACTTGGAAAGAAAACAAACAAAAGAAACAGGTGATGAGTACATGGAGCTTGAGGACGGTGAAGACTCAAGGACTGCAAACGGTGACAATGTGCAACAACTTCAACCAAATGAGGAGCCTCAACCTATTCCACGAAGATCTACAAGAGCAAGTAGACCTCCAGAAAGGTTTGTTCCTTCCTTCAACCATCTCTTGATCTCAGATTTTGGAGAGCTGGAAACATATGAAGAAGGTATGCAACATGAATCCAAAGAAGAATGGACGAAGAGCATGCAAGTGGAGATGGACTCACTACATCGCAACCAAACATGGGAGTTGGTTGAGTTGCCTAAAGGTAAGCGGGCACTTCAAAACAAATGGGTGTACAAGCTGAAGGAAGAAGAAGGTGGGAAGAAAAGGTACAAGTCTAGGCTTGTAGTAAAAGGTTTTTCTCAAAAGAAAGGTATTGACTTCAATGAAATATTTTCTCCTGTTGTAAAAATGAACTCAATTAGGCTTATCTTAATCCTTGTGGCTGCTCATGATCTAAATCTCGAGCAAATGGATGTAAATACGGCATTCCCTCACGGTGACTTAGAGGAGGAAATCTACATGCTTCAACCAAAGGGGTATGAAGTAAAAGGTAAGGAGAAAATGGTTTGCAGATTAAAGAAGAGCTTGTATGTTTCAAAGCAAGCATCAAGACAATGGTACTTGAAGTTTGATCGATGGATGTTGGATCATGGATTCACAAGATGCAACTCGGATCACTGCGTCTACACGAAGAATTTGGGAGATGGAAAATTCATAATCCTAATATTGTATGTTGATGACATGTTGATTGCAAGTGCTAACATGCAGGACATCAAAGACCTAAAAAAGGAGCTGTCCAAATCTTTAACAAATGCTTTGTATTTTGGAGGAATTGATATTTTTCTAGAAGGGTATGCTGATGCAGATATGGCAGGTGACAAAGATACTCGAAGGAGCACTACTGGCTATGTGTTCACGGTTGGAGGCACAGCAGTAAGTTGGGCTTCAAAGCTGCAGAAAGTGGTTTCACTTTCTACCACGGAAGCAGAGTATGTAGCAATGACGGAGGCAACCAAAGAAATTCTGTGGCTTCACAGATTCTTAGAAGAGCTTGGATTCAAACAAGACAATTGTGTCTTGTACAGTGATAGCCAAAGCGCTATCCATCTTGCGAAGAACTCAGCCTTTCATTCAAGGACAAAGCACATTGGGGTGAGATATCACTTCATACGCACTCTTTTGGAAGAGGGACAACTAAAGCTAGGAAAGGTGCATACAAGTGAAAATCCTGCAGACATGTTTACAAAGGTGGTCAACAAGGAGAAGTTGAGCTTTTGCTCATCTTCAATCGGCATTCAAGGATAAGAAGCCAGAATGGAAAGGAGTCACAGGTTTGGTTTGGAGATCAGTCTGCAAGTGGGAGATTGTTAAGTATGTAACCTGATTTACCCTTGTAATTTTCTGTGGTAAAAGCACACATTTGTAAGGCCCCCATTATGAGGAGAAGCCATCGTGCGTGAAGGAAAATCACTCATCGGAAACCAAAATTTTCACGGACAAGAATCAGGGGCAACTTTAAAGGCCTCGCGGGCGGAGGCCCCTGATACTTTTTTTCGTCGAAATATTCTTTTTCGTCGGAATATTATGGCCGGACGGCGACCGGAAAGTGGTCGGAAAACAACCGGTCGGTTGGCCAGTGGTCGGTAGTCAATGGCCGATGGCCGGTGGTCAGAAGTCAATGGCCGGTGGCCGAATTCAAAAGCGGACTTGTCTTCTCAAGGGCGGCCACACATGGGCGGATTGGAGGGTCCGATTTGGACTTATTCGCACAAGGGCGGCTACACATGGCTGTCTCTCATAAGAGAGGGCAGCCCTTTTGGCCTATAAAAAAAGGCCATTTCTACACACATTTCATAGTGTGAAGTTGATGCAACAAGGTGAGTGTGAGGTGGTGAGAGTGAAGCAAGGCGGGAGCTCCATTAAGGGTATAATCCCTTTGTAAACTACTTCTTGTTTTGAAGTACTAAAGCCATTGAGTGGCTGCTTTCCCGTGGACGTAGCCCACATTGGGTGAACCACGTATATCGTGTGTACTCTCTCTCTCTCTCTCTCTCTCTACTCTATAATCTCGTGTATATAAATCTGTCTCTCTCCATTAAGTAATCTACTCAATTATCTATTTAGCTACGTCTTATTTCCTAACAAAGGTATGGCAGTTCAAGCTCCATCAAGTGGTGGTAAAGGTCAAAGAGTGTGGTTTGCAGATGACATTGAAGAAATGAAGCTAGAGGAGCTTCCCGAGCTTGAGACAAAGGACGAGGTTGAGCCAAGTGAAAGTAGATTTTTGGATGTTGACACCAGTTGGGAGACCGAGTCGTCTCAGTCCAGGTATGATGAGTTTGATCTCTTACAAGTGAGTGGAGATGCGGTGAATGCATGTGAAGAGCAAGGATCAGTGCAAACCATTATGTTCGGTGGAGACCAAGTGGAGGAGCCCGAGCCTACAGATGATGATATGGAGGTGAAAGTGATGTGCGGTGCCATGTTAATGGCCATGCTGATGAAAGTGGCAGTGGAGTATGCCATGGTAGTGCAATACGTGCAGAGTTTTGCCAAGAAGGATGGAGGAACCTTGCCTATGGGAGAGGACGAGGATAATGCGATAGAGAGTGAGTTTCTCTCTTCCTTGATGGAGCATGATGGAGCAGTAGAAGAGATGCTTGAAGAGCAAGTTATGGAAGCCGACAAGAAAGTGGTGCTTATCGACCTTGAAGGGCCAATTCATGAGGGAGATCTTGATGATGTTGGAGTTGAGTACATGGCAGGTGTGAAGGCGAGGGTGGAGCCAAGGATAGAGGTGCTTCCTATGCAGCAAGTGTACTCTGTGTGGCAGGTGATACGGATTCCCAGATTGTGTCCGAGCTTTCTAAAGGGATTTGTGAATGGTGGTTGAAAGGGATGTTGATAAAAGCGGCTCTGCAGTGGGCTGTCGAGCAGGTGCAGGATTTGCTTGAGGAGGATCTCACTTTATATGGTTTGGAGGGAGGGCATGGCATGTTCAATGTAAATGATGATGTACACCCGGAGAGTGGTGATGCTTTTGGTGGTGTTTTTTTGGAAGTAGACAGTATACCTATGGATGCTTGGAGTGATGGAAGCATGGTGAGAACAACTTATGTGGATTGTTGGCTAGATGCCTTGGTGCGGCACTATGTGAGCATGTTACAGGTGGATGGACGAGATCAATGTCAAGTGTTTGATCCAGGTGGATGATGGCAGTCAAAGCAGGGGGTTGGGCAACCCGCATGAACAAAGGCAGCGCGTAGCAGATGCCAAGTTTTGTACATATGATAGGTGGTTTTGTGACGTGCAGAGAGTTTGTTTGGGTGTGGTAGTTTTTTTAGTGCAATAAGCCTGTTTATGGTTAAACATAAATGTTCAACAAGGGGGTGGGCAATGATGGTGCAACCAAAGGTGGTCTGCGCGAGGAAGAGCTCTATGCCGAGCTATGGGTACTAGCAGGCGCATGGCAAAGGGCTAAAGCAGGAATGAAGGCCCTGGGTAGGCAAGTGGCAGCACAGATATATACGCGATGCAATTTTTTAGGCCAAAAATGCCCCAGACTAGTCCAATTGGGGTGATAGGTAAAGGTTCCCAAGATGTTGATTTGGTGCTCTAGAATATGGTCTTCGAGATGCTTTGCAAGTTGGTCCAGACGGCTCCTCAAACGAAGTCCGGGTGTGAAAGTTATGATTGTGTGAAGATGGAATGCTTTGCAGGTCCCGACGTGCAAGGCAGGTACAGACAGGTGGCAAAAAATTGGGATCAGTGAACATGCGTGTAAAGCTCGAGTTGTGGAGCATGCCGGTCTTTTCGGTTCGCCATTCGGAGCTCAAACGGGCAAGTTATGGCCTGACGAATATTTGCTTGGGGTCGGGTACGTGCTCAATGGACCACGTCGATAGGTATGATGACAAAGATATTTTTGAGCTCGCTCGGGTCCTGGAAAATCGCATGCAACGTGGGAGTTAAGTCAAAACTTGCAACTGGCTTATCGAAGTCGTGTGCATCGAAATGGGTCGAATCTAAGTTGGCAAGCGATTACGGCGAAAAGGGGTCAGATGTCTTTTTTTCGTTTCTTGAAATGAGTTTTCCGAAACCATGGTGCAAAGTTGTGGAGAAGTGCGAGGATTTCGGAGCCGGTATGTAGAGATCCTATGTGGTGTGATTGGAAAAAATTACACGGCAGGTGTAACCATGCACAAGCACCTACAGTGTGGAAAGCCCATGCCTAAAAGCCTCCTTGGCTATAAGTGCAAAAAAACTTCAGTTTGGTGGAGGGAGCTTCAAAAGCAAAAGAGAAGAGAAGTAAGGGAAAAAAAACAAAACGAACACGGCCACTGCCAACAAAATAAGCCTTTTTTTTCTTTGCTTTAAAAGAAACCAAGAGGAAAAGAAGAGAGAAGGCAGCGGTTTGGAGGATTTTGGTTTTCCTTGGTTTTTTGGTTGGGCTGAAGAAGAAGGAAAGGAGGTTTTTTCAAGCTGTGGAATTTTCCTTGGGCCTTGGCTTTGGAGCTCGGAGAAAGAAAGAAGGAAGAGGAGAAGGTGTTTTCTGGTGTGCGCTTGGCGAATCGGAGCCACGCGAGAGGAAGGAGCTTCTTGGCGAAGGAAAAAAGGAGGAAGATCTTCATACGCTCGGCCTCGGCAGTCGAAGCCAAGAGGCATGGTCCGTGAAGCGGTGCAAAAAGAGCAATCACCTTGCAGAGGAAAAGGCCTTCGAGGGCTCGCTTGTTAGAAGCTGGGGAAAGCTCATGAGGAGCAGGTCTCATGAAAACCTTTGTGTATGGCTCGAGCGCAGCTTGCCCTTGGTGTTTTTTTTGGTGTGCGTCGGTTGCGGCGACGATGTTGT
Organism: Adiantum capillus-veneris; assembly: GCF_014529385.1. Classification (NCBI taxonomy): domain Eukaryota; kingdom Viridiplantae; phylum Streptophyta; class Polypodiopsida; order Polypodiales; family Pteridaceae; genus Adiantum; species Adiantum capillus-veneris. Next base: position 92,974,503 of record NC_140944.1, on the reverse strand, counting down.
ACCTATTTTTGGTGTGAATGAAGAAGAGAAGCCCCCATTGCAGTTGATTTTGGCGTAGTCTCGTCCCCCCTTTCCCCCCTTCTCTTCTGCTCTCGTGTGTAAGTGGTAGACAATCTGTTTCTACAACCACACATGCACCAATTAGGTACTCTTTCCCACTTTTCAAGGCTGTAACCATACCCCATAACTCTCTCTTTATCTGTGGATAGTTTCTTTGGTGAGCACTTAGTACCTTTGCTCCAAATCTTACCACACACCTGTGTCCTTTGTCATCTTGCCCTATTGCCCATCCAATCCCTGTAGGACTGGTATCTACTGTCACAATCACTGGCCTTTGACACTCATAGTCTACCTTTCTCAAAGTCGTTGCTGACTGGAGTAACTCCTTTAGCTTTTTCATGGATTTTACATGTGCTTCTGTCCATTTAAACTTTTGATTCTTTCTAAGCAGCTGATAAAAAGGATCAGCTACATGTGCATAATGTGGAATCCAAATAACATAGAAGACACATGCTCCCAGAAACCTTCTAACCTCAGTGATGCTAGTGCATGTTTCTTTCGTTCTTTGGATGGCATCTACCTTTGATGGACAAGGTTTCCTACCATATGGCCCACACATGTGCCCCACAATGAGCACTTCTTTGACACCAAACATAGACTTTTTCCCCGACAATGTAAGATTCACTTCTTCCAACCTAGACAAAATTTTATCAAAATCATTTATGTGATTTACCACAAACCTGCGACATCCCTTGAGATCCAAAGCTTCATCTTTGTCAGTTTCTTCACATCCTTTGATAGGCAAATCATCAATGAAAGGCATTGTGATTTCAGGAATAAAGTCACGTAAGACCTTATTCATCCCATTCATCATATGTGCAACCGAGTTGGTTGCTCCCTGTGGCAATGTACACATCCTTACCAAACCCAAAGGTGTCCTCATGGTTGTCAAGTCTCTGCTTTCAATTGCAAGCTGAAATTGATCATACCTTGAGTAGAGATCCCCCATTGAGTAGATTGCGCTCCCTGCAAATGCCTCTGCAAATTCATCCACAATTGGACCTGTACCTACATTTCTAATTGTCACCTTGTTCACTGGTTGCATATCTTGGATGAAGCGTAGAGAACCATTCTTCTTTGGAACTGTGAACCACCTGTTTGAGTATGGATTACAAGAAGGCTCCAAGATTCCCATTTTGATTTTCTCATTCAGTAGCTCTACTAACTTTGGCAAATGAGCCTTTGGAACTAGAATAGGCCGCAGATTCCAAGGCATATGAGGTATTGTAAAAATTACCATAGGAGCTACAATATAAGTATCAACACATCCTATATCATGTGGCTCAAATGCAAAAGCCTTACCATGCTTTGAAAGCATTTCTTTGAAGCACTTTGTCTCCTCCTGTGTTAGAAACTCTTCGCAACCAATCTGCAACTCTTGAAAGGACTCCTTTGTGAAGGTATGCCCGATCTTTTTAGGATTCCACAAACTTGGTTGTAAAGAATCTTGTTCAATCTTTTCCTTGTTGTTCGGTGGTAAGGGTGAAGCTACTGGTTTCACCTTCTTTGCTACACTCTTGTATTTAGTTTCAACATGGACTTCTGGGCCAACTGTTTGGCTTTCTTTAAAGGCTTCTATTACTTGATACATTTCCATAGAGCAAACTTCCACAACTTCATTTTCAAGATGCAAACTAGACCTCATTATAGCATCAAGCTCACCCATAGTATCTACAAAAGAAACTTGTTCACACAAACCCAAAACATTTTCAGTAGGCTTTAGCAACCCACTCTTTTTCATGCCTATTTGTACATTATGCACATATTGCCTCTCATATCTCTTCAAATCTTCAAGTTTTGTAAAACATACTGATCCATTCCTTGTTACCAAGGATCTCATCGAGAAAGTCACATCATTGCCAAAACCCATCATTTCTCTATGATCATGAAACTCTTTGCTTACCTTTGGTAGAGGATGTTCTCTGAGGTTGTCATGATTTCTTTCATGGTTTACACAGACTGTGAGAAATTGGACAACTTGTTTACCATCTTTGCTACGTATTCTAGCATATGCTAAACCATCGTCCATTACCTTTGTTTCCATTCGAACTCCCACAATGTAGGGTTATCCAAGGATGAGATGATATGAAGATGTATCCTGTACAAAGAAGTTTTGGTCAATCTTTACATCACCTATTGTTACCTTCACACCTGGACATGCTGCATACAATTCACCGGATGAATTGTTTGCCACTTTTACCATCCAGTCATGATCTGAGCCATGATCTGAGCCATGATCTGTGTCCATCGGCCATTTGCACTTGTTGTAGAGACTCTTTGACATTATGTTTATTTCTGAACCATGGTCAATCAAGGCAACAAATGGATCTTCAAGATCACCTACCTTGACCAAAGTTTCTGTAGTATCCCTTGCCCAATGACTTCATGAATAGTAACTCCTAGGAATATCTTCAACTTCTTCGTCATCATTTGAGAAATACACTTGCTTCACTCTCCCACTAGATTGGTAGCATCCTACCACAGCTCCATCATTCTCCTTATTTTGCAGTTGCATCCCTTGTGTCTTTGAGGTTTCCCCTTCAACCTGTTGACGAGAAACTTCAGCAAGGGTTTGCCTCTTTCTCTTGATGATGTCAATGATCTCCTCATGGAATTCACGCTTTGCAATGCCAAGAACTTCTCCCAGAGTAAACTCAATCTTGCTATTCAAGATCCTTTCCTCCAAGACTTTCTTTAAATCTGTAGCAACCTCAATATCAGATTGTAGTTTATAAGTTGGGCTTTTTGTCTTACCTTTCGTTGGCTCTTTCTTCTTTCCTGTTGTAGACTCCTCCATGAGTACTTCAGGTGGAGATGCTCCTTGTGTTGAGGGTGTTTGAGAAGGCATTGAGTCGCTTCTTCCCCCACTTCTAGAAGCTCTTTTTGATGGTCCTTCATCAGCATTCTCGCGTCTGCGCTTCTCTTCTACAATTGCCTCATTTTGTTGGCATTTTGTAATGTAGGCATGCACTGACAATGAGTCCACTGGATCATTCCATCCTGTTTCTAGACGTATGCAATCACCTGCTTCATGTAGAATCTCTTTTGTAAGCTTTCCCTTTTTAGCTAATTGCATGACATTTGGCCAAATTGGACCATGATGGTCACTCACCTCTTCATCACAAAAATGTTCAATTTTTACTCCATAAGTAGCTGCCTCAACAGAAGAGGTGGCATGCTTGGTTGCCATATCTTCAAGTAAGGTTTGCATTCCCCCCTTCCCAAAGTTAGTTCTCAAGGGTAGACCTGTCTCTCTTAAGTGGATTTTACCATCCTTAAAAAAGACAACATCTTTTGACAAAGCATCACTAAAATCATCACAATCCCTTCTTACATGGTCTGTACTATCACACCAAATACATCTATTAACAAACCCTTCTTTGGGTTGTTGTCTTTGCCTAGGAAGTGGCCCTGATGGTTGGCCTTTTTCTTCAAGCTTTGCAAACTTCACCTTCAAGTCACGCATTCCCTTCACAAGCTCATCTAGCATGGACTCATCAAACTTAGGAGCGATAAAAGTAGGCTTTACCATTTTGTCAGAAGTTGAGGTGGAAGGACTTGTAGTGTTTACTACCATCTTGTCCCTTCTTCTTTGTCATTTGGCAAGTAGTGAGACAACACCTTCAACCTCATTCCAGTCGGTCTTTAGTCCTTGCTCAACATCTTTATCTTCAAGAAGAAGCTCCAAATTTCTTGAAACTCTTTACCTGAAGCTTGTAAGAAAAGATCTGTCTTCTCTGCATCTAGTGTGGCCCTTTCTGTCCTAGTGAGTTGTGCATAGCGCCGCTCAAATTCCCTAAGTAGCTCTGTTATTGATAGTCCTTGCTTTGGCTTGACTACCCATTCTAAGAATGTCCTTTTGGTCACTCTCTCCAAGTCCTCGATGAAATATTCCTCCTTTAAAGCTACTTTGAGTTCTTCCCAATTTCTCCCATGCCCATCTTTAATTGCCCTAACATGCTTCCTAATTTCTGGAGCAAAAACTAGCTCAAAGCTTTGAATCATCTCACCTTCTGACACGCGATGCATCTCCATCTCCTTCACATACTCACGTAAGTACTTGGTTACATCTTTTCCATTGAAGTGATCCATTCTGTTGACGACCGCTTGTATGGCCTTCGTTGCTGAAATCTCCCTTCTTTCAGTAGCATGTTGTTGTTGCATGAACATTGCAAATGCTTGAAACATTTGCATTGTTGCTGGGTCAAAATGCATACCCTGTTGCTCAACATGATCACCCATGGTTACCCACAAACTCTCACCCTAGCAGATTCGCGTCAGGTTCACCAAAAATATGTCGAGAAATTTGTGGTCTTGCCAGGAAAGCACCGGGCTTATGGCTGTGAGATTTTGTGAGAGAACTCAATAAAAACTATATGAAGGAGTTAAACCATAGATGCCATGATGACTAGGGTTTGGAAAGAAGTGCAATCAAAGAAGACTCACTCTTTCTCTCTTGCACTCACACACACACAAAGAAAGAACGCAAAAGAGAATGTCAAAACAATACGAAGATGAAAACATCAAGGCTATGGTCATATCGTATCATGGGTAATATGAAAGGGTTAATGGATGAGTTAATGGCATTCAATCTTGGATGACCAAATAGGCTACGAATTGTTCTTTGGAATTGTAGTTTTGTGCTTACCATAATATAGATATTTTGTTTAGTGATTGGGATTAATTGTGTGTACAAATCCTCTTGGTTCATAGCAAGATAACTACGCTTACATCAAAAGAAAAGTTATAGTCTATGAGAGGTAGTATGATGGGATCCAGTGATAGAAGTATTTCATTGAGCCTTTCAGGGCCGAAGAGAAACACTATACGTTGTTGAAATTAGTGTATTTTACGGCTAATCCATACGTTAATTCTAATAGATCGTACAGAGTGAAAGCGATAGAAATGATCATCATGTGGGTTATTCATCTAGGATAGTATGTGAGAAATGTAGATATGAGAGAAGTGAAGAGATGAGAAGTTTCCCTCCCAAGCCCTATTCTTGCCCGTAGGCAATAAGGATAGTCCGGGGAGAGATGTACCTGTAGCAAAGAGAACCTAGAGAGGATGAATTACTAAGAATGAGAGAGATAGGTTTGGTTAAGGAGATGAGATTAGATACATATATATATATATATATATATATATATATATATATATATATATATATATATATATATATATATATATATATATATATATATATATATATATATATATAGGATTAGAGATGAAAATAAAAACAACAAGAAATCAAGAAAACATCAATGTAGAACACATCTTACTTGAAACCCTTCGGCACCATTATTGATGGGAGAGAGAAGAAGAGTGGATAATTTCACTTTGAATGATACACCAAGTGCAATACCTTCTTTGATTAGAGTTGATCCTCCAAGGTTAGCTTGTTGCAAGAATGGCTAGTCTCCCTCTAGGAGAAAGTGTAGGCTTGGGCTTATGTTAATGGCTAAGTACAATTAGGCATTACTACTCACTCCCTCGAGAATTCCTCTCATCAATGGCTTGAATGCTTGAGTTCCTTCCAAGGAAGAAGAGGTCCCCTTTTATAGGTAAAGGGAACCCCCAAGGGTTTACACAAGAAGAGAGGAGCCAGTGTGAACAGGAATTGGAAAAGTTGGAAATGAGCTGCCCCTACATGATGTGGGCAGACTGGGGTCCAGTATTTTGATCATATCTCCTCAACCGTGGTTCCAAATAAAAAAGTAAAAATATGGGCAAAAACTTCAGCTCATTAGCTACGATTTTGATTTTCGTTTTCCAATTCGGATTGGAACCTTGTGTAAAAAATTTATCAAAATAGGGTCCATTTATGGCAGCAAAAGTCTTCATGTGGTCTCCTTAGCCTAGACTTTCATTTAATTCCAAAGGACACCTCATGCCTTATGAAAGCATGATATTGCTCCTTGACAAAGTTTTGTAATCATGCTTGCAATAATGCATTAAAATAAGTGTATCTTTGAAATCATGCCACCTAGTGTCCCACTAGGATTTGATTCTCTCCTAGTAGCTATTTAAAAAAAATATAAGAAAAGTATAAAAAATACATAGAATATATATATATATTGGATTTTACCCTAGATATAAGATCTAGCTAGGGTGTGAGATGATAATGAAATAGTAGAAATAAAGAATCAATGCTTTTTGCCCCAAGTTAAAGAGGCGGAGCTATTGATGCTTTTCCCATAGTATTTTCTGATGGTAAAGTAAGGATATGTTACCCTTGAGAACAATAATAGGATGAGATAGAAGGCTTATTATTGTACTTAAATATGCATATGTACACTATAGGAAATATAATTATGTATCTAAAAAAATACAAGATAGATCTTGTAGCATGCGTTCCCACTATGTATGTGTCACAGCATGACAACGTGAATACAATATACATTATAAAATGGAGCTAAATTGTTCAAATACAATATTTATGGCTTTAAGAGGTCTCTCTCTCATCCTCACAAAGCTCAGCATAAATTACTATGTCTATATAGAGCTCTCCGTTTAAACAGATGTCCTCTGTTTCATTTTCTAGATCCTCTGCATGCACCCCATAGAGAGTAGTAGCTTGATGCTCGTCTGGCACCACCTCAGCGGCTTCTGACTGAGCATCTTCTCCGATCTCCTCCATTGATGCCACTGTGATTGGCACATGGTAGCCTTCATACGTCCGTGCGCTACGAGGGGCTACCTCTATGACATACCACCAGTTTGATGCAGACCTTGTAAGATGAAATATCACCTGCCAGAGCCACATAACTTACATGAGAGCTTCCAAGCACATAACTTCTAAAATTGGATGTTAACTATTTACATACTTACTTGTTCACAATGCTTGGGTAGTAGGAAAATGTCTCTTAGGTCAGTCAATTTCTTAGTTGAATCCACCTCAAGAATGCCAGACTCTCCTCGACACACAGTAGAGTTGCGACCCTCCATGATTATCTTCAACCATTGCACGTCGAACAAGTTGACAAAAAATCCTCTATAATCGATCCTCAAAATCTCTTGTAGCGTGCTGAAGTAAGTGAGTTCCACCACCATGGGATCTGCATCAGAGGACCGTCGTCGACTAGACTGTTCAAATTTTGCCATGATTCCACAATCTTGAGTAAAACGTTTTTTGTCAATTCGTTCCACCGTAAATGTCGACCTTTACACCATGCTGCTGTGTATGACTTATACTACAACCAACAAAGATTATGTGTGGCCGTTGAAACATCTAGAAAGTCACTAGTCGATATTGCAAACTTACCTTGGTCGTGCAACCTCGACAGTACTCCCACTCCTCCTCAGTGACTTCTTCACCGCACTGTTGTGCGCTTTTCAATCGGTTGTTCAATCATCTTAAGCTCATGAATGTTGGTAGGCTCTCCTGACCCGTTGGATAGTGCATCGGTGGTCGTCTTCCCCATCTCCACTCGATTCGTGCCCTTTGGTGCTCTTGTTTGCATACTCATATTGTGAAATCCACTTTTGCATTACTAGATTGTGAAGCCTCTAGATCTTCCATCATCTTCGTCTCAACACCAAGATTTCACATGATAATCATCTATGGTTCTCCGTAGCGTGTCCCGGGCTTTATCAGATCCATCTAGCCACTCTCCAATGTACACTTGGGACTCTGATACCAGCCAACCTTCTACCATGCTACCCTCCTAACGTGTCTTCTGACGCACATATCCCTTGAGCGTTTTCATGAAACGTTCTAAAGTGCTAGCTATTTCCACCTCATCAACTATGTGAACAAGAAGATGCACCTGAATTGCTGAACTCGAAGACCGAGACGAGAGAGAGAGAGAGAGAGAGAGAGAGAGAGAGAGAGAGAGAGAGAGAGAGAGAGAGAGAGAGAGAGAGAGAGAGACTCCACAATTGCATACCCCAAAGTGTGTAGAATACTCACACAGATGATGTATACATAGAGGGGACCTAGGTGCTATATATGGAGCTCGTGCTATATATAGATCTCAACATTGCTGAACTCGAAGAGTGAGAAGAGAGAGAGAGAGAGAGAGAGAGAGAGAGAGAGAGAGAGAGAGAGAGAGAGAGAGACGATTCCACAATTGCATACCCCAAAGTGTGTAGAATACGCACACAGATGATGTATACATAGAGGGGACCCAGGTGCTATATATGGAGCTCGTGCTATATATAGAGCTCAACACCCCCACTCAAATAAGGGTCCCTAACTGTGGATGAAAAAACCCTTGGGGGCTCAAGGGAAAAACCCACAGCTCTATGTACACCCACCGTTATATTAAAAATATCATTGAATTTACAAAGAATGATCATGAGGAGCTATATCACTCCTATCAAGTACAACAATGGCCTTAAAAGGCTCAAGACAAAGATATCTTTGTGTAGACTGCCAACATCTACTCACCAAAAATGTCTTCATAAACTTCTTTATTCTGCCATAATATCTTCACCAAAAAATGCCTTGATAAACTTTAACTTTTGGTCATACCTGCAAATATCATAAACTCAAGAAATACAATCCAAAAATTCTTAGTAGTATCAATGAAAATAATTACAGTCAAAATGCCATAAGAGACGGTTTGCAATGCTACAGTCCTTTTGATAACATAACAATGGATAGTACATAAATACATGACGTGAGATGATGTGCGTACAATATTCAAGAAAATGGCCGTAACAATGATGACATGATGATGTATAGCAAAACAAGAGTATATGTGTGCACATGTGTATATATAACAAGATGATATCCATACGATATTCAAGATAATGGCCACAACAATGATGGCATGACAATTGATAATGCCCGCAAAGATATTCGTAACAATGACCATAGTAATGATGACATGAGAATGACGATGACTGAGATGATATTCAAGACAATGGCCATAACAATGATGGCATGACGATCAGATAGAACATATGTATGTATAAGAAAATAAGAATGTATGTGTGCACATAAATACATGACAGAAGATGATGTCCGAGGAGGTATTCATAACAATGACCATAGTAATGATGGCATGACGATGACGATGTCCAAGACGATATTCATAACAATGGCCATAACAATGATGGAATGCCAATTGGCAATGTCCGCGACGATATTCAAGAATGGTCATATTCATAAGAATGTCCATAACAATGATGTAATGATGATCAAATAGCATATATGTAAGTATAACAAAATAAGAATGTATGTGTGCACACAAATGCATGACACAAGATGATTTCTGAGAAGATATTCTTAACAATCACCATAGTAATGATGGAATGACAATGGCGATGTCCGAGATGATATTCATAACAATGGCCACAACAATGATGGCATGACGATGACGATGTCCGAGACGATATTCATAACAATGGCCATAACAATGATGGCATGACGATTGATCATGTCCATGACGATATTCATAACAATGACCATAGTAATGATGACGTGACGATGACGATGTCTGAGACAATATTCATAACATTGGCCATAACAATGATGGCATGACGATCTGATAGCACATACATATGTATAACAAAATAAGAATGTATGTGTGCACATAAATACATGACACAAGATGATGTCCGAGCAGGTATTCATAACAATGACCATAGTAATGATGGCATGACGATGACGATGTCCAAGACGATGTAGGCCATTGTTGTACTTGATAGGAGTGATGTAGCTCCTCATAAGCATTCTTTGTAAATTAAATGATATTTTTAATATAACGGTTGGTGTACATAGAGCTGTGGGTTTTTCCCTTGAGCCCCCAAGGGTTTTTTCATCCACAGTTAGGGACCCTTATTTAAGTGGGGGTGTTGAGCCGACAAGCAGAATCTAAGTTTGAATAAGAAGATGCAACAACGCTATCTAACAAAATTGACAAAATTGACTGAGCCGTCGCTTATGATGTTGAGATAATTATGGTAATTAAGTATGTAAATGGTAATCAAGTAAAAGCATCACGCTAATGGGCGATTTGACCTGGCGCTTAACTCCCTTACAACAACCACCTCATGCTTAATTGCCTTGCAACAACTAAAGACCTATATTATGTTTCAACACTCGTAAACCACCTTAGAGTACCCACTGAAGATAGCCGCTACTCTGTGGGTTTGTGAGCATCAAATTTCAAACAGCGTCTGCCGACGCCTACTACAAGTCAACTCTAAAGCATAAAGTTTGCATGTTACTTATCAGGAAATTTCCGCCTTGATTTGTGATTGAATCTCCAGCGACATAGTACTTGATTTACGTCTGCATCAAAGTTTCTCTGATACCATGCTAAACTCGAAGACCGAGACGAGAGAGAGAGAGAGAGAGAGAGAGAGAGAGAGAGAGAGACGACTCCACAATTGCATACCCCAAAGTGTGTAGAATACTCACACATATGATGTATACATAGAGGGGACCCAGGTGCTACATATGGAGCTCGTGCTATATATAGAGCTCAACATTGCTGAACTCGAAGACCGAGACGAGAGAGAGAGAGAGAGAGAGAGAGAGAGAGAGAGAGAGAGACGACTCCACAATTGCATACCCCAAAGTGTGTACAATACTCACACAGATGATGTATACAAAGAGGGGACCTAGGTGCTATATATGGATCTCGTGCTATATATAGAGCTCAACATGAATGGTTAGCATGGTAGTAGGAAAGGACAACATTATCGGATGCTGTCTGCGGCCAATATTGCTCCATACGATCCACATTTCTAAGGTCAACGCTGGCTCCCAAAGTATCTTTCTTGCTGGTAAGGTGGTCCCATAGCAGATTACCCACATTCTTGAATATGTGCATTGGATCGAGCAAGTGATTGATCATGAGTCGGGGCTAATATGGTAAATCTTACCATAGAGAGAGTCTCTTCATCCCTCGGGGCAAACCGTCATCACACATCTCCTTCTGCTCTAACCATGCTTGTGCAGACATCCTCGATGGCTCTCTTCCCAATCAACCATCGCGTAACACATGATTCTCTGGAAGATACGCTTGATGACCTTCGTAGATTTTCTTCTTCAATGAGGCCGCCTGACGTGCATTTAGTCTACGTCCACATGTGACACATACTCTGTATCCGCTTGTTTGAAGCTTTGCATGTATACACATGATAATAGATAAGCTTGAGAAAAACCAAGATTTACAGTGTGAGTAAGTGTAAATCACCTGAGCATTCTGTTAGTCCGCGATAGTCATGCATGGTCCACATTAGAATGTCTCTGATCAAAGCATTCCGTTGACCTGTGTGTCGGCTCATATCCACCACTTCTATGCCAATCCACAATTGTTGTAGCTCTTCCAATAGTGGACAAAGATACCATCCATATTCTTCAGTTTATACCACCACGGCACAATCAAGCTTAGCCATAGGTGCCCCTTCTTCGTAGTCAACCACGGGGGAATGTTGTAGTTGACAATGACAACGGGCCATACACTGTAAGATGTTGATCTTTGACCAAATGGATTTACGCCATCCATAGCCAGGGCCTAGGTGCAAATTTCGAGCTTCCCTAGCAAAATCCGACCATGTTTCATCTATATGTTTCCAGGCTGCGCAATCTGCAAGAATCCATAGCACACCATCCAAAGATATATTCTCCTCATGCCATGATGCTAGGGTGGCCATGGACTTACATTCCAAGAAATGCTCGATGCGAGGAAGCAGAGGAAAATGTCACAAAACCTTTTGTTGTAATTTTTGTTCCATGGAGATCTACTCGATATCTCTTGGAATCACATTTCGGACACTTCTCTTGGACTGTGTAAGATTCAAAGAGGAGGCATCTAATGAGTAGTGGAAGGGGAGCAATTAGTCCATGCTGAATCCATGTAGCTCAAACCATGATGTCATCTCTCCATACCAGCATGTTATATCTCCTTGTAGCTAACTTTAGAGAGGACTCAAGTGCTAAGCACGCATAGACGAGGTTTATGTCGTATAAGCGAGGAAAAATCCTTCAAACGGGTGTCGCCAAGTCCGACCCCTCGACCCACTCTCGTTTGCTTGTACAGATTGTTCACAGAAGCTGTCCACAAAGCTTGCCATGGCTAGCAGTCCATGGAGACTTACTTCCTCTCAAGTCACCCCAACTTGCTTGAGATCATGATCGGGCACAAGCTCTGGTTTGCCATTGAATGAAAATGAGTCAGATGACATGATGGTGTATGGCATTCTTAAAGAAGCTGTGAACAAGACAGGCTGGGTTCCGCACACCCCAAAGTGCGAAGATGCATCAACAGAGAGTCGTCTTGCACCCAGATCATCAACACCGCAAAATACAACTCCTCCAAAGAAAGGCATAAAAAATGGTGCTGCCTCTACATTGTGCTCTGCCCCTTCAAGCACATCATAAACACCCGCAGAGCTTGCCAAGAGCTCCAACAACAAGCATTACCGAGGAGTACGGCGTCGGCCATGGGGCAAATATGCAGCCAAACTCTGAGACTCTCCAAGGCAAGGGGCCCGTGTTTGGCTAGGGACCTTTGACACGGCTGAGGCAGTAGCTTTGGCATATGATCGAGTAGCATTGAAGATGCACGAGATGCACACATTGCTGAACGTTTTCGTCAATGTCGTGGATCCAATGCTAGAGAAAGGGGTGGAGACAAAGAAGAAGAAGAGAGTGAAACGAGAAGCACCAGTCGAAGATGGAGTTGCATGCATCGAGTAACAAATTCAACAACACAAGTGCATGCAAGAGCCATCATCATCTTCACCACCATCAAGTCTGGTAGTGAGCTTTGAAGGACAAGGGGTGAAGATAGAAGAGCTAGATGATGTGTTTTCTTTGCACGAGCTGCGCAAGTATTTCTTGCCTTTCATCGCCTCCTCATTTGCTAGCGCCATGGCTACCCTGGCCAACTGTGCTACAGCCTCTCATGTGATAGTAGAGTGCTTGTGCCTGTGTGTGTGTGTGTGTGTGTGTGTGTGTGTGTGTGATAGAGAGAGAGAGAGAGAGATCTCAGTACGTGTTGTTTGGCGAGATTCCGACCATCATCAAGGACATGGTGGGAGTCCATGATAATTAGGCGTTGGTTCCTGGTGGGGGAGTCAGTGAGAGACTGGAGCCTCTCATTTGGCTGACAAAGAGTCGAAACTCATCGGCGAGCTCATCTATAGAGTCGACCTTGAAGGCATATGGTATTGCACAAGATGCTGATATGGACAAAAGAATTCACTTGATATTGTTAGTCAATGGTTGTTCTTGGAACTACCTTGATTGATATGTATGCTTATTGTGGTGCACTTCATCAATCACAAAAAGTACTTTAAGAGCTTCTGTCATGGATGTCGCCTGATTGCGAGATATGCCTAACTTGGATAGGGTTCAGGAGCTCTAGGCTGTTTTCAATAAAATGGGATGTCGTGCTTGCCACTGTCTTGGTCGACATGTATGCCATATGTAGTGCACTTCATGAAGCACACGAAGTGCTTGAGGAGATTTTTGTCTAAAATGTCGTCTCTTGAGATGCACTGATTGGCGATATGCCCAACTTCGGCAGGGCCAAGGATCTCTAGTCATTTTTTAGTGGATGAAGTGAGGGTGTCTCTCTAGACACAATCACATACGCTCTAGCCTATTTTCAGCTAATGCAAAGTGAGTATCTCTCTAGATGTAATGTTATTTCAAGCAGTGCATTGATTGCTACAAGGTAGGGTCAGGAAGAGAGAGAGATAGATTTTTTAAGCAGATGCAGAGAGACTGCATCTCTCCAAATGCAATCATGTACAGTGGCACCTTGAGGGCATGTGGTAGTACACAAGATGTTTATATGGGCAAAAGAAGTTATGATAATATTGTTAGTGAGTGGTTGTTGAAAGAAAATGTTGTGCTTGGCACTGCCTTGGTTGACATGTATGCCAAATGTGGTGCACTTCATAAAGCGTAAAAAGTGCTTGATGAGCTTCCCGTCCAGGATGTCGTCTTTTGAAATGCACTGATTTGAAATGCATGGCTGCCACGCACAAACCCTCTCGATCTGAGCCGCCAAAAGAACCTCTTGGATGCTAAGGAGCCAATCCCATCTTCAAATCACAGCATGGATCTGAGAGTGCCACACAAATGGGGCTTCCTTGCCACTGGAGCGACACCCCCTCCCAAACCCAACAGAATGCCAGGAATCGAGGCTTACATGTTGATCTCCAAAGGAGAAAGGAGCGCAAGCCAACTCCTGCTGTCAAAAAATGAAGAGCCAGGGCAGTCGAAGAGGATTCTACAGCCAGGTGCCCCCACCCAGGGCCGTTCTCTGCATCGGCCTCAGCCCACAATCCACCCTACCTCTACTACAAGCCCACGTGTCATCCGTCAACCCACCCCAGCGAGCCGTCCCTGCTCTTAGTGCGCGAAACGAGTAGAACGAGCCTGTAGGCGAAGGCTCTCGAACCCTTGTCTTGACCTCAACCCACAATCCACCGTGCCTCCATTGCAAGCCCATGTGCCATCCGTCAACCCACCCCAACGATCCTTCCCTACTCTTAGTGGGCGAAACGAGTAGAACGAGCCTGTAGGCGAAGTCTCTTGAACCCTTGTCTTGACCTCTTACTTAAAGTATACTTTTTGTGACCTATGGACTATACCACATTAGGCATACATGTCGACCAAGGTAGTGCCAATCACAACCACTAACTAACAATATCAAAATGAATTCTTTTCTCCATATCAGCATCTTTTGCAATACCATATGCCTTCAAGGTGCAAGTGTACTTGATTGCATTCAGAGAAGAAGAAAAAGAAAAGGAGGATTTTAACGTCGTAGGAAACTATCCCAAGAGACCTCAAAGATCTATCCGATAAGAGTTGAACTCAAGATCTGTTATTGAAGACAGATGCCCTCTCTCTGCATCTGTTGAAAACAAATCTCTCCCTTCCTGACCTAACACTACTGCAATCAATGCACTCCTTGAGGATAACATTCCATTTCGAGAGATTCCCTCTCTCTGCATCAGCTGAAAACATTCTAGAGCATATGTGATTGCATCTGGAAGAGAGCAGGAGCGTAGGCTATCATAAGCTTGCAGTTTTAGGTGAGACATTGACGGAGATGGCCTAGACACTTGTCCTAAAAGCTCGAGTCAATCTGCTCGATTGCCTCTGATTTTTGTTGCTCATATGTGACTGCGTCTAGAGAGATATCCTCTCTTCGTCCACTGAAAAACAACTAGAGTTCCTTGGCCCTGCCCAAATTGGGCATATCCTGCAGTCACTGCATTTCAAGAGACATCCCGGACATAAAGCTCCTCAATCACTTCTTGTGCTTCATGAAGTGCACTATAGGTGGCATACATGTTAGCCAAGTCAATGTCAAGCATGATGTCACATTCCCGTGTAAACAGCGTGGAGCTCCTTGGACGTGCCAAGTTAGGCATATCCCACATTCAAACGACATATGTGATAGGAAGCTCCTAAAGGACTTTTTGTGATCTATGAAGTGCACCACATTAGGCATACATGTCGACCAAGGTAGTGCCAAGCACAACCACTGACTAAGAATATCAAAATGAATTCTTTTCTCCCATATCCACATCTTGTGCAATGCCATATGCCTTGAAGGTGCAAGCATACTTGATTGTATTTGGAGATCTCTCTGCATCTGTTGAATACAGATCTCTCTCTTCCTGACCTGATACTACTGGACATATTCTAGAGCATCTGTGATTGCATCTGGAAGAGAGCAGGAGCATAGGCTACCATAGGCTGGCAGTCGTATGCGAGACATTGAGGGAGACGGCCTAGCCACCTATATGTCCTAAAAGCTCGAGTCGCGCTACTCGATGGCCTCAGACTGGTGCTGTTCGATGGCCTCTGCGGTTGATGATGAATTCCAAGTTTGCCTTTATTTTCTTTGGTTATGGAAAGTGTATTTTTCTAGCCCTGCTGGATAGCTGCCTCTCTCTCTCTCATCTCTCTAATAGTGTGTCAGCACGTTTCTCTGTCGATCTGCGTTTTCCCCCTCGGGGTTCAAAGAACACCATCGGAATAAGAAAAACGTGACACGTGTCCGGGGAGGGAGCTGGAATCCCTCCCCCTTTTTGTGATCTTTAAAGTGCACCACATTAGGCATACATGTCGACCAAGGTAGTGCCCATTGCCAAGCACAATTACCACTGACTAACAAGATCAAAACGAATTCTTTTGCCTATATCAGCATCTTGTGCAATGACATATGCCTTCAAGATGCAAGTGTACTTGATTGCATTTGGAGAGATGCCCTCTCTCTGCATCTGTTGAAAACAGATCTCATCCTGCAATCAACACACTCCTTAAGATAACATTGCATTTGGGGAGATGCCCTCTCTCTGCATTAGCTGAAAACATTCTAGAGCATATGTGATTGGATTTGGAAGAAAGAAGGAGCGTAGGAGCTGAAAACATTCTAGAGCATATGTGATTGCATCTCAAAGAGAGGAGGAGCATAGGCTACCATAAGATGGCAGTCGTAGTCGAGAAATTGACGCAGATGGTATAGCCACTTGTCCAAAAAGTAGCAGAACAAGCGTTCTTTCGTCGAATCGATGCCCATAAGCGATAAACGCAAGGGCTGAAAGTTAATGCAAAGGTGCAAATTAGGCAAGGCTGGTGTGTTGGCCGCCAAGACCAAGATCTTAGGGCTGATCTGGGGTAATCCCTTCAGGGATGAGAGAAAAGGGAGTAGCGATGGCTGATCTGGCTCCATAGCACAGAAAACGCAGCGTGAGAGGTGAAAACGCTGCTGTTTGTAGAAAACACAACCACCAAGGGGGAGCGATCTCAGTTTTATGGGAATTTTTCGTGACGGAAGCAATCAGCAGGGGATCATCGGCTTAGGAGAAGAACCTCAACGTCTGATACCATGTGAGAGAAGGCAGCGAAAGCGAAAGCGAAAGCACTGTCAATAACAACATATAGCTCAGGTTGAGTCCTTTCCAGGAATACATCCAGGTCTGCTTCATTTTGTCCACATCTTCCATATGGTTATAAGCTCGTGCTACATCCGACCACAAACCATCAAATCTCTCATGTAGCTCACTCTTGCATTGAAATTAGGAAGAGGATGGGGTGTAGGAGGGCCTCTTTATTTGCCATGAGCTTATGGAGGTGATTATCATTTTGACAAATAGGTGTATGCCATGTGTGCAAGAATGGTGGGTGTGTAAAACTGATCAAAGGATGCACTTTTCCCCCCAAAAAGGAGGTGGAAAATTTTATGATTTTCGACCTTTCATATCATAACTCTCACATATGATATCCGATTTGAGCTGAGATAATAAATTTGCAATCTATGCATCGAGCTGTTTCCATAGATATGCTACATGATATGGTTTTACCCGCTAAATTTTAAATTCCATTTTGGGGGGAAACTTTGAATTCAAATAAACTAGCCGTTTTGCCTGTTTGAATTCAAAAGCTGTCCTTTGATTACTCTCTTAACACTAAAGGTTTGACTTCTTTAAACTGCCAAATAAAGAGGCCCTCCTAGACCCCATTCTCTTCGTAATGAGTTTGTTATTGAGCGTGTTTCTCTTTTAGTTTTGCTACCTGATCTTGCATTTGATTCATAGCCTTTTGAAGCATCTGTAGCATTTTTGTTTGATCTATTTTGTTGTAGTCCACTCCATTCATGGCTGCTTCGACCTCTTTTGTAGATTCTTGATCCATTAATATTTTTACTTGCATCGATGTTACATGCAAATACGATGTTTGTGTTAGTCTGACAAATGGTTTGTTTTAAATATACAGATACGATGAGTGACTAGGGTCATAGAGTGAAGTTGACGTCTCATCAAGACTTTGCTACGTACCATTGTACTATCAGGAGAGGCTTTGACGGAGGCTATGTCAGATTATATGGAGATGGATGATGCCAGTTTAGACAGCTCCATCAAGTTTCTTGGGCAATTCAGTTTGCCCGTACGTCCTGGAGAGGGTACATCCTCCCAGCCACACACAGGAGTGGAGACTTCCTTTCATGCAGATTAGAACATAGCACATCGGTAATCTTCTCGATTGATAAAGTAGTAATGTCATTCTTTTTTTAATATAGAAATATTAATATATGTATTCCCTTGATGTCTTTGTTTGCTTAGGACTGCTATTCCAGGTACATCACATCATGACAGTCAGCGGCGTACTCCTAATGTACCTCCTAGTACCCAGTTGACACCTGATTCACAGGCTAGTGGCCGTCAGTCTCGAAGGTATATCTATTATGGTGATTATGGATTAAATATCAAGTAGTTTTTAAGAACTCTCATTTAATCTGCCATATGTTTATATTGCATGTAGGCATCATCGGCGGCACAGTAGCACGCCACTAGGCCGATCGACTCGTGAGACACCGCCTCAGCCGCCAGCTCCCCCATCAGTGCCTCCACCTCCACCAATGTGCACGTGCATTGTCAGCTTGGGTGTCAGATGCGACATCTTGCCTGACGGGGCTATCCTCCAGCTCAGAGATGGCATCGCCCTCAAACATCGGATGGGAGACCTCTGCTCGTCTTATCTAAAGCAGGTTCATATACCATGGGAGTAAGTATTAATTAACATAAAAAATATAAATTTTAGTTTGTTCGTTGAATTACTAATTGATTTTATTTTGCACTGTAGTGATCAGCATGAGGATGACAACAAATATGTTATCAACACACTAGAGACGGTGTATGGGACAGGATGGAGTTACAAGTGGATGGTCAAGCAAATGTGCAAACTCATGGGTCATCGACGTGACGCAGCAGGG
Organism: Adiantum capillus-veneris; assembly: GCF_014529385.1. NCBI lineage: Eukaryota > Viridiplantae > Streptophyta > Polypodiopsida > Polypodiales > Pteridaceae > Adiantum > Adiantum capillus-veneris. The sequence goes on along the minus strand of NC_140944.1, from coordinate 92,955,739 downwards.
TAAGTAGAAAGAAAGAAATATTTTTTACATCTCTCTCTCTCTCTCTCTCTCTCTCTCTCTCTCTCTCTCTCTCTCTCTCTCTCTCTCTCTCTCTCTCTCTCTCTCTCTCTCTCTCTCTCCCTAGTCTCTCGACTCTCGATAATGCCAAGTGGAAATCGTTCAGCGCTGCTCTCTGAGTAGGTGTGGCGTATAGTAGAGGCAGGCTGTAGGCAACTCTCGCAAGGGTGCACCGTGCACTGTTGGGGTGCATGATTTTTCCTCTCTTCTATTATGCTCGCTGCTTGGGACCATATGAGACAAATCAAATGTACATGGTGTCCAGCCAAATGAGCATCCTCAACACTTCCAGCTGTCCCATAATTTTTGTATGTTGATGGCACAAGGTCTAGAAAAGGTGCATTCGTTGCAATAGCCACTCCTCTCATATCAAAATCTTTATCTTCCCAATGCTCAGGTCCTTGAACTATGGCACCTCCTCCAAACATGTTGTCACAAGTTCTTCAGTTCACTTTTCCTCATTGGTTTCATAAGAAAGCCCACAACTCCCTTTGACAAGCATTTGAATACCACATTCATGGAGTCATGAGAGGACATCATGATAACCGGAATGTGCTTGAGGGCCCCATGGTTCATAATTCGCCCCAATAGACCTATGCCTAATAAATATGGCATCACGACCTCCGTCAGAACAAGATCAACTTGGTTTTCCTGGTCCATCAAAAGCTCCCATGCTAGTAACCCATTGGAGGCACGTGTAACTTCATAGCTGCAATTGTGTATGAGAGCACCAAGTGGATCAAGCTGAATGCATGGAACTGATGAAATTCTAGGCTATGTCGGCAATGACGATGGGGATGACGACACCATCCTAAGGGCTGAAATCTGCAATCTCATATTTGCTGTCCAAAAACGTGTGGGTTGAAAGCTGCGACTATGTCCGAAAATGTTGATTCTGGGACTGTTCTGTAGGTCCTTGATGTTGAAAATCTACATGTATAGGGCTGAAAACTGAGGTTTCTTGGGGCTGAATGTGCTACTCTTTAGGGGCTCAATCTGCTGGTCTTTCATTGTTGAAAAACGCCATGCTGAAAACTGTCAAAAATGCTAGGTGATGGGTCTCCAAAAATGCTAGGTTGTTGAGCTTCTGCTCTCGATGGTCGTTGAGCTTCTGTTGTTAAGTGACTGGGTAGCTGCAATTGTGTAGGAGAAGTGGTGTGACTGATTCTACTGTTTTAAGGGCCAATCTGTTTTTTCAAGTCTCTTTATGCCTGTCTTCAGTGATGGATACACCGTCTGATTAACATATGAAGGTTTTTGAGCTGGGAAGTTGGCAAGTAGAATTCCTGGGAAACAAACAAACAAGCCACTATGCATCAGCCAAGTTGATGTAATTAGACAACTTTGGAGCGTGGTGCTGCTCAGCTTTGCTCGACTTTCCAAGCAATTTGGGCTCCAACAGAAAAAGACACTGAGCAAGACAAACCAAAGGAGTGCTAACTGCAGATTTGATATCTGTGGTGTTGGTTTCATTCTGTGAAGATCCATGGTGCACAAGATGCATTTTATGAATAGTCTGTCTATGGACAATGTGGTCCTGATCATTTACGATGCTTTCGAGGATGTTTGCAAGCAAACTACTACCTTAAGTAGATGGATTCTTTCAGGCTTTATTTCACCCCTTGACAAATGGTATGATGCTAAGGTTGAATGTCTTTAGTCCCAAGCTGGGCATATTGAGGGAAGTATGTTGTTTATGTTATGGCATACTGATTCTACTAAGAGTCTACCAGCTTATCACTTCTGCCTGAGAAGACATGTTTTGAGGGCTAATGAGTTGCTCTTGTTGTTGGTTTTTTCCAAGTGTCTTCATGCCAATCAGTGACTGAGACAGTGTCTTAGAAACTGTGGATGACACATATGAAGGTTTTTGAGCTGGGAGGTTGGCATCAGTCTATGCCTTGCATATTATACAAATATTGTTTGGAATGAGGTGGAGGAAGCAACCCAACCATTGTTCATTATGCTTGTTTGAACCCAATCAAATGATATTTGTGGCCCAATTATTTTTCATTCCCTATTTTTTACAATAGCAACTTTAGTTTGTTGCACGTGAAGTACCATATGAGCATGTTACATGGAGTATCCTTGCAAAACAAAGAAGCAATCGAAGTATCATATGAGCCTGTGACACACAAAATTTTACAAGAAAATGTGGTCTTCCAAGAAGAGTGTGACAAAAGAGATTGATATTGTGACAAGCTTTCAACAAATTTGGAAAAGAAACAGGGAGCAATCTTTGTATACTCTGATGCAAGTAGAAGTTTGTTCTATAGAGTTCACATGTTGCCCCAAGAAACCTCAGTTTTCAGCCCTAAACCTGTAGATTTTCAGTGTCACAGACCTACAGAACAATCCTAGGATCAGCGTTTTTGGACATAGTCGCAGATTTCAGCCCATAGCATTTTTGGACAGAAGATACGAGATTGCAGATTTCAGCCCTTAGGACTGTGTCATCATCCTCGTCGTCATTCCCGACATAGCCTAGACTTGCATCAGTTCCATGCATTCAGCTTGATGCCGTTTGTGCACTCATAAGTAGACCGCTCTCGCCGACAAGAGTTGGGCCTTCAGAGGAGGGTTTTACAACGTCTCTGGTGTCGTATCTCTCTTCTCTCTCTATCTCTGAGTCTCATTCACTTGCACGCACAGTGTCCATTCACATTGTTTGTGATCATTTCAATCTCTCACTAAGAACGGACGTCTACTGCAGCCTCATGCGTCCTTTCCTCATCACATACGCACCAACAGTCATGACTGCATTGCCATGCTAGTGGCAATCACCACATTCAGCATCAACCTCTTCACAACAATGTAGTTCTCGCTCATGCAAAACACAATTGCAGCTGCGGAAAGGATACCTCCATAGTTGGCAGAATCGCACAGGTGCATGGAACTCACCATTTTAATAAAGAGATGGCTTCTCTCGCTCGTGCCCACGTTCCAGGAAGCCGTTGGCATAACGCATCTCTAACACATAAGTATATCAACAAAGAGCATTTTCAGCAAGATAACGGGACTAAACTCTGCCATTTTGGGTCTCACCGTGGAGTAGTACCTTTTGGCAGTTTACATGGAGAATCTTGACTGTGTCAGCTGATGCATCAATGCAAACATCAAACAACAAGGATGTTGTCATTCTATGGTTTAAGAAGGATCTATGGCTTGACGACCACGTAGGCCTCTCATTAAGCACAGCCTACCGGGCTCTCCCCACAGTTTGGAAACTTTGATTGCACTGATCAGAAAGGCTTTAGATTTCTCGTGAAAGAGGCTCACTTGCTTGGTTCCCAGCAATTCGACTTGGCAACTTTCCAGCTCAAAAACCTTCATATGTTTTTGAGACGGTGTCTCTGCCTGGAAAAAACTGATTGGTCCTCCCAGGCAAAACAGTTAACTTCCCAATCAGTATACTCGTTATGACCTGGTACACGAACTTCCCAGCTTTAGTCTGTCATTCAACCTTAGCATACCACTTGTCAAATAAAGCCTGCTACATCATCGCCTCCTTTAATTCAATCATCTACCTTCCCTCTTTCCTTGCTAACCTCCCCAGATCCAGCTCTTTCACCTCAATTCTCTGCCACATTCTACGACAAGAGTTATCACCCTGCAAACCATAGTCCACACCACCATGACTCAAGCCGTCCAGAAATATCCCCACATGACCGCTTCCATCTTGTGCCTCTTCTTGCGGGATTGCTTTGTCCAGGTTACCCTCAATGATCACCCCTCATCATGCAACGCCTCTAACATTTCAGGAATTAGAACTTGGTATCAGGATTTGCAACAACATTCTATAATCTAGGACATTAAAGCTAAAATGCCCTAACTTGCTTGATGAATTCTCCAAAATTTTCCCAAATTTATTGAAGCTTTACTCAGATTAGATCCATTATTCCATAGAAGAAGAGCAGACTGCAGAAGAGATTTGCTTGTTCAAGTTGCTGATTCTATACACCATAAGGAAAAAATTTCAATGCCTCTAACCTTCCAAGAATTTGGATGCAAGTAACTCAACTTGGCATCAGAATTTGCAACGCCATTTTATAATCTAGGACAAAGCTACAATTTGAATGTGCTACTCTTTAGGGGCTCAATCTGCTGGTCTTTCATTGCTGAAAAACGCCATGCTGAAAACTGTCAAAAACGCTAGGTGATGGGTCTCCAAAAACTCTAGGTTGCTGAGCTTCTGTTGTCAATGGATATGCATCTACACTAAGTGGTTGTGCATGCACGGTCTACAAATAGACTCACAAAAGTGCCAGATCACTTCTAATCTATACTTCAAGGAGTCAACGGACCATTTGCACGCACTCTCGCCGGCACGAGCGGTCTACTTATGATTGCACAAACTGGATCAAGCTGAATGGATGGAACTAATGCAAGTCTAGGCTATGTCGGCAATGACAACACTATCCTAAGGACTGAAATCTACAATCTCGTATCTGCTGTCCAAAAATACTATGGGTTGAAATCTGCGACTATGTCCAAAAACGCTGATTCTGGGACTATTCTGTAGGTCTTTGATGCTGAAAATCTACAGGTTTAGGGCTGAAAATTGAGGTTTCTTGGGACTGAAGATGCCACTTAATAAGGGCTCAATCTGCTGGTCTTTCATTGCTAAAAAACGCCATGCTGAAAACTGTCAAAAATGCTAGGTGATGGGTCTCCAAAAACGCTAGGTTATTGAGCTTCTGCTCTCGATGGTTCCTGAGCTTCTGCTGTCAATGGATATGAATCTACACTAAGTGGCTGGGCATGGACGGTCTACGAATAGACTCACAAAAGTGCCAGATCACTTCTACTCTATACTTCGAGGAGTCAACAGACCATTTGCACGCACTCTCGCCGGCACGAGCGGTCTACTTATGATTGCACAAACTGGATCAAGCTGAATGCATGGAGCTGATGCAAGTCTAGGCTATGTCGGTGATGACGATGGGGATGACCACACCGTCCTAAGGGCTGAAATATGAAATTTAGTATTTGTTGTCCAAAACGCTATGGGCTGAAATCTTCGACTATGTCCAAAAACACTGATTCTGGGACTGTTTTGTAGATCTTTGACGTTGAAAATCTACAGGTTTAGGGTTGAAAATTGAGGTTTCTTGGGTTGAATGTGCTACTCTTTAGGGACTCAATCTGCTGGTCTTTCATTTGCTTAAAAACGCCATGCTCAAAACTGTCAAAAAAGCTAGGTGATGGGTCTCGAAAAACGCTAGGTTGTTGAGCTTCTGTTGTCGATGGTTGCTGAGCTTCTTTTGTCTATGGATATGCATCTACACTAACACTACAAGAGGTTGTGTGCTCTTGTGACGCTGTTAGCGACGGAAATACACTGGGTTTTTATAACCCCCGGCGTCGCTAAAACCGTCGCTATATAGAGACGCTCATAGCGACGATTATAGCGATGTTTAGACAGAAGTCTATAGCGACGCTCATAGCGACGCTACAGACCCATAAATAGCGACGGTTATAGCGACGCCCGAGGGAATTTTTTTTTGGTGATAGAGCATTGAATGCCCTGCCACCCATCAACCATATTGTACTTGATTCACTTTTTTAAAAAAGTGCAAGGGTAGAAAATAGACCCAAAATAGTCACCCACAAGACGCATTGTTTGCAAAATTGACAAGAGTAAAATTGACAATTGTACACATCATAGGCAAAATGAATTGATTGGCAAATGTAATAATGACAATTGTACAACATCATAGGCATAAAGAATTGATTGGCAAAATGAACTACGGTGACAAATGTAATAATATACATGGTTCAAAAAGACGTATAAAATCCGTCTCATGATACATAAGCTATGAGAAACCCTAAACTAATGCTATCTAGCTACGGCTAAACTGACGTCGTCTAGTCAGACGTCTCATCGCGTCCAAGCGGCGTATCTGTCGGATTCTGCAAAAAAAGACAATAAGACAGCTTTCAGTAAGTATAAACATATAACGACATTTATAAAACAATACAAAAAATAGATAAGAGTAAACCCTAATACTAACCATGCCGCCGCGAGAACTGAGAATTTCCATCAGGGCGTTTAAGCCCTTCCTGCCTGCGTACTCACGCTCGTACGGTGTGGGATCACGTCCTGTCATCGACCACTGTCAAAACATACAAAGATTTCATTATGTTAGAATTAAAAAACTCATAAACCCTAAACTATCGAACATAAAGAGCAATGCGAAAACACTTACAAAATCGGCCTCAAATGATGCCCATCCACCGCTCCCCAAGTGGTGTGAGCTCCCTGCCTCTACTCGCGCTCTGGCTGCATCCTTTTGTTGCTTCCACTTGTCGGGATTCTCGCGTGCTGCTTTCTTCGCATTCTTCCAATCTTCTTTGGCCAGCCAATCTGGCCTGTTCCACCCATGCTTGATTGCTTTTTGCACTTCGGAACGCTTGTGTTTGCAGTATTCGCGCATTTGAATCTTCATCAGGTCTTCATTGAAGCGCTGATCCCGTGTTGGAACGGGAAACTCATCATGAAGTATGCTGATGACTGTGTTTTTTAAATCACTTGGTACTTCACTCCATTTGTTTAGTATGTAGTGTCTAAACAGCTGAGAGCAAAGACCACGCATGCCCGAGATCACCTTCGTGCCGTCATCATCCATGATGATGCCGCCGCTGAAGTCGACGGAGTAAGGCAAGCCCTCTGGCCGGTGACGCATGAACCTGGGTGTCCCGGCAGGGGTCTCTAGCGGCGTGTCGATGGGGGTACGGACGTCAGGTGTCTCCACCAGCGTCTGGGCCCCGAAGCGAGGAGTATCGTGTGGGGTGGCTCCTGGCGGAGTAGGTAGAGGTGTGTAGCTGCTAGGAACAGTCAGCCGCGCAAAACTTGGCGTAGATGGCGATGCTATGGTTGGTGTGGGGGCGGGCAAAGAAGGGGAGGGTAAAGAGCCTCGTCGAACACGAGGCGGTGTGGAGGCATCGGCGGCGGAATCCCCACAACAACCGCCATCGCCACCACTAGAGTGCCGGTGTCTAGACGAGTGTGAAGCTCGTCTTGTCAATGCCGAAGCTTCGGAGCGCGCCGAATGCTCCGAAAGAGAGGGAGATGCGGATGGAGTCGGAACGCGCGATGATGCGCCAGAGCGATGACGCTCCACGTACCACTGTCTCTGCTGCGGTGACAAAGAAGAAAGAAACTCCTCATCATCCATACCTGCATTAAACACACGAATATTTAAACTTAATATTGAATGAATAGAGTAGACAATGACGCAAAGACCATTAAGTACAATGACGTAATGACGCATATAAATACAATGACGCAATGAATTGACTGATAGAAGAGGCAAGTCGAAAACTCAGAATTTTCAATCAAAATATGTGAGCGCGAGTAGAAAAGAGCGTTATACACCATGGAAGGTACTTAGAGAGCCAGAGCTTTTACAACACGGAGCAAAATTGTTCAAATACAATATTTGTGGCTTTAAGAGATCTTTCTCTCATCCTCGCATAACTCAGCATAACTTCCTATATCTATATAGAGCTCTCCGTTTAAACACATATCCTCTGTTTCATTTTATAGCTCCTCTGCATGCACCCCATATAGAGTAGTAGCATCTTGATGCTCGTCTGGCACCACCGCAGCGGCTTCTGATTGAGCATCTTCTCTGATCTCCACCATTGATGCCGTTGTGATTGGCACATGGTAGCCTTCATACGTCCTTGCACTACGAGGGGCTACCTCTATGACGTACCACCAGTTTGATGTAGACTTTGTAGGATGAAATATTACCTGCCAGAGCCACATAACTTACATGAGAGCTTTCAATCACATAACTTGTAAAAGGGGGATGTTAACTATTTACATACTTACTTGTTCACAATGCTCGGGTAGTACGAAAGTGTCTGTCAGTCCATTTCTTAGTAGAATCCACCTCAAGAAAACCAGACTCTCCTCTACGCACAGTAGCGTTGCGACCCTCCATGATTATCTTGAACCATTGCACGTCGAACAAGTAGACAAAAAATCCTCTGTAATCGATCCTCAAAATCTCTTGTAGCGTGCCGAAGTAAGTGAGTTCCGCCACCACAGGATCTGCATCAGAGGAACGTCGTCGACTAGACTGTTCAAATTTTGCCATGATTCCACAATCTTGAGTAAAACGCTTTTTGTCGATCCATTCCACCCTAAAATGTCGACCTTTACACCATGCTACTGTGTATGACTTATACTACAACGAACATAGATTATGAGTGGCCGTTCAAACGTTTAGAAATAAAGTCACTAGCTAGTCGTACATTGCAAACTTACCTTGGTCGCGCAACCCCGAGAGTACTCCCACTCTTCCTCAGTCACTTTGTCACCGCATTGTTGTGCGCTTTTCAATTGGTTGTGCAACCATCTTAAGCTCATGAATGTTGATAGGCTCTCCAGAACCGTCGGATAGTGCATCGGTGGTCGTCTTCCCCGTCTCCACTCTATTCGTGTCCTTTGTCGCTCTTGCTTTGCATCCTCATATTGTGAAATCCACTTTTGCATCACTGGATTGTGAAGCATGCAAAATCGGTTGATTTTAGCCTCTAGATCTTTCGTCATCTTCTTCTCAACACCGAGATTGCACATGAAAATCCCAGATATGCGCTCATCATCTATGGTTCGCCATAGCGTGTCCCGAGCTTTATCAAATCCATCTAGCCACTCTCCAATGTACACTAGGGACTCTGATACCAACCAACCTTCTGCCATGCTACCCTCCGGACGTGCCTTTTGACGCACATATCCCTTAAGCATTTTCATGAAACGTTCTAAGAAGAACATCCATCTGAAATGAACTGTACCAGCTATTTTCACCTCATCAACTATGTGAACAAGAAGATGCACCTGAATGGTTAGCATGGTAGTAGGAAAATGTTTCTCAAACATGCACACAAGCTCCGCAGCATTTAGTTTGGCGAATGGTATGGAGTCTACGTTGATCTCCTTTTGTGAGATCCATTGCACTAGCTTTGCAAGTTTGTAGATTGTGTTACGGATGTCGAGAGACAAACATCCCTCAATGGCAACCGGTAAAATAAACTGTAAAGTATATGCAGCAATGATATTAAAGTCCACATTTTATGCAATGATATTAAAGTCCACTATGAACGTACCTGACACATTTTATGCCAATCGTGTGACTTCAAACCGGTAAGGTTTCCTTCTTTAGTAAAACACGTTCGGAACGAGTGCATTACGCCAGTGGGGGTCCGCAAAGATCGAATGGTCTCTTTTACTTTGCGTTCTTGGGCTCCTGTGAAAATCCATGGTGCTTTAGGGAGTTTTATCGATCCATCAGACGCTGTTTGCGGCCAATATTGCTCCATACGATCCACATTTCTAAGGTCAACTCTGGCTCCCAAAGTATCTTTCTTGCCGGTCAGATGGTCCCATAGTAGATTACCCACATTCTTGAATATGTGCATTGGATCGAGCAAGTGATTGATCATGAGTCGGGGCCAATATGGTAACTCGTACCATAGAGATAGTCTCTTCATCCCTGGAGGCAATCCGTCATCGCACAAGTCCTTCTGCTCTAACCATGCTTGTGCAGACATCCTTGGTGGCTCTCTTCCCAAAAAGCCGTCGCGTAACACATGATTCTCTGGAAGATACGCTTGATGACCTTCGTAGATTTGCTTCTTCAGTGAGAGCGCCCTACATGCATTCAGTCTAGGTCCACATGTGACACATGCTCTGTATCCGCTTGTTTGAAGCCCTCCATGTATACACATGATAATAGATCAACTATGGGAAAAAACAAGATTTAAAGTGTCTGAGTGAGGAGTGTCAATAGATCACCTGAGCATTCTGTTAGCCCGGGATAGTCATGCATGGTCCACATTAGAATGCCTCTGATCAAAGCATTCCATCGTCCTGTGTGTCGGCTCATATCCACCACCTCTATGCCAATCCACAATTGTTGTAGCTCTTCCAATAGTGGACGAAGATACACATCCATATTCTCCACTTTATATCGCCCTGGCACAATCAAGCTTAGCCATAGGTACCCCTTCTTCGTAGTCAACCACGGGGGAATGTTGTAGTTGACGATGACAACGGGCCATACACTGTAAGATGTTGATCTTTGACCAAATGGATTTACGCCATCCATAGCCAGGCCTAAGCGCAAATTTTGAGCTTCCCTGGCAAAATCCGACCATGTTCCATCTATATGTTTCCAGGCTGCGCAATCTGCAGGAATTCGTAGCACACCATCCGAAGATCTATTCTCCTCATGCCATGATGCTAGGGCGGCCATGGACTTACATTCGAAGAAATGCTTGATGGGAGGAAGCAGAGGAAAATGTCGCAAAACCTTTTGTGGAATTTTTGTCCCGTGGAGATCTACTCGATATCTTTCGGAATCACATTTCGGACACTTCTCCATGTCTATGTATTCCCCTCTGAAAAGAATGCAGTCATTAGGACAAGCGTGGATAGAATTGTAATCCATCCCCAAGTTTCGCAAAATCTTTCTTGCTTCATCTCGGGAATCTGGCATCACATTGTCAGCTGGTAGTATGTGCTCTTTAAGGAATCTACACAACATAAAAATACGATACACTCGTGTGAAAATCTATCAGATCATTATACATTTAGAGTTTTATTAAAGTAAACTAATTGTAATAGATCACTTGAAAAGCGCTGTGACGCTAGTGTCACTCCATCCAAACTTTGCCTGCATGTTGAGAAGAACCAGGAGTGCTTTCAATCTAGACATACACGCTCCATTATACAATGGCGTATCGGCTTCACTTTTCATATCATCATAGATAAGCCTTTCTGAATCCATGATCATCTCGATCATTTCATCAATCTTGGGCTCAAACATTGCCTCGTTGGGAATGTGCTCTGCATGATCATCCCCCGAGCTGTCAGAGGCTACATCTTGTGGCCTCACATATGCTGCTTGACCAAAGCGCCTGCGAACACGTCTATTGGGTTGCAAGATTGCTGCTTGTTGGCCAGCGTCAGAGTCCGACGAGTTATAATTGGCAACAACTCGATCTATAATAGATGGATCGAACTCGCCAAATTCGCGAACGTGCTGCAAAGAAACATGTCTTTTCCGTCGCACAGCATGCTTGCATTGATTACAAGGACATAAGACCCTCGTTGAGAGATAGGTGTTTCGGTTGGACAGTCCCACATCCTCGTCATTACTCATAATGAGGATAAAAATCTTATAACCTGGACAACAAATTTAATATTCTATTGTCATTCTTCGTCTTATCTCTCTCTCTCTCTCTCTCTCTCTCTCTCTCTCTCTCTCTCTCTACCTCACATTCTCTAGTCATGTCCAATGCCCGCACACCTCGGTCTAAAGGTGCACGGAGATCAGAACCACCGGGTTATAATCTCGTCTTTATTGGTCAATACCTTTATTTGTGGGTACAAGAAATCTACAGACCCACGTCTACATGATACTGCATGTAGTGGACAAAACCCCTTTGCCTCTTCTCTAGCTGTAGCACTTCACAGCATCTTAACATCTTTTCAAGGTAGATCTTTTCACTGTTCATCTAACTCTAAACCCTAAACCGTAAGTAATTCTTGCGTGGACTCGATCTAGCGTAAATAAGCATAAATCTAAATAAACGTAAATCTAACTAAAAATAAACCTAAATCTAATTTAACGTAAGTCTACATCTAACCTAATCTTTAACGTCTTTTGGGATAGTTTCCTACGACGTTAAAACTCTCTTCTTTTTGTGTGTGTGTGTGTGTGTGTGTGTGTGGGTAAACCTAAATAAACCTAAGTCTAATCTAATATAACATAAATCTAAATCTAGCGTAAATTATGTTATATTAAAAAAAAAGAACTAAACTAACAGGGATTATAAGAACCTTAAAATTGATTTAACACATAATTTTTCACATAACTCGGCAAGAGTTGGCATTCTCATCACTAAAGATGTGAGAGTTAACTTCCGGCGGTGACGCTGCCTCATCTCCATCCACATCTGATGACAGCAATTGGCACTTTGGACCGTTCTTGCTCTTGTTACTAACTTTGAAGTTGCTGTTGAATGACTAGAGGTTGTCTAGATGGTCATTGTCGGGGATGTAGTGACTCTTGCCGCCCTGAAGATCCACCTTCTTCCCTATCTTCTGAAGACATTTCACCAGTACTTTTGGATCGACGGAGCCCACCATGAGTGAAGGCAGCAATACCCTATATTCCATTGAGGGCTTTCTTCACCCGCTTCATGCAGGCATCGCAGTCTATGGAGACCTAAATCTAATCTAATATAACGTAAATCTAAATCTAGCGTAAATAAACATGAATCTAACTAAAAATAAACCTAAATCTAATCTAATTTAACTTAAATAAACCTAAATCTAATTTAACGTAAGTCTACATCTAACCTAATCTTTAACGTCTTTTAGGATAGTTTCCTACGATGTTATAACTCTCTTCTTCTTGTGTGTGTGCATGTGTGTGGATGTGTGTGCCAATAAAAAGAGATAAATGGTATAACCTTTCTATCATCCATGCCAAGTATGATCGATTGGTTATGCCATTTCCCTCTTGAATAATAGGTCTTGAGTTCAACTCCTCGTCGGCTAGATCTTTAGGTCTTTTAATTTTAATTAGTTTCCTATGACGTTAAATTAGTTTCTCTCTCTTTCTCTCTCAATGTGTGCGTTTTTTTGTTTATGCATGTTTTCTCTCTCTTTTCCTCTCTCAATGTGTGCGTTTTTTGTTTATGCATGTTCTCTCTCTCTTTTCCTCTCTCAATGTGTGCGTTTTTTGTTTATGCATGCTCTCTCTCTCTTTTCCTCTCTCAATGTGTGTGTGCATTCTTTGTTTATGTATGTGTGTGTGCGTTTTTGTTTATGTTTGTACTCTCTCTCTCTCTCTCTCTCTCTCTCTCTCTCAAAAACACTATGTGTGTGTGTGTGTGTGTGTGTGTGTGTGTGTGTGTGTGAGAGAGAGAGAGGGAGAGAAAAAGAGGGGAAGGGAACATGAGAGTGAGGAGAGGGAAGGAGCATACCTGGCTCTCCTTCCTCTCCCCGTGTGTGTGTGTGTGTGTGTGTGTGGAGAAGAAAGAGAGAGAGAGAGAGAGAGAGAGAGAGAGAGGGAGAGCGTTACCTGCTCCTTGCTTGAGGGCGCCAAAAAACTCAGATCTGAGATCTGAGTTTTTTTGCGCTCTCTGTTATTTTTTTAGCCCAGCCGGCGTCGCTATGAGCGTCGCAAATTTACAAGTAAATTTGCAACGCTCATAGCGACGCTGGGAATTTTTTTTTTTAACGTCGCTGTGTGAGCGTCGCTAATATGAATAGCCTCTTGTAGTGTAAGTGACTGGGCATGCACGATTTACGAATAGACTGACAAAAGTTCCAGATCACTTCTAATCTATATTGACTAGAGTGGTTGAACCTTGATCATGTTGTAGCTTATCCACGAACACATAGGGTTGGATGTGTCACGTGACGGAGGTTGGTGAATTCATTGTTTTTTTTGTATCTTGTTTATTGCCTTATGCCTCACAATGGACAACACAATGATCCACTACCGTGCTTGGTTAATATTCCTTTTGGTGCAAATTAGGAATTAAGCATTATGATTTCTCATAATTTCTCTCCCCAGTATCTTTGATGATCAACACATAATGGAGACTAAATCATATGCTATGGACTTGCCGACAACGTCGACGATGATGAGGACGACAATGAGACGGGCCGGAATCTGAAAAACGCTATGGCTGAAATCTGCAAATCTTTATCCATTGAATTTTGACTCTATGTCGATGACAACGATGCAACGACGACGCATTGAAAATGCACATGCTGAAATTAGCGTTTTTTGGGTTGAAACTGCAAACGCTCGTGGATCAGACCATGCGGCGAGGAACTACTGCGGGAAGGTGAGGTCTACGATTCGATGATTCTACGGCGGAGTCTGATTGCTGAAAAACTGAAAACATTGGTCTAGATCTAGATTTCGTCGCGGTAGATCTGCAAAATGCTGGATGGTTATTCTGATGCAAAAATGCTAGGGCTGATCTGCTATCTTACTGTGGAATCTGCTAATGCTAGGGCTGATCTGTCTTGTGCTGCTGTCGGGGCTGATATGTAGTGCAAAAACGCCAGGGCTGATCTGTCATGCAAAAATGCTAGGGTTTTGAGATGGGCTTCACTATCGCGGGTGGCAGTGTCCTCGTATCTTGGGCAGCGACGTGTTTTGATTACCATGTACATAGCTACAAAAAGAAAAACAAGTCTAAAGGGAATTGAACCCTGACACTAGCCATATGAGGCTATCACCACGAGACTCCCCACCACCCACCCTTACTAGTAAGATTTCAAAAGAATAAAAAATCTTGACTTAACAAAATGAATTACTATGAAATTAAATCTTACCCAATATAGGTTGATTTGTGAGTTGATATGCACGGCTAATAGTCATCATCGTCATCTTTGAGATTAACCGTCAATAAAATCTCATCTTCATTATATTTGTTTACTTCTTCAAACTCCTCTTCCATTAAATCTATGCTGACGTTCATTTCCTCCATGTTCGCGGCATCCACTATTTCTTCCTCTTTTGTGTCTGTAGTGTGAGAGTACGGATGGTTGTCGTTCTCATCATCTACAATATCATCATGATCGGCAAGGGAAATTCTACACGTCTCTAACATGGATGTGTCTAGATTCGAGGATGTTACCAGTTCATCTTGATTTGCTTCCTCAGAGTCAACGCTATCAAACAACTGACGACCTCTAGGTTGGACATGCACAAATTGCCACCATGGATGAGAATCTGGGTTCTTGTAAAAGAACGCTTTCTCAACATGAGTTGGCAGAATGTAAGGCTCTCTTGTTGCACGCATTAACTTCGAGGAGTTGACGGACCAAAATTTGGACGGTTCTCTTCTCATTGTGGCACTATTGCCTTTATACTCAGCACGAAACCAATCCACCTTCAGAATCACCTGTCAAAATGCATGAATCAAAAATTTAGAATTATATCTAACTTCAAGAAATCTACATGTCATTGTTGTATGAAGAGGGATTTCATTCACCTGTTTGAAGATCCGATACGATATTTCATTCACCTGTTTGAAGATCCGATACGATATTTCATAAATGCCGACTATGGTTCCCACATAACCCAGTTCACTATCAACAAGATTTGTGTCTCTTGAACTTGCACGTGATAATTGCTTGAAAGAGGCAACAATGGAAGAATCTTGAGTTAGACGTAAGTCTTACGTCGTCAATAGCTTTTATTCGAAGATGTTGACCATAAGCCCACATGTTTGTATACATTCAAGCCTAGATCAATATATAAATGATATAAGAAAAAAAGGAATATTGCTTATTTGGTTTAAAGTTTTCAAAACCCAAAGGTTACCTTTCTTTCACATCCGATCATAAAATCTCTCAGTTCCCTTGAGATTGTCTCATGATCTCTATCCGCCCGTTCCATACGGGTGTATAACCAATCCATGAAAGAAGGTACGTCTTCGATGTTATTATGTTGGTTTGACGTCTGGATCTTCTATTTTTATGTCTGCCAACTCGTTGGTTCGCAAGTTTCTCCTCGTACTCCTCAACAAATTGTTGCATGCATTTGCTATTATAGACAATGAAAGTAGAAATACCCAAATTATCTTGGATCTTAAGTCGAAAAGGGACACCCTTACCTCGTCTGACATGGTAGAAGAAGACTCATTTGTCCATATGTGTGGAGCTTCAAAATCGGTTTGCTCAAGATATTCACAAACATAATACATGCATTCTTCAAGCATCCATCCTTCGGCCATAGAACCCTCTGGTCTTGCTTTTTGACGTACATAACCTTTCAGTACTCCCATAAATCTCTCGGCCCGAAATATCCATCGAGTAGAAACAACACCAGTAAGCTCTATCTCATCCACTAGATGGATTAGCAGATGAACCTGGATATCAAAAAAGGAGTTTGGAAGTTCCTTCTCTATTAAACAAAGAAGATCTATACATTCACGCTTCTTTTGTGGAATTAATCCTTTGTCAATTTCTTTAGAGGTAATCCATCTATCAATAAAAGAAAGAAGATATTAAAGTTATATTTGAATTAAGAACTTATCAACTAAAATTTTATACTAAGATTTAATGAGCAATAAATACCTTGCAAGCGATCCAAAGCGATATATTACGTTTCGGACTCCTTGGGTAGTACATCCATCAATAACAAGGGGTAGAACATGTTGTATACATGATTAATCCAATCAACAAAACATGCAAGAAAATAAATACTTACGAAGATTGATAAAACATTACCTTCACAAAATTGTGCCAGTCATGTTTTTTTAAACCAGACAAGCTCTTGTCATCTAAAGTGAACATGTTTCGACAAGATGCTCCATATCCTGTAGGTGTATGAATCAATTGAATCCTCTTGTTGATAGTCTTCACCTCTTCTGCGCTGAGTACCCATGGGGCAGGCTCATAGGTTGTGTCACGTCCAGTTTCATCGGAAAGGGGCCATAGATTAGGCTTTGAGTTTCGATCCATTAGGTCATTTCTTGCTGCCATTGTGTCTTTCAAGCCAACAAGGTGTTGCCATAACGAATGACCAACGTTCTTAAATATATGCATAGGATCAAGAAGATGACATATCTTCAAATCCTTCCAATATTCCAAGTGTACCATATCGAAGGACTTTGAGCAAGAGAACATTTTCCTCTGGCTCGCACCTTCACAGCATCAGCATCATCACCGCTTATGATCTCCGACTCCGGATTGATAGCGGGTCCAATAGTCCACCTTAGATACCAATCCTTTGGTGTGTTTGGTATTGGACATTTTCCTTCTTCTACCTTCCCGTTGAAATGTATGGCCTGCCTTCTATTTTGTAGATGATGCTCTTCTGATAAAAATTGTATGTGGGAAAAATATACAAAAAACGTATGAGAAAATGTATATATCTAAACCATTTACCTGAGCAAAAATCATATCCTGGAAAGTCGTGGATAGTCCATGCTAAAATCCCACGAACAATGAACTATCTTTCACCAATGCTTCTTGACATATCCACGACATCAATCCCTCTCCATAAATCTTGAAGATCGTCAGTGAGAGGAGCCAAATATACACTCAGGTCTTTAACTTCTCACTTTCCTGGGATTAAGAGTGAGAGCATTAAATGCTCTTTCTTAATACTAAGATATGGGGGTAGATTATAGTTAATAACTACCACCGGCCATGTAGACCATTTACTTGATTTTATAGAAAATGGATTCACACCATCTAATGCTACACCCATCTTTAAATTGCATGATTCTTTTGCAAAATCTGGCCATAGCAAATCAATATGCTCAAATGCAGGACTATCCTGTGGAATTCGCATTACTCCATCTTTGCTCTTGTGCTCCGCTCTCCATGTCATAAGCTTAGATAATTCGGGACTTTGAAACATATGTTTTATACGTGGAGCCAAGGAAAAATGTCTCAATACCTTTCTAGGGACCTTACCTTTCTCATCTTTATAACGAGGTGTTTGACATTTTGGGCACGTCATATTGTCTTGGTACTGATGTCTATATAAAATACAATCGTTGGGACATGCATGTATGGAAGAATAGTCAAGTACAAGAATACTTATCATCTTCTTCACCTCATCATGTGATGCAGGAAGGGAATTGCTTGTCGGCAAGAACTTTTGAGAGACTAGCCTGCAAGTTGATTAAAAATATGATCAATAACAAGTACCAATGTTTAGAGTGTAACAAATAAATATGTTAGATGTATACATACTTTAATAGTGCTAAAACGGATACATTAATCCATCCAAAACGGTTTTGAAGATTAAGAATAAGTAAGCTTGCACTTAGTCGTGTTAGTTGGCTTCCTTCATAGATATGCTTTAGAGCTTCTTCTCGAAGATACTTCTCGTTGTTAGGAATATCGCTCGCACTATCATTTTGATGCCAATCCTCAATAAAATCACCCATGCCATCGTCATTATCAAAGATATAATCACGTCCATTAAAGTCCTTAGAATATTATTCCTTTAGTCTTGCATACGTACTAGGATCACTCCTGCGTAGAATCCTCATGCACTCTATTGACATTTGAGATACGTCATGTGAATGTTGATTTGTGATGTTATCAATGTCATAATCTGAAATCTGCATATTTGAAGGTAAATAAGATTGTATCAATAGCATGGTTATATATAAAAGGAGAGAGAGATGTGCATGGAACTCAATAACATTTGGAGACAGCAAAAAATAATATCAAAATAAATTAGCGACAATACGAAACGTAATGCAAATTAAAGTGTAGAATTAGGGTACAAGAGTTCAAAATAACATTAGGAATTGTATACAATGAGCTCTTAACCCTCATCTGTTAAGGGTGCTCGTGGAGGTCTACACCATCCATAATTGACTAGCAATTCATCACCAACACGTAATGATTTAATAGCATGGATAACTATATATCTTGGTACATCCCTACTCATGTGTCTTGGTTCATGACTATTCTCACACTCCACAAATGTGCAATTGGTTCTTGCACTTCTCCCTCGACTACTATTGATTAAACCTGCTATGTTTCCTTGAGAGTAAGGTCTTCCATCAGCATAGAGTCTGTGGCCTTCTGCATGTGTAATCCCTCTAGCAGAAAGAGAGGCTGCATTGAGACATAATCCATAAGTAGTCATGCTTTGGATGTAGCGAGTGACGTGATTCCATGGACCCCATCTACATATAGGTCCACAGAAAGACATAAGAGTGACCTCTGAATGAGGGGGCACATGCAAATCCTGTGCAATAAAGACGCCTCCTCCCACTCCACTGATGTTGGACGGAGCAATCATGTAGCGATTGCCTCAAAAGCCAAAAACCACTCCATCTGAAGGAAGTGGTCCTCCTTGCCAGCCTCTATATCGTCTACGATCATAGCTCTGTACTAGATCCTATAAATGAGTAGGCAACGGATGATCTCCACCCATCTCACCCTCCAATGGAGGAGGTAGAGGACGTCGAGAAACCTCAAGATGCAACTGAAAAATGACATGTCCGTGCCTTGTGCAAGAGACATGTGCACCACTGGTAGTAAAGTCATCCTCGTCATAAAGTGAAGATACCTACATATATAATCTAGTTACATTATATATATCAATCTTTGATTTTTAAAACTCCAATATCAAACAAAGGGAGGTCAGAAATATACCATAGGTCGATCTCGCTCCTCAGGTGGTGGTTCTTGCTCAAAAGTACCATAAGTCATCTGATGTGAAAAGCACTCCCGTTGTGGCCTACGATACGTGCCACAACAACGAGCACACCAGCATACAATAGGCTCATCATAGTAGAAATCATCATAAACGGGTTCATGTGCAGTACCGGAACTCTATGCACCTAGGCTACCACTAGTACGAGGTGGTGGTGTACCCTCTGATTGATTGGAATCTGGATTTCAATTACCATAAAAACATGAGACATTTATCAAATGACCAAAATAAAAAATTCAATAAAAGTAAGAGAAACAAGAGCACCCCGGTGGATGGGAGCCAGTGGATGGGAGCCTTCACATGATTGGAGGTTCTCATCTCAGTCAGGGCCTGCTCAGAGACTGTCCCAGCCCTTTTCTTCGAGCTTCAAGGTGGGGGACGCCTTTTAGCGAGTTGCAGTAGAGGCTTCGTAGGTAGCAGAGTGCTGTTTTCAGAGGATCTGAGTAGTGGGCATCTGTGGAGGACCTGTGTCATAGATCCTGACCCATCAGCTCTTGAGACTGGATACTGGAGGCTGTGGGCTTGGGAGTGTTTTCCACTAGCATGAGTACAGTGGGATCCTGGTGAGTGGCTATGGAGGGATCCCTTCTCTTTAGCAGACCACCCAGGAGTCCCATTCTTTCAGTACACTATTCAACTGGGACGTCATATACTAGCAGCAGAGAGAGAGGCCCGCCCCACTGTAGCACCTCATTGGCAGGAGGAGGGTCTCACAACTGAGTTCTTGGCAGCATTTTGGGAGAGTTTGTGGGACTCTAGACAACCGAGGCGAGTCCCCTTGTTTCACTAGCTGGTCGCACACAGAGCTACAACAGTTGGGAGCTGGCTAGTGCATAGTGGTCTCTCGGCCCATGTGTAGCTTGTGACCACCTAGTGGAGAGTCAGTGTCACTGTCTTTGGGACTGTCCCTTGGTGTGGTTAGGAGTTCTTCGGGTGATGCCTGCTCTCTCGACGGCTTGATAGTACAAATTTCACTAGAATAGTACCAATTTCATGGGGGGACCTTTGGAACACCAAAATTATGTTGTTATTCAGCGCGTGCTCAAGTATGAGATTATGTTTATAGCTTGCATGTGACTCGAGAACTTATCTTTGAAGTGAATTCCATTGTTTTGTAACCCTAAGTGCTAAAACTTGGCTTTTATAAACATAAAAAAGGCCATCTCTACAAAAAGATAAATTAATTTTATGATTTTTTTGGCAAAACAGCTTGAAATTTTACTAAAATTTATGTCTTAGAACTTACCAAAATTCTGTCCATACAGATTGCATTTTGATATAGAGAAAAATCCAGTGTTTGCGTTCCCTCATAACCAATCTATGGTAGAAGCAACGTGTAAAAAACTCCTTTCTAGCTTGACAAATAAATTGCCAAAACTTGGTAGAAAAACAGGACACTTTAGTGTCTCATGACACTGAAGTGTCCAATTACAGAACTAGTGTTAAGCTCATCAGACCATGAAAATTCTACTTCTTGCGTCAACTTTTGCAAATGGTGAAGTAACTCTGAGGCTAAGTGAATGAAGCATGACATATACTTCACCTTTTGAATGAATGAGATGACCTCCTTAAGACTTGGGTGATGCATTATCTATTTATTTGTTTGTCTCAACTAGCCCAATGACTAGCTACCTGAAGGTTTTAAGGAGATATGGGGAAAGTCCCGTAACTCACACACACCTATGTATAGTGAAAGTGTGAGGATATCCACAATGTTTGAGTGATTTTAATAGGGGAGGTGCATCACTATGGAAATTCCGGATAGCCGAAAAACGGCTATCAATATAATAACTTTAATATTTAGGAACGACTAAATACACATGCAAGAAAAAGAACTTAATGGAACCCTTCAAAAGTACAAAATCAAACAAGGCCTCATAAGAGTGTTGACAATCTAGAATAGAGAATTTTTCAATTCAAAAAGGGTAGCTAAAAAATATATTGTTGTCCTCTCATATCTCATGAAAAAAATGCAAGGCATGCTTTAGCCCGCTCAACATCATCTTGTATTTCAAAATAATGTCTCATCAACTCTCGGCATGCATGCCCTAAGCCTCCACATCCAACAAAAATATCCAAAATAGCATCGCTTTCATCCGCAAAAGTTTGTACTAACCATATGTGGAAAAAAATAATGTCAAAAATATCTCTTCTGCCATAAGAAAAATTTTAAGACATTTGCTAAAACATGCCTAGTATGCTAGCTTGCATGCCATGCGAGCTAAGGGGTAGGCTACTTTTTGGTATAGCATTCTAACTAGCTTTTGACTAGGATGGATGATCAAGGGGAGTTATTCAAGTAATTGGGACATGAACGCAATGTGCTAATAACTACAATGGTTGGCTAGAAAAGCTCTTGTTTATTTGTAGAGATTTCAAAAGGAAATTTTGGATTGGCAATGGGGGAAGGAAACTCTGAAATAAATTATAGTAATGATGGCTTCTTTAGGCATAAATCGACCATTTACAACATTATTTCCAAGCCGGAACACCCTTAGTGGGAACACACAATTGAAATAACAGACATCATGGCTCCACAAAAGCATCACAACTCTATAGCCACACCTAGGCAGCACCCAATGACTCTTGCACCACAGCATGTGAAATTGGCCAAAAATCCCTTCAAACGGTATACGGGTTTTACCAATCTTTTAAAAAGAGTTTTTTTTTTTATAGCTCGTGCAAACAACTAAGCTCATGATAGTGTGTTTTGAAATTCTCACTGAACAAAATTAGTTCCCTTGGGTGTCATCTCAAATGAATTCTAATACTAAGATCTTAAAGTGGATTATGGAGTTGCAAGATTTCGAGTACTCTTTCAAGGTAGAAGATAGTATGCATGCACAAATGGCAGGAATTTTCACTTATAGGATATATGAGAAGGAGATTAAGGTGCCTTGAGTAAAGACCCTACCATTGCCACCACCAAAAAGTATTCCTAATGCTTTTACCTTGTTCTTTGATGGATATTTTTGACGAGCCAGAGGAAAAGCAAGGAGAGGTCTAGTGTTGCTCAACCCAGGTGGAGAGGTGATCATAAAGAGAAGGTCAATCTACCAGGTTGAGCAAGCAACAATGAAGAAGAGTGCGACATTTTACTATATGGTTTGAAGATGTACATTAGTCAAGGTATACAGCGACTCATGATAAGAAGATTAAGTGCAAGGGTCGAGGAAGGTGGGCTGGTGTTAAGGTATGACAATCAACTTGGCAATAGGGTTGATAATAAATTCAACACCACATGGCAAGGTCCGTATGTGGTAAAAAAATCTCTTAATTCAAGTTACTATCAACTCATGGATCTAGATGGCAAGGAGAATCCTAAGAAGGTGAATGGGTACCAACTAAATCCCTACTTGAGTCACACTCTACCAAAGGATCTGCAAGAGCATCACCAAGAATCTATATCATCATATAAGTCTTGTAGTCTGGCTTGTGTCAGTAAAGAAGAACTACAAAATGAAGACTTGTTTGAGGTACAAAACATCACAAATTGCAAAAGATGCCTTATGATGGTACATGAATGTACCATCATCTTGGAGGAGGGCTAATGATAGCCGTTTTCTAGCTATTTGGAATTGTCATTGTGAGCTACCTCACCCTATCAAAATCAACCAAATACTGTGCCTATCCCTACCTTTTCATTGTACATAGGTGTGTGTGAGTTAAGGGACTTTCCCCATATCTCCTTAAAACCCTCATCTAAGTAGTCATTGGGCTAGTTGAGCCAAAAAAATAAAAAATAAAAAAATAATTATGGCCCATTTGTGTGTAAATATTTTAATGTATATAAGGCCTAGATATAGGAATTTCTTATTATAATTATTTTAGTATATATTAATATTTTTACTAGGTGGGCGTTATTGAACTAAGCATGTTATGTATACCATTACCATAATTCTCTTAGCATTGTACATCCTCTTTATTATATAGCTAATTATTTTCATGCAAGCCTCTCCAAATCTTGGTGTGAACCCACTCCCAGAAAAAATCACAAAAATATCTTTCATCCAATCATTCCCTTTTATTAAATAACCATTTTCCTATATGCTTTCTTCTTTACATTTTGTAAATAGTCTTAAATTAATATAATAAATGAGGGTCACGTCATTTGATTTCCTATATTTTTATAAATTCATTTTTTACTTTTTATATTTATATACAATTAGATTTCACAAACTCTTTATATACTAGCCTATTTTTTTCCATCATAAATATATATCATATTTGTAAATAATCATAATCCATGCATATTTTCAAACCCTCAAGAATCTATTAATTTATGCTCTCATGTAAGGAGGGGCTCACTCTTGGAGGATTATGTAAATTCAACAAAAGGAGGGCCACTGAAGACTTTTCTAGGAGAAATAAAGACATTTTGGTGGGATTTATGGCATCCACCTCCACTCTGAATTTGAGGATAGGTCCAAATTTATTTTCATAATTTTTGAAGTTGCCACTGGTGAGATATGATATTTTTGGTGGGCCCCAGTCTGCCCACTTTTTCTCACATCACCATAGTCTTCTCTAACTTTCCTTCAACTTCCTAATCTGCACACACACTCATTCGTCTCCATCCCTCACTCAAACTTGGACCTTCCATGGTTTTTCTCACCCTCTTCACCATTCACATCTCCTCTTACTTCTATATCTCTCATATGAGCTCTACATGTGATGGGTGGCTCTGAAAATTGGGACCAACACCTTTGACCAAATTGCTGCCAACATCCAACCATCAGCATCAAGTGCATCTCAGAGGGAAAATATTGCTACAAGGGCTAGCACAATGACATCTGGCTTGGATGAGAGGAGGAGGTAGGTCATGCAATGTCTGTAGTGAAGTGCAGTTGAGAGGGGTCAACGTATAAGGGTTGGCTGGAAGATCAATTATGATAGATAGAGTGGCGTCCCCCTGGCTTGGGTGGCTATGGTTGTGTGTGTGTGTGAGAGAGAGAGAGAGTGAGTGAGTGAGTGAGAGAGAGAGAGAGAGAGAGATCACCACCTCCTAGATTTCCATCATGATTAAACGCCATACCTCTGTCCCCTATACCACCACATATCTACGGCACCTACACAACCTAAGCCACGGTACTGCTGTCTTGCCAACCACCTTGCAGGGTTCCTCTTTCACATGCTTTAATTTGGGTCGGAATCTTGGAAGGCGGGGAGGGGGGTGGGGTGAGGGAAAGAGAGGCCATGCCATCGCCGATTTACTAGTATGTGTAATAGCACTGCCCTACAAAAAGCAAAGAAGAGAAAGAAGAAAGCAAAGCATAGTGCAAAAACAAACCAAAGTTAAGAAATTATAAATGGGGAAAAACAAGCACAGAGACAAGGAGAAATTTGTATACCTATGTCCCTTTAACGTAGTCATGGTGTGTGTATCAAGGTCTCATTATAAATGGGGAAAAAGAAGCACCAGGATAAGGAGAAGCTTGTAACAACTTTTTGTTTCACGATAGTGGTTTGAAATAAGTCGATGAGAGAACTGGCATCAAATATTAATCACCCAAATAAACATGTCTACTTGGAAACCAAGGTTTTATAGTCATAAATAATTCGGACTGTAAGTTGTTTCGATAGTCATAGAAAAGTAGCAAATTTTCTCTTTATTTGATATTATAGAGAGCGAGGAGTGAGAAAGTGTTCCTTCGCTTAGTCATCTAAATATTCCTTTGCTTCTCCAAAATGGTTTTATTTTGGAGCACTCTATAGGATTGTTTTGCTAGACAAGAGAAGTGACCTTTCCTTTAGAAGCTAATATCACAATGGCAGTAGGGACTTCATTTTTTTATTTTTATTTTCAAAACTCACAATTGTGAGTGAATTATATTTATCAACCCAAATATTACAAAGTCTTGTCATGCTCGTGTTGAACCACGATGTCATCCATGGACCATAATTACATCGACTAGCACTAGGGACGTCATCTATTTTATGTGTCTCAATGAAAACTTCTTGTATTTCTATTACCATGGAATGAGCATTTACATCCCACAAACAAGTGTTTCATGATTCTCTCTCTCTACACGTAATCATAATATTCGTAACACTTTTCACACCAACTATTTAAAAACCTCACATCGAAAAATCTTACTATCTTATATGTAGCAATAAATCAATTTATTCCATTCACGCACCACATGGTGATCCCACATTGGTGAGATCCATATAAAACTCTAAAAACATATTCCGATTGTGTAATCTCCTCTCAGTGTTCCTAGAGTACAGATCTTGATGAAAGCCTTGGGAGGTGCTTTCAAAACCCAAATTTAAGGTCTGAAGAAGAGAAGTGAATGTGTCATGCCCCCTCCACACAACCATGTCCTTATATAGGCACTCTTGGCTGATTTCACACTAGGGATTCCCATGAACTTGCATGCCCTTGCCCTCACACTATTCCCCCATTGAAGAAATGTTTTTATCCTTCAAAACAAAGGAAGGAAAACGCTTCTTTAGCATAGAGACATTCTCCCATGTAGATACCTCTTCAGATCTACCTTTCCACTTTACCAACACTTTTTGGCAAACATAATGTCTAACACATTGCTCATGCCTATCTAGGATACATTCTTGATCATGAGGAACACTGGGTGGTCAATAATGTCCACTAACACTCCTGTGTTAACAACAGTATTATTTTTTCCAATTTGTTTTTGTAAATGACTTGCATGAAATAGAGGATGAATTTTGGAATGCTCTAGAATTGCTAACTTATAGGCTACCTAGCCTACTGGCTTAAGTATTCTAAACATTCCACAATACCTTGGTCACAACTTAGCCACTACTCTAGTCTTCAAACTCTATGAATGCTCTAGAACCTTGAGGAATAACCTATCTCCCTCCTTGACCGAAATAAGTCGTTTATGCTCTTGACATACTTTTTGTAACGGTCTTGTGCTTGCTTAACATTTTGTCAAGCAAGTTTTAGCCTATCCAAATGCTCTTGGAGAAATTCCTTTACGTATTGCACTTTCTTTGAAGCCAACCCCACCATGACTGGTGATCTAGGTTAATAGCCATGCATAAGTATAAAGGAACTAAAACCTGGAGTCACATGCTTAGCACTATTATAAGAAAATTCTATTATGGGTAAATCATCTTTCCAATTGGTTTGCTTGTTGCTAATGTGTTCTCTAAGCATATCATCTAGCACTTGATTAACTCTTTTTGTCTAACCATTTTTTTTTAAGGATGATCAATTGTGCTCAAACCAAAGGTAGTTTTCAATTTTTGGAAAACAACCCTCCAAAAGTGATTGTTGAACTTTTTGTTGGAATTAGGGTTGCAAGAAAACACACGCAGCTTGGAGAAGATGAAGTAAGCTCAAGGCACACAATAGAGAGTGTGTTACTTAGTGTGCAATGGAAAGATAGATAGCCCTAGAGTGATAGGCGTATATACAATGCTCGGGGGGGGGGGGGGGGGGGGGGGGAGGCAACCTCCTTAAGAGGGAAAAAATGCCCAAATGGTCCTAGTGTGTTCACACACATCACTACCACATGTATATGGTAACAAATCCCCCCTAGAGTGATGCGGTGAACAAGAGCTGGCACATGAGTAAAGGGAAGTGCCATGCCCTGAGGGCATGATCAGTCCACAAAGGGGAGTAAGCCCAAAGCTTTGCGGAAAGCTTCAAGCTTCTCACGAGACAATGCCTCTGTGAAAAGATTTGCAAGGTTGTCTTGTGTTGGCACATAAGCCAGGCTGATCTCTCCTGCTGAGAGCCTCTCCCTGACACAATGGTAATGCACCTCAATGTGCTTTGTGTGAGCATGAAAAATTGGGTTCCTCGCAACTGCAAATGCCTGTCAGTACTGTAGATAGTGTTGTCAGTGTCATGTCCAACACCCAAATCAGTCATAAGGCGTCTGAGCCATACACACTCAACCGTAGCTTTGAAGACTGCCCTCTAGTCATCCTCACAGCTTGAAGTGGTCACAATAGGTTGCTTCTTGCTCATCCATGATATACATGAGCTGCCAAGCATGAAACAAAAACCACTTGTGGACACTTGCATGTCAAAACAACCATCCCAATCTGAGTCCGAAAAAGCATGTAAGTCTGGGGGCAATGATCCCCTCTTGGGATAAAACAAGGCAAGATGTAAAGTACCACTAAGATAGCAGAAAATACTCTTGACAGCCTGTCAATGCTTAGACCCTAGGCTATGTATAAATCTACTGACTTGTGAGACTGCAAACTGCATATCCGGCCTCATGTTGCATACATAAATGAGGCATCCAATAGTAGTTTGGTAAAGAGTGACATCAACAGGATCACAAGCGTCATGAAGACTCAATTTCAAACCTCTTTACATGTGAGTGGCAACAGGTTTGCAATCCTCAAGTCCAAACTTACATAGCAATGTCTCTATGTAACTTTTCTGACACAAGGCAATACCACCATCACACTGCTTAAACTGTATGCCCAAATAATGATGCAACAGCCCCAAATCTTTCATCTTGAAAGTAGCATTCAGGTCAGCCTTAAATTCAGCAATATGTCTCTCATTTTGTCCAGTGATGAGCAGATCATCTACATAAAGAACCACAATGAGAAGTACATCACCCTCACGCTTTACATACAATGTGCTTTCTGTTGGACTGTTACGAAAGCCTTTTTTGACCAAATGAGTGTGAGCTTTCTCATACCAAGCACGAGGAGATTGTTTCAACCCATACAAAGCCTTGTTACATTTGCACACTTTGTCCTCTTGTCCTTCCTTGACAAAACTGCAAGGTTGCATTACATACACTTCCTCAAATATGTCACCATTCAAGAAAGCAATAACAATGTCAGATTGACGTACATCCCAACCAAAATGAGTTGCCAATGCACATAGAAAACGCAGAGTAGTCATACTATGAGTGGAAGCAAAAGTCTCTTCATAATCTATGCCTTTATGTTGTGCATAACCCTTTGCAACAAGTCGAGCCTTATGGTGATTGATATCACCATCCGGCTTGCGTTCAACTTGTAAACCCACTTTGTACCAATGGCATTTTTTCCATGAGGCAAATCACATAAAGTACATGTGTCAGTTTCTATAAGTGCATCATATTCTAATTGCATGGTAGCCATCTAGTTTTCTGAATTCTTTGCTTCCTCAAAAGACAGAGGTTGATCGAGATCATGTACACTAGACACAGCCAGCATAACAATCTAATGCATAAGATGCATGGTGACAACCTGAACGATTATGACTAGACAAAAGTGTGTCCAGTTTACTCTCACGCAAAGTGTGCACCAGCCATTTTGGCATACCTCTAGTCAGATCATTTTCAACCCTTTCCTCATCAAGTACATCATGTACATCTGCATCATTAATAGGCTGATCTATAACATTTTTGGAAACCCCCATAGGCTATACATTTGCCTCATTGGAATTTACATTTGAACTTCCACCACTCAAAAGAGGCAACAAAGTTTCATAAATGTCCTGTGAGCTTATATTACTGTCTCTAGTGCATGACAACAGAATCTTCCACAAACACTATATCCCATGAAACCAAATTACGCTTAGTTTGCGGATGATCATGTACACTAGACACAGCCAGCATAACAATCTAATGCATAAGATGCAT
Organism: Adiantum capillus-veneris; assembly: GCF_014529385.1. Classification (NCBI taxonomy): domain Eukaryota; kingdom Viridiplantae; phylum Streptophyta; class Polypodiopsida; order Polypodiales; family Pteridaceae; genus Adiantum; species Adiantum capillus-veneris. The sequence continues at coordinate 92,926,860 of NC_140944.1, read as the reverse complement.
GGTGACAACCTGAACGATTATGACTAGACAAAAGTGTGTCCAGTTTACTCTCACGCAAAGTGTGCACCAGCCATTTTGGCATACCTCTAGTCAGCTCATTTTCAACCCTTTCCTCATCAAGTACATCATGTACATCTGCATCATTAATAGGCTGATCTATAACATTTTTGGAAACCCCCATAGGCTATACATTTGCCTCATTGGAATTTACATTTGAACTTCCACCACTCAAAAGAGGCAACAAAGTTTCATAAATGTCCTGTGAGCTTATATTACTGTCTCTAGTGCATGACAACAGAATCTTCCACAAACACTATATCCCATGAAACCAAATTATGCTTAGTTTGCGGATGATACACCCTATAACCTTTGCTTTCAGCACTATAACCGACAAAAATACATTTGGGAGCCTTATCATCCAATTTTTTTGCGTTGCACTTGTGGCACTAAACCATAAGCCAAACAACCAAAACCACGCATGTGCTCAATGGATGGCTTTCTATCATGCCATGCTTCATATGGAGTCATAGACTACAACGTTTTTGTAGGACACCTGTTGAGTACATAAGTGGCACACGTGACATCCTCGAGCCAAAATGAATGTGGTGACCATACATTTTTCCATTTTCATAAGAGACCTGTTTTTCCTCTCAGCAACACCATTTTGTTGAGGAGTATACGGCACTGCACATTGGTGTTTTATCCCACAACTAGAAAAAAATGCATTAAATTCATGAGACATATACTCCCCCCCTCGATCGTAACGGAGGGTGCCCATAGTACATTTCGATACATTTTCATCCATAGCCAGAAATCGTTTGAAGCACATAAAAACTTCAAACTTTGCTTTAAGCAGAAACACCCATGCATGCCTGGAGTAATCATCAACAAAATTCACGAAGTACACGTAATTTCCCAAGGACGGAGTTTGCATGGGCCCACAAACATCACTATGCACAAGCTGCAAACTGTATGTGGCCCTAACTAAAACATCATTTGGAAACTTAGAACGTTGCATTTTACCCAGAATACAGCGTTCACAAACATGTTTGACAGGTGCTTCAAGAGGCGGCATAGAATCAACCATATTAGATTTCTGCAAACACAACAAACTGGTAAAATTCAGATGACAAAAACGTGCATGCCAAAGTTTTGCATCTGAGATAGCCCTTGAATCTGCAATTGCATTTGCAAAATTTTTTCCACACTTTTCATACGAAGTGAGCTTGTACAACCCACGGCGCAAAAGCCCAGCTGCAACAATTTCATCACCAAAACTTAGACATGAATTGTGCATCTATCATCCACAAATTTGACTACAAGTCCATGTCTAGCAAGTGCAGATATAGACAAAATATTCTTCTTGATCCTAGGTACATGCAGTGCATCAACAAGTGTAAAAGAACTGCCATTTGTAGCAGTAAGCACAATCTTTCCAACTCCTTGAACTGAATAAAATGAATTGTTGGCACAAGAGAATGAATTCCCGAGAGAGGTGAACAATTCACGATGTGAGGTAATGTGCTTTGTAGCACCACTGTCGAAATACCACACATGTGAATCTGCAACAATTGACAAGCATACATCATGGAGAGCACGATTTTAAGTGCACTCTGTGCTAAAATCCCATTCTGCATCAACATCAGCATCACAGTCTCCTATCACAAAAGACTTAACAATGGTTGCATTTGTAGTGGAACCAACATTTTCAGTGGAATCACCCTCTTTCTTCTTAGCCTCTTTGGCCTTCAACTTAGGACAGTGCTTGATCAAGTGATCATTTGCTTTACAATAATGGCAACGCATCTTCTTTTTGCCCTTAGCACCAAAATCTCCAGAAGAGTTGCTGCCAGCAGAAGCATTAGGAACAGAATTTTTGCCACTCGCAACAGAACCATAAGAAGTGGTTGCATTGCTGTTACCACCCTTTCTTTGAGAAGCAATAACGGCTTGTTCAACTACACGCTACCTAGTCCTGTTTTTTCTAGAAAGTTACTCTTGCAACATCAATGTGCATAATGCATCAAACTTGACAACTTCAAGATTTCCTTAGGTCATAAGTCTCCAAGTACTAGCAAAAGTCTGGTAAGAATCTAGTAAGGCATTAAGAACAGTCTGCACAAGGGAACTGTTAGAAATGATTTCACCTACAAAAATAAGTTTCTCATTGATATCCTTGACACCAGCAAGGAAAGTGTCCATATCATCTTCCTCATGCATAATCTTTGATTCCAGCTCTTTACGCAGCAAAGCAGTTTTAGACTCATTGCGACTTGCATAAAGACCAACCAAAATATCCCAAGTCTATTTTGCAAATTTTGTTGAACGAATGTGAGGAATGATGGTGCGTTTCACAGACAACGCAATCAATGCATGAGCCTGCGCATCCTTTACATCCTAAGGAGATATTTTTGCCATAGGCAAAACAACTCTAGGTAGCAATTCTTGCAGCAAGACCTGCAACATCCTCAACATCACGTGCATCCTCAGAACCAAGACGTAATATGCCCTACATAATATTCCAGACGCCCTTTGACACAAGAACATGTTGCATCATGTAAGCCCACATAGGGTAATCCAACCTTTCCTTAGCAGCAAAAATCTTGAACACATCTGTGTTGTTGTTAGCCATGGTAAATGCTGCACCTGATCTGAAAACTGCCCGTAAAGAGGAGAAATGAAGCGGAAACAACGCCTGCTATATAGCACAAACCGCAAAAGACTGTAAGGCAATTGTTATGCAAAAAACGGCACTAACAAAAATTCTGCACAAAATGACAAAATTGCCTATCCAGACCTGCCTGTAGTGGAAATGGAGGCCGTAATGAGCCCGAATCAGAAATCTGAGCAGACTAAGCTCTGCAAGCACTCCCAAAAATTTTGTTGACCTGCGAACGCTTGCCAAAGCTCACTGAAATCGGAGAAAATGAGCAAGCGTTTGCTGTAGCTACTGGCAACTAAGCCCGAAAGGATGCAACCTACTCTGATACCAATTGTTGCAATTAGGGTTGCAAGAAAACACACACAACTTGGAGAATACAAAGGAAGCTCAAGGCACATAATAGAGAGTGTGTTACTTGATGTGCAATGGAAAGATAGATAGCCCTAGAGTGATGGACGTATATACAATGCTCAGGGGAAAAAACCTCCTAAAGAGGGAAAAATTGCCCCGGCGATCCTAGTGTGTTCACACACATCACTATCACATGTATATGGTAACACTTTTGACCCCTATCACTATGATACTTGTTGATAGACCATAAAGTTTATATGACATGTTCTTTAAATAGTCATGCTATCTCCGGTGTCTTTATCGTCATCTTAGTGGGAATAAACTAAGTTGGTCTAAAATAACCCATATAGGATCATAGCCATGACTTGTTCTTAGTAATCCCACTATGAAATCCATAGAGATACTTTCCCAGTTACCTTGTGGGATCTCTAATGGTTGCAAAAATTTGAGTGCCTTAAGGCACTCTGCCTTGCTGACTTGACATCTTTGACATTTCAGTACGTACTCTTGGACATCGTTGTGCAACCTTGGCTAGAAAACTTGCATTTAACTAAGGCATATGTTTTTGGAATAAGTGGATGACCAGCACTTGGACTATCATGACACTCATGGAAAATGTGGCACCTCGTGTAAGTCTATAGGCACACATAATCATCCCTTGTAGAGTAAGTATGCATTAGAAGTAGAAATTTTTTCCCATCGTTGGATCTTTTTCTGAGTGAGGATAGAGCTCCGTGCGGAGGATAAATATGCACTTGCAAAACTACTTGAGTTGAGGGATCGCGTCTTGAAACTTCACTCCACACCTTCTCATAAGACTTACCTTGTGCACACTTGTCGCGTAATGACTCCTAAAATTTACTCTTTAATCTATGTAAAAGCAAGTACATTCACTTGAGGCATTGTTAGCGGGTCGTCGCGATGGACATGTGTAGCATAGCGATTTGGCACTAACATAATGTTAATGCTAGGCTCGCATATGTGTAGTCGAACCACAACAAAACCGACAATGCTTACACTTAATTGAAATACAAAAGAGAGAGAAACACAATGCAAGATTCAAAACTGAAAATGGATTATCCAATCATTAGTTGCAATGGCTACAAGTTGGAGCAGCTTCGTAGCTTGAGCATACAAACAATAGAGCTGTTTCTTCTCTAAAGATAAGCCTCCTTTTACATTAAGGTTATTGACATTCATACCTAGGGCATTCTAAATGGCCAATGGCCAGTTCACATAGACTTTTACAAATGTCATGACAACATTAGAACTCAGGGAATTGACCTGCTACTCTCGAATCAAGATTTACATAGAGTATCACTACACTAGCTTGGAAAACTAATAGATTACAAATGTGGTGTTTGTCTACGTGTCCAACCATATGGGCAACCGTTCGATTTGTCTTGTAACAGGCATCCAACTTAGTGCATTTTTCAATGCATTGTATCGTCTTTTATGATACCGTAGCTTGTAGTCACAATCTTGTAGGATCTCAACCCATTTATCCTTTGGATCCTTTAAATCAGTTTAAGTTGTAAACTACTTGATGCTCTCATGATCAAACACAACCTCAAACTCTCTGCACCATTCAAATAGTGCCTCCATTTCTTCAATGCATGAATAATGGCATAGAGCTCCCTCTCATAGACAAAATATTTCTATTGAGCTCTATCTAGCTTCTTGCTTTCAAAGGCTATAGGTCTCCCTTCCTGTAGAAGAATTGCTCCAATAGCCTTGTCAGCATCCATTTTGACCACAAAAGGTTTAAGTGGATTGATAGTTTCTAGAATCGAAGTAGATGCTAAAGATACCTTAAGCTTCTCAAAACTTTGTTGTTGAGCCTCTCCCCAACAAAAGACTCATTTTCCTTGCTTCTTAAGCTGATCCGTCGTATCATGGATATACTGTATATAGAATCCTCTCATGCACAAGAATATATGGAGTTTTTCAACTTTCTTAGGGTGTCACCTTTTAAGAACGGCCGCCAATTTATCTGTGTCCATCTTAACTCCATAAAAAGTACATGTTTGTGTAGCTCATCAAACACCATACATAAGTGCTCTAAATGATTATTCCCAAACTTCTAAATGAATATTCCCAAAACTTACTGTCAATGAGGATATCATCAAGGAAAACCACAATAAAGTTTCCAAGATATGGTCTTAAGACACTATCCATGAGTGTCATAAATGTTACAAGGGCATTTGTTAACCCAAAGGGCATCACCAAAAATTCATAGTGCTAGAACAGTTTTCTAAATGCCGTATTGGCAACATCTTCTACTCAAATACGCACTTGATCGTATCCAAATCGCAAATCTATCTTGGTAAAGTATCATGCCCCATGAAGTTGATCAATCAAATTATCGACAAGAGATAAAGGATACTTATTCTTGATGACTATATCATTCACACCGAGATAATCTATGCACATAGTACCATCCTTCTTTTGGTGAAGCCCATGGCAAAGTGCTAGGTCTAATGAAACCACAAGTGATGTAGTATTCTAATTGATGCTCGACTTTCTTGGCTTCATTAACACTCATAAAATAAGGAGGTTTACTTACTAGTTTACTACCCTAAACAACATGTATGCCATGCTACACATCTTGTGCAAGGGCTAAACCTAGTGGTAAGTCTCTTAGAAACACATCATTGTACTCTACAAGTAAGTGATCTAAATTCTTCCTTGCTTGAGGAGAAAGAACTGAAACCTTAGGAACATCTTATTCCATTTTTTAAGAATTCATAGCATACTTCACATTAGAATTCACATTAACTTGTTCACAAGAATTAATAGAATAACTTGGAGGCAAACAATAACACAAATATGTTTGTTCAATTAAATTTGCTTCCTGTAAACCAGAAAGATCTGCATTATATATAGGAGGACTTGGTGGTATATTCTTCTAACCAAGTAAAAGCACATGCTTCCCAACTACAAAAAAAAATGACAAAGACCTATGTTCATAATCAGGGTGCAAAGTATTTCCTAAACCATGCAACCATTCTCATCCTAGAACCACGTTGGCTCTATCCCCAAGGAGTCCACCTCCTCATATGTAAACATACCATGTGTGTTCATTAGCAGGGGGGTTTTATGACCAATAGATTACATCAATTTACAAAAATGTATTTGCATGAGGGGTATTTAAATTCAATTTTGACAAAAAACGTAAGTAGTGTGTTCATTAGCAAGAGGTTTTTATTACCAATGAATTACATAAATTTACAAAAATGTATTTGCATGAGGGGTATTTAAATTCAATTTTGACAAAAAATTGTAGGTATCTTTAAAGAAAAGGGGTAGTTTTACTTACTTAAAATTCACATGTAAGGGGTCTTTTTAATACCACTTGAATACACATTGTATATTGGGGTTCCATGTAGTGGACTAGAGATATTGGCCCCAAACCTGGCACCCCTTTCGGTATTTCTTTTTGTATTAAATCTGTGCTCAAAGTACAAGGGAGAGGGAGGGTCTCACTCTTAGACTTCCTTGGGACCTATCCATGTTCATGTCCTAAAAGTCAAGTTTCATAACAATTTCTTGAACATTGAGCTCAACTCCTTGTACAATTGTGTCCCAACCCTCCTTGTTAGGCCCATTTATCTGCTCCGCATTATACTTATGTGAATAGTTAGTTTGAGCAAGCTTCAATTTCTTGACTAGATTTAATGTAGAAAGTTATCAGTTGCCTTGTCATCCACTAAAATACATAGTCTTTGTCTGTTAATAGTGCCATGCATATGAAACAACCCAGGCAGATCAAAAGTGGGTTTCCAGATAGCTGTAGACACACAACATGCATGTTCTTCCTTGTGAAGAACCTCAATTGCTCAATAATTTGGCGATGAGTCTAGGGTAAACCATTGCACCATGTGTAAAGCCTTCTCTTTTCCCTTGAACACTTTTGCATGCTTACCTTGCAGTTGAGGACATTCTTTCTTTGAATGCTTATCAAAAACACAATTATAGCAAAGTTTCTTCTTCTTTGCATGCTCAAAATCTTGTGGCAAAAGAGGTCCCTTAGCTTGTGGAGATACAACACATCTCTTATGTCCCTTCGTACAAGAGGGTTCAAAACTAGAACGCTTCCAAGTGCCCTTACTAGAGCCACCTCCATCCTTCTTTTCCTTTTCCAAATCATCAAATGTCTAGGCATGCTTAACTGCTCCATCCAATGTTTTTGCATTGTGGGACTTAACGTGTAACCAATAATCTTGTGAAGACCTTGAAAAACCCCTTTGCTGCTAGAATTTCTTGAGATCATCTATCTTTAATACTAGTACAGCCGGTGGCTTCGCGGCCTCTCTCTCTCTCTCTCTCTCTCTCTCTCTCTCTTCGTCATTGTGCTCCCGGAGTTGCAAGCCACACCCACCGCTTGAAGGAGGTTCTGACGCATGGCAAGGGGGAGGGAATCGGAATTCCCTCCCCCTTTATCCTTAGTATAGATAACCTCCATGTACTTGGAGATGTAATCTATGAAAGACATGCTACCAATATAGTAAGTGTCCCATGAGGTCCAATTGTCGGATTGCTCATTGTCTGGCAAGAACTCCTTGCAAAAGATGGCTTTGCACTCATCCCAAGACTTTGGTTCCGGCTTAAGGGGAAAATACATCCACCACTTGTAGGGTTTTCCCTTTCGAGACTTTCTGCTTTAGGGACAAGAAATCAAAATCTTATACTTTATGCTTTTTTGGTAAAAACCCTTATGCTTTTGCCACACACATACACGCATTGAGTGTTTTTTTCACACACAGATGCGCCCCCCCCCCCCAAAACCCACATTTGAGTGAGGACCTTTTTGTCAAATTTCTCCCCTCTTGCTTTTTTTTTTTGCACGGGCGGTGGCATGCTTTTTCCTTTGCACGGTGCTTGTCTATAGTGCTTTCGGGCGGTGTCCATAGCCTTGCTTAGGGTTCTTGGCCATGGCCTTGGCCTTGGCTAGGGGCTTTGGCCCTTAGTCATGACCTCAGCCCTTAGTCTGCGGTGATTTTGCGTGGTGTCGCTGCCGGTCAAAAAATTTACAAGCTTGTCCATAGCCTTGCTTAGGGTTCTTGGCCATGGCCTCGGCCTTGGCTACGGGTTTTGGCCCTTATTCGTGACCTCAGCCCTCGCACCCCCATTTTTTTCACTAGTTGTCGGCCCTTGCGGCCTTTGTCGCTCTTGCGGTCCATGTGGCCGTGGCGTCTCTCCCCCTTAGCGCCCCTTATCGGCCCGTGAAACCCTTTCCTCATTGCCTTCATGGCCCTTTGCTATGTGCCCTCTATGCATCCTAGTGTCTTATGGACTTTTCCACCCTCTATGCTAACTTTGTCTTTGTGGCCTCTGTTATATTGCCCCTTGTTGGATAAGTCGCTCATGGCCCTTCGTGTGTCGATTGTGATGCGCTTCTTGCAGCCCAAGTGGCCGTATTGGCTCTCATTATCCATCTTCATGGCCATCTTCAAGCCATCTTCATGGTCTGCCCTCCTCAAGTCTCTTGATACTTGCCCATCTCCATGGCCTACGTGCACATGGCATGCATGGAATCCCCAATCTTTGCAACACAGAAAAGAAAACAAAAATCAATGTTTTCTCCATGAGTGTGTGAGAGAAAATTGGTGCTATCTCCATGTGTGTGCAACATCTTGTTGATGTCCATCCCCTTGCATTGGAGCTTTTAGCGCCCCCTCCATGTTGTGTCTCGTGACCTGCTCTAATACCAATGTAAGGTTTGAAGAAGAGAAGTGAATGTGTCACGCTAATGTCCACCTAACCATGTCCTTGTATAGGCACTGCTAGCTTTTTTCCAAATAAGGACGCCCACTAACCTACATGACTCGACCTTGTCTAGAGACCTTTGTCCACACGCCAAAGCATCATATTTTGTTTTAACCCTCTACTTTTGGTCGGACTACCTTATGAAATGAAACTACAAAGTATATAACTTAAAATAAAATGCAAAGAATAAGCCAGCCCAATTTTTGCATTCATTAATTTTGTTAGAATCCATGGAGATATCTTTGTTTAAAGGGATTAAAAGTAAAACTAAGTGTTTTAGAGCCTCGTCCCACCAAGTGGCTAGAGAAGCTCGAAGTGCTGCAAAATTGAGGAGTCGAGGTCTCACTTACACCTGGAGCACTTGGAGCAACTACTTGTATGCATTGTAGCTACTGCAAAAAAGATCGTAACATTCACTGCACATATCAACTTGTACAAAAGCCAGTGTAAGCAGTGTTTGGGAAAAATTTTCGTTTCTTGAATTTGCCAAGAGGAAATTGTAGAAAATTAGGTCTAATTTTTAGGTTTTTTAACTAGTTTTCTATTTTGGGGTGGAATTTTTCCTTTTCCCCTCGCCGTGAACCGGCATTTTTTAAATTAGAATGGCACGATATTAAGCTGAGACACATTTTTCCCAGACACTGGTTGTAAGCATCCAACAAGGTCACACAGGTAGCGTCTGGTACGATTCTGGAAGGGCTGCTCTTTGTGGTTGTGAGGGAAAAAAGGGGACCTGCCACATGGAAGAAGAAGAAGAAGAGAGTTTTAACGTCGTAGGAAACTATCCAAGAGACCTTTAAGATCTATCCGACGAGGAGAGTTGAACTCAAGACCTGTTATGAGAGAGAGAGAGAGAGAGAGAGAGAGAGAGAGAAATTTTGAAAGACATCTGCGATGCTGGCTGTGAGACAGCAACAGCGAGAGAGACGGGAATATTTTTTCGGCTTCCTTGGAATGCAATTGCCATGCGTTAGGAGAAGTACACACACAGAGAGAGAGAGAGAGAGAGAGAGAGAGAGAGAGAGAGAGAGAGAGAGAGAGAGAGAGAGAATGATTTTGTAATGGCACTGATACGCATTGCATTGATTTTGTGATGGGGTTGGATCGGGAGGAGAGGAAGCTTCAGCTTATCCCCACGAGGAAGGTGTGCAAACAACGAGGGTGCCCAAGAGCAGACAAAGATGATGTATGGGGCAACACTTGGAGCACATGGCAGACGGGAGTTTCGCTCACAGTGGAGACTAGCTTGGAGTTTTCAGGCGGGGCGCGATGGCCGTCTCTGCTTGCAATTGCTAAATCCAAGAGCTAGTATTTGAAAAGATTCGCCCCAACGTATTGAAAGTAGAGCGAATAGACCCATTGATCTACATTTCTAAGATTAAGATGGCATGTTTCTATAAATGAAACACAACTACAAGATTGTCAAGATACTGTTATAGAATTGATCTCGTTGAAATTGCTATCCACAAGCACAAGCTACATTAGGAATTTTTTTGAGAAAAATACTTACAATCAAATAAACATTCTCTCTCTCTCTCTCTCTCTCTCTCTCTCTCTCTCTCGCACACACACACACACACACTCATGTACACAAATACACATACTATTTATATATATATTTATTTATATACATACACACACACACACATATACACATAAATGCTTACATGGATGCATGCACGTATACATACATACACATATAAATATACCTAGATGAATGTAGGAAAATGTCCAAGTTCATGTTATAAGAAATTGCAAGTTATAAATTCATGGTAATCATCCATGAGACTATATTTTTAGGAGTTCTCCCAAAAAACATTTGCCAAGCAGTTTGAAACATCTACCCAGTTTTTGTTATTTTGAAGATTTTCAAACAATATTTGGCCAATGTTGGGCATTTTATGGAATTTTTAGAATCCTTCACCCCATTTTCTACAATTATTAATTTATAGATAAGGAGTATTTGCCAAATTTTTATTTTTATTTTGCAAAATTCACAATTGTGAGTGCTTGTCTTAGAAGAAGTATTTGCCAAATCTTATACACTTATAAATTCTTGAAGTGCTCTTATTTTTTCACCATCAAGAACATCATGCTAAATACTAAAGCCTAGTAAAATCATCAAGAACATCATGCACTAGATACTAAAGCCTAGTAAAATCCAAAGAAACTATTCTTGATAATTTGGTCTCCAATTTGTTTTAAAGTCACTTGAGCACCAAAATCTCCTACTTTATGTTTGTTTTTCTCATGCAACACATTCACATAATCTCCTACTCTATCTTTGTTTTTCTCATGCAACACGTTTAAAATTCCTAGATTTTAATCTTTGTTTTAACTTCTCTACAAAGTACAAATTACTTTTGCACATTTAAACGAAAAAAGAAGAAACTTTCTCTTGTGTCTACAAATAATACAATGCTCTCTAAATGCGCAAAACCCAAAAAAATTAATTAATAAGAATAAATGATCGTGTTCATTTTTGTATACCACCTAATACTTCTGTAGCCTAAATAGGTGTTTAGATATAAAAAATAAATAAAAAATCTCTCTCCCTTCCTTGCACAATATTTGTTTGAATGAATATTTCTCTCATATTCAACAACATTATTAAAATTCTATTCTTAAAAGATCTCTCTCTCTCTCTCTCTCTCTCTCTCTCTCTCTCTCTCCAAAAAAAAGAACGAGGGTGTGCTATCAGTAACACTCATACACTTCTTTCTATGATAGAGTTCCTATTGACATCCCTCCAAAGAAACAGAGTTATGCTACCACGAGAAACACACACATACATGTGTTTCAAACATTTGATGATGATCTAGGAAAAGAAAAGAAGGATGCCAATCGCTCAATCAAGGGCAATTGGCGACGTCACTGCCATTCTCCTCCATGTAGAAAAGGCTACAAGAAGCATGTTGTGTCTCCACAAGATAAGGGGCTAAGAAATCCAAGAGTTCCAAGGATGGACCCCTTTCACCATAAGAATTTGAACATGCCAAGAAGGATAATTTATGCTACAATTGTCTTTGGGATAAGCACTCCAAGAAAGATTGTCCTCATTTGCAAGGTAAGCAACCGGAAACATCTAAGGGAAAAGAGAAAGATTTACACATGGTACAACGCTTGACCCTTGACTCGTCACCTAAGTACTCAACAATTGAGGTACTATACATGAAACATAAACATGAGTGTTGTCTTATTGCCGCTATGTAGTAACCTACATTTGATCCTCATGAGTTGTTTTGGATGCATGGCACTATTAACGGACAAAGAGTTCATATTTTAGTGGATGACGGAGCAACCCATAATTTCCTCAACTATAAGCTAGTCAAGAATTGAAGCTTCTTGAGACTACTTGTTCACATAAGTATGTTGTGGAACATATGTTGGGAATGACAAGGAGGGTTGGGACACATTGGTGCAAGGAGTGGAATTTAGTGCATGTTGAAATGTAATGAAACTTGACTTTCACGTTCAGAACATGGATAGAGCCGATGGGGTTCTAGGTCGTGAATGGTTGCATGGTTTAGGAAGTACCTTGCATCCTAGTTATGAACACAACTCTTTGTCTTTCATGGCAGATGGGAAGCATGTGTTTCTTCTTGGTGAGAATAATATTCCAATGTCTCCTCTCATATGTACTACGGAGCTTTCTCGTTTACAGGAAGCAGATTTAATAGATGAATTTTTTTTGTATTATTGTTTGCCTCCAAGTTTTTCTAATCCTTGTGCACAAAATAACGCAAATTCTAACGAGTAGTATATGTGGTGAATTCTATTAAGGTGGATCATGTAGATTCAAATGACTCAATTCTCTATTCTAATAGGAAGGAGAACTTAGATCACTTACTAGCAAAGTATAGTGATGTCTTTCCAAGTGAATTACCATCAGCAGGTTGACCCCCTGCATCATGGCATACACATGTATGACATGCTGCACGAGATGTGCAACATGGCATACACGTTGTCCAGAGCAAAAAACCTTCTAGTAAACTTTCCATATGGTATGAGTGCTAGGGAAGCCAAGGAAGTTGAGCGTCATTTAGAAGACTACCTCGCTCACGGTTTCATAAAGCCTAGCACTTCACCTTAGGCTTCACCCATATTATTGGTGAAAATGAAAGATGGTACTATGTGTACGTGCATAGATTATCGCGGAGTAAACACAATAACCACAAAAAATAAGTATACTCTACCTTGTGTGGGTGAGTTTTTTGATCAACTTCATGAGCCAAGATGTTTTTTAAAGATAGATCTTTGATACGGATACCATCCCCGCGCATATTCAAACAGAAGATGTTGCCAAGACTACAGTTTTCCTTGATGATATATTCATTTAGAGTAGGACTAAAAAAGAGCATTTAGAACATCTATGTTTGGTGTTTGATAAGTTACAAGAACATGCAGTGTATGCTAAGTAGAGCAAGTGCGAGTTCTTCAAGACGAAGATTCATTATTTGGGTAATTGTAATCTCCCTATTCTGGAATCAAGATGGATATAGATAAGGTAACGGCTATTCTATGATGGCCACACCCTAAGAATGTTGAAAAACTCCAAATATTTTTGGGCATGACTAGATTTTACAGGCAGTATATTGCCAAAATTGTTGTACCTATGACGGATTGGATTAAGAAGCAAGGCAAGCAAGCCTTTTGTTGGGATGATGCTCAACAATGCAATTTTGAGACTCTTAAGGTAGCTCTAGAAACTTCTCTCATGTTAGCACTTGTCGATCCGCTTAAGTCCTTTAAGGTGGAAACAGATGCGAGTGACAAGTCTATTGGGGCCATCCTCCTTTAAGAAGGAAGACATGTGGACTTTGAAAGGAAGAAGTTAGATAGAGCTCAACAGAATTATTATGTCTATGAGAGGGAGATCTATGCTATTATTCACGCCTTGAAAAAATGGCGGCTCTATTTGTATGGTGCAGAGTTTGAAGTTGTCTTTGATCATGAGAGTATGGGGTGGTTTACAACTCATGTCACAGGTACATGAGATAAATCATTATCAATGGAGTAGGCTGATTGCTTACCATACATTAAGAGTTTATAAGCTTTTTGAGGGTTGGTGAGTGGGAGGCAAAATTTGTGCCTTCTTCTTTGATGGTTCTTCCTTGACCACACTTAAAGTCGGGGCTTTGGAATCCATTGATAAAATGATAGGCCAACTGGCTTTGCTTTGGGGAGCTGAGAGTCGTGGTGCAGCCCAGTTTTCTTTTTATCTTACAAGTGATCACTCAACTCCTATGGAATACAACGACCATAGCTTTGAGCCCATTCCCTTCACCCTCTGTCATCTAGAATATTTTGTGAGAGCAAGAGGTGGAACTAATGTTCTCAATAGTGTCTCAATGGAGCAATTTTCTATCGCTAATGAGCAGACGAAACTTTTGCTAGCACAAAAGCTCAAGAATGATGGAAAAGGTGGCATTGCCAGTGATTTTGTGGTGTCTTTTGATGAAGTAGCACTGAGAAATAGCAAAAGGATGCTTGGGATGCTTCCAAGAACGATTATGATTTCAAGAGAGAGGTAATGTCATAATAACCAATATCTAATTCTCTTAAATGATTTTCTCATGTTAAACTAATCATTTCATATGGGGAAGTGCCAGGGGAGAAAAAGCTAGAATATTGGTTAAGCCGGCAGACCGGCCACAGTAGGGATCCAAAGGAGGGGGGGATCCAAAGGGGGGGCCATCTGCAAAAGAGCAATGTGCAGCATGGGCTTTAAAGACCCTAAGGTTCAGCCCATTAAGACTTCCAAAATGCTAAGGTTTCAAAATTCAAAGGTTGTGTCCAAAGGTCAAACACTAGGGAAATTGGATGCTTTGTGTGTGTACCAAAAGTCTTCAAAACTCTTACAAAGGAGGTTGCGAGACTTGCAAGTAGGGGATGAGAGAGAAACACACACACACACACACACACACACACACACACACACTCACAAGCTTCCTTTACACAAAGGGAATGAGGGACACATGTCAGCTCCCTAGCCGAGATGCCCACAAGGTGCACTTAGATCCTATTGGATGTCCATGGAGGTGGACCAATGAGAATTAGGCTAGAGTAAATCTAGTTTGATTCATTTAAAAACACTTATAAAAGAACCAATAAGAATTAAGCTCTCTAGAAGACTATTGGACAATCTCCCAAGGGGTCCAATGAGCTTCCAACAGCCCAATGGCTTGCCTGATTCCTATTGGCCAGGAGACAAAGGGGTCCAATGAGAGTTTAGTCACATTAATTAATTACCTAAAGATCTCACAAAAGGGGAAAAGGGGACACATGCCAGAAGGCTATCACTTATGCTACTTAATTCTCATTGGCTAATCATGGAGAGGTTCAATGTGGTGTCGCGGCATGAGTAATTTTCATGAGGGGTTTGAATTTCTCAAGGCATTATTCCACACACACTCACACTAGCTCATGTGTGAAGTAAGAAGACTCTCTCCCTCCTTCTCAAGCTTTAATGGAAAGCTTGTCACCTACTCCAAGCTTGTGAGAAGGGAGGCCTACACCAACGACTTTTGGCTTTGTGATGCAATCAACCAAGAGCCAAGCTTCAATGCATGCTCATCTCCTTTACCATGCTAATTACTAAGCTATGCTATGCTAATATGAGTGATTATGTGAGGAAATGTACATCTTTCTTGTAAGAGTACTCCTTCTTCCTCTCAATCTACTCTCATACCCCGCTACCTCCCACCATCCTCAAAGGTGTGTGAGGTCTTGTGTCTGAGACCATGAGGGAATTGATATTTTGATTTATAAGTGTTTGCTTAGTGCTTGAAGTTTCCATCTTCATTGCACTAGCTAGTTATTGAAGGAACACAAAGAATTGTATTGTAGAATGTCTCCCTTGATGGGGGAAACCTATAATACAAAGCCTTCTGGAGGGGGGACCGGCTCCATGAAAATCCGGTCCTCATATGTTGTCAATAGCTTAATGTCTCTCTCTTTTGAAGTATTTTTCATGCCTATCTAACTAGGTGTTAGGATTTTTGTTGCTCTCTCTACCCAAGCACTCTTGCTATGCTCATTAGGAATCTATTCTAATGAAATTCTCACTATGTCTATGCTATTTTCAGCTGCACACAAGTTACTAGGCCATTAAATGTTAGAATTCAAACCAATTTGAAGGGTAGAAAGACCAAGTGGGATGAGATTCTACAAGATTTGACTCCAAACTATGGTATCCTAAAGGGCAATACAATATTGTAGCAAGTGCACTAAGCCAAATGTCTCAAGTAAATTCAATTGCTTTTACAACAATAAACAATGAGTTTTTGGAGTCATTACATGGCAACAAGTGTCCACAAGATGAGTGTAGTTTCACAAAGGGATCCATCAGACATGTGGATTATTTTTGGGTTTGAGAGTTGCACACAACAATACAACAAAGAATCAAGGAGTCTTTTTTTAAGGTGTTCATTAAAGCTTGTGTTGAGCTTTGCTAAGGAGGCCTATAGTGTCTGCAATATAGAAGGCATAACCACTTAGGGTGAAGTAAGAAAAGCAAAGAATAGAGAAGTTTTCCATTAAAGTTTCAGAGACATGCAGAATAAAGATCGAGAGGAAGATGATGACTCGTCGTGGGGATGGTGCATAGCTAGAGCAATCAAGTTCTGAGAAGGTTCAGCTATGGAAAAAAGAGAAATTTACACAAGCATAACATGAAGAGAGAGGAGAAGACACATGTGGTCCCAATGAGGTTAACACATTGTGTGCAAAATTGCAAGTTTGATTAATAAATGAACAAATTGGAGGAGATATAGCTAGTGCCATAGAGAAGGATGCATGAGGAATGGCACAACAATGGCAACATCGAATATGGCTATTTGACAATGGCAACTACAGACTGTAATAAACTAGAGAAGCAACAAAATCTTCTGGCTGTGGTGGTCTGCTAAAAAAGGCCACTGAGGAAGAAGAAGACATTCATGTGGTCACATTTCTCGCAGAAAAATATCCACGCAAATGAAGAGCCATGATAAGATATCAAATCGTTTTGCAACTTTAGAGGCAATTGCAGGCTCCATGGATAACAAGCTAGATTAGTTTTTTTCTAAAGAAAAGTTTCTTGTGGTAAGCGAAGGGTTCATTCACACACAACTTTTTTACACACGCTCAATTTTTTTTGGCATTTTATGTGATTGGTGCCACCTCATCCACACTTGGCCAAAACACTTTGCAAAAATGGTGTTCACCCAATGCATTATGAGGGTAACCATACTTGAGCATGCGAGCTCAAAACGAGTGGTATTAGAGCATTGAGGGGGAATTTTGAGAGCAATGCTAGTGTGGGTGATTGTTGGAACAACTTTCTTAAGAGGAGGTGTTGAGAGTGTAGCCACAAATGTAAAGTGATGGTGAGGGATATCTACAAAAGAAGCCTCACAAATTGTAGTTTTGCAAGTGATATGCAATAGAGTGAGTTGTTGAGTGTGCTCATCTCTCTCTCTCTCTCTCTCGCCATGGAGTTCTTGGTGTGATATAATCCACCTTACATTAATGTTGAATCATGTTTATGCACCATGTCTAATCTCACTCTAATTTCAAAACATAGGACAATGCCAACAAATACTAAGCTTATATGAAGTTAACCCCAAGGGTTTTGATGAGCTTTCACCCTTGTGTCTTGCTAAATCTTACATGCGCATGTGATCTTCCCACGCTCCTTTTGTGTTTGATCTCCAAGAACATTTGCATGCATAGTTACTCAATTGTCCATATTAATTAAGTCTCTATCCTACTTGTAATCCTAGCCCCTAGTTATTCTTTTCCAAAAAGAAGGGTTTCAAAACCAAGTTTCAATTATAAGTTGATTTACTACTCCAACCAAAAACTTAATATACAGAAACTCATACTAATATCAACCCCATCCTAGCCCCTTCTTTCTTTGTTGAAACAAGGTATCAAAACCAAGTTTTCACAATAAGTGCATTTACTACTCCAACCAAAAAACAATATAGAGACTCGTACAACATAGTGATCACAAAGTCTTTATCCTTATGTTGATTTCCAAGAAGAAACCAGAGACACATTGCATTTATTCTCATATATACACACACACACACACCCGTGCGCACGCGCACACACACACACAAGACACACAGAGAAACAAACTTGCATTATGACACAAGGAGTGAGAGACACATAAAGAGAGAGGTGGACTAAATTGTAAATCATACCATCAATTGCCACTTCACTTAAAGTTAACTCAAATCTCTGAAGCTGGTTGTCGTACTTGACATGACGTTAACACTAGGTTGGTGACCTAATAGGACATAAAAGTGTCCTTTCAGGGTTTTGAAAAAAACCTCCAAAACCATAGTAGGTGCATTCATTTTGTAAAATCCTTTCATGAGGTTATAGTTCAATGCCTACTACACATGGAAAAATAAAGAAACTTGTAAAATTTCTCATCTTTTGGTCACACCAAGCCTCCAAAGTTGATGGACCAGTACATTTTCATCAAAACAGTCATTTTTTACGTTTTGTTGCATAAAAGTAAGATTAGGGATTTTTGTAGGACTTGACATAAATTCCCTAGTTAACTTCAATGGGTTGGTGATCAGAACATATATTTTTTGTTTTTCCAAAAGAAATAGGTACAAAAAAGTTGAATTTTTACCATTCTGCAAACCTATCATCAAAGTTTCTATAGCCACGCTCAATATAAATAATATATGCATGTTTTATTAGTTCCCTATTGTCCTTTAGGTTCATAAGGAGCCATGGAGCATGTCAAAAGAATAATACATCTCTTACCAAGGGGAATCTTGGGGACAAAGATGAAGTGCTAAATACAGCAAACATGAAAAAACTGGTTTCAACATTATGAGTTGTAGAATCCCATAGAAACTATTCAATATCTAGCCAAATTTGATCCTTATGACTAGATATGGTTATACCTACAAAATACATGTAGTTGTCACAAGAAACTAACAATATTGAAAAAGCTATACTTGATATACTAGAATGTTTTGTTTTCTTCTATAATTGAAAAAATCAACCATCATTGTCTACTATGCGAAATAGGATATTAGGTGCCCCAAAACTCAAGGAATATTAGCTTTATGTTACAATATGCGACATAGAAAATCAAAACTGCATTTGGATATCATGAAAGCCACCAAAAAAATCATTGAAGAGCTAAAATTGGCTAAAAAACAGGATTTGATAATTTTTGTAATTTGGTCATAACTTACAACTTTAACATTTATTTCTCCCTAGAAGCATCATGACATGTTGAGGACTACTAAATATAGTTCTCTAGCATTATAAACCTCACAAACATGAATTCTAGAGTGGTATAGTTGCAAAAAGTTGAAAAAAAGCCAAAAACAGGACTCGTTTTTTCACACAATTTAGGTTGTGAAATCTTGAGCAAGGACAAGGTTAAAGATGGAATTGATATTCCAAAAAAATGTCGAGTTTTTTTCAGCTCATGAGACAACTTTTGAGACAGATAGCACCTCAAAATCCATTTTGAAACTCTTGACATAATTCAAGGAAAATGGTCACTTAACAGGACATAAAAGTGTCCCAGGACATAAAAGTGTTAAGTAAAGCTTTTTTAACATCCATGATAATTAAGCATCAACACAATACATTTATATATATATATATATATATATATATATATATGAATACATATATATGTGTGTGTGTTTGTAAATATTATTATTCTTATTTTCATCCTCGACATATATATGAATATATAGAGAGATTCGGGGAGGCAAACCTAGCTAACTACTAGGAGTTGGAACATCTTCTGGCTTGTATCGCTCGGCCAGCATGTGCCAAGCCCAATTGCCGGTTGTCGCAAGGCAAAGACTCTTCACATAGCTTTGGAGATCTGGCTTGGAAGCCAACAGAGGAGAGGTGACGATTTCTTGGGCGAGGCGTGCACAGTCAAGATTGCGTTCTTGAATCATTCGCCAACCTTGCATTGCGAGACGGCGACGTGGATGGGCACATGACCCTTCTGCTCCTTGCAAGCGTGGGCGTGGAGCTGATTTACAATGTTGAGGACAGCATTCTGATCCTTCTCGAACTCCTTTGCAAAGGAGATGATGTCATTTATGCAATACATGTACTCACCCGCAGCTTGGTGTAGTTGGTGAAGGAGAGAGCTTTGGAGCGCCTCCTCATCTAGGTCAATGCCCAAGCTATACTTCGTCATTACATAGAATGGCGGCAATGCATACGTATCATTGCGTAGCTTCATGTACTCCCCCACACTGGCCGGCTGCATCTTGGAGGCCACAGTGATCCGCCGCTCCTCTGAATGCGCTTGCACGTATGCAGTGAGGCTTACCTCAAAGCGAGCTTGTTGGCTGGGTAGCATTCTCTTTTTTAGTTCCGCCCCCCATTCTCTAGCCACAGTAGCGCAGGCCGGCTCCTTCCCTTCCAACGATGATGGCATTGCCTTGTCGTCCGAAAACAAAGCATCGAGGACAAGCTTGCACAGACCCTCCACTTGGAGGACCCCACCATCTTCACCGGTGCAACCGTCCACCTCATCATCGAACAAAAAGAGCCAAAACATGAATTGGCCCAATGTAAGTAATCGGCTGGGTGGCTCTACCAACGCCATTGGCCACATGGTGAATGCCAGTTGATCGATGCGAAGCTTTTGCAATGCTTCTATGTCACGAGGGTTGAGACTCTTCTTTGCCCATGCGTGCAACATCTCTTTTACAATTGCATGCCTCCGATGGAATGTTAGCGAAAAGAGGCTGTCTTCAAAGTGCATCTCTTCAGGGACGTGTGGCAGCTTTCCATTTTCCATGCTTTTTGTGCATGCAAGCTTTCCTGCAACTCTATGATTGAGAATGCTTTCATTTAGACGGGATTTTTTGTGGGCTTTAAATCATGCACCTTTAAGAACAAGCTGCTTCGCAGCTAAAGCTGTAGCAAATTTCAAACTATTTTTTGAAAAAAAAGGCTTTAATCTTTGAATTTAGAACACACACACGTCCAATCATAGGATACCATTTTTCTCTCAATCTTTCAATCCTCTCTCTCTCTCTCTCCCTCTCTCTCTCTCTCTCTCTATATATATATATATATATATTCACATACAATTTTTTATGTGTAGCCATGGCGTGTAGTCGAGGAGGGGGCATTGAACGCAAAGAACACTTTGGAAAAGAAGGATATAGTACTTTGAAAAACAAGGAATTACCATCTCAATAGACCACTTTGACAAAGGACCACTTTGAAAAACAATAGCATCTCAAGAGACCACTTTGAACACATGCGTGCCTCCTAGGACGGGGGAAAATCTTGGCTATCGGTAATTAAAAGATCTCAGAAGAACATGACAAGGGACCCTATGTATCAAGGATAAGGGGGCGAGTTGAGTGGAATGGCTGCCCTGATAGCCGATGTAATTATGGTCCTTGGATGATTTCATGGTTCATCGCGAACATGACAAGACCTTGTAATTATTTCGGTTGATAAAAATAATTCACTCACAATTGTGAGTTTTGCTATTAAAAAAAAAAAAACATGCGTGCCAAATTAACAAGCTCGTCTCTCGCTTTATTACAATGAAAAATTCAAGGAAAAACATTTAGCATGAAATAATCTTAGTGAGAAAACTTTCATACATGAGAAAAAAAGTTGCCCGACTCTCCCAAGTTAGAAAAAGACTGATTTTTTTTCCTTACATTAGTATTGTATTCACATGAGTGAAAGTCGTTAAATTTTCTCAAAGTCATTGCATTCACTTTCTGTTTAGTTTCAAAAATGTTTTTGTCCAGAATGTTGCTTCACTGCCACGACTCCTACTGCCCACGAGCCTAGTGGACAACAACTCTTGTATTTCTCCAATCTCAAGAAGGCAGACAAATTTTGGTATTCAGGAAAAGTGTGCCTCAGCTTAGCCTTGAGTCGGTTGCAAAATCAAAGTAGCCAGTTGAGGGGAGGTCAAGAAGGAGAAAAATCCGCTTAAAATACATGGAAAATAGTGTAATTTTGTAAAAATATTGTCTAGTATTGTAAAATTGCAGGTTCAGATTTGTCTTGGAGGGATTTTTGTATGTTTGTGAAAATGATTTTTCTCGAACACTGCATGGTGACGGTGACACAATACTTGATAACACGAACCTGCAAGATTGTACCTTTAATACCGGCCACCTATCACAAACCAGGTACAACTTTATGCAAGTGCAAGTTGCAACGTTGGAGAGGGAGAATGAGGGAACACACCCGACACAAACAAAAGGGCCTCTCTATAGCTCAGGGTATCCACAACACCCCTATTCTCTCGAAAAACACCTTCAAAAAATCTCTTTACACTAGCAGACGGCCACCGCCTGCTCATTTTTCAATGCTCACACACTCCACAAATCCATCACACAACTCACACCTACTGCCACGGTTTGTCTCCACCCTTACACACACTCACAGCCGCTCAATCTCACTCTCTCACACAAAACACCATCGGTCCGGGGGGGCACACACTTCCACACTGTCGGCACCGAGGGGAAACATGAAAGCAGGAGAAAGAGAAGAGGGAAAGGGGAAACAACAGCAACAGGGGGCAATAGTGACTTGATTGCAATTCAAAAAGCATGTACACTCTCTTGCAATGCCATCACCATGGCCATTTTCACAAGAAAGTACAAAGGGGTTAGTTTGTCAGAGAACTCCACTTTGCAGGCTTCAAACGGCACAAAAAAAGCCCGAAAAAAAGCCCCTAATTTGATTCAATTTTGACTTTTATAGGGGGGGTCTTCAATTTGGAAAATTGCCCTCTCATTGGTCCATCTGGTACCCTAATTTGGTATTTATGGGAAGGGCACACCGCCTTGCTTCATCTTCTCAATCCTTCTCTCTTTTGCACTTGAGGGGGTGCAATAGAGATGTTGTTATTCCCCCTAGGATTCTCTTTTTTTTTTCTCCTTCATTTTTACCCCTTTGTGGGGGCCTAGCTTTGCTAAGCATTTTTGGCCCAATTTTGGTCCTCTTTGTCCGACTCACACTTGCCTGCTTTGCCCTTGCTTATGCTCTCTCCTCCTTTGCTTTTGGTCCTTAGCCTTGAAATGGGCCCTTTGGTCTCCTCGCATTTAGTCCTTCTGGCCGCTCTCGGGCTCTCTCTCCTCCTTTCTCTTTGGTCCCGGCCTTTGCCCGGCCTTGCCTTGGATTGGGCCCATCCCCTTGCCCTTGTCTCTAGTAGCTCTCTCTCTCTCTCTCTCTCTCTCTCTCTCTCTCTCTCTCTCTCTCTCTATGCTCACTGTCCGCGGGACCCTCCCCTTTTGCTAGCAATAGCGAGGTCGCTATTTGGGTGGGGCGGGGGGGTTTGCCTTCTAAAGGTTTGGGGCCCGAAGGCCGCGGGAACAGCCTCTCATCGGACCGCCACATCACCAATGACCAGACAGGTGCACCCAATGATGGCACCGCCTTCAACCCTCCAAAACACTAGCATTTACGCCATGTGCCGCCAAGCACACGCTCACGCAGCATCGCTCGGCATGCGTCATAGCTCACGAAGCTCCAAGGGGAGCTCGCCTCCCTTTACACAACCCGAAATGGGCTCACACCCCAGGTTGAATAGGCAAAATCTTTAACGTCAAGCAATGCATTTGGGATTAATGTGCTCCATGTGGCAGCCTCAGGGCCTATGGCCTCAAGCCCATCAAAAATCACCAAAAGACATATTTAAAACCCTCCACTTTTTGGCCTTCGTCCCTCGGTTCCCATGTTTTGCCAAATGGTTGGAACCTCGTACTGCCAAGCCGGGTCGGACCTTCACTAAGTCAATCCCGTGCTGTGCAAACCTCATCATCTTCGGACTCCTCTGATCTCGCTATCTGAGGCCATAAAAAACTAAAAAAATCAACTGCCAACTTTTCACCACCAAATGCCCCCAACTTGATCCTATCGTATCTTGCTAACCAAGTACCCGATTGATGAGCTATTGATTTGTGATAGCTCCACATGATGCATACTACCTTCGAGAACCTTGGCGAGGCCAAAAAGATGCCAAATGGTGCATTCTCGGATGCAGGCAAGTGGGCTCATAATTGGCCCCCGGAAAATCTTCAACTGATCATAACTTGCTAACCAGAGCTCCGATTCGCAATCCGAGAAGACCGGCATGCTCCACAACTCGAGCACTACAGATGTATTCACTGACACCTTCCTGGGCCACCTGTCCCCTGTTGCCCTATCCGTCGGGGATCTGCTAAACCTTCTAGCTTTAAACTGCAGTACCTTGAGCATCGGGGCTCCGTTTGACGAGCCGTCTGGACCAGCTTCTAGAGCACATTGAACACTACGTTCCAGAGCACTGACTTGGCATTTCAAGCACCTCCATCTTACATCCCATCTGGACCATCCCGAAGCTCTTTTGGCCCAAAAATCTGCATGGAGCATACAGTTCTGCTATCCTTTGGCTGCCTAGGGCTTTCGTACCTATCCTAGCCTTCTACACTTCAGTTGCCTGCTGCTTTTGCTTGGCATAGACCATCTCCTAGCTCGGACCAACTTTGGTTGCACTATCGTTTCCCAGCCCCCTCGTCGAACATTTATGTTCGACCAAAAGCATATGTACAAAACTTTAAAACTGGCACACTAAAATGAAGATTAAAAGCACTCGCAAAACCATAACTGTATGTATAAGCTATGTACAAAAGCTTCATCTCCTTTCTTTCGCACACCGCATGCTTTAGGTGGGTTTCCAAACCCCCTTGACTACAATTTGTTGCACCTCACACACTAAATCCCTCTCGAAATACAGTTTGAGCCGCACACCATTCACCCTGTTCCTAAGAAGCTTGCCATTTGCTCTTACCAGCTGATACATTCCATTCGGAAAGGCCTTTTGCACTTTATACGGACCTCTCCACTTCCTCTGTAATGTGAAATCCAGGTAGCTTCCGTACTTCATGACCAGGTCTCCTTCCTCTATCTTTTTGTTTGGTAGGTTCTGATTGAACTTGGCAACCCGCTTCTCTCTCTACTTCACATAGTAGTTTGCTGCTGCCTCTCTATCCATCTACAAAGCCTCTAAACTGGCTATCCGATCTTGTAGAACTTCTTGTTGAGTGGAATTGACACGCCGCATAGCCTTCAAAGCACCTAGTTGTGCATGCACTGGCAACACAACCTCCTTACCATAGACTAGCTCGAATGGAGTGAAATTTGTAGCTACTTTATAGGATGTCCTATATGCCCACAGACACTTCTCTAGATTTGTTTCCCACTCAGCTTCTTGCTTATACACGTACTTCGTTAGCATCTTGATGATTTTCCCATTAGCACTCTCGACTAGACCATTACATTGAGGGTGATAAGGTGAGGAAAATTGATGCTGAATCTTTAGCTTTTCCACTAATGGACTCATAAGTTTGCTTCTAAACCCCTCTATTAGAAACTAACACCCATGGAACACCAAAACAGCAACAGATGTTATCGAACACAAACTGAGCCACCACACTAGCATTTACTTCCTTCACTCCTTTGGCCTCGACCCATCTTGTAATGTAGTCAGTGGCTACCACCACGTACTTTTTACCGCTAGTACACTTTGGGAGATGGCCTATGGCATCCAGACCCCACTTCTCGAAAGCACTTTGTGCGATGATGGCACCTTATGACTCCGCTACCAATCTTCTTTCACCTATAGTCTCACACTCGTGGTACGTCTTGCACCAGTAATGTACGTCCTTCACTATGGAAGGCCACCAAAAGCCTGCTCTAAGCACCCAAAATAGAACTTGGTCTTTGCCTTGATTTCCACTTTCTTTGTGACATTGTTCCAGCACCATTCCTATCTCTTCTTTGTACAACACCCTTCTAAGCACTCTGTCACGCCCATAGTTCATGAGATCTTCACCTACGAGTGTGAATTTGCGGGCATTTTGCACCACTCTTCTCTTTTGTAGTTTGGAAAAATCCTTTGATTATTGCCCTGTACTCAAAAAACCTTCAATCTCCTTTAGAGTCTCCCTACCTACATAAGCGGCTTGGGCCACATATAAACCTGCAACATACACTTGTACTTTGATACTTGCTAGCTAATCCGCCTCTGGGTTCTGCTCTGTTCTCACATGCTTGAATCGGACCTTTTCCAAAGACTTCAGAGACTTCTTGATGGAAAAGAACCAATGCTTCAATGAATCTCACTTTACCTGCCATTGGCTTAAGATTTGCTTGATGACTAGCAATGCATCTCCCTTCACTACAAACCTTGAAATGCCAAACTCTATACACTACTTTAAACCCAGATGCAGAGTGAGATACTCCACCTCATTATTGCTATGGACGTCCTCCTGATCATAGCATTCGTAAATATAGCTTTATCGTGTGAGTCGTGTATCACCTCACCTCTTCCTACCTTCTGTACTACCCTTCGATACGCTTTGTCAAACCACATTCTGAAAGCATCCTCCAAATCAGGCTCCTCCTTAGTTTCCTCTCACACCACCCTTGGATAGGCTGGTAAATCAACGGCTTTGCTAACAAGAATGTCTGCCAAGTGAGACCAACTCGTGTGATCTACCTTGAATTCAAACTCGAACTCTTGCAGCTCCAACACCCACTTCATAATCCTCCTTCCTGGCTTCAAATGTAGCACTACCTCTGGCAATAGATTATTAGTTGTCAACACAAAAAATTTGCGCACAATCAAATGCACCTTGAACTTCCTAAAAACAAAGACAAAAACATCACCCATTGTTCTGCCTCGGTGTAGGTAGCCTCTCCTGGGCTAATAACCTTGCTCTTGAAGTATATCGGCTTGTAGCTTCTCCCTACCTTTTGCAGTAGAACCTCTCTAATAGAAATTGTGCCGACTGTCATAGACACATAGATTCGTCCTCTTGATTGGGAGGACACACTGCTGGAAACTGACACAAAATCACCTTGACCCTATCAAAAGCCTCCTCAGTTTCCCCATCCCATTCAAAATTGTGCACCTGCTGAGCCCTCTTCTGAAGAGGATGCATATATTGCGACAACATCCAAAAGAAACGTGATAGATACTTCAGCTTGTGAACAAACAAAGCCAAACCTTGAGCATCTGATGGTGGCTCCATCAACACCAATGCCTTTACCTTTTCGAGATCAGCCTCTATATTGTTTTCCGATACCACATGACCCAACAGCTGCGCTCCAGGTTGTGCTAGCTTGCACTTCTTGGGGTTTAACTTACCTCCTTCTTCATCAAGCCTTTGAAAGCATAGTTGTTGCTTCAATAACTTCTCCAACCTTGAACTGTAGAAGCCTATATCATCCATAAAGACCCTGATAAATCGGCCCAGGTATGGACCAAATACCCTGTTCATCCAATCTTGAAAGGTGGCATATCCATTCACTAGTCCGAATGGCATCTTGTGGCGGTAAGCAAAACAACCCCATGGAGATATGAATGTGGTTTTCAATTGGTCTTCAAGTGCAATCCCTATCTGAAAGTACCCCGAAAAGACATCCATAATGGAGTATCTCTCGTGCCCAACCACTTGGTTTAGGATTTTGTCTTGAAAGGGCAATGGATAGTGATCTCTCTTGGTCGCTGCATTCAGTGGCTTCTAGTCAAGACACACTCTCAATTTCCCATTCTTCTTAGGGGATATAACCATTGGCGAGACCCACTCTGACTCTTTCATAGGATATATGATGCTTGCCTCCAGTAACTTATTGATCTCCTGCCAAAGGGCCTCCTTTTGTATTTCCCCTAGTCTTCTCAGCTTTTGTGCTCTAGGCCTATGTCCCTCCTTAAGAACAATCTTGTGCTCTACCCCCTTTGCACCACGTAAATGCATGTATTCCATCACAAATATATTTGGATAGGACTCACACAGTTGAACATAACCTTCATTTTCACCTTTGGTTAAATCTTCAGTTATCATGCTGGAAACTTCTTCTATGCTTAAGCCATGAGCTTGGGGATGCATACCTTCTTCTTTAGGTGGGAAGTTGTCTATGGTGACTCCAAATAAATCTGTATCTATCTTCAGCATGTCTTCCTTGCTCTCCTCTTCCTCTGTGCTAGTGTAGCCTTCATAACCCGTCTCTGTCTCGTACTCGTAGCTCGTAGTGTTGCCCTCATCTTTATCTGCCATAGGACAAGAATTTATCTCCTTGGTCTTCAAATCAAGCACAATCTACCTTCCCCTCTCTTTGTCAGGCAAGGTGAACACTTTGCTCTCCCAATATTGCTTTGCTCCTATCGCCAAAAGACATGGCCTACCCAAAATGATCGGATAAGTATTATCTCCTGCCTTCATCCCAAAGAAGTCTATCAGGCACTCTATGCCCATCACCTTGACCTTCACATCCTGAGCCACACCCAGACACCTTGATTTAGTATGGTTAGCCATCCTCATGCGCACATTCGACTTGACTATTGCCTTGATTCCTGTCTCTTTCGTGGCTGCTTTCGTCATAACACAAACCTATGCTCATGCTTGGAGATATGATATTTTTCGAGCACTTATGCCTGCATGGCCCTAGAGGTTGCCCTTCATTGTGTTGGGTTCTTTTCCTCGAGAAATTGCTCGTTGAGCACCTTGTGCGTCAGTGGTGGGGAGAGCTACAATATTTTGCCATGCTTGTGGTGGGAGATAGTATTCGAGACAAATCATTTTTCTAACCATACACAGAAAGAGGACAGTTTAGACGCATGACTTGCTTACACTATTTCTCTTAAATTTCAAGAGAAATGATTCCTTTTCCTCCTTCTCTTAAGGGGCATTCTTGAATTTTCAAGAAGCATGATTGTAAGTTGAGAAATACTTTCCCCAAGTGTGAAGGATGGCAGTTTTCAACCTTGCCAGTGTGTGCCTTTAATTTTTTGGCTTTGAGATTTGTGTGTCTATATTTAAGATCGAGATAAGTGTTGCTATGTGATCTCTTGGTATTTCAGTGTTTGTTGTATCCATTCAAAGAAGTCGTTCCCACAAAATTTTTCACGAGAAATTTTCTTCGGATCAGAGTACTCATAGCAATGTTTGTTAATCGAGTTAGGGCTTGCCAAACACATTTTTTCTAACTGCAGACAATAAAGGCACACCTAAAGCCCTTTTGGTTTTTAGGTCAAAACTCAAATATTTTCAGGTATTCACACCAGAACTTGTTACAACTTTGCTGATTTACTTAAAGAAAGCATGGAATCTAGCCGATGTTTTCCTATTTTAGCTAGTTTCAGTACCACTGGTGAAATTTTTACTAGCTTCTAATTTTGTTGTGACAACAATCAATGGTTTACAAACTTACTCACATATACAATAATACTCACTTTCTCTACTAGCTTGGAAGTTTATTTTGGTTGTGCATATATTTAAGGACACAAAGTCAAGCAGTTTGTAATAGGGATAATACCATTGGACAATTTGAAAGAAAAAAAGATCTTTTACTTCTTTGCATTTTCTTATGGCATATGAAATTAAGAATCCCTAAAGTTCTGGCTTCTGCTTGCACTGAATGTAATTTTTATTGCGAGGAATTGACATTAAGCTATGCAGCTACTTATATGAACTGTTGTGCTTTGAGTTAGGGAATTTTTTTCTTTGTATGTACTCTGCTATTCAACTATACTCCAAAGTGGTGTCACACAGGTAGTAAATGTTTTGTCTTTTTATGTCTTGTCTAGTCCATTGGTCACATGCACACAGATCCGCCAATTTAGGCAGTGTGTAAATGCTCATCTTGGTGTAGATTCACCGATTTAGGCAACACCAGTACCTGTGCAGATCCGCCGATTTAGGTAGCACACTGAAAAAAATTACAGATTCACAAGGGTAAATCCAGATTCGCTGATTTAGGTAGAACATTTAATTTGTGTAGACTCATCGGATGAGGCAACACCGATCACAAAATCATGCTGCAGTGGCTGGCCACCACTGTAACTGGTATGATTTTGTTACCCGGGTACATAATGAAAGTGATTTGGATTTGGACTTATATTGTGGAATTGGAATTGGATTGGGATTTGGTATCTGGTGATTATTATGGTAGTGTTCATGTGATGAGACTTGACATTATGAGATTGATGATGAGTGTGACCAATGATATCCTGATTCATCAGGGTATGACATATACTGCTTATTCTAGTGGTATAGGACACTAGAATAGGTAGTATGTGGATGACGGCAGGCATAAGCTAATGTTGTTTAGTCTCATAAATTTTTCTTTTATTACGTGATGTTTTTGACACAACATACTAATCACTGTTTTTGACAAGTATTGTTTGCAGATTTTTATATTTGCAAATGAGGACAGTTGCTTTCCAACGGAGAGGTATGTTATAGAAATGATATTTTATGATTTATTGCAGCTGACAAGTGGAAAAGACTAGACCCAGATTGACCTATGCAAATGTATTTGTATATCATGTATATTTTATTATTCAAGTGCTCTTTTATGAGCTTTGGCCAATTATGACCCGCCGGCCAGTTTGTAACCAATTTGACCATTCAAGAAATCTATAAAACAAATACGTGCAAGAGGGAAATGGTCACTCTTGCACGGGGGGAGATTGCACCCAGTGTTTATGTTGTTCTTCTCTCCTCTTCCCTCTTCTCTCTTGCCGTGCCGGCGTAGCACTTTGCTCTAGGAGGTGCACCTGCACGTGCTCTCTCGTTCTATCACGCTCTCTTTATGTCTCTGCTCGTGTACAACTTGGATTATGCGTTGTGTGATTCGAGGTATGTGGATTTGTGCTTTTTTATGGATTGCAGCATGTTCTTTTGAGTATTTTGCAGGGCAACCATGCTTCCGGCTGTAGCACATCTGGTACCCTAATTCGGTATTTTTTGGGCAGGGGGCATCGCCTTGATTCATCTGATCAATCCTTCTCTCTTTTGCACTTGGGTTGGTGCAATAGCGATGTCGATATTGCCCCTACGCTTCTTTTTTTTTTCTCCTTCATTTTACCCCTTTGTGGGGGCCTAGCTTTGCATTGATTTTTTGGCCCAATTTTGGTCCTCTTTGTCCAACTCACACTTGGCTGCTTTGCCCTTGCTTCTGCTCTCTCCTCCTTTGCTTTTGGTCCTTGCTCGGCCAGCCTTGAAATGGGCCCTTTGGTCTCCTTGCATTTAGTCCTTCTGGTCACTCTCGAAATCTCTCTTCTCCTTTCTCTTTGGTCCCGACCTTTGCCCGGCCTTGCCTTGGAGTGGGTCCATCCCCTTGCCCTTGTCTCTAGTAGCTCTCTCTCTCTCTCTCTCTC
The DNA here is from genome assembly GCF_014529385.1 of Adiantum capillus-veneris. Classification (NCBI taxonomy): domain Eukaryota; kingdom Viridiplantae; phylum Streptophyta; class Polypodiopsida; order Polypodiales; family Pteridaceae; genus Adiantum; species Adiantum capillus-veneris. The sequence goes on along the minus strand of NC_140944.1, from coordinate 92,895,895 downwards.
TCTCTCTCTCTCCTCACTGTCCGCGGGACCCTCCCCTTTTGCTAGCAATAGCGAGGTCGCTATTGGGGGGGGGGGGGGGGGGGGGGGGTCCCTTTGAAAGGTTCGGGGCCCTATTGCCACAGTAATGGCCTCTTATCAGATCTCCATGTCACCAATGGCCAGACAGGCGCCCGCAGCGATGGAGCCGCCTCCAACCCTCCAAAACACGAGCGTTTACGCCCTGCGTCGCGAGGCACACACTCACGCAGTGCTCGTTTGCATCTACCATAGCTCACGGAGCTCCAAGGGGAGCTCGCCTCCCTTTACACAACCCCTAATGGGCTCACGCATGAGGTTAAATAACGGGAATCTTTAACGTCAATCAGCACATGTGGGATTAATGCGCTCCATGTGGCAGCCTCATGGCCCATGGTCTCAAGCCCATCAAAAATGACCAAATTACATATTTAAAACCCTCCACTTTTTGGCCTTCTTCCCTCGGTTCCCATGTTTTGCCAAATGGTTGGAACCTTGGACTGCCAAGCCGGGTCCGACCTTAACTAAGTCAATCCCGTGCTGTGAAAACCTCATCATCTTTGGACTCCTCTGATCTCGCTATCTGAGGCCATAAAAAACAGAAAAAAACACTTGCCAACTTTTCACCGCCAAATGCCCCCACACTATGGGAGAATGCTGTTGTTACCGCACATCATTACCGCATAAGAAGAGAGAGAGAGAGAGCTTCAAGAAAGAGAGAGATTGTATGCTCAGCCCCGCCGGCGCGTTTTCTGACTTTTTTGCGAGTATTACCGCACATATTACTGCATATATAGCCGCCCATATCACCACAGTAGAAAAAGAATACACGCGGCCCATTCCTCTCCCACTTTTTCCTTTCTATAAATCCTATTCTATTTTGTTACTTTTCAGAAATTGGTACCCCCTTTTTGTATGGATTATAAGAAATCCCATTCTCATTGGGATTTTTAGTAGCTCTCTTATGTTTGCTTGCCTCATATATTAGTGTGATTCTCCTACTCTACTCATTTGTACTCCATGAGATTCTATATCAAAAAATATTTTGTTTCCACCTCAAAATCTTATGTCAACTATGCATTCATATGGAAATGGCAAGCGAACGATGATCAAAATTGTATTGTCTTGCGTTCATAAACAAATAGCCCTTTTGTACAGCATAAGTAGAGAAAGAAGACAAAATCCAAAAGATATTTATTAATTTTCATCCTCCAAGAGATCTCTACAAGTGCTTACATCCATGTCCAACCCCATGGTAGCTAAATCAACAAATAAATCTATTGATTCATCCTTTATAGCCTCTCCTATTGAATCATCATCATCCTCTCCATCCTCGTCCTCCTCCTCACTATGGTTGGTTATTGGGAATGGTTGGTTCTCCTCGACCTCAACTGCATCATCGTCATTGGCATCTTCTTGAGATGGTATGGTGGGATCTACCAAAGTCTCTATGTTCGTATCTGCAAAGATAGATCTGCTCCGTGGTGTGACTGGAATAACATACCAAATTCGTCTTCCATACATATAAGGCACATAAAACACCTGTACGTCATAGAGCAAACAACAACACGAATGTAGTTTTATATGTATCATATAATGTTTTAGTGAGTTGTACATGGACTTTACCTGCTCACAACTACTATGTTGTACCAAGTTGTCGGTCTTCCCGCGATGAAATTGCCCGGAGTAGGAGCATCCCTCGTAAAGAGCAGTGTGTACTGCCTCTAGCAATGAATCTTTGGTTTTTTGGACGGCTTCTTCACATGCACACTCAGGCTCACACTCATTCGCCGCCTCACGTGCAAGAAGATCCTCAACCATATTGTGCAAATGATCTTCCTCCACCTCCATGTGGGGCGGGGTGGTGGGGAGATCCCCATATGTGGTGGATGTAGGATGCGCATGCCCTCGTGTGGACCCACCCACATCGGATGGCGGGTGTGACCCCCCTCCCATGACTGCTTCCTGGAGCAATCGCTCTTCCGTCCTCCTCCCGCCTCCGCCCCCGATCACACTCCAATGGGAAGCGACATCAATGGGTGCCAAAACCCTCGGATCGCTAGTTTCCATTCCAGCGCGTTTTCTCGGATCTTCCCATAGTCCATAATCATCCACGTGAGCCAAGCATATACGCCAAAGCCATGTAATCGCACGCTTACATCGCGTACATGGACATGGTAGTCGCTCGCTCAACCATCGAGTTCGTTCCGCACCAACAGACGGACCCATGTCATCCCAATCAACTTGCACACACGACCACACACTAAATAAGAAAAAATTAAATAAAAAAAAGAAGAATCAAGAATGTTGGTACTGACATGACTGACACTCATTAAAGATAGAGGGGACTGTAAGGTAAAGAGGTGGGTACAAGAGGTCATGCAGTCGGCGTAACCTTAATGTCTCATCAGAGATTTTCGCAGTAATATACGCGGTAATACACACGGGAAATTGAATGCCAAAAATTCAAAAACGAGCTCCTCTTCTACGCGGGCCTGTTTCCCTCTCCATCTCCAAGCTCTCTCTCCTTCTCCCTCTCCATCTCCAACCTCTATTCCTCTCTTCATCTCCATCCCCACCATATCCAGGCAATTGAGGTCACGACTGTATGTGCTCGAGCTCTCTCTCTTTCTTCTCGTTCTTCTACACACACACACACACACACTAATGCAAGCGTTAGTGTGTGCATACCTCTCTAGCACACACTAATGCTTGCATTAGTGTGTGCTTGTGCACAAATTAGTGTGTCTACACACTAATGCATGCACAAGCACACACTATTGTGAGCATTGGTGTGTGAAAAAATTGCACACACTAATGCAAGCATTAGTGTGTGCTTGTGCACTAATTAGTGTGTGAAAATACACTAATGCATGCACACACACACACTAATGCGAGCACACTAATGCAAGCATTAGTGTGCATGCGTTACAAGCATACCAAAACATACCTCCATGTGGGTGTGCGATGATGTTGATTGAGACCCCAATGGTCACCGAGAAGCCCAACGGTAAATTAAGGTCCAACACACACACACTAGATTAATTTATTTGCCACACACTAACGCACACACACAATAGATTAATTTGAAGCACACACACACACACACACTCTAAATGGACGCAAAAAAATAAGCACACAAACTACTTCTTAAATAGGAGATAAAAGGAATCCAAAGGAATCCTATGCAGGGAGGAATCCTATGCAATAAAGAATCTCACTCTGACTAGAATCCAATGTTAATTAGGGTCCCCTTTTTTTGTGAAATTGTAGGATATGGCATCCTCTTCCATTCCCGGCTATCGATCCATAGAAGACTTTCTTGCCGAGGGCCTCTCTTACGAGGACGCTTGTGATGCTTACTACTCGCAGTCTTTCTCCCGTCAGTCACAATCCACCTTTGGCTTTTGATGGTTCCGAGATGCAATACACGACCCCAACCTCGAGAGGGCATACCGCGCCCAAGCAGAGTGGCTATCCTCGCAGGAGAGTCTTTTAGGGCGGTACACACCAGCACAGTTGGCTGCCTATGGGCTCTCACCACTTGCGACACCGGGCGCCGCCACTCCGATCGTGCAGAGTGTGCCTCCCAATGGGCCTCCCTCCACCTTACCCTCGACTTTCCCGTCACCAGCAGCTCCCTCCACCTTGCATTCGCAGCGATCCACGCTCGCACCGTTGAGTTATCCGTCGCCTACACCACCCAGCAGTTCAGGCTCGGGCCAGCGCTCTTGAGGTGGCCAGCACTCTTCCCGTAGTCGTGGCTCACGCTCTCGTCGAGGTAGTGGCTCGTGCTGCTTTGGTGGTGGAGGGGGCAGTGCTACAGATTCACCTCCTCTTACACCCCAACCTCCTCGCTCACCCCTTGGAGCTCCACATGAGGATGAGGACCGCAATGCGCCCGCCCCGGACGCTCGTGGCTACTACTATTATATACATCGAGGGGGGGAGGTGGATCTAGGTTCCTCTTTGGGGAGGACATTTCGAGGGCACCTTAATCAGCTGATCCACTCGACATACCAAGATTGCTTTAAATATTTCAAAGATCAGGACCCAGCCGACTTGATCTACATTCACACAACATTGCTCATGCGGTTCCCTAATCCAGAAGTGGAAGAGTTCTCCACGCAGTGGCTCGAGGAGTACGTCAAGAATTTCTTGAAAAATAAGAATTCCAATGTGCGGAGGGCGGCAAGCGAACATTTGAATCTGAGGGTCACAACTATCTCCCTGGAAATGTTCACGACGAGGAGTGGGAGAAAGCCTAGGGCGCGAGCTGGAGGACGAGAGAGCGGTAGGTGCTAGGGCGCACACTCGGCAGGTGGAGGTGAGGGCGCAGCAAACGCCCACGCATTACGGCTTGGGCAAGAAAGCAGCATGGAAAGATAAATGTGTGAGTGCGCGCATTTTCATTTGAATTGATTTAATTTTTGGTAATAAGGTTAGGTTTGTGATATTTTTTAATTGATATACAACAAAATATTACTATGACCCGCCCAAGCCGAGAGATCCAGAGATACAGAGAGAGCCACTCTGAATATCAGACATGGTGCTGGCTTTATGAAAACAACAAAATCAATCGCGAAGAATTTAAAAATGCATGTCGTACATTACAGCCTGTAAGTGTGAATTTTTTTAAAAAATGAGTGCATGCAGAATTATGTATCCATTTGTATTAATTAAAGGTTTTGTTGTTTTTTTCTTTTCCAGAGTCAGGGAGTTCCTCGAGAGGTCCGAGGATCCGAGTAGCTCAATCCTCCAAGTGTTTTTGGGCCCGTCTTCTTTTGGCCACAGTAATTTTGTAATATCCAATCTAATTAAACACTTGATTTTGGCCCAATGTCTTCTTTTGGCCACAGTTGTATAGCCGCTGTCAGGAGTTTTTTGGAGCAAGGGATTGCGCATATGTACATACCCATGCATGGTGCATCAAATAAAGTATTGCCCATTTTCCAGAGCCAGGTGGTTACGTGGGGCCCACATGTGTACAGGTAGGACACCATGTACATAGTGCATCGATTTTCATCGTTACTAGTACCATTGTGTTTTTCTACAATAAGGAGGAGTTGGTAGCGCGTAAAACTTCTCGAGGAAGCTATCCGCGGGCCGACGACGTGAGGTCAGCAGGTGCGTCAGATGGCATCTAGTGGCGTCAGGAGGGCGAACGAGGTCAATATTTGCACGCAGATGAGGACGGACACAACGTGGGTGTTTGCTTGTGAGAATTATGCAGAAAGGTCATCATGAGGACCTTTTTTTGGGGCCACTTCACGTGGTGGCGAGATGCTTATTGGAAAAAAGCTGAGTGCCAGGTGTGCGGATGACGCAAAAAGGTGACAACTATGCACTGCGAGGTCAGTTTTTGGCCTGTTCGGGGTCCGTTTGAGGTCATCTAAAAGGCCAAGGGTGCCCAACTAAAAAATCTAAGTGTGGGAACTGAAAAAACTGAGAGAAGACCAGAAAAAACGTGGAGAAGAGAGGAGGAACAGCCGCAGGTGTGTTTTTGCCCATTTTGGAGCCTGTTTTGGCCGTAAACTGCTCATCCGAGGTCGGATTTGAGCACTTTGACATTGTAGACTGGGGTTTTGGGCCGTTCCGGACGCGATGGCGCTGTCCATTTTGCCAAATTCCTCACTCTTTTCCTGCTGTTTTTCTGTGTAAGTTTCTCCTATGAGCGAAGTTTCTGCTCCAGTTTGTGATTGTATCTGGCTTATTTTACCCATATTGTGTGAGCTGTTTGCCCCATTGGTGTTGGCCCAAGCTCATTTGTATCTAAACATCAGAAATTCTCCTCTTTTGAGCTGAGTTTTTGGGTGTGTGTGTGTGTGTGTGTGTGTTTGTGTGGAGTGGGCAAGTGGATAGTCTCTCTCCTCTCACTCCAGAGGTGTGTTCCCTGTCTCGGCCAGGTGTGTTGTGCAAGCCGAGTGGTGCCCCATAGTGTGTGTGTGTATCTTCCCAAGAGTGTGTGTCGGGTCGTTATAGAGGCGCTGTGTGTGTTTTCATCCCGCTCACATTCTTTTGGTGCCCCCACTGAGGATCTTCTTCGAGTACCTTCTGCTTCGAGCTTCGAGCTTCGAGCTTCGGGATTGCAGATTACAGGTTGAAGATTACAGGTTATAGGTTACAGGTACAGGTGATTCACACAGGTACAGGTAGCTGGAGTACAGTGATATACTAGCAATGATGTCACTTGCAGTTGTTGTGGGAATGCATCACTTGGCGCCTATGTGAGCGCATTGTCTGCTAGATTGTACGTTACTTGTGGAAACTGCCATTGTACGCCTTTGTGGAGCCATATATGGTTTTATTTGGCAGTCCCAGCCATTTCTGAGACTTGGTCTGGAAGATAGTCATTTCTGAGACTTGACTATACGCGATTTGCATTAGCTTTCGTGTGAGGGTCGATAGTGTGAGGTTTTTATTGAGCTGGGGGATTCTCAAATGTGGAGATCCTTTCGGTGATACAGGTAGCTGGAGCACCCTTTTTGTGACCTCGCCATAGGGTATGTACTAGTGAGTCCTACTTGATGCTCGGGTTCTATTGTTGACAGTTTATGCATACATAGACAGTCTATATTTTGGGTTCCTATTGCTCTACTTCTGGGGAAACTCTGTCAAAATTTTCCCAAGTTATGATGGCTGGTTTTTTGGTATTTTGAGCCATTTATGCTGTTATGCTGCTGAAATTTTGGCAAAATCAGAGGTTGAGTCAGGTGTGCCTTCTTGGGAGCTTCATGGTTGGCTTTAATGGATGATCAAAATGGCCCTCAGTTCACTCCTTTTCATTTAACTCAAAGAGTTCAGATTAATGTTCATGTGTCCAGGAAGATCTTTTTCCAGCAGCGCATAGTCTTTATGTTTGGGCCAAGAAGATTGAGAGAGATCCTGGAATGTCCTTTGCCTGTTGTCATTCCGATGATCAACTATGAAAACTCATTTGATGTGCATGTGTTTGTTCTCATCTAAAGCTGAGCTCCATTGAAGTTTCTGGGGATTGGGTAGTGAAAAGTTTTGGGTTCTTGCACGTGTGTTTGAAGGGGTTCTCTAGCCATGGCTTTCTCTTATCCGGAGTTTCATGGAAGAAGTGATGAAGATGTGGAGGACTTTCTGGAAAAGATGGAGGTTGCCTGCATTAGCAACCAGATTCATGACCCTATGCAAATGTTACGCCTTCTCCAAATTTGTTTGAAGAGTGATGCACGAGCTTGGTCCAAAGCATTTGAAGAGGAGTTGCGTATGGCTGATCCACCTATAAGATTGAGTTGGGATAATCTAAGGCATGGATTGGAAGTGGAGTTTGTGAAGATAGAAGATCCTGACAAAGTGTGGCAAGAAGTACAGGCTTTGGTGCAAAAGGAAGGTGAGCCAGTAGATGTGTACATACGAAAGTTTTCATTGGCATGGGAGCGAATGTGCAAGGCTTTAGCACCACAGATACCCCCGCCTGACATGATGAAGAAGGACAGGTTCTTGGCTGGTCTTTGGGAGAATATACGTTGGAGAGTGGAGCTAAAGAAGCCTAGGACATATGAAGATGCACTAGAGGTAGCAAGGAACAAAGAGTGGAAGCTGAGAAAAATGAGCCAGTTAGGGGTGGAGTCTTTGCCCATGAGAGCTGAATTTCAGCCTATGGACTCTTTACAAGGTCGTATGTCAGGGGTTCATCATGAACCAGTGGTTCCTGTTACTACTCAGGTTATGCCAGCAGTGGTCACTACAGCAGTGCAAGATGATGGCCTAAGGCAAGACATGAGGCATGTGGTTGATCTGATGAAGAATCTCAGCCTAAACATGCTAGGTCAAGTGGGAAATAATCGAGGTCGAGGGCGGTTTGCAAATCAGCCAGGAGGTGAAGAAAGACCTAGGAATGGTGCTGGACAAAGTAATAGTAGGTTTTGGAGGCAGACGCCCACATGTTATAATTGTGGAGAGTTGGGTCACATCAGCCCGCAATGTGATAAGCCACCAAGGATGGGGGGAGACATGTATCCATTGCCAAGACAGGTGCTAACTAGATCAAATGATTATGGCATCGAAATTAAGGGAGACGAAGGAACCAGTGGACTGACCCAGGAGGAAAAGGGAAAGACAAAAGTGCTAAGTGTAGTCACCTTGGAGAAGGCATCAAAGCTAGAGGATACATTAGTGATGCCTACTGGGAAGAGGATCACAGAGGATAAGGAAGGAAGAAGTGCCTCAGGTCCTAGTAAGAAGAAAGGAAAGAGCCATGAAGGCGAGGATGTCAAGGCCAAGAGGAAAAGGAGAGCTCGTCGAAAGTTTCATGTTTCAGATTTTCCACTAGGGGATGGGCAATTAAGCTATGACTTGAAGGAGGATCTGACGAGCAGGAAGGCAGATGTTACTTTTGGGCAGCTTATAGAGATGGTGCCTAAGCTAAAGCGACAGTGGAAGAGGATGGTTAACCCAATGGAGAAAGAGCCAGAGAGAGGTTCAGTGAAGGTGTTGGCAATGGACGAGCTACCAGACATTTGTCCAATAGTAGATGTGTGGCATAAAAGGAAAAATTTGGGACAAGGTTATGTGGATGGCGGAGCCCAAATATGCGTCATAACACACTCATGCGTTGAGAAGATGGGTCTCACAGTGGCTGGGGTGTCAGGTTTTCGGATCAGATTGGCAAACCATCAAAAAGTAAAATGCTTGGGTGTTGTAAAGAGCTTAGAAGTGGAGGCATATGATGCAAAGGCAGTGGTTGATTTTCATGTGATGCCAGCAGGGTTGGGAGCATATCCTATTATACTGGGCAGACCATGGTTACGTGCAGTGGGAGCTGTTCAAGATTGGCGACATGGTACGATTAGCCTCTATGGAAAGACAGGTACCAAGAAGCTTTATAATATGGACACAAGGAAACGATTAGAGGAGCTTTATGAAGATGAGGATGAGTCTAGTGATGAAGACTCTTCCACAGTGACAGATGAGGATAGTGATAGCACTACCAGCAGTGATGAGGATGTTGATGTTGCATTTCTTTTGATGGACAAAGAAATCCAGGAGATTGGTTTAGTCGCATTTGCGAAGGAAGTTGAAGATGAAAGTGAAGGGCCTTATGAAGTGATTGAAGGGCTGATGCAAACCAAAGTTGAGTTGTCAAAGAAGCAGGAATTAATGACGCAAATGATTAGTGGAGACCTCTCAGCTATGGAGAAGGATATATATTTGCATATGCTGGCTAGTTTTCCTGATTTGTTCATTACTTCATATGAAGAGATCAGAGGGTTCAAGGGTGAAGAGATGCATATAGAGCTGAATGAAGGTGCTAAGCCAGTGCGGCAAAGGCTAAGAAGGATGGGTCAAGAGCAAATGGAAGCCTTGCGGGTAGAGGTGGACAAGTTATTGAAGGCAGGGTTCATAGTTCCAGTGGAGACCACAGAATGGGTGAGTCCAGTAGTAGTCAGTCCAAAGAAGGATGGGAAGTGGAGGATTTGTGTAGATTTTAAACCCTTAAATGCAGCCACTAAGAAGAACCCATATCCTCTTCCATTCATCGATCAGATCTTGGATTCAGTGGCAGGTTATGAGAGGTACAGTGTGTGTGATGGTTTTTCAGGCTATTTTCAATTGAAGATTGCTCTTAAAGACCGCACAAAGACAACTTTTATTACGCCATGGGGCTGCTATTGCTACACAGTATTGCCATTTGGGTTGTCAAATGGACCATCTTTCTATCAAGAAAGAGCAAATTGGGTGCTGGAACCATTCATTGGTAGTTGTGTTAAGGCTTTTATGGACGACTTCTGTGTCTATAGCAGTAGGGCTGAGCATCATGAGAAGTTGCAGATGGTATTGGCTCGATATGATGAATGTGGAGGACAACTAAATCCAAAGAAATGTCATCTAGCACAGCCAAGGGTGAAGTTATTGGGCCATATGGTGTCAGAAAATGGCATTGAGGCTGATCCAGATAAGGTGAAGTCTATTATTCTTCTTCCATCACCTATGAGTACGAAGCAATTGGCAACCTTTATACACAAAGTGAAGTACATGGCACGGTTTATTCCATTGTCTTCGCAACTTCTTTATCCATTACAACAAGTGGCAAAGCATGATCCATTGCAATGGGATGACAAGTGTGAAGAAGTGTTTCAAGAGGTGAAAGAGGTGTTAGGGGGGTTGTCAGCCATGCAGGCTCCTGATTGGGAGAAAGTTTTTTATGTAAATCCATCAGTAGGGGATGATGCCATTGGAGCCATGCTATTGCAAAAGGGGAAGGGCAGCCATTATATGAGGCCAGTGTATTGTGCAAGCCGAGTGAAGTTGGTAGCGGAGAGAAAGTTATCGGAAGTAGAGCTAGTGATGGCTAGTGTAATATTTGCTTGTCGACGATTTCGTCATTACTTGCTACCACGGCCTTTTGTTTTCTTGACGAGTTATGCCTTTTTGCCACAGTTAATTAATGGTATTAACATGTCAAATGTGGTGAAGAAATGGGTAATTGAGCTGCAAGAGTTTGAGTTCTCTTTTCTAGTGGAAGATAGTACAAGGGCTACCCTAGCTGATTTGTTGACCTACAAGGAGAATCCCCTTATTGTTAAGGAAGAGGTGGTGAGAAAGGTAGTTGAAGAAGTGCCACAAATCAGCAATGCACATGTGTTGTTCTTTGATGGTTCATACAGAAAGAGCCATGATGCAGCTTCAGGGGGTATAGCACTTTATGATCCAGAGGGAAAGCTAGTATGCAAGAGAGGGTTCAAATTGGATGCTCATAGTAACAATGAGGCTGAATATGCTACATTGGAAGCCGGATTACACATTTGTTTGAAGCATGGGGTTCGAAGGTTGAGCATAAAAGGTGATGCCTTGTTAGTGGTGAAGCAAGTTTTGGGTGTGTGGAAGAGCAAGAACACCTCATTGAAGGAAATGTGCTTCAGAATTAAAGGCCTGTTAAAAAAGTTTGAAGCATGGAGTATCAGACACATTGAACGTGCTCTAAATGGAGAGGCACATGAAGCAGCTCAAGGCATGATTGGGGAGCTATTTGTGTTGAGGACCACTTTACCTCTTTATCATGGCCGGGAAAGTTTGGCTCAAGAAGAGGAGTTTTTGCTAACAGGAATCATTCCAAAGGAGATTCAGAAGTCTAAGAAGTATGGCTTTGTGCGTAGAGCATACAGGTACAAATTGATTGGTGATGTCTTATACATGAAAGGGGCTGATCTCGTGTTGAGACGTGTACCTTGGCGGGAGGAGCTTTACAGAGTGTTGGAAGAGAATCACGAAGGCGCATGTGGTGGCCATTTTGCTCTAAAGATCACCTTGCATAAGATTTTGCAAGAGGGGTATGTATGGCCTAGTTTGCACAAGGATGTTCACCATTGGTTTGGTCTTGCAATAGGTGTCAAGCATTTGGGAAGAGAGTGTTGAAGCCAGAGCTACGAAAAACCATTATGGCGTTTGATGTGTTTGAAAAGTGGGGCATTGATGCAATAGGCCCGTTACCTATCACAAGCAGGGGCAAAAGCTATATCTTGACGGCAGTGGACTATCTTTCTAGATGGGCAGAGGCTATAGCAGTAAAACAGATCACTGCAAAGGATGTGGCAAAATTTGTGTATGATGAAATATGTTGCAAGTTTGGGGTGCCACTGGAGTTACTTTCAGATAAGGGGCCTGGCTTTAGAGCTAAACTGCTAGATTTTTTATGTGCAAAGATGAAGATTAGGCACCAGCATACCACTCCTTATTACCCGCAGTGTAATGGCTTGAATGAAAGATTCAATGGTGAGTTGGTACAGATTCTTTCAAAAGTGACAGAGCACCAAGGAAAGAATTGGGATTTGGAATTGCCTAGTGCATTATGGGCTTACCGTACTTCGGTGAAGACAGGTACAGGGTTTACTCCATTTCATTTGGTATATGGAAAGGAAGCACTATTGCCTGTGGAGGTAGAGTTGCCTGCGGTCAAGATGTTAGAGAAGTTGCTTGGGCCGCCTAGTGATGCATTCAAAGAGAGGCTCTTGCAATTACAAGAGGTCCAGTTGGATAGGATGAGCGCATTGGAGCATTATGGGCAGATGCAGGATAAGGCTTTGACAAAGCTAAATGAAAAGGTCAAAAGTAAGGGTATCAAGCAACATGACTTGGTTTTGCGCTACAACAGTAAGCTGGACAACACCTTCCAAAAGAAGTTTCAAATTAAGTGGGAAGGCCCTTTCAAGGTAGTAGAGTGTTTTCCAAATGGCACATATCAGCTGGCTAACCTGGATGGTGTTCTACATAAGTCAAGGGTAAATGGATTGCGTCTTAAATTGTATCATGCTAGATTGATGATGGTGGAACAAGATGAGTTGTCGGTGGAGCAAGAAATGTTGGTGAAGGATGAGGAGACTTGTGATGCGGCGAGTCTCATATCTCTCTTTGCTGCTGCTGATCATGAATGATCTAGCAGGCTAGGGGATGGGCAAATTATGTCAGGAGTTTTTTGGAGCAAGGGATTGCGCATATGTACATACCCATGCATGGTGCATCAAATAAAGTATTGCCCATTTTCCAGAGCCAGGTGGTTACGTGGGGCCCACATGTGTACAGGTAGGACACCATGTACATAGTGCATCGATTTTCATCGTTACTAGTACCATTGTGTTTTTCTACAATAAGGAGGAGTTGGTAGCGCGTAAAAATTCTCGAGGAAGCTATCCGCGGGCCGACGACGTGAGGTCAGCAGGTGCGTCAGATGGCATCTAGTGGCGTCAGGAGGGCGAACGAGGTCAATATTTGCACGCAGATGAGGACGGACACAACGTGGGTGTTTGCTTGTGAGAATTATGCAGAAAGGTCATCATGAGGACCTTTTTTTGGGGCCACTTCACGTGGTGGCGAGATGCTTATTGGAAAAAAGCTGAGTGCCAGGTGTGCGGATGACGCAAAAAGGTGACAACTATGCACTGCGAGGTCAGTTTTTGGCCTGTTCGGGGTCCGTTTGAGGTCATCTAAAAGGCCAAGGGTGCCCAACTAAAAAATCTAAGTGTGGGAACTGAAAAAACTGAGAGAAGACCAGAAAAAACGTGGAGAAGAGAGGAGGAACAGCCGCAGGTGTGTTTTTGCCCATTTTGGAGCCTGTTTTGGCCGTAAACTGCTCATCCGAGGTCGGATTTGAGCACTTTGACATTGTAGACTGGGGTTTTGGGCCGTTCCGGACGCGATGGCGCTGTCCATTTTGCCAAATTCCTCACTCTTTTCCTGCTGTTTTTCTGTGTAAGTTTCTCCTATGAGCGAAGTTTCTGCTCCAGTTTGTGATTGTATCTGGCTTATTTTACCCATATTGTGTGAGCTGTTTGCCCCATTGGTGTTGGCCCAAGCTCATTTGTATCTAAACATCAGAAATTCTCCTCTTTTGAGCTGAGTTTTTGGGTGTGTGTGTGTGTGTGTGTGTGTTTGTGTGGAGTGGGCAAGTGGATAGTCTCTCTCCTCTCACTCCAGAGGTGTGTTCCCTGTCTCGGCCAGGTGTGTTGTGCAAGCCGAGTGGTGCCCCATAGTGTGTGTGTGTATCTTCCCAAGAGTGTGTGTCGGGTCGTTATAGAGGCGCTGTGTGTGTTTTCATCCCGCTCACACCGCCATGCATCGCCTATTTGGGAAATTTTGTAATGAACAGTTTCTCCAATATAATTAAAGATTTGATTTTGGCCCAAAGTTTTTGTGCAATGAAATTGTTGTTTTTTATTTATTAAATGTATAGGAAAAAAAAGGCAAATGACCATTTGGATGGGTCCTACCAAGGACCATCAAAATGGTCATCTGCTTTTTTTTAAAAATACGTGCGTGTGCGGTAATGTCTACGGTAAAGCCCACGGTAATAAGCGCGGAAATATAGCCAGGCCGATTACCGCGTGCATTGCTGAAGGACCATTACTGCGAGCATTGACTCCAGCATTACCGCCCCTGAGATTTTTTGACTTGAACTTTTCCTTTGTTTTTGTGCGTCTATCTGAGCGGTAATGTGCTCCAAATGTCATAGTGCCAACTTGATCCTGTCGTATATTGCTGACTAAGTAACCAATTGACAAGCTGTTGATTTATGATAGCTCCACATGATGCATACTACCTTCGGGAACCTTGGCAAGGCCAAATAGATGCCAAATGGTGCATTCTCCGATGCGGGCAAGTGGGCTCATAAGCATGCTTCACAACTCGAACACTACATATATATCCACTAACACCTGCCTGGGCCACCTGTCCCCAGCTACCCTATCCGTCGGAGATCTGCTAAACCTTCTACCTTTAAACTGCAATATCTTGAGCTTTGGGGAGGTGTTTTTATGGAAGGTGCTTTGGGGAGCCCTGTCGATGGGCGTTAAGATTCAGGCACGAGGTATAGGATCCGATAGATGCTCTGGCTGTCGCGGGGCTAGTGAAGACCTGTCACATATTTTTATGGAATGTCCAACCATAAGAGGTTTGGCAGGGAAGGTGTGCAAATGGATTCAAAGAACATGGAAGATTGGTTTCTTCAAGAAGGATCTTTCTCTTGGAGGAAAATGCTTTCGGAGTCCTGTCGTTCTTATCTGTACCCAAATTGTTAGATTTTGCTTCTTCTACAATATTTGGAGGTCAAGAATTGCCGTGTCTTCAATAATGAAGATTCTGTGGCCAGTTTCTCAATAATTGTTCAAGAAAGCAAATAATTCATATATACGATAAGTAAAAGGCATCACTCGGATGATTGGATTTGGGCAGCACAAGCCATTCGATCAAAGTCTTTATGATTGTAAAGTGTGATGTAATATCCGCCTCTCAAGGCTCGGCCTGGGCTTGAGATTGATCTGTAATTTTCTGTTCTCGTTCTAATACAATGACTCACAACTGTGAGTTTTTCCAAAAAAAAGAAAAAATGAGCCCCTTAGAATTTAGAAAAGACCAAACCTTTTTGACTCTCTCTCTCTCTCCTCTCTCTCACGTACCTTTTCCCCTCAATTGTCTTTAAGAGGAACGCTATCTCTTCTCTCTCATGTGTTGCTAAATCCCCATGGAAACTTGGCATGGCAAGTTGCCGGTTGCTAGTTGCCAACCTCACTCTCACCTGAACTGGAGAGAGAGAGAGAGAGAGAGAGAGAGAGAGAGAGAGAGAGAGAGAGAAGAAGAAGAAGAAGAAGAGAGTTTTAACATCGTAGGAAACCATCCCAAGAGACCTTAAAGATGTAGCCGACGAGGAGTTGAGTTCAAGACCTATTATTCAAGAGGGAAATGGCATGACTCCATTAACAACAAAACGGTGAACCTAGTTTGTTTGTCCACTCCAAGAACGTCGCTTCTCGTGCTTCATGCTTCACCTTCTCTACAGCCCACCGCGTGAGGTGAGGGATAAGTTTTTTTATTTTGGGGAGGGGGTTTGTTTTTAATTTGGGGGTTGGGGGGGGGGGAGAGAGCAATTGTCGCCCAAAGAGGTGCACTTGGTAACAAGCAATTATATGCTTTGGATTCTTCACATAAAATTCTTCCCACATTGAAAGAATAAAAAAAGATTGTTTATTCTAAATTTCAAATCGTTCTACACGTTTCTTGCATGAAAAACAGTGATAGAATCACAAGGCCTGCCCAGAGGTCAAATGATAGATAAGCATAGTAATTATATATTTAATAAATGAATTAGCAAATAAATAAATATTAAAAAAATTCAAGGAAAAAACAATAATAAAATCACGAGGCTTACCTAATAAAAGTTGATTTCAAGTTACAAAATAAGATGTTTGTGATTCAAAGTGTCATTCTTCCATAGACCTCGAATGCATAACCACTCAAATTTTCATGATTTGCATTGCAATAAAGTCAACACAAAGCACTAGAAATTCATGGGAATGAGCCTAAGCTGTTGTTCTCATCGTTGTTACCAGATGGTGCCGTGCTGCCAGGTTGTTCATCGATGCATGCAATGGCTGTAGTCTTTATGTCTCCCGGCATAATAGGCACTGAGGCACAGCTACGGGTTCAATTTTTCAACAAGACAAACATACATTATATTACGCATAATGGAGTGCGCATGCCATTGAAGTCAAGAACACTGTATGCAAGTGCAAGAAAGAGAGCATGGACCAAACAAACTTTGAGCAGGGAGCCCAGAGGACACCTCTCCTCGGGGTCTCTCTACTGCCCCTACCCTTTGCTCCTACTCGCTCTCTCTCTATCTTCATAATCCTACTCTAGAGCCCCATACCCTTCGCTCATTCTCGCTCCCTCTCTATCCTCATAAGCTACACAGCTTCGCCTTGCTTAAACAAGTTTGGTAAAGCAAAGGCTGATGAGGACAACGATTCTGAAGTAGTGGGATTCAGAGCAGCTGCTGAAGTAGCATTAGGGTTTGAACACAGTCTCCTGTTGATCCATTGTGGCACATTGTGCTCCATCTTGGAGAGAGGTAGTCCCTTGCATGCAACAACCAGACATGCCAGGGTCGAATCCATGTGGAGCCCTCGCTTTGCCTACACTACGTTGCCTTGCCTGTCCACGGCCTCTGCATTCATTCTAGTACGTGCTTCCACCGTTGTCCATGCAACCTGGCCCACCATTCCCATGTCACCTCGACCTTGTGATCGGTCGGCTCGTGCATACCACATTCCAACCCCACCTCAGTACTCTACTACCAAATTCACACACTCTCTTTCTAGGGCAGAGAGTTTGGTCACATCCACCTTAGAACCTGCTACTAGATTCTCTCTAGCAAAAATGGCACCAAGGCAAGGATGCACTGTGTAGCTACTGTGGGAGCAAGATTTGATCCTCAAAATCATACAGACGATGTATTGCATGTATAGTATAGGGGTAAGGCACACAATGAAGAGGAGCCATCTCTTTATTTACACAGCTGACACCGTTTCCATCCGCTCTTCATGCACAATATCGCCATCAACAGCCCTGGAGCCCTCGCTACAACCTTTTCCATCACGGCACCAGCCATTGTTCCCCTGCACGACCCTTGAAGACGCCCGCATAATGTAGCAAACTGACAAGAGCTCTTGAGAGCGGTGATCAGAGAGAAGAGGAAAGGGGGTGCTGACGTTGAAGGAGCCCAAGGGCAGCTGCGAGAGATCAAGATCTTGGAATAATTCAACAATGGCAGGGGCCATCATTTTCTTGGGACAACTCCTGCAGGATACTGTTCTGAGATAAAATCGAAAGTGCTGTAGTCTTAGGGCGGTTACAAACTCCCGAAGCCTCTGCCCATCCACTTAGGGGACGGGCAGGGAGGCTTTACACACTAATATGCCCAATACTTCATATATTAATAAAGCGACCCCACTACATGTAAAGCAGCCGTGTTCTATTGGTTACACTCTTTGTCTTTTTAAGGTGGGGCCTGAGGTTCAACCGCTGCCCGTGGATGGGCGGGGGAGCTTGGCAGTCCACGGAGTTGTCCAATGCGCATCTCACAGAGCGAACAATCTTTTGGCATCTGGCGGCCAGCTCAGCTCACGTACCTGCCGCCCAAGTTTGGGCAGCCAATCTGTAACCGCCCTTAGCACTAGGCTTAATGGAGGAGCTCTCTGAGCCAACGCAATGCATCCGCTCATGGGTCTTTCTTCTGTGTATGTGCCGATCCCAACTCAAGGTCTGAAACTAGAGAGAGAGAGAGAGAGAGAGAGAGAGAGAGAGAGAGAGAGCTATACACATAAGCGACAAGAGAAGGGATGACGTACGAGCTATGTTACAAATCTTGCAAATCTACAGAGAGTCACTCACCCATCCACTCTACTCAAAACTTCAAAGAATCATGTCCCATGTGTGAACGTCTTTTTCTGATGACTGCAAAAAACTGTAGAGCGTCATTTATGATTTAAAAATAAAATTCACTGCCCCTTCGGTGAGTGTGAAAACCTTTACACACACCACACTTGCTCCTATAGATTGCACAAAAAGAGAGAGAGAGAGAGAGAGAGAGAGAGAGAGAGAGAGAGAGAGAGAGAGAGCGCTATACACATAAGCGACAAGAGAAGGGATGACGTACGAGCTTTGTTACAAATCTTGCAAATCTACAGAGAGTCACTCACCCATCCACTCTACTCAAAACTTCAAAGAATCATGTCCCATGCGTGAATGTCTTTTTGTGATGATTGCAAAAAACTGTAGAGCGTCATTTATGATTTAAAAATAAAATTCATTGCCTCTTCGGTGAGTGTGAAAACCTTTACACACACCACACTTGCTCCTATAGATTGCACAAAAAAAGAGGAGTATGTTTTAGAGCACACTAGCATGTGCGACCCGCCTACCCGCGGGTCTCGCTCGCTCTTACTATGATACAAATTAAATTAATGACACACATACCAAAACTCTGAGCAGCTCTCTCTTTGGATGGGTGTTGTCACACACACACACAAAGTCTTGTATCAAGTTCTCATTGGTGGTCCTCTCTCTCTCCAAATTAGATGTGGTCGGATGCTGCCGTAGCATATCTGTCTAGCTCTCCGGTCTCTCTCTCATTGTTAGAGTCTCTCTCTCTCTCTCTCTCTCTCTCTCTCTCTCTCTCTCTCTAGTGCTAAATCACTCGTGCGGCTATGTACTCTCTTCAGTTAACTTTGCAAAGTAAGACGACGTATCATGTCGTGTTCAGTGGCGCTCACTGTGTGCGCGCGTGTGTGTGTCGCGCTCGTTGTTTGATCGGGCCGACTCAGAGGACACTCGCAGGTTCTATTGGTATCACCTCACTTAGGCAAGTATGGCCTGACGAAACCATTTTCAACCACATGGCCGCCTGAATTCCTCTTTCATATATAGTATAGATTACTCTCTCTCTCTCTCTCTCTCTCTCTCTCTCTCTACGCACTATCCACCTAGGTCGTCGGGGCTGCAGGGAACATAGCTGGCTGAGGGCAAGGGGAAAAGAAGAAATTCCGGTCCAAAACAGAGAAAAAAAGTGTAAAGCTCCAAAGAAAATTTATAATTTTCTAAAATTTCCTCTTGACAAAATCAAGCAAATGAATTTTGTATGTGTGGAAAAATGATTTTTCTCAAACACAAGGAGTAGGTGCTCTGTGTGTGTGTGTGTGTGTGTGTGTGTGTGTGTGTGTGCATCAATGTTCGAAAAAAGTGCATCGACTAAGCCTTCAGCAGTCGAATTGAACAATCAAAACAGTTGGTTGAAGGGATGGGAAGAAGGAGGAAGTCTGCTTGGAAAATTCAAAAAAATAGAGTTAAATTGCAAAAAAAATCGTCTATCTTAAAAAAAACTCAAAGCAACCGTCTGATTGAATTTTTTTTTTGGCGAAATTACCAAACCAAAATACCCCTCTAATTTGTGGAAATTCCCAAAAATATTCCCCAAATTTCAAAAGTTACCAAAATACCCTTGTATTTAGGTTGTAATCTTTATTCCTTTTTGATTGACAATTAAATCCGATTTTGAGTGCTTAGCATGTAATTAGTCACAAATTACGTTGCAAAAAAAGGAAAATATCATGTTTAAATATAATATATAATGAAGCAATACATCTAGAGAGCCTACTTAACGGACTCAAACTCTAGTTTTAGCATCTTCTATTGATAGACAATCAAGTCTCCTTATGAAAAGATAAATTGTCTTTCAAGAGATTTAATCCCACGACCTGGGGTATTTGGGGAATTTTGGAAAAATCGAAGGGCATTTTGGGAATTGTGTCAAAATATTGGAGGTGTTTTGAGAATTAAAATATTGGGGGTGTTTTGCGGGCCATGGAGTCTTCTTAGTTTTGTTTGTGTGTGTGTGTGTGTGTGTGTGTGTGAGAGAGAGAGAGAGAGAGAGAGAGAGAGAGAGAGAGAGAGAATGCTACCTAGCGCCAGTGGAGTCCTCTGCGGATGTTATATCTACAGATGCTCAGTAAGCACCAAGAGAGGCAAAGGGAGCACGTGAGGAATTGGGGAAGGAAGGGTCACTGGCTAGAGGCCGCAAATGCTACCACGTGGCCCCCAATCCCTCTCCCCATAATATCGTTAATAGATTCCACTTATTTAACATTGAACAAATTGCAAAATGCTTAAGTATTATTTCAATTTCCTCCAGCCTAGTTTTTTAACCATTGCAAAATATTGAGTTGTTAGTTGGCAGTGTGGGGCTCTCCTCTCTCTCTCTCTCTCTCTCTCTCTCTTTGGCATTTCCCCATGTGGATAAAGCATCTTCTTTTTCCCATTATTTTTTCATGTAGTATTCCACATCATGAGCTAGTGGTTATATGTATGGACCACAAACCTACTTAGGTGCAGTTAGGACCAAGGGGTTTCAGTCTCCACTCTCTGCCACCAGTAGTCCCTTAGCCACTACAACACCTAGCTAGGTATGCGATGTCTCCCTCTTGATAGTTCATGATGTTGTCGTTGTCCACAATGCATGAATTATAGTAGTAATGTGTCAAGAACCTCTCTCTCTCTCTCTCTCTCTCTCTCCCCCTTGTCATCAGGCTGGATACGCTAGTGCTATCGGGATTTGTCTCTCTCTCTCTCTCTCTCTCTCTCTCTCTCTCTCTCTCTCTCCACACATTAGCTAGCCTGCCTGTGCTGGGAGAACTGTGATCAAGATGGGGGAGGCGCAGTAGCTCCCAGTTCCGTCATCGCCACAGGTAAGACAATCGAGGGCAGGGTTGCGAGAGAGATGTAGGAGCAAGAGCATTGGCAATGAAGCCAGCACGAGTAGAGAGGTTGGGGTGTTCTTTCTCCAAGAAAAACCTATGGCCTGTTTTGACGTCTCTCTCTCTCTCTCTCTCTCTCTCCCTCTCTCTGTCTCTCTCCCCAATTGATCGCACACTCTCACTGTTACCTGTGTCGCTCAGAGTGCACTCACCGGACAAAGGAGGTGCTGCCACATGGCCGCCTAAATTCCTCTCTCATTCATATATAGTATAGATTGAAATTGAATAAATAAATCCTAAAAAAATCTCAAATGTGAGTATTTTTAAAAGAAAACAACTTGCCACTACCACCTATAACTCTCTCTAAGAAAACAACTTGCCACTACCACCTATAACTCTCTCTTGAGTGCTCACTACAACTCCTTTCCTGCGTTCACTTCATATTCAAAACTCATGACCTTTCCATCATTAGATTTATACAATCTTCATTTAAATAAGTGCCACTATCTTATTTCAACCAATAACCCATTTTGACCTATCAAAAATGGCTTGAAAATACAAGTCAATCTTTTTAAGAGAAGGCATCTCTATAGCCTTTGTCCTTTAAACACGCCAAAAACCATCTTTTACTAGTCACATCTTGATTTGCACATCTGTTTAAAAGCATTTCCTTTCACTCTCTTCCACTCAATGCTTTTGACGTGTGATTGTGAGAGTAAAAATGGAATGGGGATAATTTTTCACATGTGCACTTTGGAGGGGGTAAAGCAAAACGGATAACCCCCTCTCGTGGGGGTACCCCCACCTTCAATTGGGCAACCCCCCCTCCCCCTCCCCCCCCCCCCCCCCCAAAAAAAAAAAAAAAAAACACTACTTTGTTGCATGCTTTGTCAACACAAGATGTAACCGTGTCTTCGACCATTGTCATCACGCTACTAGAGTGGTCGAGAGTAGATCTCGTGATGCAATGTGGAGAGGTGCCTTCATCGTATGTGAACAGTAGGAGGACGAGGTAACAAAATCTATGAGCTATGTTGCCAAGTTCGTCTGAACCTGCCCTCAACTACCAAAGAGCAAAGAGAGAAACAATCTTTAGCACAACAACACAATAGATCTTGTCCACATCTCCCACATACTTTCACTCATTGTCCACATCTCTCTCTAGAAGCTAGAACTATGGGGAGAGAGAGAGAGAGAGAGAGAGAGAGAGAGAGAGAGAGAGAGAGAGAATAAATAACTCCACATTGGATTTATTTCTTTCCATAATTTTTTTGAAATAGTGTATGCATACATAGAATCGTTCCCTTTATGACTAGGGACACTCTCTCTCAAATATAAAAAAACAAGAGTAAAGGAATTGAACTTCCAGCATAGATGAGATATTCCATTTTCTTCTACGAGGAGGACATTATCTAGATGAGATATTCCATTTTCATCTACCAAGAGGACATTATCTAATTTTGGGCAAGCCAAAAAAAAAAACCTTGTCTCTTGGTCTATACCATAGAAACAACCTTTTTTTTAGCAAAACTTACAATTGTGAGTGGATTATATTGAGCAACCCAAAAAATTATAAGGTTTTGTCATGCTCATCTTAAGCCATGACAACATCCAAGGATCATAATTACAATGGCTATCAGGGCAGCCACCCCTACCACCCCGCCTCATTTTGATATCTTTTATTTACCGATGGCCAAGATTTGCCCCCATCCTAGGCATTCCATCTGCTAACAACAAGGCACAAGTAGTCCTAGACCAATCCTTCAAGTGCTGCTTGCGCCCGAGTACACATATTAGCACTTTGCTGTCTTGTATAATTTCTACGAAGCTTGCCACCTCAAATCCTCCTTCAAAAACACGACGGTTCCTTGTCTACCATACATTATGAAAGAAGAAGTAGCTGACGATTTGAGTGTTGATGAGGAGTGCAAGACTACCTGAATTTTTCCCTCCAAGGCACAGGTCAGTCTTGAAAAAACTAGTTTTCCATGTTCTTTGGACCCACTTGCATACTTTCCGTTCGAGGCCTTTTATAGTTGGGCAGTCCATGAATAGGTGGTCCACATCTTCACTAGCTAACCTGCACCCCAAGCATCGATCTAACCCAATCCCTCTCTCCTGAATCTTCACCCCCGTCGGTAAAGCACCCCAAACAACCTTCCATAAGAAAACCTTCATGTACTACGGAATCTTTGGCTTCCAAATGTTCTCCATTACATACTCCCACCTTTCCTCCGGCCATTTCTTTTTCCATAGCTTGTTAAGGGGGCTAGACCAATTCTTCTTTTGCATCATTGTCTGATAAATGCTTTTAGTATGGGATTTCCACAATAGACTACTTCCGAGCCATTTCCAGGTATTCCAGTCCAACTCCGAATAAGAGATTGGTAGCACTAGATTGTCAAGCTCTTTCATCACTTTGTGGACAACCAAGACCTCCAAGCTATTAAGTTGGTATTGGGCAACCATAAGGTCAATGGTTTTCCAACTCTTGTTGCAACTATCCCAGAAGTGCTCAATCCGTTTCAGACCCTTATTATTCAGCATTCTGGCTGTCTCAATCCAATAGGGAGTTTGTGGGCAGATCTACAACTTTGGAGAGCCAGGGGGACCAATGCAAGATGGAGTTCTTGAAGTATCTGGCTTCTTCCCCCACTTTAAGACTCCTGCTACTCTATTGCATTTTCTTACCAATTCTCCTGAACTGCCCCCGAGTCTTAAGGTAGACCACACCGGGGCTAACAATTTGTCATGAATCTCCACCCCTCTCCACTTTCCAACCTTCGAGCCAAGTTTAGGTGCTTCTATTATATCTCTGATCATGATAGCCCAAACTTGATCCTGTTTAGCCAAGGAAACAACAAATTTGGTGCAACAAGCTTCTGCATGGGCCACAGGGTTGAGAATTCCGAGGCCTCCTTGATTCCCCGGCCGAGCAACTGATTCCCAACGGGCTCATTGCCATGGCCTGAAAGATTTCATGTTATTTTTCCATAAAAATATTTTTACTGGTTTTATGAACTCTTTCCAGTGACACTTAACCATCTTGATAAGTGATCTAGTGAAGGCAGTATAAAGAATCATAAAGGCATTCATCACTCTTATCTGACTTGGGAATGGGAGAAGAGCATACTCCCACCTACTCATTTCTGTTTTGATTTTTTCAAGCACCCACCCGAATCTTTGCTTGTGAGTTACATCCACCCCCAAGGGGGCACCTAGATGTCTAAAGATATTCCCTTTTGTGACAATCTCCCCTGACCAGACAGAAGGGTCAAATGAGTCATTTTCAGATAGGGAAATCATCCTTGACTTTTCTATTTTACACTGGGACCCCGAAGCTACTGAGAACATTTGTACAATCTCCAGAGTTTTTCTAATTAACTAGGGGCAGGCATTCAAGAAGAAGAGAGAATCGTCTGCAATAAGTTTTGCCAGGAGTTGGCAATTTCCTGGTAAAACAAGGCCTTGCGCCTCCCCTTGTTCAGCACTAACTTCGAGTGTCGTGATTAGAGGATGTGATCCTATGGCAAAAAGTAGGGGGGCCAAAGGGAATCCCTGTTTAATAGACCTTTTGACCTCAAAGGAGCCCACAATTCTGTCGTTGAATAGGAGCTCTGACTGACTTCCAGCCCCCATTACATGAGCCAGCCGACAGAGGCGCGGCCCAAAGCCTAGAGCTTCCAAGATGGCTTCTATATATGTCCATGTTATTCTGTCATAGGCCTTGTCGAGGTCCAAATGCAACAGAATGCACTCTTGCTTTGTGACAGTTGCGTATTCTATGCCCACCATTGCTGCCAAGATGTTATCGTAAATGGACCTTCCTTTTATGAAACCATGTTGATGGGGGGAGATGATCTTGGTTAGTAAGGGGGCCAGTCTGAGGCCCATTGCTTTAGCTATAATTTTGTAGGCCACCGACTTCATCGTTATAGGGCACCAATGTTTCAGTTTAGAACATCAGAGCTATTTTGGGATGGGCTTGATAAGCCCTCTCTTCACACTTGTCTCCAACGACCCTTCAACCATGGCTTTGTTGGCCAACCTTGTGATTGGGGCCTTGAGATCATCCCAAAATTCTCTATAGAATTCCACCGTCATCCCATCCCAACCAGGGGATTTTTCCTTGCCAAGGACTTGCAATGCTAGTGAACATTCGTCTTCAGAAAATGTCTGTTCCAAGTTAATAGCTTCTAATTGAGGAATTTCCTTCTTGATAATCTGAAGTAAAGCCCCTTTGGCTTCTTCCAGTTCTTGGGGCTCGGTCTCCGTCCGTCCAATGATTTGACTAAGATAGCTCAGCAAACCAGCCATTTCATCCTGGTTATGAACTGCTGTCCCTTTCTCATCATCGAGCGAGCGGACGTGGCCCCAACTCTTCTTGATTTTTAAAGCCCTAAAAAATTGAGATTGATTGGAGGCTTCCCGTTGCAGAAAAGTCTCCCTAGAGAGAAGTCTAGCCTTTTTGATATCTTCAAGCTACTCGTTAGCAAGGTTCGATTTGGCTTCAAGCCATGGTTTGTGTTCGACCTTAGTGGCATGCCCATTAGCTTTTATAGAGGTAAGCAATTGTACCTCCGCTATAAGATGCAAAAGGTGATCCTCCCTAGCTTTCTTGGTTTGGAGGCCCACAGTTTTGATTGCTTTTTGGATGCTACGAGCAAAGTGTTCCCACGCAGTGTGTTTGTTGAGGTCGATATCTTTTTTTAGCTTACCTAGTGCTTTCTTGGTTAGATTCCTGAAAAGAGGGTCTCTGAATAGGTGTGCCCCTATTACCAACAGTTTTTCTCACCTCTTGGGGCCTACTCCTCCTCTTTATTCTTCTTAAAATGTATGTGCAGAGGAATGTGATCCGAAAGGATTGTTGTTGGGACCACCTTCATTTCCATCAGCGTCGGTATCCAGTGACCTTGGTGCAAGCAATAGCATCTGTCCAGTCTGGAGGCAGTGCGGGCGTACTGGAGGCTTGTGTAGGTGAACCCAAGCGTGCTGTTCCATGGGACAACTTCCCATAAGTCGATCATTGCCCACTTTTTGCACAAACTTTTCCATTTACCATAGAAACAACCTTAGCCCGTACCTCTTGATCTCTCTTCACAACAACTTTTGCGTTAGCAATCATACATGTAGCAAATTGTGTCAGATGCACAATCCCTTTGTTTCACAAAGCATCAATGATCCATGACACGTGAAACCTTTTTCTTTTTGGCAAAACTCACAATTGTGAGTGGATAGTATTATCAACAGAAATATACACCAATCCTCAAGCTCAGACCGAGGCTTGAGGGTCAAAGGATTACAAGCTATCTGCTTGGCAGAGAAACCACTCCTACTCCTCGGATTTACTTATTACAAGATGTTATGTATTATTCTAAGCCATTCCTCTGAGTCTTGTTTGCCTCCAATCATGTGGATCATCAATCTGCTCTCTTACGTGATTTCACGAAAGCTTGCCACAGCTAGATCGCCCTCAAACACACGGCAGTTTCTTGCTTGCCAAATATGGTGTAAGAAGTAGTACCTAATTATTTGAGTGCAGACAAGAAGAGTAGGACTTCCCATCCTGTTACTACCAAAGAGCAGATCATTCTTGAAGAACTTAATTTTTCATGTCCTTTGAATCCACTTGCATATTTTCCCAGCCATGCCCCTGATTGCCTAGCATCCCATGAAAAGGTGGGCTAGGTCTTCACTGGCTATTCTGCATCCCGAGCAACGATTGGACCTGATGCCTCTTTCTTGTATCTTTATGCCCGTCGGTAGAGCAACCCACATCACTTTCCACATAAATATTTTCATATACTGGGGCCATCTTGGCTTCCAGATGTTCTCCATGACTCCCGTACATCGTTTTTCCATCCAGTGCCTCTTCCATAATTTGTTGAGGGGGATACACCAATCTACCTCGCGCATTAAAGCATGGTAAATGCCTTTAGAGTGTGGTTTCCAAAAGAGCTACTCCCGGGCCATCTCCAAGCGTCCCATTCAAAGCTAGATTTTGTAAGGACATGGGTCCTATGGGCAAGGCCACCCACACGGTTGGACAATGTGTACACTAGGGGGAGGCTATAAGATAGCACGGTTGGGTGGAGACTAGTACACGCATTACCACCACCCTTTCAATAGTAGCGGAGCTATTTTTGGGAGGAGGCTAAAAGAGGCTTGCAGGGCGTCGCATGTGCGTGCGACGCCCTGCTTCTCTCCCATGTTTTGCAGACAGTGACATCCCCGCTGTGAAGCAAAAAAGAAGACAGACACAATTTTTTGCGCAAGCAGACAGCGACAGTCGACCGCGACCGAGCCATTTACGCAAGACAAAGGCGGACGACCAAGGCAAACTCGACGGGCAACTCGACGACAACGAGGCTCCGAAGGCTTCCGTTGGCTATGCTCGTAAGAAGGCCAGCTTAACCCTTGCATGAAGGAGGGTAGAACCAGCCCATGAGGATAAGAGGCCAACACTTTACCATCAAGCTATTGGCTCTTGTTGTCTATAACAAGGAAAGATAGTCTACTTGTGTTGAAAGGAAAACTAGAAGGAAAGGGGAAGCTTCAAACTTCAAGGAAGTAGCTTTAACCTTCCTTTTCACTTCTTGGAGGAAGGCAAGTTTTCCTCAAAAAAAAAAAAAATCCTCAAGGAGGTAGCTTCAAAGTGAAGAAAAGCCTTCACAAAAACGACGAGTTTTTGTGAAGAATCATCAAAGGTGTTCTTACAAGGAACGACAAGTGAATCGCTCAAATTCTCGCAAGGCGAGGTTCGCATGCAACGCAAATCGCGAAGCATACAAAACACAAAGATCTCAATTTCTCAAGGTACAAGTTGTCGTTTCTTTTTCTCTCTTTGCATTAGTGTGTGTTTACCATGGCCAGTGAGGATATCCCACCTACACACACGTTTGATTTTGAGCACATAGATCAAAATCAGGGCACCATGGGTGTTGCTTACACTAATATGCATGATGATGATGATCTAGGAGATCATGGGCTTGTAGATATGTCTTTTTTCAAGACTTTGGAACATTGCCAAAGCATACTTGAAAGTAACCTCTCTGCACTCAATGCAAATGTTACCAATCTTACAGAGTTACTTGTGAAATATATGAATTCACAGACAACTCCAGGAGCCACAAGTGGCATGGTTCAAGGGAACCAAGCTCCTACGACTCAAGGAGTCCAAGAGACAAGTGTTGCAGAAGATGCAGAAGGTAGCAGTGCATTACTTAAGAATATCACCATTCCTGAGTTTCACAGGGAAGAGTGTGATCGCAACAAGGATGCTGTCAATATCTTCTTACACAAATGGAGTGATATTCATAGATTGAGACACACCCCGGATATAAAGACGGCTGTGGAAACTAGTCTATCTCTTTAATGCAAGGCCTATAAGTGGTGGATGGCAGTTCCAATAGATGCTCGTCCTCCGTCTTGGGCTGCGTTTCAAGCTTCTTTCTCCAAAGAGTTTTTGGACTCCAATGAAGAAGATAAGAATTGGTTAGCATGGGATGCATGCCGCATGTCTAGCCTCTCTCTCACACAATACCTTTCAAAGTATCGAGAAATCATATGAAAACTAGAAGGTCTAGATGAATTCCAAAGATACAGGGTTTTAATAGGGGTCTTGACAAAGACTATCGCCTTCATGTCAAGACCCAACATCCAAAAACTTTGAAGAAGCCTTTAGTCATGTACAAAGATATGATGATGACCAACAGAGGAAAGGTAATGTTCCCTACTCTAAGAATACTTTTGCTAAGAGGAATGTGGCTAAGAGCCAATGGCGAGGTAGATCTCCCACACATTCCAAGAGGAGTAAAAGACAATCTACCTCTCCATGCCCACAAGAGGCTAAGAAGCCTAAGCAATCATGAGATACTCCGTGTGGATCTCTTAGCACTGCTAATTTTGAGCGTGCAAAGAAAAACAATTTGTGTTTTAGATGTCTTTCAGACCAACATAACAAGAAAGATTATTCTCTTTTGCAAGGCAAAGAAAAGGCCATGCACACGGTGCAATGCCTCACATTAGATTCATCTCCTAAATATTGTGTTGTAGAGGTTCTTCATATGGAGGAAAAACACAAGTTTTGTGTGCTTTCTTCAATGTGACATTCCACTGCTCTCACAAGTATGTGGTGGAGCAGATTTCTGGGAATGATAAAGAAGTATGGGACACGGTAGTTCAACGGGTTGAGCTTAATGTTCAAGATCATACGATGACCCTTGACTTCCAAGTTATGAACATGGACCGTTGTCAGGAGATATGTGTTCGAAACGTGAGCAAGGAAGGTGCCAGGCCTCTGTCTATGGAAGGTGTGAAAGAAAAACAAATGCAATTGAATATGGCAATCACCGTACCCTTCAATTAATCAAGTCAAGGTTTAAGTACAATTTAAACCTTAGCCAAGGTGCGTTGTTAACAACACCGTCACTTGGATCATCTACTAACTAGGAGTTTAAGCCATGCTTTATAGAATTAACCGGGACGTTATCGACACCGGGGCTTAATAGAATGTTTAATCAATCTTTAGATGATGAGGTGATGGAAATTCCTATTCCGCTTTCACTGCTTCAAATACCTTCAAGATTCTGCACTGCTCCTGCTCCTTGCTTAACTCTGTTTTTTCCTTGCCTTCTTTATCATGGCCGCTCATCTTATGCTCAACGAGAGAGAGAAATTCATGCTTGCTTATGTATGAGAGAGAGATCCTTGGTTTTGCTTCTCAAGCACGAGAGCGAGAGACTTCCTTTTTGCTTTGCCCTGGTTTTTAGGCACGAGAGAGAGGTAGCATGTATCCTGCTTCAAATCCTCTCTTGCCATCTTTGCTAGCGGAGGTCACCTTCTCCTCTTTTATTAACTTCCTTCACGCCTCTTGCCGAGCTCGCCTCACTTTGCCAGCCTCTTTCTCTAGTATGAGGCTCGACTCCTTCTCCTTGCCCCTTCTTTAGCAGAGATCCTTGTCAAAGCGAGAGAGAGAGAGAGAGAGAGAGAGAGAGAGAGAGAGAGAGAGAGAGAGAGAGAGAGAGAGAGAGAGAGAGAGAGAGAGAGCGAGGTTGCCCCAAGCTTGCCTTCCAACCTCTTCCTCTTCGTTACCCTATTTGGCTCTTCTCGTCACCCCTTCCTGCCTTCCTCGTTATACCCTCTATTAATAGCCGTGTCTCAACTTATGCAACGATGACACTGTTGTTGTGGGAACGGTGCCGATGATGTGACAGTGGGTAGGATCACCGGCATGATATTGGACGGGAGCGGCTCTGAAACTGGTCACCACGGGCTCCTGAGTGCATCTCCCTTCATGTGTGAGCTCATGTGAGCTATGCTTGGCTCAAGGCGAGTCCATCATTCTCCACCCTCGTTGCTCGTCGCCTGCACGCTTTGGCCATCCCTATTTTTCCATTTTTCCCACACACTTAAACCCTTAATTGCTTTAATGGGAGGCCATTGGCCATGCCCTTTCAACCTTGTGTGGCCACTTAATTCAAGAGAACCACATTTGGGCATACATATCGACCAAGGCATTGCCTCCATGACAATTTCCCAACATCCCCTGACTAGGAATATCACAGTGAATTTTGCTGCCACCTTGTGTGTCGAATGCCACCACAACCTTTGGGATGCAAGTATCAGTGATTGCATTTGGTGAAAGACCTTCCCTCGCATTTGGTTAAAATAGTCAGCGTTTCTAAGCCACAACCCTTTTGGCATAATCCGCAATCATTGCATTCCAAAACCTAGACGGAAGACAAAAACTCCCAGCTCAAACACCAACCAAGCGGACCGGTCCCGAACCGGCCCTCAGTGAATCTCTAACGGCCAATGTCTTGGCCACTGGAACTCTAATCATCACTGATCTGAAAAGACCAACGCGCTCCACAAAGTGAGCACTTCAGGCCCCTTTATTCATTTCATTTTTGTCCCCTCAGATGCAGTTGCCCAATCCGGTACGAATCTGCAATTAACTCAAACTTCAAGCTGCCATAATTTCTTCACCGTAGCTCTAATCGATGAGCCGGAAAGACAGGCTCGTAGAGCACTTCAAGAAATGCACTTCTAGATCATAATATCCTATTTGTTCTTACTTCAGGCATAGCCATTTTTAGCATCATTAAGACATGTGTTGGCCCATTCAGCCGCATTTGACATACATTCAACATTAAACTTGGCCTGTTATTAGGTCCTAGTCATTGACCATTAATCAAGGAAGCTTCCAATAAGCTTGATGTGCATCTTCTTGGTATATTTCTTATCATTGTAGTGGAGTTGCACAACATCCACCCCCTCGGAACCTGCATAGCCTCCAGTTTGTGCCAATTGCACTTCAATCTGCATCTGTTATAGGTACTTTAAGCTCTTTGCCATCATGAGACTCACATAGCTGCTAAACATGAAAAATGAAATAAGGCTTATACCTTATCGTTAATGTTCTAGATTAAGCATTAGGTAGCTTCCCTTCAAAAATCTCTGAACCGTATTTGCCGTATCTTCAAAGCATTCAATTATGGATAACCTGTTCACTGAACCCGGCCAGACTCAAGTGCTCCAGTTAATGATGCACATGGCTTGACCATTAAGCTCTCTTAAGGGAACCCTGTCAAGCTTAAGTATGCCTTACTCTTTCTGCACACGCAATGGCCCTCAAGTCCTTTACTTCAAGTTCTGGTAGCGGAACCAACTCAAAATATGTGAAGATACTTGATCAATTATCCAAAGAAGTCAACTGCAAGCCAGCCTTGTAATCTTATTGCACGCATAATCAAAAACTCTTCTGACTTAGCATACTCTAGAAACCAAAACCTTGTACCATGAAACCTTCTACAACAGATAACTGGTACTCTTCAAATCTGCAACTAGCACTTTAATAGCCCCTGGGATCAAACGGGAAACGAATCATTTCCCTACTATGAGCATTCCTTTAAAACATTTGCACCATCCTCCAGGATCAAAAGGCATATAAAGTAACTGACAGCAATCATAACTATCATGATAGCCTCCCGGGTCATATGGTAGTAGAAGATCATATTTCAAGTATATTGCATCTCCACAAACTTTCTCATAACATAGCAACAAAAAGTCCCAAATTCCCATCATAGCAAAACCCAGAGGTAAAATGAGTTCAATCACTATGGTTTCAAAAATATCAATCTATATTTGTGAGTCATTGAATTCCATCACTTCATTTGATACCGCAAACGCTGCATGATTGCCTTCTCTAGTACGCACAAACTCCTCTAGAGCCTCATCCAAAAGAAACATAAGATCTTCATCATATATTGCAGGATGTTCTTCACTACTCTTGTCACAAGGAACTCAAAAATACTCTAGCGCATCATCAAGTAGATTCATAAGCTCCATATCTTCCTCCTTGGAAGAACCACCTAGTTTGTGAGTATTATCACAAAAAACCTCATCGCTTGTTTCGTACATAGGCATGAATTGTTCTGGCAGCATGACACTCCCATTCAAATATCTTTCCACTTCAATAGCACAAGTCTCAGCATGCATTACAAAGATAGCATCAATTTCATTTTCCATAGCATCATCATAGAAAACCCTCTCACATGTAGTAGTCATAGACTGATCATCATCATGCACCCCCTATAAATATGCATGTCCATAATCATAATCTTTGTTTGGGTTTACATTAAATACATATGGATCAGCATCATCACCAGTGTCCTGAAATGTAACAATAGACATAAAACCCTCTTGCATAGCATTAGCCAAAATAGTTGCTTTTGCATGTAATGTTGCATAAGCATTCTCTTCATGGTCTACAACCAAAGAGAACTCCAAATGGGCCTCTACATCACATATTGACTCTGACAAACATGTTGCTTGATCACTGTTAGCGGCTATGCTTGCATGCATATCATGCACTCGCTCTGGGAAACTTGTTTCCTCATTTATGTCACTTTGAGAGGATATGACTACACCCACAAAGTCACATTTTATTTGAAATAAAGAAGTCAATCCCAATCGAGCGTAAACTATATCCACTATGAAATCATCATATGCATGCAACAATGATTTGTCTTCCAGAAGACATGCATCGATAACAGCTTCTAGCTTAGCTCGGATAGAACTTCGACCACCTGCATGACATGTTTTTTGCATTAAAACAGATGGCTCCTCATTTTATGTGCTTTCAATCTTATGAAGCTCTAGGTCTTTACTCAATAAGAACCCCTGTATAATTACTTCTGCAAAAGCATCCCAATTGTCTACGTGAGTTCTTGCAAGAACTTGAGTTTGATCCTTAATATGATCACACACAAGTTGTTCAAATTTTCCAATCATCAAAATGTCTGGCACTTTTTGAAGCTTCATTTTCTACTTGTAACACTCTAGGTAACCTTTTGGATCATATTCACCATCAAAGATTGATTTCTCATTGTATACTGCATCCAATGCTGCATTCAAAAGCTTCTTTCATTTGCTCCTTCATCATCATGGCTTCTATGTCAAAGCAGTGATCCTTGCATCACTTGCATCATCTTGGAAAAATTTGGAACTCCTATCTCGCCATTAAAAACATGTGTGATGAATTCTTCAAATAATCTCTTTACCTCCTCTGGAATCTCCATCTGCATCTTCCACCATGGCTTGCTTTGCGTCGGGTTCACCAAAGATGTTGGGGGATATGTGTTCGAAACGTGAGCCAGGAAGGCTTTGGGCCTCTAGCTGTGGGAGGTGTGAGAGAAAAACAGATGCAACTGAATATGGAAATCACCATACCCTTCAATTTATCAAGTCAAGAACTTAAACCTTAGCCAAGGCGGGCTGTTAACAACACCGTCACTTGGATCATCTGCTAACTAGGAGTTTAAGCTCCCGCTTTACAAAATTAACCGGCCCGTTATCGACACGGGGGCTTAATAGAATGTTTAATCAATCTTTAGCTGATGATGGTGATGGAAATTCCTATGCCACTTTCACTGCTTCAAATACCTTCAAGATTCTGCACTGCTCATGTTCCTTACTTAACTTCCTTTTTCCCTTGACTTCTTAATCATGGCCGCTCATCTTTTGCTCGACGAGAGAGAGAACTTCATGCTTGCTTACGTATGAGAGAGAGATCCTTGGTTTTGCTTCTCAAGCACGAGAGCGAGAGACTTCCTTTTTGGTTTGCCCTAGTTCTTAGGCACGAGAGAGAGGTAGCCTATATCTTGCTTCAAATCCTCTCTTGTCGGCTTTGCTAGCCGAGGTCTCCTTCTCCTCTTTTGTTAACTCCCTTCACGCCTCTTGCCGAGCTCCCCTCGCTTTGTCGGCCTCTTTCTCTAGTATAAGGCTCTACTCCTTCTTCTTGCCCCTTTTCTAGCACGGATCCTTGTCAAAGCTTGAGAGAGAGAGAGAGAGAGAGAGAGAGAGAGAGAGAGAGAGAGAGAGAGAGAGAGAGTTGCCCCAAGCTTGCCTTCCAACCTCTTCCTCTTCGTTACCCTATCTGGATCTTCTCGTCACCCCTTCCTGCCTTCTTGGTTATATCCTCTATTAATAGCCGTCTCTCAACTTATGCAACGACGGCGCCGTCATTGTGGGAATGGCGCCGATTATGTGGCAGTGGGTAGGATCAACGACATGAAATTGGAGGGGAGCGGCTTTGAAACTGGTCCTCACAGGCTCCTGAGTGCATCTCCCTTCATGTGCGAGCTATTCTTGGCTCAGCGCGAGTCCATCATTCTCGACCCTCGCTGCTCGTCACTTGCACGCTTTGGCCATCCCTATTTTTCCACTTTTCCCACACACTTAAGCCCTTAATTGCTTTAATGGGCGGCCATTAGCCATGGCCTTTCAACCTTGTGTGGACACTTAATTCAAGAGAACCACATTTGGGCATACGTATCGACCAAGGCATTGCCTCCATGACATCATTTCCCAACATCCCCTGACTAGAAATATCACGATGAATTCTGCTTTAATGGGCGGCCATTAGCCATGGCCTTTCAACCTTGTGTGGCCACTTAATTCAAGAGAACCACATTTGGGCATACGTATCGACCAAGGCATTGCCTCCATGACATCATTTCCCAACATCCCCTGACTAGAAATATCACGATGAATTCTGCTACCACCTTGTGTGTCGAATGCCACCACAACCTTCGGGATGTAAGTATCAGTGATTGCATTTGGTGAAAGACCTTCCCTAGCATTTGGTTAAAACAATCGGCGTTTCTAGGCCGCAGCCCTTTTGGCATAATCCGCAATCATTGCATTCCAAAACCTAGACGGAAGACAAAAACTCCCAGCGAGGCACCAACCGAGCAAACCGATCCAGTATGGAACCGGCCCCCGGTGAATCTTTGACGGCCAATATATTGGCGACTAGAACTCTGATCACTGATTTGAAAAGACCGACGCGCCCAACAAAGTGAGCCCTTCAGGCCCCTACATTCATTTCATTTTTGTCCCTCAGCTACAGTTGCCCAATCCGGTACGGATCTGCAAATAACTCAAACTTCAAATTGCCATAACTTCTTCATCGTAGCTCCAATTGACGAGCCGTAAAGACAGGCCAATAGAGCACTTCAAGCACTGTAGTTGTAGATTATAATATCCTATTTGTGCTCATTTCAAGCATAGCCCTTTTTAGCATCATTAAGACACATATTCGCCCATTCAGCTGCATTTGACATACATTTACCATTAAACTTGGCCTGTTTATCAGGTCCTAGTCACTGACCATTAATCAAGTATGCTTCAAATAAGCTTGATATGTATCTTCTTGTATATTTCTTAGCATGGTATCAGAGTTGTATCACACCGTGCTGATGTAGTTTTAGGATGGGAGTGGCTGCATGGTTTACGAAACACATTGCACACTAGTTATGAACACAACTCCTTATCCTTTATGGCCAATGGTAAACATGTGCTTTTGCTTGGTGAGAAAAATATACCATCTGCACCTCTTATATGTACAGTCGAGATTTCTATTTTGCAGAAAGAAAATTTCATAGATGAAGTCTTTTTGTGTTACTGCTTGTCTCTAAGTCTTGTGACTTCTCAAGAGCAAAGTGCGGTGAATTCTAGTAATGGTATGCAAAGTGCAATAAATTCTAGTAATGGTATGCAAAGTGCAATGATTTCTACTGATAAACAGAGTGTTAACAAACCTAACGAGCAAAGTGCTCTCAATCTTAATACTATAGAGCAACATGCAACTGTTGTAAAACAAACATTACAGGAATTACAAGATTCTCCATCCCAACATAACTCTAGTTTACTTTCTCCTTTTGCATGGAAAAAGCTGACTCACTTACTCATGGAGTATAATGATGTGTAATCAAGTGATTTACCACCGAGTTTACCCCCTACACGTGATGTGCAGCATGGCATAGATGTCTTGCCAGGCACTAAACCGGTGAGGAAACCACCTTATTGTATGAGTGCTAAAGAAGCCAAGGAGGTTGAGAGTCAGTTGGTTGACTACCTCGCTCGTGGTTTCATTAGACCTAGCACTTCGCCTTGGGTATCACCAATTCTATTGGTAAAAAAGAAAGATGGTACTATGCGCATGTGCGTAGATTATCGCGGATCAAATGCGATAACCATCAAGAACAAGTATCCTCTGCGTCGAGTGGATGAGTTGTTTCATCAAATCCACGGGGCAAGATACTTTACAAAGATAGATCTTCGTTGAGGATACCACCAGGTACGTATCGTACTGCAAGATATCTCCAAAACTGCCTTTAGAACACGGTGTGAGCAGCATGGAAACACACACAATGCCTCTAAAATGACCCGACACACACTCTTGAGATGACACACACACACACCCTATGGGGCACCACTTGGCGTACACAACCCACCTGGACGAGACAGGAAAAACACCTATGGAGTGAGAGGAGAGGGACTATCCATTTGCCCACTCCACACAGAGAGACACACACACACACACACACACAACCCCAAAACACTCAGCTCAAAAGAGGAAATTTTTTTATCTTTAGATCCAATTGAGCTTGGGCCAACACCAAATAGCTCACACAATATGGGTAAAATATGCAAGATACAATCACAAATTGGAGCAGAAGCTTCGCTCATTGGAGAAACTTACACAGCCAAAACAGGAGAAAAATACTGAGAAATTTGGCAAAAATGGACAGCACCATCACGTTCGGAACATCCCAAAACCTCATTCTAGAATCTCAAAGTGCTCAAATCCGACCTCGGATGAGCAGTTTGTGACCAAAACAGACTCCAAAAACAGCAAAAACTCAATTGCGGCTGTTCCTCCTCTTCTCTACACATTTTTTCTAGTCTTCTCTCAAGT
This sequence comes from Adiantum capillus-veneris, assembly GCF_014529385.1. Classification (NCBI taxonomy): domain Eukaryota; kingdom Viridiplantae; phylum Streptophyta; class Polypodiopsida; order Polypodiales; family Pteridaceae; genus Adiantum; species Adiantum capillus-veneris. The sequence goes on along the minus strand of NC_140944.1, from coordinate 92,859,064 downwards.
TTTTTAGTTCCCAAAATTAGTTTTATTACTTGGGCACCTTTGGCCTTTTAGTTGACCTCAAACGGACCTTGAACATGCCAAAAAGTGGCCTCGTAGTGCATAGTTGTCACCCTGTTGCATCCATCCGCACACCTAGCACTCAACTCTTTCCAATAATGCATCCCAAAACTACCTGAAGTGGCCCCTAAATACAGTTCTCATGATGACCTTTTTGCATAATTATCAAAAGAAAACACCCATGTTGTGTTCGTACTTATCTACGTGCAAATATTGACCCCATTCGACCTCCTGACGCCACTAGATTCCATCTGACACACCTGCTTACCTCATGTCATTGTGGAGTGCAAATGACAATGAAAATGAATGCCCCTATAGCCTTGCAACGATCACACCGTTGGAAAGAACAACAGCTGCACCGTCAAATTCACATGTGTTTAACACTTGTAAATCTTGGAGAAGAACTACTCTAGCATAAGCCACACTTGGAATTAGGAGAAATAGAGATCATGGGTGTGTATATTGGCTCACGTAGATGTCCGTAGAGCATCCATATGCTTGATTCCGATAAGGAATGAGTAAATTACAAGCATTCGAATTTTGGGGGTTTTGGAAAAGCTCCAAAAAGGAGATCTCTGGAAAGTATCTGCAGGTGTGCAGAGAATGAAGCTATTAAAAGGGGATTTTTTGGCTCTTATCCCAAGGGATTTTTCTCTCTCTTCTTAGCCGACATGGTTCTCTCCTTGGGCACCTTTTAATTGGTTCAATTTTGGCATTTTTTGGGTCAAAAATGAGTTGTCGGCCACTTTTTGACCAAGGCAAGTGGGGAAACGGGATGTCCGGTGGACCAAAAAGGTGTCCAAGCGCCTGGGCATCTGGTGTGGACTGAAAATGGCACCCCCTCTCTCCCCCAAAGTCCACGAGCCCTCACAAGCAAGGCCAAGAAGCTCCATTAGCTCCTTTGAAAGACCCTTAGGGGGTACCCACTCCCCCCCTTATACCCTCCAATTTCCACTTTCTCCCCCCCATGTGGGATTACTCTATTGCCACTTGGCACCATCCTCCCACCTCCCCAACTTCTCAAAAATTTCCACCTTCTCCCAAAGCATAAGGGGACTTCTCGGACAATTTTCCCCGAGGCATACCTTGCTGCTCCGATCACCCAATGACGCACCGTAACACACGGCTCGAAGCCCATAACCTCGGCTATCTCCAAAAATATAAAACTTCAGTATTTCTAATCTTAGACCCCCAAGTTGGCCTAATTTCCCTTCTTGTATGCACCCGCAATCACCTTCTAAGTTGAGACCGCCCGCTTCGGATGCTCGTAATTCATGACGTACAAGTTCGATTCACAAGCTGTTAAGCACGGCTGAAAACCCTTATTAAAAAAACTATTTTGGAGTCTCGAACAAACCAAAACATCAGCATTCAATCTTGGCAAAATCACACCTTTGTACATAATTTTTTACAAGGTCACTTTCAAAACTTGCAGGGCTATGTACACATATATACATGAGGCTAGTGGGCAAGCTTGTTAGCATGGATTAGTGACTTTATCTTCATGCAAAAAATACCTCACATCGTCAACCCGTGGATAGCTTCCTTGAGAAGTTTTACGTGCTACCAACTCCTCATTATTATAGAAAAAACACACTGATACTAGTGACGATGAAAATCGATGCACTATGTACATGATGTCATGCCTGTACACATGTGGGCCCCACGTAACCACCTGGATCTAGAAAATGGGCAAACCTTTATTCGATGCACCATGCATGGGTATGTACATATGTGCAATCAATTCTTCCAAAAAACTTCTAACATAATTTTCCCATCCCCTAACCTGCTAGATCATTCATGATAAGCAGCAGCAAAAAGAGATATGAGACTCTCCGCGTCACAAGTCTCCTCATCCCTCACCAACATTACTTGATCCACAGATAGCTCATCTTGCTCCACCATCATTAACCTGGCATGATATAATTTAAGACGCAATCCATTTACCCTTGACTTGTGTAGGATTCCATCCAGGTTAGCCAGCTGATATGTACAAGTTGGGAAACACTCAACCACCTTAAAAGGGCCTTCCCACTTAATTTGAAACTTCTTTTGGAAGGTCTTGTCCCGCTTACTATTGTAGCACAAAACCAGGTCATGCTTCTTGATACCCTTACTTTTTACCTTTTTATTAATCTCTGCTAAAGCCTTATCCTGCATTTGCCCATAATGTTCCAATGCACACATCCTATCCATTTGAACCTCTTGTAACTATAAGAGCCTCTCTTTGAATGCATCACTGGACTGCCCAAGTAAATTCTCTAACATCTTTACTGCAGGCAACTCTGCTTCCACAGGAAATAGTGATTCCTTTCCATATTTCAAATGAAATGGAGTAAACCATGTACCTGTCTTTACTGAAGTACGATAAGCCCATAATGCACTAGGGAATTCCAAATCCCAATTCTTTCCTTGGTGCTCTGTCACTTTTGAACTAATTTGCACCAACTCATCATTGAATCTTTAATTTAATACATTACACTGCGGGTAATAAGGAGTGTTATGCTGGTGCCTAATCTTCATCTTTGTGCATATAAAGTCTAGCAATTTAGCTCTAAATCTTGGCCCCTTAACTGAAAGAAGCTCCAGTGGCACCCCAAACTTGAAACATATTTCATCGTACACAAATTTTTCCACATCCTTTGGAGTGATCTATTTTACTACTATAGCCTCTACCCATCTAGAGAGATAGTCCACTGCAGTCAAAATAAAGCTTTTGCTCCTGCTCGTGATAGGTGATGGGCCTATTGCATCAATCCCCCACTTTTCAAACACATCGAACGCCATAATGGTTTTTCGTAGCTCTAGCTTCAACACTCTCTTCCCAAATTCTTGACACCTATTGCAAGACCTACACCAATGGTGAACATCCTTGTGCAAACTAGGCCATACATACCCCTCTTGCAAGATCTTATGCAAGGTGATCTTTAGAGAAAAATGTCCACCACATGTGCCTTCATGATTCTCTTCCAACACTCTATAAAGCTCCTCCCACCAGGGTACACGTCTCAACACGAGATCAACCCATTTCATGTACAAGACATCACCAATCTATTTGTACTTGGATGCTCTACGCACAAAACCATACTTCTTAGACTTTTGAATGTCCTTCGGAATGATTCTTGTTAGCAAAAAATCCTCTTCTTGAGCCAAACTTTTTCCCTGCCATGATAAAGAGGTACTTCTTCAACTACCTTTCTCACCACCTCTTCCTTAACAAGAAGGGGATTCTCCTTGTAAGTCAACAAATCAGCTAGGGTAGCTCTTGTACTGTCTTCCACTAAAAAAGAGAACTCAAACTCTTGCAGCTCAATTACCCATTTCTTGACCACATTTGACGTGTTAGTGCCATTAATTAACTGCGTTAAAAAGGCATAACTCGTCAAGAAAACAGAAGGTTGTGGTAGAAAGTAGTGACGAAATCGTTGACAAAAAAATATTACACTTGCAATCACCAACTCTACTTCCGAGAATTTTCTCTGTGCTACTAGCTTCACTCGGCTTGCACAATGCACTGGCCTCATATAATGGATGCCCTTCCCCTTTTGCAATAGCATGGCTTGAATGGCATCATCCCCTACTGATGGATTTACATAAAACACTTGCTCCCAATCAGGAGCCTGCATAGCTGACAACCCCCTTAACACCTCTTTTGTCTCTTGAAACACTTCTTCATACTTGTCATCCCAGTGCAATGGATCATCCTTTGCCACTTGTTGTAATGGATAAAGAAGCTGTGAAGACAATGGAATAAACCGTGCCATGTACTTCACTTTGTGTATAAAGGTTGCCAATTGCTTTGTACTCGTAGGTGACGGAAGAAGAATAATAGACTTAACCTTGTCTGGATCATCCTCAATACCATTTTCTGACACCATATGGCCCAATAACTTCACCCTTGGTTGTGCTAGATGAAATTTCTTTGGATTTATTTGTCCTCCACGTTCATCATATCGAGCCAATACCAACTACAGCTTCTCATGGTGTTCAGCCCTACTGTTGTAGACACAAAAGTCGTCCATAAAAGCTTTAACACTATTACCGATGAATGGTTCCAATACCCAATTTGCTCTTTCTTGATAGAAATATGATCCATTTGACAACCCAAATGGCAATACTGTGTAGCAATAGCAACTCCATGGCGTAATGAAAGTTGTCTTTGTTCGGTCTTTAAGAGAAACTTTCTGTTGAAAATAGCCTGAAAAACCATCACACACATTGTACCTCTCATAACCTGCCACTAAATCGAAGATCTGATCGATGAATGGAAGAGGATATGGGTTCTTCTTAGTGGCTACGTTTCAGGGTTTAAAATATACACAAATCCTCCACTTCCCATCCTTCTTTGGATTGACTACTACTGGACTCACCCATTTTGTGGTTTCCACTGGGACTATGAACCGTGCCTTCAATAACTTGTCCACCTCTTCCCCCAAGGCTTACATCTGCTCTTGATGCATCCTTCTTAGCCATTGCCGCACTGGCTTAGCACCTTCTTTCAGCTCTATATGCATCTCTTCTCCTTTGAACCCTCTAATCTCTTCATATGAAGTAATGAAAAAATCAGGAAAACTATCTAGCATGTGCAAATATATCTCCTTCTCCATAGCTGATAGGTCTCCACTGATCATTCGTGTCATCAATTCCTGCTTCTTTGACAAGTCAACCTTGGTTTGCATCAGCCCTTCAATCTCTTCATAAGGCCCTTATTTTTTATCTTCAACCTCATTTGCAAATGCGACTAAACCAGACCCATGGATTTCTTTGTCCATCAAAATAAATGCAACATCAACATCCTCATCACTGCTGGTAGTACTATCAATGTCCTCATCAGTCATCAGTGTGGAATAGTCTTCATCACTAGACTCACCCTCATCTTCATAAAGCTCCTCCAATCGTTTCCTTGTGTCCATATTATATAGCTTCTTGGCACCTATCTTTCCATAGAGACTAATAGTACCACGCTGCCAATCTTGAACAACTCCCACTGCACGTAACCATGGTCAGCCCAATATAATAGGATATGCTCCCAACCCCACTGGCATCACATGAAAATCAACCACCACCTTTGCATCATACGCCTCCACTTCTAAGCTATTTACAACACCAAAACATCTTACTTTTTGATGGTTTTCCAATCTGACCCGAAAGCCTGACACCCCAGTCACTGTAAGACTCAACTTCTCAACGCATGAGTGTGTTATGACACATATTTGGGCTCCACCATCCACATAACTTTGTCCCATATTTTTTCTTTTATGCCACATATCTACTATTGGAAAAATGTCTGGTAGCTCATCCATTTCCAACACCTTTATTGAACCTCTCTCTGGCTCTTTCTCCATTTGGTTAACCATCCTCTTCCACTGTCGCTTTAGCTTAGGCACCATCTCTATAAGCTGCCCAAAGGTAACATTTGTCTTCCTACTTGTAAGATCCTCCTTCTATGCCACACATCTACTATTGGACAAATGTCTAGTAGCTCATCCATTTCCAACACCTTTATTGAACCTCTCTCTGGCTCTTTCTCCATTTGGTTAACCATCCTCTTCCACTGTCGCTTTAGCTTAGGCACCATCTCTATAAGCTACACAAAGGTAACATCTGCCTTCCTGCTTGTTAGATCCTCCTTCAAGTCATAGCTTACTTGGCCATCCCCTAGTGGAAAATCTGAAACATGAAACTTATGACGATACCTCCTTTTCCTCTTGGCCTTGACATCCTCACCTTCATGGATCTTTCCCTTCTTCTTACTAGGACCTGGGGCACTTCTTCCTTCCTTTTCCTTTGTGGTCCTCTTTCCAATAGGAATCACTAATTTATCCTCTAGCTTTAATGCCTTCTCCAAGGTGACTACACTTATCACTTTTGTATTTTTCTTTTCCTCTTGGGTTAATCCACTGGTTCCTTCATCTCCCTTAATTTCAATGCCATAATCATTTGACCTAGCTAGAACCTACCTTGGCAATGGATACATTTTCCCCCCCATCCTTGGTGGCTTATCACATTGCGGGCTGATGTGGCCCAACTCTCCACAATGATAACACGTGGGCGTCTGCCTCCAGAACCTACCATTTCTTTGTCCAACACCATTCCTAGGTCTTTCTTCACCTCTTGGATGATTTGCGAACCTCCCTCGACCTCAATTATTTCTCACTGGACCTAGCATGTTTAGGCTGAGATTATTCCCTAAATCTACCACTTGCCTCGTGTCTTGCCTTAGCCCATCATCTTGCACTGCTGTAGTGACCATTGTTGGCATAGCTTGAGGAGTAATAGAAACCACTGGTTCATGATGAACCCCTGGCATGTGACCTTGTAAAGATTCCATAGGATGAAACTCACCCCTCCTGAGCAAAGACTCCACCCCTAATTGGCTCATTTTCCTCAGGTTCCACTCTTTGTTCCTTGCCACCTCCAATGCATCTTAATATGTTCTAGGCTTCTTTAGCTCCACTCTCCAACGTATATTCTCCCAAAGACCAGCCAAGAACCTGTCCTTCTTCATCATGTCAGGTGGGGGTATTTGTGGTGCTAAGGCTTTGCACATCCTCTCCCATGCTATTGAAAACTTACGTATGTATGCATCTATTGGCTCACTTTCCTTTTGCACCAAACCTTGTACTTCTTGCCACACTTTGTCAAGATGTTTTGTCTTCACAAACTCCACTTCCAATCCATGCATTAGATTGTCCCAACTCAATCTTATAGGTGTATCAGCCACACACAACTCCTCTTCAAATGCTTTGGACCAAACGCGTGCATCACTCTTCAAAAAAATTTGGAGAAGACGTAACATCTGCACTTGATCATGAATTTGGTTGCTAATGCAGCCAACCTCCATATTTTCTGAAAAATCTTCCACATCTTCATCACATCTTCCATGAAATTCCGGATAAGAGAAAGCCATGGCTACTCAAGTTTTAATGCGTTGAGAACCCCTTTGAACACACATGCAAGAACCGAAAACGTTTGACTGACTCAATCCTAGAAACTTCAATGGAGCTTGTCTTTAGATAAGGACAAACACATGCACATTAAATGAGTTTTCATAGTTAATCATCGGAATTACAAAAGGCAAAGGGCATTCGAGTATCTCTCTTAATCTTCTTGGCCCAAAAATAAAGACTATCCACTGCTGGAAAAAATTCTTCCTGGACACATGAACATTTATTTGGATTCTTATATGAAAGGAGTGAATTGAGGTCCGTGTTGATCATCCATTAAATCAAACCATGCAACTCCCAAGAAGGCACATCTGACTTATCCTCTGATTTTGCCAAAATTTCAGCAGCATAATAGCATAAATGGCTCAAAAGACCAGAAAACTAGCCAGCACAACTTGGAAAAATTCTATGCAGAGTTTTCCCAGAAGTAGAGCAGCAAGAACCCAAAATATAGACTATATATGTATGCATAACCTGCCAACAGTAGAACCCGAGCATCAAGTAGGAATCACTAGTACATAGCCTATGGTGAGGTCACAAAAGGACCAACTACCTGTATCACCGAAAGGATCTCACATTTGAGAATCTCCCAGCTCAATAAAACCTCACGCTATCGACCCTCTCACGAAAGCTTATGCAAATCTTGTATAGTCAAGTCTCAAAAATGACTACCTTCCAGACCAAGTCTCAAAAATGGCTCGGACTACCAAATAAAACCAAGTATAGCTCCAGAAAGGCGTACGATGGCAGTATCCACAAGTAACGTACAATAGCAGACAATGCACTCAAACACGCGCCCAATGATGCATACCCATGGCAACTCCAAGTGACTCCCACTTGCTAGTGTATCACTCTACTCCAACTACTTGTACGTGTGTGAATCACCTGTATCTGTACCTGTCCCTTTAACTTGTAACCTATAATCTGTACTCTGCAACCTGTAATCCCGAAGTTGAAGGTACTCGAAGAAGATCCTCAATGGGGGCGCCAAAAGAATGTGAGTGGGATGGAAATGCACACAAGGCCTCTATAATGACCCGAAACACACTCTTGGGATGACACACACACACACACACACTATGGGGCACCACTCGGCTTACACAACCCACCTGGCCGAGACAGGAAACACACCTATGGAGTGAGAGGAGAGGGACTATCCATTTGCCCACTCCACACAGAGACACACACACACACACACAACCGCAAAACACTAAGCTCAAAAGAGGAGAATTTATGATTTTTAGATCCAATCGAGCTTAGGCCAACAACAATGGGGCAAATAGCTCACACAATATGGGTAAAATATGCTAGATACAATCACAAACTGGAGCAGAAGCTTCGCTCATAGGAGAAACTTACACATCCAAAACATCAAAAAAATAATGTCTAATTTGGTAATGGACATCTCCATTGCGTCCGAAATGGCCAAAAACCCCAGTCTAGAATGTCATAGTGCTCAAATTCCGACCTCAGATGAGTAGTTTGTGGCCAAAACAGGCTCCAAAAATAGCAAAAACTCAGTTGTGGCTGTTCCTCCTCTTCTCTCCATGTTTTTTCTGGTCTTCTCTCAGGTTTTTCAGTTCCCACACTTAGATTTATTACTTGGTCACCTTTGGCCTTTTAAAAAGTTGACCTCAAACGGACCCCGAACATGCCAAAAAGTGGCCTTGCAGTGCATAGTTGTCACCCTGCTACATCCATCCGCACACCTGGCACTCAACTTTTTTCAATAATTCATCCTGCAACCACGTGAAGTGGCCCCCAAATACAGTTCTCATAAAGACCTTTTTGCATAATTATCACAAGAAAACACCCACGTTGTGTTCGTACTTATCCACGTGCAAATATTGACCCCATTCGACCTCTTGACGCCACTAGATGCCATCTGACGCACCTGCTTGCCTCATGTCGTCGGCTCGTGGATAGCTTCCTTGAGAAGTTTTACGCGCTACCAACTCCTCATTATTATAGAAAAAACACACTAATACTGGTGACAATGAAAATCGATGCACTATGTACATGATGTAATGCCTGTACACATGTGGGCCCCACATAACCACCTGGCTCTGGAAAATGGGCAAAGCTTTATTCAATGCACCATGCATGGGTATGTACATATGTGCAATCACTTTTTTCAAAAAACTCCTAACAATGGTTCGAGCATTTTGACTTTTTGGTTATGCCTTTTGGTCTAACCAATACTCCAGCTACATTTATGACACTCATGGATAGTGTCTTGCGTCCCTATCTTGGAAAATTTGTTGTGGTTTTCCTTGATGATATTCTCATTTATAGTAAGACTGATGATGAACACATAGAACACTTACGATTAGTGTTTGACCAGCTACGAGCTCACGTGCTGTATGCTAAGCAAAGCAACTGTGATTTATTTAAAATAGAGATACGTTACCTTGGTCATGTGATCTCTTATTCTGACATCAAGATGGACACTGACAAGGTTGCTACCATTCTTCGATGGCCACATCCCAACACGGTTGAGGAGCTTCAAATATTTTTAGGCATGGTTGGATTTTATGGATAGTATATCCGTGACTGCCAAAATAATTGTTCCTATGAAGGATCAACTTAAAGCAAAAGGTAAGTCCTTTTCTTGGGAAGAAACCCAAAAACGCAATTTTGAACAGCTCAAGGTAGCTACAGCCACTGCTCTCATCCTAGCAATCGTCGACCCACTTAAGCCGTTTGTGGTAGATACTGATGCTAGTGATAAAGCCATCGGTGTGGTACTTATCCAGGAGGGAAGATAGCCTTTAAAAGTAAAAAGTTAGATAGAGCTCAACAAAATTATTCTGTCTATGGGAGAGATCTCTATGCCATAATTCACTCTTTAGGAAAGTGGAAACACTATTTATATGGTGCCGAGTTTGAAGTAGTTTTTGACCATGAGAGTATCAAATGGTTTACTACTCAGATAGACTTGAAGGGCCGTAAAGCTAGATGGGCAAAAATCCTTCAAGATTATGATTGTAAGCTACGATATCGCTAGGGGCAATATAATGTAGTAGAGGATGCACTAAGTCGGATGCCTCAGATTAATTCACTTGCTTTCACAGAACTAAAGAGTGAATTTTCGGAGTCATTACGTGGCAAGTGTGCACAAGATCAATCATATGCTAAAGTGTGGAGTGCAAAAAAGGGATCCCTCACACTCACATGTCTCTATATAGCCAGATCAACATGTCTATGCACGCATAGATAGAAACTCCAACACACAGAGCTCCACCCCTACTCAGGAAGAGCTTAAGCGACAGAAGAACTTTTCCATTGATGATGGATACTTACTCCACACAGGTAGAGTATGTGTGCCAAAGGACTCAGAAACTAGGCACCAAATTTTATTTGAGTGTCACGATAGTCCAAGTGCTGGTCATCCAGGTATCCGTAAGACGTATGCCTTAGTTCGACGGCAATTTTATTGGTTGGGCTTACATCATGATGTTCAAGAGTAAGCACTAAATTGCCAATAGTGCCAAGTTAATAAGGCAAACCGCCTCAAGGTAGGCGGCCTTTTACATCCTTTATGGATTCCACAAGGTAAGTGGAGACTATCTCTATGGATTTTGTAGTAGGACTACCTACTACAAATCATGGTCATGATGCCATTTGGGTAATTGTAGACCATCTCACAAGGATGGGTCGATTCATTCCCACTAAGACTATGGTTAAGACACCGGAATTAGCACGGCTATTTGTAGAGCATATATATAAACTCTATGATCTTCGAGCTAATATCGTTAGTGACAGAGATCGAAGGTTTGATAATCACTTCTAGAAAGATGTGTTCCAAAAGTTGGAAACTAAACTTAATCTAAGTACGGCTGATCATCCAGAAATGGATGGTCAAAAAGAAAGAGTTAATCAAGTGCTAGAGCATATGCTACGATCATACGTTAGCAAGGAGCAAACCAACTGGGAAGATTACTTACCTATAATGGAATCTGCTTATAATAGTTCAAAGCATGTGACTACAGGGTTTAGTCCATTTATGCTTTTGTATGGATTTCAACCTAGATCACCCATTACGGTGGGGTTGGCTAAGGAGAAGATACAACACGCGAAGGATTTTCTCCAAGACCATTTTTACATACTTCGAGTTGCTCGACAGAATGTTAAGCAAGCTCAAGATTGATATAAGAAGTACGCAAATGAGCATCGACATCTTGCTACTTTTGTAGAAGGAGACAAGGTTTTCCTCAAAGTTTTGGAGCATTCAGAAAGTCTGAAGATGGGAAAAGTTGCTAAACTTTCACCACGCTATTGTGGACCCTTTACCATTCTCAAACGTATAGGTCAAGTGGCCTATAAGTTAGCTCTTCCAAAGCACTCACGAGTTCATCTTGTCTTTCATGTTAGCCGTTTACGAAAACAGCTAGGACATAATGATAATGTCATTGACACAGGTGTGTTGGTTGACCTTATCGCACCGCCAAGAATTCCTCATGAGCCCGAAAAGATTTTTGATTCTCATGAGATTTGCTTTAGACATCATGTTAGACGATAGGTGTTGGTAAAATGGCTAGATAGACATGAGTAAGGTTCTACATAGGAGAACGTCTCCGCAGTGAAGAAACGTTTTCCTACATTCGTCTTCGAGTACAAAAACAATTCTCCAAGGGGGGGATAATGTAAGGACATGGGTCCTATGGAAAAGGTCACCGGCACGGCCGGACAATGTGTACGCTAGGGGGAGGTTATAAGATAGCACGGTTGGGTGGAGACTAGCACACACATTACCACCTCCCTTTCAGATTCACAAATTGGCATTACCACCTTATCAAGCTCTTTAATCACCCTATAGACTAGTAAGATCTCAAATCCATCCAGTTCAAATTGGATGGCTAAAGAGTCAGCAGTTTTCCAACACTTCCTGTTGCCATCCTAGTATTGCTCTAGTCGAATGAGCCCCTTATTATTCACCTTCCTTGATATTTCTATCCAGTAAGGGATTTACAGCGGCCCCAATATTTTAGAGAGCCAAGGGGACCAATGAAATATGGAGTTCTTAAAGTATTTGGTTACTTCCCCCATTCCAAAACCTCAGCAAAAATTTTGAACTTCCTCATCATCTCCCCTGAGAGTCCAGATCTAAGATAAGACCACTTTGGGGCGAGAAGTTTGTCGTGCATCACAAACCCCTTCTACTTTCCCCCTTTCGATCCCAGTTTTGTTGCATCAAGCAACCACTCGTGGACACTCATGTGTCATGGCAATCCCCTTGGGAGTGATGAATGAATACGAGAGTTGGAACCTAAAGTATAGATAAGTGCCAGCTCACTCAATTGTAGTTGTGAAAGCTTCCTTGTACTCAGTCTCACAACTAGAAGTATCCACAATAGGCTGCTTCTTGTACAACCAAGATATGCACAAACTGTCAAGCACGAAACAAGAACCACTCATGGACACTCATGTATCATAGCTGTCAGATATAACTTGTAACCCTTGCTCTCAATGCATCTTAGAGACCACAAAGCTTTAGTATAACACGTGTTAATTATGTAGACAACACACATGATAGCCTCCAGGTATAAATCATGTGGCAAAGATAAGATAGCCATGTTACCATACATTTGTGGTGGTGATGTGTGTGAACACACATAGGACCGTTGGGGTATTTTTTCTCTCACTAGGAGATTTTCCCCCCCATGCACTATATATCCGCCCATCACTCTAGGGCTATGTGGCATTTTTTCCCTCATCATGAGTTTTTTTCCCTGAGCACTGCGTATATACGGCTATCACTCTATGGATAGCTTATCTTTGCATTGCACTCTAAGTAGTACTACTCTCTGTTGGGTGCCATGAGCTTCTTCATTTTATCCAAGCTGTGTGCTTTTCCCTGCAACCCTATTTCCAAAAAGCCCTAAAGTGATGGATGTATGTACAAAGCATGGGGAAAAAAACCCTGCCAATGAGGGGAGAAAAATTATCCCCACTATACACACATCACTACCATGTACATGGTAGTGATGTGTGATGGGTGTATGTACAAAGCATGGGGGAAAAAACCCTCCCAATGAGGGGAGAAAAATCCCCGCTGTCCTAAGTTTGCTCACACACATCACTACCATATACATGGTAATATGCATTAAAATATTGGATAATGGTTACGATGGGGCACAAAAGTCATTAGGAGAAACATGCCAAAGTTGAATGACATTAGTGGAGTGATGAGTTTGCATTAGGTCTAATGACTATGTGGCTGACCGCCCATGACTAACTACTACTAACCCAAAGTGTACAGCTATACACTTGTGTGAGCCAATAACACAAAATAGAGTGTGTATTGTGCCTAAGTGCATAAGATAAAAAAAAAAGTGGGGAGGGGGGGGGGGGGGGGGCACACAGTGTGTGTCGGCTCTCCCCCTCCAACCTATGTGTGCGGCTATGGTGGTGTATATGTGAGTGTGAGTGGATATTCACCCTCCTCATCTGGTATCAGAGCTGTTTCATTCCCAAAATGGCTTCCACGTGCGTGCACTTTCAAGAGTACAACTAGGGTTCCGACTTTGGTATCAACAAATTCAACATTCCAAGAGCATTTTTTAGTAGATGTCCTACTGTTTTACCCCACTTTCAGAGCCATTTGTACCATCACAAACCTCATTGAAGCTACGATTTAGGAGTTGCATTTTTCAACTCTCTTTTGGTAGTTTGTGCTAAAGAGCTTCCATAGCCATTACAAGCACCATTGTTGCAATCTCTTCCATCTATAAGATCCCACGACTCATTTGGGAGTGTGTAGCCTCTTTCAAAATGGCCCATACCCACAAATAGAGTGGGAGTTTGACGACATTGTCTTCTTTGACTACATGTATAGATACATTTACAGGCACATGTACATAGAGTGGCTTGGCTAGCTTCCTTTATGCTTCTCGGCCTCGATTTTGGCTTGGGCTATGGCATCAGAATTGACTCACAGGCTACATGTTTTAGTGCTTGCGATATTTTGATTCCATTGGGAGTAGCTTTTTATGCGTACATGCATATGTTGGCACTTTTTGATAATGTTTGAGCTCTTATGAGAGCAGTTTGACTCCCCACAGTAATATTTCTTTGCATGCACATGCTTTTGGCGCATGTTTGAGCGTCGTGACAGACTTTTACATCTTTGTGGATGCTTTCATTGTACGCTTTTGTGGAGCCATCTTCTGGCTAGTACGACTATCATGGACAATTTTGAGACTTGGTCCGGATGATAGTCATTTCTAAGACTTGGCCATACATTGTCGAAAAAATTGCGGTTTTTCCAAGAAATCATCGGACTTTTTGCTGTGAGAGTTTGTGAGAGAATTCCAAAAAACTGCATGAAGGAGTTAAACCATAGATGCCATGAAGACTAGGGTTTGAAAGGAAGTGCAATCAAAGAAGCGCCACTTTTTCTCTCTTGCACTCACACACACAAAGAAAGAACACAATAGAGAATATCAAAACAGCACAAAGATGAAAACATCAAGGCTATGGTCATATCGTATCATGGGTAATATGAAAGGGTTAACAGATGAGTTAATGGCGTTCAATATTTTCCAACCAAACAGGCTACAAATTGCTCTTTGAAATTGTAGTTTTCTGTGTACCATAATATATATGTTTTGTCTAGTAATTGGGATTAATTCTGCAAAGTTGTAGACCACATCGGTTCCATTGCCTCACGTGGGTAGTTTCTATAAAATTGTTTTTAATTAGGAGAATAATCAAAAACATAAAATGAAAGTTGCTTTTTGAACTTGTATGCAGTCCATGAACGATAACTCAAAATCGGTGCAGAATTTGAAAAAACTTTCTTCTGCAAAGTACTAGACCATATCGATTCCGTTGCCTTACCTAGGTAGTTTTTGCAAAGTCGTTCTCAATTAGGAAAAAAAATATAAAAATATAAAACGAAAGTTGATTTTCGGACATGTACGCAATTTGCGAATGATAACTCAAAATCGGGGTAGAATTTGAAAAAACTTTCTTCTGCAAAATCGTTTTCAATTAGGAAAAAAATTGAAAACCAAAACGTCCCACTCTGATACCCCAAAGTAAACCCCAATGTGTGTAGAATACACACATGAGTAGTATGTTGAGCTTATATGTGAAGCTCAACAACCATAGGATATATGTTTTGTTTAGTGATTGGGATTAATTGTGTGTACAAATCCTCTTGGTACATAGCAAGATAACTACACTTACGTCAAAAGAAAAGTTATATTCTATAAGAGTTAGTATGATGGGATCCCGTGAAAGAGTTTTTCAATGAGCCTTTTTGGGCCAAAGAGAAACACTATACATTGTTGAAAGTGTATTTATGGCTAATCTATACGTTAATTCTAATAGATCACACACAGTGGAAGCGATAGAAATTCTTATCATGTGGATTATTCATTTAGGATAGTATGTGAGAAATGTGGATATCAGAGAAGTGAAGAGATGAGAAGTTTCCCTCCCAAGCCCTATTCTTGCCCGTAGCAATAAGGATATTGCGGGGAGAGATGTACCTGTAGCAAGGATAACCTAGATTTTTTATAGAGAATGAATTTCTAAGAGTGAGAGAGATAGGTTTGGTTAAGGAGGTGAGATTAGATATATATATGTTCGATTAGAGATGGAAAAGAAAAAAACAAAAAAACAAAAAAATATCAATGTAAAACACATCTTACTTCTCAAACCCTCTGGCACCATTTTTGATGGAGACAGAAGAAGCGGGAAAAATTCAACTTTGATTGATACACCAAGTCCAAGACCTTTTTCGATTAGAGTTGATCTTCCAAGGATAGCTCACAAGAATGGCTAGTCTTCCTCTAGGAGAAAGTGTAGGCTTAGGCTAATGTTAATGGTTAAGTACAATTAGGCATTACTACTCAGTCCCTCATGAATTCCTCTTATCGATGGCTTGAATGGTTTTCAAGGAAGAAGAGGTCCCCTTTTATAGGTGAAGGGAACCCCCAAGGGTTTACACAAGAAGAGAAGAGCCAATATGAACAAAAACTAGAAAAGTTGGAAATGAGCTATCCCTGCATGAAGTGGCAGACTGGGGTCCAATATTTTGATCTTATCTCCTCAACCGTGGCTTTAAGTAAAAAAGTAAACATATGGGAAAAAAATTCAGCTCATTAGCTATGACTCCCATTTTATATACTTTTCCAATTCGGATTGGAATCTTGCGTTAAAAAATCATCAAAATAGGGTACAATTTTGGTAGCAAAAGTCTTCTTGTGGTCCCCTTAGCTTAAATTTTTATTTGATTCCAATGGACACCTCATTCCATATGAAAGCATTGCTACAGCCGGAGGCGTAGAGTTTCCTGCAAAATATCCGAAATAGCATACTACAAACCATAAAACAGACTAATTGACATACCTTGCAACCACATAGACGCATAATCGCGAGATACACGAACAGAAGGAGACAGAGTGCGAGAGAGAGAAATAGGGCGCGTACAGACGCACCCGCTAGAAGGGAGTGCTACGCCGGCACGCAAGAGAGAAGAGAGGAGAAGTGAGAAGAAGAACGCAGACACTGGGTGCAATCTCCCCCCGTGCAAGAGTGACCATTTCCCTCTAGCACGTATTTGTTATATAGATTTCTTAAATAGTCAAATTGGTTACAAACTGGCCGGTCGGTCATAAATGGCCAAAGCTCATAAAAGAGCACTTGAATAATCAAATATACATAAAATATAATATCCTTCTGCATAATCCATTATTTGCTAATGCTTTTGCCACCTGTCAGCTGCAATAAATGGATAAATATCAATTCCATAACATACCTCTCCATTGTACAGCAACTGTCCTCATTTGCGAAGATAAAAATTTGCAAACAATACTTGTCAAAAACAATGATTAGAAATCTGTATCAAATAGTAAAAAAAATTATAAAATTAGACAATATTGCTTATGCTTGCCGTCATCCATATACTACCTATTCTAGTGTCCCATACCACTAGAATAAGCAGTATATATCATACCGTGATGAATTAGGATATCATTGGTCACGCTCATCATCAATCTCATAATGTCAAGTCTCATCACAAAAACACTGCTAAATAATCACCAGATACCAAATCCCAATCCAATTCCAATTCCACAATATAAGTCCAAATCCAAATCACTTTCATTATGTACCCGGGTAACAAAATCATACCAATTACAGTGGTGGCCAATCACTGCAGCATGATTTTGTGATCGGTGTTGCATCAGCCGGCTAATCTACACCAATAAGACGTGCTGCCTAGATCGGCGAATTTGCACTAATGCTGCCTATATCGGCGGATCTGCATTTACCATTGTGAATGTGCAATTTGTCAGTGTGCTGCCTAAATCGACGGATCTGCACAAATAATTGGTGTTGCCTAAATCGGCGGATCTACACTAAGGTGAGCATTTACACACTGCCTAAATTGGCGGATCTGTGTGCATGTGACCAATGGACTAGACAATACATAAAAAACAAAACATTGACTACCTATGTGACACCACATTGGATTATAGTTGAGTAGCAGAGTACTAACAAATTTTTGTTCACTATTCGAGAGCACCTTAACTCATATAAGGAGCAGCATAGCTTAATGATAAATCAGATCAAGAAAAATTCCTTTCATTATAATTAGAAGTGATGATCTTAGTAGCAGTGTCTGAGTATTCATGTTAGAGCACAATGCAGAGATGAAATATGAAAAGAGGAATGACATATTTGATGTACATACCCGGAGGGTAAACTGTATTTGAATATATAGACCATTATTGGTATGTGGATGAGGTTCAAGTGCTGCAACTCGCGTTTTACACCAAAGTATACCAATAGATCCAAAATGTTTTAGCATGGGGTTAATAATTGGTCAGGAACTTGCAATGACAACTACAAAAGGGATTAGTATACAATCGAGACAAACGTGAGACCAGTGAACGGAAAGAAAATGTTGAATTTAAATAGCATAGATCAACTAGTGCCACTAACCAAAAACAAATACAAGAATAAAGTGCGAGTTGTTGCACGACAACTTGTGCTCAGGCAGTTGTGAAGCACTTAATTTTGGTTTTAAGTTTCATCAAAAAACTATTGTTAACTCAATGACCATGTTGAACTAGAACGAGCAAAGGTGCTCCAGGTAAGCGTCAATTGTGAGGGTGGTTAGTGTATGATACTAGTGTCCAAATTATATATATGAGCCATGCTCTGTGTGTTGTTCCGGTACGAGGTAGACGCGTGTTCTCGAATGTATTACTATTATGTTATTGCAAATAGTGAATTATTATACATTGCATAATTGTCCAAAAATCTAACATGATTGACGTCAATTACCAAAACATAACAATAGGGATGTGATGGGGGTTGTGAAGAGAGAGAGAGAGAAATAAAATGAAATGTTATCGTAATCGTCTTTAAAATGCCAAAATTACCTAAGAACACAAAGTGAGAAAATCCTTGTGAATCTAATCCTCAATGTCCGATGCATCTATGTCATCGACTATCAACCAAGAGGGAAGAAAAAGAAATGGAAGGAAATGTTATATTAATAGTCTTAAAAAGACCACAATTATAACCCTTGTGGATCTAATCTAATGCCTAGGTACAAAATAAAATGTCGTAAAGCAAAAGACTGGAAAAATCATCATGAGCATCGTCAATGCTTGAGCATACTTGACAACGGACACTGTGACCTAGTTGTGATGATGCCTTTGAGTGTCTGCAGCTTGCCCATCATATGGCTGAGAGCAAGGGAGAACAGTACTACGTTTCCAGGCAATGAATGACGATCGTGAGACACCATGTCATTTTTTTTAATTAATTTTTTTTGGGGTTAAATTTTCACAATAAATGTCTACAAGTATGTAGCTATGTTTTCAAACCAAATTGTGTTCAAGATTTATGGGCTACACGAGCCATTAGGTTGAAGTTTGAAGGTAAATTTCAATTATTGATACGACTTGTAATTCGGGTTTTTATTTTCAAGCTCTACGAGAAAAATTGATTTATCAGGGCAACCATTATGCCAAGTAAGAGAATATGAAGAAAACCCTCATTTAAAAACAACATATATCAAAGGTATTGGTCGCATTATAGGTATAATTTATTACCAAGATAATGCTAATGATCATTCAATAAAAAAAACATGAAAGACACGATTCATCATCATGCAGCTTGCTCCAAATTCAATGTGTAAGTCTGACATGTCCTTAAAGACCCATTAAGACATCATCAGTATACTACTCAGCATCCAACCATAAGTCTACGTGTTCCTAAAGACCTGTTAATAGAAAATGGGAATTCGATGGGATGGAGGCCAATGCCATATATACAAATAAGGAGCGTTATTGACCTGCACCATATGTATATAAAGCAGCTTCATCCTTCGAGGGACACGAACTCATCATAACAAAAATACCCTGGTCCTGTTTCATGATCTAGTTTGCTCGTCATTGGGTAGCTTTGCAAGCCTACGGGCTCTATGAAATTTGGCTACCAACTCATGGCCTTATAGCAGTGAC
Source organism: Adiantum capillus-veneris (assembly GCF_014529385.1). NCBI lineage: Eukaryota > Viridiplantae > Streptophyta > Polypodiopsida > Polypodiales > Pteridaceae > Adiantum > Adiantum capillus-veneris. Next base: position 92,839,572 of record NC_140944.1, on the reverse strand, counting down.
CTCAGAATGGTGGCTCCTCTCCGTGGAATGCCATGCATGGTACTCTGTGCATCCTTCTTCTCTGCAGCTTCCCGAAATCTCCTCTGCATCTTCCCTATTCCGGTCCTCATCCTTGTGTTGTGCCAGCTTCGTTCCCTCATCCTCTCCCTTATGATTCCTTGAGACTAAGCACATTGTCGCAGAAGTTGGTCCAAAATGCTGCCATGGGGGTTCCCCTTCCAGGAAAACAGGGATTTGATGACACCCAAAGGTGTTACTGCAGAGAACGACATCAGTGGATGAGGCGATTATACTGGGGGTCAAATACAGGCTGACCAGTGGTTGACGAGATTGGGAAAGCGGTTGGAATGCCCGGAGCCATGCAAGAGAGGGAGGGTGGATGAAGCAGGTCCACTCCAAGAATGAGTGGGAGAGAATTATGAGTGGGAGCGCCTCTGCATGGTAAGCGGGTAGGTCTTCGGTAGGTGCAATCCAAGGGCTGCATGCAGAGAGTAGAGAGGGAATTGGGGTGCCCGACGTGTACTGCTGTAACAAGGGGCAAGGAAAGAGAGAGAGTGAGTCGGGCTGTAGGGATGAAAAGCCTACTTTTGTGTGTGTGTGTGTGTGTGTGTGTGTGTGTGTGAGAGAGAGAGAGAGAGAGAGAGAGAGAGAGAGAGAGAGAGAGAGAGAGAGAGAGAGAGAGAGAGAGAGAGAGAGAGAGAGAGAGAGAGAGAGAGAGAGAGAGAGAGAGAGAGAGAGAGAGAGAGAGAGACAGTTGAGAGAGAGAGAAAGTAGGCAAATCCGGGCGGCTACTGTATATAAGGGATACCGAGAGAGTAAGAGATGTTGATGGCTCGTGCTCCAATCAACTGCAGCGAGCCATGAACTGCAGTGGCGGCTCGTGAGACACGGAGGCATGCATAGTGGGTGGAAGTGCCTGGTGGAGAGATAACTCAGTTGTGGATGCTGGGAAAATTGGAGCCGCGAAGAAGTATAAGAGACGGGAGGCTATGATGCTGCATGGATATTAATAGGTGGCTGTGAGTGAGTGCAGGCGCCATGCAGATATGTGTGGCTATGCATGGTACTAAGGATAGGGGGAAAAGTTCGAGTAGATGCATGTGAGGTGTCGTATAAACAGCGCTGGCGGCCGCTCCTTCTCCTACTCCTTCTGACTGGCCTTTCCGATCCTGAGCTCCTCTTCTTCTTATACAGTTTCGTTTGCTTTACAACAGTTCTAGTTTCCTCACGTTCCATCCTATTACCCGATGGGGACGTGTCTCCTATCAGACTATACAGACAGACATATCGCTGCTAGCCAATGCCCAATATCCATGCTGCTGCCTGACGATTGAGTTATGTGTGTCCGTAGAGGCCCTGTGTAGTTTGCCATGGTCTCAATGCTGCCATGATAGAGATGACCTTCTAGCTTGCGTGCTGGCTGCAACTAATAATGTACAGTTCATTTATTTTTTTGAATTACCTTACTCTGAATCTGTGGATATTAGTGTGGGTTCGCACCACAATCGACAGCCTAGGTCGGCTACTCCTTTAGGAATAGAGGATGATTTCATTGCACACAAAATAACTCTACATAGCCTTCTCGGATCATATATCCTCAAAGCTTAAGGATCAAAGTGATCGTGATTAAGGGCATTGCAAAAGACACGTTTTTTCCTCATTCTTCTATTTCTTTACAGCTCCTCTAGCGTAATAGGCAGGCATGGTCACTTTGACGAGTTCACAATGTCTTTGTCCCCTTCCTACCGGCAATAGACAAACTAATAATAAAATATTGAACCTCATTCCAACCTCCTATTATCTCTCATGCTATGTACTCTATAAGCAAGTGTATTATACACGATTAAGAATTAATGTAAACAATTATCCTACCAAGCTTGCTAATTAAAAATTTGGTTTGTTTGTACACATTCAACTTATAGTTTAAAAAGATACAAGCATCTTTTCCCACAAAACATACACCTACATCCGTATATATTGAATGAAAAAGTTCAAATAACTTAGTTGTATTCATCACTGCTCTTGTTCTCTGGGTATCCATGCTTCTTGAACAGTAATTTCTAATTCCAAGATAGTTTCCAGTGCTCTGATACCATTGCTACAGCCGGAGGCATAGAGTTCCCTGCAAAATATCCGAAATAGCATACTACAAACCATAAAACAGACTAATTGACATACCTGGCAACCACATAGATGCATAATCACGAGATACACGAACAGAAGGAGACAGAGTGCGAGAGAGAGCAATAGGGCACGTGCAGAAGCACCCCCTAGAAGGGAGTGCTACGCCGGCACGCGAGAGAGAAGAGAGGAGAGGTGAGAAGAAGAACGCAGACACTGGGTGCAATCTCCCCCCGTGCAAGAGTGACCATTTCCCTCTTGCACGTATTTGTTATATAGATTTCTTGAATGGTCAAATTGGTTACAAATTGGCCGGCCGGTCATAAATGGCCCAAGCTCATAAAAGAGCACTTGAATAATAAAATATACACAAAATATAATATCCTTCTACATAATCCATTATCTGCTAATGCTTTTTCCACCTGTCAGCTGCAATAAATGGATAAATATCAATTCCATAACAAGCATGAAATTACTCATTGACAAGTTTCTATTATCATGCTTGCAATAATGCATTACAATATGGGTATCTTTGAGAATCATCAAAGCTAGTGTCCCACTAGCATTTGATTCCTTCATAGTAGCTATTTAAAAAACATATAAGAAAAATATAAAAAATACATAGAATATATATATATATATATATATATATATATATATTGAAATTTACCCTAGATATATGATCTTGCTAGGGTGTGAGATAATAATGAGATAGTAGAAAGAAAGAATCAATGCTTTTTGTCCCAAGTTAAAGAGGTGGAGCTATTGACGCTTTTCCCATAGTACTTTTTCACGGTAAAGTTACAATATGTTACCCTTGAGATAAATAATAGGATGAAATAGAGAGCTTATTATTAATATACTTAGATTTGCATATGTACATTATAAGAAATATAATTACGTATCTAAAAAGTTGCAAGATAGATCTTGTAGCATGTGTTCCCACTATGTACGTGTTACAACACGACATCCACCCCCTCTAAACCTGCACATCCTGCGGTATGTGCCACATTATCTCTTTGTAAGATCAGCCCTCTTGTACATATTCCTTGCTTTCTTCTTCACTAGATGATTCCAAAGCTTCATCTTCACTTTGATCTTCACCTGTTTTTTGCTCTTCTTCCTCATCAACATCTTCTGGATCATTGTCTCCACTTCTCTTAAACATTTTGATCCTTTTTCTTGCAATGGGAATCTTTACTTCTGTACCATCTAGTTCAGACAAGCTGTAAGTAGCATTTTCATGCATATGATTTAACATACGGTCTAAACCATCTTTTTGAAAACTTACGTATGACTGTGTGTTGGTTATCAAGGCTACTATCATACACTAAAACCCAGTCACCTTTGTCAATTGCTTTTCTCCTGAGCCGATGTCGCTTATCAAAGTAGTCCTTGTTTTTCAACCTTGCATTTTTGAGTCATTCTTTTGCAGCTTCAATGTCTCCAGGTCTTCTCTCTAGTTGCCTTATACGCAGTGCAAGGAGATCTTCCCTGCTAAGCCACTCTTGCCAAGGTAGTACATTCCATGTGGGAATTGTATCTTCAATCGGCATCACTGGCTTTTGACCATACATTTGCTCCGCAGGAATGTAGCTAGTAACTGAGCTATGTGTTGTACGATCAGCCCATAAAGCATATGGTAATAATTTTGGCCACATACCAGCTCTCCCTTCACAAGCCTTGGCCAAAGCTTTGATGATAGGAGGATGTCCTCTTTCACTCTTTCCATTGCCTTTAGAGTCGTACGCTATAGTAAGAGAAAGCTTGATTCCTAATATGGAAAAGAACTCCCTTGCTTCCTCGGCATGTAGTTCACCTCTGTCTGTAGTGATCTTTCCCACACAACCATAACGGAAAATCACCTCATCAAGAAGGAATTTGCACACAGCATCTATGATTTTAGCTCTTAATGCTCTTCATTCAACCTGATTAGTTATGTCTTCTCGTGCAAGAACCAAGTATCTCATCTGCCAGAGTCCTAAAGGCATTGTGACTAGATCCATAACCCATTTATAGTGCATGTCTAGTGGGTATGTAGGGTGCAATCCATCACGATGTCGAACATTTGAATACATTTGACAAGTTACACATGACTCTACAAATTGAGATACATCTTTATACATACCCTTCCACGAGTATTTTTCTTTCAACTTGGAGAAGGTTGCCCACACACCCCTATGTCAAGCCCATTTACTCTCATGAAACTCTTGCATGAGCTTTACTTGAGTCTCTTTTTTACATATAACCCATAGTGGTGTAGCACCCTTTTGTTTAGGATGCTTTCACAAGTAGCCATCCCTCAAAAAGCAACCATATGCTTTCCTGCGTATCCTTTTGAAATTCATGTTCAGACCAATCATCCTGTTTTTCTAGAGTACTCAAATAGCTTCCAATAAGAAACCAATCACCTTCATAGAGATCTTTCAAGAACAGTTCAAGTGGATTAGTCATGCAGACATTGTTACCTTTGACATGAGAGATAGAACAGAACTTTGTGGCTACATCATCTCCCTCGTCAATCATCTGTGACTCATCTTCATACCTTGCCCTTGATAGCATATCTACCACTATATTGTCTTTACCTGCAATGTGCTTAAACTCAGGATTTAAGCACTTAATGTATTCAATCCTCCGCAACATAGCAATATCTGGTGTTGAACAACTTGTAATCATCCCAAGAAGTGATAGACAATCTGTTTCTACAACCACACATGCACCAATTAGGTACTCTTTTCCGTTTTTCAAGGCTGTAACCATACCCCATAACTCTCTCTTTATTTGTGGATAGTTTCTTTGGCGAGCACTTAGTCCCTTTGCTCCAAATCCCACCACATACCCGTGTCTTTCTTCGTCATCTTGCCCTATTGCCCATCCAATCCCTATAGAGTTGGTGTCTACTGTCACAATTACTGGCCTTTGGTACTCATAGTCTACCTTTCTCAAAGTTGGTGCTGACTGAAGCAACTCCTTTAGCTTTCTCATGTCTTTTATATGTGCTTCTGTCCATTTAAGCTTTTGATTCTTTCTAGCCAGTTGATAAAGAGGATCAGCTAAATGTGCATAATGAGGAATCCAAATAACATAAAAGTCACATGCTCCTAGAAACCTTCTAACCTCATGATGCTACTACACGTTTCTTTCATTCTTTGAATGGCATCTATCTTTGTTGGACAAGGTTTTCTACCATATGGCCCACATATGTGCCCCACAATGAGCACTTTGTTGACACCAAACATAGACTTTTTCCCTAACAATGTAAGATTCACTTATTCCAACCTAGAATTTTTTTTATCACAATCATTTATGTGATTCACCACAAACCTGCAACATCCCCTGAGATCCAAAGATTCATCTTTGTCACTTTCTTCACATCCTTTGATAGGAAAATCATCACTGCAAGGCATTGTGATTTGAGGAATGAAGTCACGTAAGACCTTATTCATCCCATTCATCATATGTGCAACGGAGTTGGTTTCCCTAAGACAAGATACACATCCTTACCAAACCCAAAGGTGTCCTCATGGTTGTCAAGTCTCTGCTTTCGATTGCAAGCTGAAATTGATCATACCTTGAGTAGAGTTCCCCCATCGCTCTGCAAACTCATCCACAATTGGACCTGTACCTACATTTCTAATTGTCACCTTGTTCGCTGGTTGCATATTTTGGATGAAGCATAGAGAACCACTCTTCTTTGGAACTATGAACCACCTATTTGATTATGGAGCACAAGAAGGCTCCAAAATTCCCATTTTGATCTTCTCATTCAGTAGCTCCACTAACTTTGGCAAATGAGCTTTTGGAACTGGAATAGGATGCAAATCCCAAGGCACATGAGGTATTGTGAAAATTACCATAGGCACTACAATAGAAGGATCAACACATACTATCTCATGTGGCTCGAATGCAAGAGCCTTACCATGCTTTGAAAGTATTTCTTTGAAGCACTTTGTCTCCTCCTGTGTTAGAAACTCCTCGCAACCAACCTGCAACTCTTGAAAAGACTCCTTTGTGAAGGTATGACCGATCTTTTTAGGATTCCTTAAACTTGGTTGTAAAGAAGCTTGCTCAATATTTTCCCTGTTGTTGAGTGGTAAGGGTGAAGCTACTGATTTCAACTTCTTTGCTACACTCTTGTATTTAGTTTCAACATGGACTTCTTGGCCAATTGTTTGGTTTTCTTTAAAGCCTTCTATTACTTGATACATTTTCATAGAGCATACTTCCACAACTTCATTTTCAAGATGCAAGCTAGACTCCATTATAACATCAAGCTCACCCATAGTATCTACAAAAGAAACTTGTTCACACAAACCTGGAACATTTTCAATAGGCTCTAGCAACCCACTCTCTTTCGTACCCATTTGTACATTATGTACATATTGCCTCTCACATCTCTTCAAATCTTCAAGTTTTGTAGAACATACTAATCCATTGTTTGTTACCAAGGATCCCATTGAGAAAGTTTCACCTACTTTTGGATGAAGCGAGACCCTTTTTCTTTCTGTATCATTGCAATCCCTCTTTACAATGGTACTTGGCCAAAACCCATTCATTCCCTATGGTCATGAAACTCTTTACTCACCTCTGGTAGAGGATGTTCTCTGAGGTTGTTACGATTTCTTTCATGGTTCACACAAACTGTGAGAGCTTGGACACCATGTTTACCATCTTTGCTGCATATTCTAGCATATGTTGAATCATCATCCATCACCTTTGTTTCCATTCAAACTCCCACGATGTAGAGTTGTCCAAGGATGAGATGATATGAAGATGTATCCTACACAAAGAAGTTTTCGTCAATCTTTACATCACCTATTGTCACCTTCACACCTGGACATGCTACATACAATTCACCGGATGAATTGTTTACCACTTTTACCATCCAACCATGATCTGTGTCCATCAACCATTTGCACTTGTTGTAGTGACTCTTTGACATTATGTTTATTTCTGAACCATGGCCAATCAAGGCACCAAATGGCTCTTCAAGGTCACCTACCTTGACCAAAGTTTCTATAGTAGCCCTTGCCTAGTGACTTCGTGAATAGTAGCTCCTAGGAATAGCTTCAACTTCTTCATCATCATTTAAGAAATGCACTTGCTTCACTCTCCCACTAGATTGGTAGCATCCTACCACAGCTCCATCATCCTCCTTATTTTGCAACTACATCCCTTGTGTCTTCAAGGTTTCTCCGTCAACCTGTGGACGAGCAACCTCAACAAGAATTTGCCTCTTTCTCTTGATGATGTCAAAGATCTCCATGTGGAATTCAGTCTTTGCAATGCCAAGCACTTCTCCCACAGTAAACTCAATCTTGCTTTTCAAAATCCTTTCCTCCAAGACTTTCTTTAAATATGTAGCAACCTCAATATCAGATTGTAGCTTATAAGTTGGGCCTTTTGTCTTACCTTTTGTTGGCTCTTTCTTCTTTCCTGTTGTAGACTCCTCCATGAGTACTTCAGGTGGAGATGCTCCTTGTCTCAAGGGTGTTTGAGAAGGCATTGAGTAGCTTCTTCCCCCACTTCTAGAATCTGTTTTTGATGGTCCTTCATCATCATTCTCACGTCTGCGCTTCTCTTCTATGATAGCCTCATTTTGTTGGATTTTTGTAATGTAGGCATGCACTGACAATGAGTCCATTGGATCATTCCACCATGTTTCTAGACGTATGCAATCAACTGCTTCATGTAGAATCTCTTTTGTAAGCTTTCCCTTTTTAGCTAATTGCATGACATTTGGCCAAATTTGACCATGATGGTTACTCACCTCTTCATCACTAAGATCCTCAATTTTTACTCCATAAGTAACTGAAGAGGTGGCATGGCTAGTTGCCATATCTTCAACTAAGGTTTGCATTCCCCCTTCCCAAAGTTATCTCTCAAGGGTAGACCTGTCTCTCTTAAGTGTATTTTACCATTCTTAAAAAAGACAAAATATTTTGACAAAGCATCACTAAAGTCATCACAATCCCTTCTTACATGGTTTGTACTATCACACCAAATACATCTATTAACAAACCCTTCTTTGGGCTGTTGCCTTTGCCTAGGAAGTGGCCCTAACGGTTGGCCTTTTTCTTCAAGCTTTGCAAGCTCACCTTCAAGTCACGCATTCCCTTCACAAGTTCATCTAGCATGGACTCATCAAACTTAGGAGCGATAAAAGTAGGCTTTACCATTTTGTCAGAAGTTGAGGTGGAAGGACTTGTAGTGTTTACTACTATGTTGTCCCTTCTTCTTTGTTGTTTGGCAAGCAATGAGACAGCACCTTCAGCCTCATTCAAGTCGGTCTTTAGTCCTTTCTTAACATCTTTATCTTCAAGAAGAAGGTCCAAATTTTCTTGAAACTCTTTACCTGCAGCTTGTAAGAAAATATTTATCTTCTCTGCATCTAGTGCGGACCTTTCTATCCTGGTGAGTTTTGCATAGCACTGCTCAAATTCCCTAAGTAGATCTGTTATTGATAGTCATTGCTTTGGCTTGACTACCCACTCTAAGAATGTCCTTTTGGTCACTCTCTTAGAGTCCTCCATGAAATATTCCTTCTTTAAAGCTACTTTGAGTTCTTCCCAATTTCTCCCATGCCCATCTTTAATTCCCCTAACATGTTCTCTAATTTCTGGAGCAATAACTAGCTCAAAGCTTTGAATCATCTCACCTTCTGACACGCGATGTAGCTCCATCTCCTTCACATACTCGTGTTAGTACTTGGTTACATCTTTGCCATTGAACTGATCCATTCTATTGACGACTCCTTGTATGGTCTTCGTTGTTGAAATCTCCCTTATTTCAGTGGCATGTTGTTGTTGCATGAACATTGCAAATGCTTGAAATTTTGCATTGTTGCTGGGTCAAAATGCATACCGTGTTGCTCAACATGATCACCCATGGTTACCCACAAACTCTTACCATGGCAGTTTCACGTTGGGTTCACCAAAAATATCTCCAGAAATTTGCGATCTTGCCAAGAAAGCACCGGGCTTTTGGCTGTGAGAGTTTGTGAGAGAACTCCAAAAAAATATATGAAGGAGTTAAATCATAGATGCCATGAAAATTAGGATTTGGAAGGAAGTGCAGTCAACGAAGCCCCACTCTTTCTCTCTTGCACTCACACACACAAAGAAAGAACACAAAAGAGAATATGAAAACAACACAAAGATGAAAACATCAAGGATATGGTCATATCATTTCATGGGTAATATGAAGGGGTTAATAGATGAGTTAATGGCGTTCAATATTTGCCGACCAAACAGGCTACAAATTGCTCTTTGAAATTGTAGCTTTCTGTGTACCATAATATATGTTTTGTCTAGTGATTGGGATTAATTGTGTGTACAAATCCTCTTGGGTCATAGCAAAATAACTACACTTACTTCAAAAGAAAAGTTATAGTCTATAAGAGGTATTATGATGGGATCTTGTGAAAGATGTATTTCATTGAGACATTCTGGGCCAAAGAGAAACACTATATGTTGTTGAAAGTGTATTTTATGGCTAATTTATATGTTAATTCTAATAGATCGCACAGAGTGTAAGCGATAGAAATTCTCATCATGTGGATTATTCATCTAAGATAGTATGTGAGAAATGTCGATATGAGAGAAGTGAAGAGATGAGAAGTTTCCCTCCCAAGCCCTATTCTTGCCCGTAGGTAATAAGGATACTGCAGGGAGAGATGTACCTGTAGCAAGGAAAACCTAGAATTTGTAGGGAGAATGAAGTTCTAAGAGTGGGAGCGATAGGTTTGGTTAAGAAGATGAGATTAGATATATATATGTTGGATTAGATATGAGAAAGAAAACAATAAGAAATCAATAAAATATCAATGTAAAACATATCTTACTTGTCAAACCCTTTGGCACCATTTCTGATGGAGAGAGAAGAAGAGGGAAGAATTCAACTTTGACTGATACACCAAGTCCAAGACCTTCTTTGATTAGAGTTGATCTCCAAGGATAGCTTACAAGAATGGCTAGTCTTTCTCTAGGAGAAAGTGTAAGCTTATGCTTATATTAATGGCTAGGTACAATTAGGCATTACTACTCACTCCCTCATGAATTCCTCTCATCAATGGCTTAAATGGTTTTCAAGGAAGAAGAGATCCCCTTGTATAGGTGAAGGGAACCCCCAAGGGTTTACACAAGAAGAGAAGAGCCAATGTGAATAGAAACTAGAAAAGTTGGAAATGAGCTATTCCTGCATGAAGTGGTAGACTGGGGTCCAGTATTGTTATCATATCCCCTCAACCGTGGCTCCAAATAAAAACATAAAAATATGGGTAGAAAATTCAGCTCATTAGCTACGACTCCCATTTTATATACTTTTTCCAATTCGGATTGGAACCTTGTGTAAAAAAATCATCAACATAGGGTACAATTTTGGCAACAAAATTCTTATTGTGGTCCCCTTAGCGTAGACTTTAATTTGATTCCAATGGAAACCTCATGCCATATGAAAGCATGACATTGCTCCTTGACAAATTTTTATAATCATGCGTGCAATAATGCAGTACAATGGGGGTATCTTTGAGAATTATGCAAGCTAATGTTCCACTAGCATTTGATTCCTTCCTAGTAGCTATTTAAAAGAAGTATAAGAAAAATATGAAAAATACCTAGAATATGTATATTTACCCTAGCTATAGGATCTAGCTAGAGTGTGAGATAATAATGAGATAGTAGAACGAAAGAATCAATGTTTTTTGCCCCAAGTTAAAGAGACGGAGCTATTGATGCTTTTCCCATAGTACTTTTTGACGGTAAAGTAACAATATGTTACCCTTGCGATAAATAATAGGATGACATAGAAAGATTATTATTATACTTAGATATGCACATGTACATTTTTGGAAATATAATTGCGTATCCAAAAAGTTGCAAAATAGGTCTTGTAGTATGCGTTCCCACTATGTACGTGTTACAACACGACAACGTTTTGGTGCGTAACCTATGTTGTTGAGGGTCGATAGCATGAGGTTTTCATTGAGCTAGGGTATTCTCAAATGTGGATATACCTTCGGTGACACAATAGCTAGAGCATCCCTTATGAGGCCTTGCCATAGGACATGAATAGAGTGGTATAGGTGCTTTTGTTGCCAATTTGGCGGTCTATGGTTAGTTTGACAGTTTATGCACATCGATCGATCTCAATATAGCGTGCTTTTGAGAGGCGTTTCCCTCTTTTATGCTTTGTGCATGACATACCTGGTCATTTTGTCTCGTATTTTGCTTGACATAGTCCCAAATACAAAGGAAACTCTGCCAAAATTTTGCCAAAATCTTTTGGTAGTTGTGTCACCATGTCTACTAGCAAAGACCTTGATATTTATATATGACATAAATAAGTTTGATGGCACTAATTTCAACTTTGGAAGAGCCAAATGCATGATGTGATTGTCCAAAAGAAGCAAAATTTTCTTATTGCCTATCCGAGTAGAACTGACGATATGCACATGACTTAGTTTCATTGGGAGGAGCTTAACGATCTATGCAGGACTACGATTAGACTGCACCTTGGTGACTCGGTGTACTTTTCTGTGTTAGAATGGAAGACTTCTCATGATTTATGGCAAAAATATGCGACACTTACGAAAAGGATACAACTAGCAACAATAAGATTTTCATGATGCGAAAACATTTCAACCTTTGTATGAAGGAGTCAGCTAGCATTTCCAGCCATATAAATGATTTTTATTCTCTTTTTGCCCAAATTCGTGCACAACACATGACCATTGATGATGAGATGAAAGCAATCTTTTTGCTTTGTTCGTTGCCATCCTCTTGGAATATCTTTTTCACAGTTGTTAGTAACTCTGCTTCTAATGGTACACTACAATACGATGATGTTACTAGTGCACTTTTATCAGAGGAGATGCGTCAAAAGACTATGATTAGCTCGCATTATGGTGAAGCTCATTATGTGCAAAGGGATGATAAGCAACATAAGGGTTGTTCTTCACAACATGAGTCCAAGAAAGAGGAAAATAGAGATGCATCAAAGGGTAGATCAAAGTTCCGTGGTCGCCGCAATGTTCAATGTTAATATTGTGATAAGTTTGTTCACATAAAGAATGATTGTTATGCTTGGAAGCATGACAAAGAGAAGGGCAAAGGTAAAGGCAAAGATCATGATGATAAAGAGGAGAAACCAAAGAGTTTGGTTAAGATTGAAGAATTGAACATAGTTCAGGATGATAGTGATGTGCAAGACATTAATATGTTGATGGAAAATAATGATGCAGAGCAAACTCTATCTTTGCAGATTTCTATGCAAGTTGAACTCCTTGTTAGTGGTGAGGTATCCCGTACATGGATTCTTGATTTGGGTGCTTTGTTGCATGTCACACCTTATAGGCATTGATTTAATACATACAAGGAAACCATTGGCTCTAATACACTTGGTGACAGTTACTCTTGTGACATTGTTGGTGTAGGTGATATTGACATGGTTATGGAAAATGGGGTGAAGTTTATGATCCATAACGTGTATAACATTCTAGCCTTGACATGCAATATGGCTGGTTGGAAATCTTGATGACTTGGGTTACAAAGTCACTTTTCATCATCAGTCTTGCCGGGTTGCGAAGGGTCATCTTAATATATCCCATGTTTCTAAAGTTGATTCACTTCATCATCTTTATGTATCTGATAAAAACAATGTTCTTCCTGTAATAACCAAGCTGCCAACCGTTGCTTTGTGGCATAGCTGGTTAAAACATATGTCAAAGAAGAAAATGGAGACACTCTCTCGTTTGGGCTACTTACCGTCTTTGTCAATTTCTGAATTTCCCTTTTGTGAGCATTGTCAATATGGAAAGAAAACACGGACACATCGTACACATTATTTTGACAAAGAAAGAAAAACCTTAGAGCTTGTGCACAATGATTTATATGGGCCAATGCCTTGTAAATCCCATGGTGGTGCATCCTATTATTCTACATTCATTGACTATGCAACATGGCATGTTTGGGTCTACGCCACGAAGTCTATAGATGAAACATTTTTTTTCTTCAATAAGTTCTTATCTAGTGTTGAAACTCAGGCTGAACATAAGTTGAAATCTTTGCGCTCAGACAATGGTGGTGAATATGTCTCCAAAGAGTTTACATATTTTTGTTCAAGTAGGGGAATTAAGCATGAGTTTACAACTCCTTATAGCCCTGCACAAAATGGTGTTGTGGAGCAAATGAATAGGACCATCCAAGAGCAGATTATGTCTATGCTATCATAGGCTAATTTACCGCAAGCGTTTTGGGTTGAAGCATTATACACAGTTGTGTACTTGATCAATAGATCACTTCATGCTTCATTAAAGTTTTGTGTACCTTTGGAGTTATGGTAAGGACATAAATTTGCTTTAAATAAACTCTGCACATTTGGTTGTGAAGCTTATACACATGACCCAAGGAGCTGCATGCTAAGCTAGATCCTAAGTCTAGGAAATGCATCTTCATTGGTTTTGGTGTAGATGCAAAAAGTTGATCAGTGATCCGTAGGAGTGATATTGTATTTAATGAGACTAAGATTCATAGATAGCTAGTGAAAGAGGTTGAATTCCAAAAAGTGACATTTTTTGATGTATCACTTCCTGTCCAGATAGCTCTCGAGTCACTTACTACACATGCTAGCTAGTACGAGTTTTGATCAGTTTTGCAGAGATCTCAAAGAGTCTCACATCCGCCAGAATGTTTTGTTCCAACCATGGATTTTGTTTTGCTGACAGATAGTGGTGAGCCTTCTTGTTACAAAGAGGCTATGTTGTTGAAATTAGGGTTGTAGCAAAACACACACAGCTTGGACAAGACGAAGGAAGATCAAGGCACACAACTGAGAGTATATTACTTATTGTGCAATGGAAAGATAGATAGCCCTAGAATGAATGGGTGTATATAAAATGCACGGGGGAAAACCTCCTAAGTGGGAAAAAATACCCCGGCGGTCCTAAGTGTGTTCACACACATCACTACCACATGTATATGGTAACAAATCCCCCCTGGAGTGATGCGATGAACGAGATTTGGCACATGAGTAAAGGGAAGTGCCATGCCTTAAGGACATGATCAGTCCACAAAGGGGAGTAAGCCCAAAGCTTTGTAAAAATATTTGAGCTTCTTATGAGACAATGCCCTTGTGAAAATATTTGTAAGGTTGTCTTGTGTTGGCACATAAGCCAAACTCATCTCTCATGTTGAGAGCCTCTCCCAGACATACTGGTAATGCACCTCAATGTGCTTCGTGCGAGGAAGAAAAATTTGGTTCCTTGCAACTACCGATGCACTCTGACTATTAGTGTAGATAGTGTTGGCACTATCCTGTCCAACACCAAATCATTCATAAGGTATCTGAGCCATACACACTCAATCATATCTCTGAAGACTGCCCTGTACTCAACCTCACAACTAGAAGTGGACACAATAGGTTGCTTCTCCTAATCCATGATATACATGAACTCCTAAGCATGAAACAAAAATCACTTGTGGACACTCGCGTGTCAAAACAACGAGCCCAATCTGAGTCCGAAAAAGCATGTAAGTCTGGCGGCAATGATCCCCCCTTGGTTTAAAAAAATCCAAGATGTAAAGTGCCACTCAAGTAGTGAAAAATTCTCTTGATAGCCTACCAATGCTTAGATCCTGGGCTATGCATAAATATGCTGGCATGTGAGACTGCAAAATGAATATCTAGCCTCGTGCTACATACATAAATGAGGCAGCCATCAACAGTTTGATAAAGAGTGACATCAACAGGATCACTAGAATCATGTAGACTTATCTTCAAACCTGTTTCCATGGTAGTGGAAATAGGCTTGCAATCCTCAAGTCTAAACTTACATATCAATGTTCTATGTAACTTTTTTAACACAAGGAAATACCACCATCACTCTGCTTAAATTGTATACCCAAGTAATGATGCAACATCCCCAAATCTTTCATCTTTAAAGTAGCATTCAAATCAGCCTTAAATTCAGCAATATGTGCCTCATTGGGACCAGTGAAGATCAGAAAATCATCCACATAAAGAACAACAATGAGAATTATATCACCCTCATGCTTTACATACAATGTGCTTTCTACTAGACTATTACAAAAGCCTTGTTTGAACAAATGAGTGTCACCCTTCTCATACCAAGCATGAGGAGATTGCTTCAATCCATGCAAAGCCTTCTTACATTTGCACACTTTGTCCTCTTGTCCTTTCTTGACAAAATTGCGAGGCTACATTACATAAACTTCCACAAACATGTCACAGCTCAAGATAGCAGTAACAATGTCGGATTCATGTACATCCCAACCTAAATGAGCTGGCAATGCACATAGAAAACAAAGACTGGTCATATGACAAGTGGGAGAAAAAGTTTCTTCATAATCTATGCCTATTTGATGGCATAGCCTTTTTGCAACAAGTATGGCGATCAACCTCACCATCCGGCTTGCGTTTCAACTTGTAAACCCACTTTGTACCAATGGAATTTTTTCCAGGAGGCAAATCACATAAGTCCATGTGTCATTTTCAATAAGTGCATCATATTCTGATTGCATGGCAGCCATCCAATTTTTTTGAATTATGTGCTTCATCAAAAGACAGAGGTTCCTCAACATTAAGTAGGCTAGACATAACCAAAGCATAACAATCTGATGCATAAGATGCATGTCAAGAACCTGAAGGAGTACGCCTAGATAAAGGTGCATCCAATTTACTATCATGAAAATATGCACCAGCCATTTTGGCATACCTCTAGCCTGCTCATTTTCAGCCCTTTGCTCATCAAGTACATCATGTACATCTGCATCAGTAATAGTGAGGCGGTCTGGGGCAGGCAACAAGAAGAGCAACCTCTAAACACCCTTCAAGGCTCCCGTGCTGCTCAATGGGGCTGGGGCACAACACAACACAAACCAAAACAACAAACCCACAGCCAAATCCCAACTACACAAGGGGCACCACCTAGTTTAAGAGCGAACTAGGACGCAAAAGAGGAGAATCATTAGAGCAACCCACAAACAAGCAAGGAATTTACACTAACCCTAACACCAATGGAACACTCTTACACACTAAAACACGAGAGAGAGAGAGAGAGAGAGAGAGAGAGAGAGAGAGAGAGAGAGAGAGAGAGAGAGAGATAGTGCTCGGGCTGCTTTGAAACGTATCGACAATGATCAAGCAAACACAACTATATATTTAAGAAAGAGAGAGAAAGGGGGAGGGGGTGCTTGTTGCATTAATACCTTCTTACAAATCTATCATGACAAATCAAAGTGAGATTAGTATTTGTTCAACATAGCTTGCATAAATTTCACCACAACACATCACAAGAAAAACCACCCCAATCACTGTCTTAAAGCCAGGGGAGTCCTCTCCACCCTGTCGCCCTCTTACAGTATGTGGGATTTATGGCTAGATTGATGACAACACCAGAGACAAGCTATCAAGAACTTAACAAAAAACACCAAGACACCTACGCATCATTGTTGTCCATTACTTCACGTTGGAAGGGAGACAAAGTATCCAAGCTTAGTCCAAATCCACCCTCCTTGATTCAGCAAATGTTGGGCTTACACTAGTAGGAGAAATGATAGATTTCCTACTCTCAATTGAATGATCACTCTCTCTCTTACAATGGCATAGAGTTCCCTTGCTAATCCCCTATTACAACACATGCACATGCATAAGACAATGAGCTTCCACTCAAGAGCTCCTTCTAGAGAGGTTGAGCTTGGCTTCTCAAGCTATAGCATAGTGCTCTTGCTTATGGCTCCTCCCTTTTGTGCTAGCTACACCCTCCTTTTATAGCAATTTTGAAGGCTAGGGTTACTCCTCTAACCATGGTTGGGTTAGATTTTCAGCAATTTATCTAATTTCTTTTGCTTGGAATTATCAAGAAGTTGGTGGGGAAAGAGAGAGGAGAGAAATGGAGGTGATATTACTTTTCATAGTGGGTTAGTGTTAGTAGAGTTAGTATTAATTTACAAATGGAATTGGATATTTACAATGGGAGTATCCATGTAGGATACAAATAAGGAAGAAAAACTCTTAAGAGGTAAGAAAAGGTGGATTTCTTACAAGGTTGATGCTCCAAGTGTCTTGAGTAGGGCCAATTTTGACGCTTGTTGACGGTCCAGACGGTCCACTAGCTTTGACAGTACATTTTTTCTCCACTCTTGACCTTCCTTGAGAGACAAGGTAATTGAAGCTGAGTAATCAACCACCATGATGCTGTCTTTTAAGAGAAGAGGCTGAATTTTGTGGTTTTTTTTATAGATATGGGTAAATTGGAGGAGGAAAAATGAGACTAGGTGGTCAATTTTGGAATGGAATTGTGTGTGGGAGGTATGAGTTCACCATGGTTTCTCTTATTCTTCAAGGTTGAGGAGAAGGTGAGTAGGGTGCAGAGAGGAGTGGTGAGAGAGGTGGGGATGATGAGTGGAGAAGTGTGTGTGAAAGAGGAAAATGATAAAGTGGAAGAGAGAGTGTGGCTGCATAGCATGGGAAAACTGGGGTCCACTAATAAAATCATAGCTCACAGCTCGTAGCTCAAAAAAATATGAAAAAATTTGAGGGAAAAGTTCAGCCCACGAGCTACAACTTTTGCTTGTATCACCTTTTCAAATTCGGAGAGCAAGTGAACTTTAAAAATTCAGCAAAACCGACCGTTTTTTTCCACTGCACAAGGTCCTTGTGGGGTCCTTCTTTGGATGATTCTTTTGAATACCTCCAAGAGTGAGCCCTCCATAGTGCATGTATGCATGCCACCTACTCTTGACCTTATTTGGTAGGTCTATAATTGAAGATATTGTTGAGATCATGATATAAGTGAATAGTACAACTAAGAAAATCAAATATTGAGGGGTCTAAAAAATATGTACATGTCAAATATAAATAATATAAGTGGAAAAAATATAAAGGGGTCAAAAGAAATCTCTCTCATTATGAGGCTACCATAAAAAGATAAATATTTTTGGTGTTCTAATTTTTTAGAAAAAAACAAAATAGATGTTGGAAGGGAAAAATCACAATAGTGAAAAAATATACACATAAATAAAACCAGTTTTTTTGGATTTTTGTTGGGGTGGAGTTACACCAAATATAAGAGAAGCTTACATGAAAATATTTCTATATGGAATAAAGAGTATGAAAAATGGTAAGAAAAATTGTGGTAATGGTGAGGCGGCAATGTACAGAGCATAAATAACACACACCTAGGTAGAAATATTTAAATAAATACCAAATAATTATGAAATTTTTTTTTTTTTAGGCCCTATATACAAAGAAATATTTACATACGCATGGGCCATAATATACCTATATTTTTTATATTTTTTATATTTTTTTGGCTCAACTAGCCCAATGCCTAGCTAATTGAGGGTTTTTTATTTCAGTAAGGAGATATGGGAAAAGTCCCCTAACTCACACGCACCTATATATAGTGAAATGGTAGGGATAGCCATAGTGTTTGGGTGATTTTGGTAGGGTGAGGTAACTCACTGTGGCAATTACAAAGAGCCAAAAAATGGCTATCAATAGGTTGATCTGTAACATTTTCAAGAAACCCCATATCCTGTACATTTGACTCATTGGAATTTACATTCGTATTTCCACCACTAAAAAGAGGCAACAAAGTGTCATAAATGTCCTTTCCGCATACAATATTGTCTCTAGTACATGACAGCAAGGGCTGAATAGAATCTTCCACAAACACGACATCCCGTGAAACCAAAATAAGATTTTGTTTGTGGATGATACAACCTGTAACCTTTGCTTTTAGCACTATAACCAACAAGAATACATTTGACAGCCTTATTATTCAAGTTTATGCGCTGTGTTTGTAGCACCAAAGCATATGCCAAACAGCCAAAAGCATGCATGTGCTGAATAGAAGGCTTTCTATCGTGCCATGCTTCATATGGAGGAATAGATTAGAAGGCTTTCGTAGGAGACCTATTTAGTACATAAGTGGCACACATGATGGCCTCAAGACAAAAGCAATGTGGAAAAGCTTGACTTTTGACCATACATCGCACCATTTCCGTAAGTGATCTAATTTTCCTCTTTGCAACACCATTTTGTTGAGGTGTATAAGGCACTATACATTGGTGTTTTATCCTAAGAATAGCCAAAAATGCATTAAATTCATGAGACATATAGTCCTCCCTCGATTGGAATGGAGAGTGACCATAGTACATTTGAGACATTTTCAGCCATAGCCAGAAAAGCACATAAAAACTTTGGACTTCAATTGAAGTGGAAATACCCATGCATGCCTAGAGTAATCATTAATAAAAGTCACAAAATAAAGGTAATTTCCCAAGGATGGAGTTTGCATGGGCCCACAAACATCACTATGCACAAGCTGTAACCTGGATGTGGACCTACCTGAACTACCCTTTATAAACTAAGAACGCTATATTTTACCCAAAATACAGCCTTCACAAACGTGTTCAACAGGTGCTTCAAGAGGCGGCAAAGAAGCAACAAAATCACATTTTTGCAAATGCAGCAAACTGACAAAATTCACATGTCCAAAATGTGCATGCCTCAATTTTGCATATGAAATAGCCCTTGAATCTGCAATTGCATTTGCAAAATTTTGTCCACACTTGTTATACAAAGTGAGCTTATACAGGCCATGACACAAAAGACTATGTGCAACAATTTCATCACCAAAACTAAGATCATGAACTGTACATCTGTCATCCACAAATTTGACTACAAGTCCAAGTCTAGCAAGTGCAGATACAGACAAAAGATTCTTCTTGATCCCATGTACATAAAGTGCTTCAACAAGTGTGAAAGAACTGCCCTTTGCAGTAGTAAGCACAATCTTTCCAACTCCCTGAACCGGATAAGAGGCATTGTTGGAACAAGTGACTGAATTCCCATGAGGGACAGACTCAAGAGAGGTAAACAATTGACGATGTGAGGTAATGTGCTTTGTAGCACCACTATCAAAATACCCCACATATGAATCTATAGCAACTGACATGCATGCATTGACACCAGGATTGTAAGTGCACTTTGCACTAAAAGGCCATTCTACATCAACATCACCATCATAGTCTTGTTTCACAGAAGACTCAACAATGGCTGCATTTGTAGTGAAATCACCCTCTTTATTCTTAGCCTCTTTGACCTTCAACTTAGGACATTGCTTGATCAAGTGATCATTAGATCTACATTAATGGCAACACGTCTTCTTTTTGCCCTTATCACCAGAATTTCTAGATGAGTTACTGCCAGCAGAAGCATTAGGGACACGTGATTTTCCACTCATAGCCATAATTGCATTGTTGTTAACACACTTTCTTTGAGCAACAATAAAAGCCTGTTCAACTACATGCTGTCTAGTGCTGTTTTTTTAGGAAAGTGAATCTTGCAACAACAATGTGCATAATGTATCAAACTTGACAACTTCAGGATTTCCTTGGATCATAAGTCTCCAGGTACTCGCAAAAGTCTTGTAAGAATCTCGTAAGGCATCAAGAATAGTCTGCACAAGGGAACTGTCTGAAATGGCTTCACCTCCGGAAATAAGTTGCTCAGTGATATCCTTGAAACCATCAAGGAGAGTGTCCATTTTATCTTCCTCGTGCATAATCTTTGATTCGAGCTCTTTACCCATCAATGCAATTTTAGCCTCATTGCGGTTTGCATAAAGAATAGTCTGCACAAGGGAACTGTCTGAAATGACTTGACCTGCAGAAATAAGTTTCTCATTGATATCCTTGAAACCATCAAGGAGAGTGTCCATTTCATCCTACTCGTGCATAATCTTTGATTCCAGCTCTTTACGCGGCAATGCAATTTTAGCCTCATTACGGTTTGCATAAAGACCAACCAGAATATCCCAAGCCTATTTTGCAAATTTCACTCAAAAAATGTGAGGAGTAATGGTGTGCTTCATAGACAATGCAATCAATGCATGAGCCTGTGCATCCTTTACATCCCAACGAGCTTGTTCTGCCATAGGCAAAACAACTCTAACAGTAGGAATCCTTGCAGCAAGACCTGCAGCATCCTCAACAATGCCTTCATCCTTAGAACCAAGACATACATCAATGCCCTCCACAATATTCCAGACACCCTTCAACACAAGAACATATTGCATCATGTAAGCCCACATAGGGTAATTGCCCCCATCCAATCTGTCCTCAGCAACAAACATCTTGAGCACATCTGTGTTGTTGTCAGCCATGGTAAATGCTACACCTGATGTGAAAAGTGCCCAAAAGAGGATAAACAAATCGGGAACAACACATGCTATATAGCACAAACAATAGAAGATTGTAAGGGACCTGCTATGCAAAAAATAGCACTGACAAAAATTCTGCACAAAATGATGAAATAGCTTTTGCAGTACTGCCTACAGGGGAAACAGAGGCTGAAATGAGCCCGAATAAAAAATCTATGCAGACCAAGCTCTACGAGCTCCCCCAAAAAAAATTTGTCAACCTGTGAACGCTGGCCAAAGCTCACTGAAATCAAAGAAAGTGAGTAAGCGTGTGCTAGAGTTACTGGTGACTAAGCCCGAGAGGACGCAACCTGCTCTGATACGAATTGTTGGAATTAGGGTTGTAGAGAAACTCACATAGCCTAGAGAAGATGGAGGAAGATCAAGGCACACAATGGAGAGTATATTAATTAGTGTGCAATGCAAAGATAGATAGCCCTTGACTGAATTGATGTATATACAATGTACGGGGGAAAAACCTCCTAAAGAGGGAAAAAATGCCCCGACGGTCCTAAGTGTGTTCCATTAGGCAAAATTTGGACTCACAAAGGGGCCCTTTAACACTAGAATGGTAACATGACACTTTTATGTCCTCTGACACTTTTGTGTCCTGTTAAGTGACCATTTTTCTTGAATTATTTGAAGAGTATGAAAATGATTTTCTAGGTGCTATATATCCACAAAGTTGTCTTATGAGCTGAAAAAAACTCAGCATTTTTTTTGGAGTATCGATCTCACCATTAACCTTACTCTTGCACAACATTTTTGAACCTAAACTGTGTGAAAAAACGGGTCCTGTTTTTGGCTTTTTTTCAATTTTTGGCAACTATACCACTCTAAACTTCATGTTTGTGACGTTCAGATGGCTAGAGGTTAGGCCTTCATAGTTCTCAACATGTTTTGATGCTTGTAGGGAGAGCTAAGTGTTAAAATTGAAAGTTATGACCAATTTACAAGAATTGCATAATCATGTTTTTTGGCCAAAATTAGCACTTTTATGATTTTTTTGGTGGATTTCTTGATATCCAAATTCAATTTTGATTGTGTAAGTGTAATGTATAACATAAAGCTAATCTTCCTTGAGTTTTGGGGGACCTAATATGCTATATAGCATAGTATATGATGATGGTTGAGTTTTTTGATTGCTGAAGAATACGATACATTTTAGAGTAGCAAGTATAACTTTCTCAATATTGCTAGTTTCTTAGGACAATTGTGTGTATTTTGTAGGTAGTAACCATATCTAATCATAAACTACAAACTTGGCTAGATATTGAGTAGTTTCTATGGGTTTCTAGAGGTCATAATGCTAAACCCAGTTTTTTCATGTTTGCTATATTTAACACTTTATCATTGCCCCCAAGGTTCCGATTGTAAGAGATCCATTATCCTTTTGACATGATCCATGGCTCCTTTTGAATCCAAACGCCCAAAGGGAACTAAGAAACATGTATATAGTATCTGTATTGAGCGTGACTATAGAAACTTTGATGATAGGTCCGCAGAATGGCAAAAATGCAACTTTTTTGTACCTATTTTTTTTGCCCAACAAAAAATTAGTGAGGTAAAAGCAACCATATGTTTTGGTCACCAACCCATTGAAGTTAACAGGGAATTATATCTCATGTCCTACAAAAATCCCCACTCTTATTTATATGCAATCAACCGTAAGAAATTGTTGTTTTGGGCAAAATGCATTGGTCCATCAACTTTGGAGGCTTGTAGTGACCAAAGGATGAGAAAAATTACAAGTTTCTCATTTTTTCCATATGTATTAGTTATTGAACTATAAGCTCATGAAAGGATTTTTCAAAATGAGTGGATCTACTATGATTTTGGATTTTTTTCCCAAAACCCTGAAAGGACACTTTTATGTCCTGTTAGGTTACCATTCTAGTGTTAAGGAGTTTGACTTTACCTCTCTCTACCAAAACGGGTGCATGGATAAATTTTTGCAAATAAACTCCAAAGTTGGCGGAGGTTTGACAGTTAGAATGTCCTCTTCAAGCTCTATCTACTGATATATAGCACGCCATGAGATTCCTCATATTTTAGAAGATTGTTTTTTTTATTTACTTAGATTCCGACAGAGTTGTCACATCATTGGTGAATCAAAAAAAGAATCTTCTAAAATATGAGGAATCTCATGGCGTGCTATATATCAGTAGATATAAGAGGACATTCTAACTATCAAACCTCCGCCAACTTTGGAGTTTATTTGCAAAAATTTATCCATGCGCCCGTTTTGATAGAGAGAGGTGAAGTCAAACTCCTTAAAGGGACCCTTTGTGAGTCCAAATTTTGTCTAATGGCACACAACACTACCACATGTATATGGTAGCACATGCTAGCCAATGATGAGGTTCAATGGGAACATGCTATGAAGAGGGAGCTGTCCAATATTGCAAAGAACAAAACATGGGAACTTGTTCCTTTGCCAAAAGGTAGGAAAGCATTGCCTTGTAAATGAGTTTACAAGAAGAAGATTGACAATTACAGAGCTTCTTTAGTGGACAAATGTTTCAAGAAAGAATATGGTGTTGATTTCCAAGAAATCTTTTCTCTAGTGGTAAAGATGACCACACTAAGAATGTTGCTTGCTTTGGTTGCCACTAAAGATATGGAGCTTGATCAAATGGATGTCATTATAGCTTTCTTACATGGTGATCTCAAGGAAGAGATTTATATGAAGCAACCTAAAGGGTTTGTGCTAAATGGCAAGGAACATTTGGTCGATAAGATTCTGAAAAGTCTCCATGGCTTGAAGTAATCATCTAGACAATGGTATCAAAAGCTAGATGCATTTATTTTTTCCCTAGGCTATAAGCACAATAATGAGGATCCAGTGTTCTTCAAGACTGTACATCCATTTCTACCACAGAGGTAGAGTATGTTGCAGTGAGTGAGGCATGCAAAGAAGCTATTTGGCTTGCTCGCCTAGTGAAAGATCTTGGATTGGAGCAATGTACACCAGTTCTTCATTGTGACAGTCAGAGTGCTATTGCCTTGGATAACAATCCATTGATGTGCGTTATCACTTCAGTCGTGAATTCCTGACAAACAAGATCCTTAATCTAGTGAAGATTCCTATGTTAGAAGACACAGTGGATGCACTCACTAAAAGTCCCTCTAGCCATCAATCCAGCACTATCGTGAGTTGATGGGCATTGGATAAGTGTTTTTCTCTTCCATTCTTATGGTCTCCCACATTGGCCATCAAGTGGGAGAATGTAAGTTTTAATGGCCATGTGGCTGACGGCCCATCACTAATGGCTACTAACCCTAAGTGTACAGCTATACTCTTGTGTGAGCCACTAACAAAAAGTAGAGTGTGTATTGTGCCTAAGTGCATAAGATTTAAAAAAAAAGAAAGGGGGCACATACACAGTGTGTGTCGGCTCTCCCCCTCCAACCTATGTGTGTGGCTATGGTGGTGATATGTGTATGTGAATGTGTGTGCATATTCATCCTCCTCTTTTCCAAAAGAGGCTACTCCCGGGCCATCTCCAAGCGTCCCATTCAAATTTGGATCCACAAATTGGCATCACCACCTTATCAAGCTCTTTCATCACCCTGTAGACTAGTAAGATCTCAAATCCATTCAATTGAAATTGGGTGGTTGAAGATTCAAATAATTTTTGAGCACTTCTTATTGCCATCCCAGAATTGCTCAAGTCAAATGAGTCCCTTATTATTCACATTCCTGGCCATTTCTATCCAATAGGGGCTTTGCAGCGGCCCCAATATTTTAGAGATCCAAGGGGACCAGTGCAAAATAGAGTTCTGAAAGTATCTGGTTTCTTCCCCCCATTCCAAAACCTCAGCTCCACTTTTGCACTCCATCTTCAGCTCCCATGAGAGCCCACCAGATCTAAGATAAGACCACTTCAGGGTGAGAAGTTTGTCATGCATGACGACCACCTTCCACTTTTCCCCTTTTGATCCCAATTTTACTGCATCAAGCATTTACTTGGTCATGATAGCCCAAGCTTGGTCCTGTTTAGCCAATGAGACCATAAATTTGGCACAAAGGGCCCTAGGATGGGATAAAGGGTTAAGAATGCCGAGCCCTCCTTGGTCTACTGGGCAAGCAACTACCTCCCATCTAGCCCACTTCCATGGACTAGAGGTTTTTGTGTTGTTCTTCCAAAGAAACCTTTTCACTGGTTTTAAGAATTCTTTCTAGTAACACTTAGCCATCTTGAGCACGGGGCTGAGGAAAGAAATATACGGGATCATAAAAGCATTAATAACTCTAATCCGGCTTTGGAAGGGGAGGAGAACAAACTCCCATCTTCTCATTTTTTAGCTTATTTTTTCAAGGACCCATTTAAATCTTTGCATGTGGGTTATGTACACCCCTATGGGGGCTCCTAGGTGTCTGAATACACTCCCTTTTGAGATAATCTCTCCTGTGCAGACTGCAAGGTCAAAAGAGTCGTTCTCTAACAAGGGAGATTAGTCTTGACTTCTCTATATTTCACTTGGATCCCGAGGCCACCGCAAATGTTTGCACAATCTCCAGGGCTCTCTTGACAACTTGATGGCATGCCTTCAAGAACACGAGTGAGTCATCTGCAAACATTTTTCCCAGTAGTTTGTCGCTGCCCGATAATGCCAGACCTTGAATCTCTCCCCACGCAGCACTGGCTTTGAGCATCATAACAAGAGGATGCGACCTGATGGCAAAAAGCAAGGGGGCCAGGGGACATCCTTGCTTAATAGACCTTTTAACCTCAAAAGATCCCATAGTTCTGTCGTTAAACAGGATCTCTGATTGGCTGCCAATGCCTAGTGTGCGTATGAGGCGACAAAGGTGAGGCTCAAAGCCCAGATCTCCCATGACTTCTTCTATATAGGAACATTCTATTATATCATAGGCTTTGTTGAGGTTCAGCTGCAGCAAGATGCACACTTTCTTGGAAAAGGATGCATACTCTATTCCTATCATTACTGCGAAAGTATTGTCATATATAGATCTCCCTTTAATGAACCCGTGCTCATGGGGAGAGATAATCTAAATCAAGAGGGGGGCAAGTCTAAGAGCTATCACCTTGGCAATATTTTTGTATGCTACTGACATCATCGTAATGGGACACCAATGTTTAAGTTGAGAGCATCAGATATATTTAGGGTTGGGTTTGATAAGCCCTCTATTAACACTTGCATCCAACAACTCTTCGAAAACATCTTGATTGGCCATCCATGTGACTGGACCCTTGAGATCATTCCAAAATTCCCTAAAAATTCAGTCGTCAGTCCATCCCAACCGGGGGACTTTTCATTGCCAAGATCTTTTAGTGCAGATGGGAATTCCTCCTTAGAGAAGGCCTTTTCCATGCGGTTGGCTTCCTTCTGGTGAGCCTTCTTTTCAACACTCCCAAGTAAAGAAGCTCGGGCTTCTTCCACTTCCTGCGATTGGGTCTTTGTTTGGCCGATAATCTGGCTAAGATACTTGAGCATAAGTGGGTGAAAGCATGTTAACTTGTCATGCTTTTTCATGTCCCGGACAATGCTAACTAGCACAATTTTTACATATGCTAACTAGTACAATAACTTGAGCTACATCTCCAAGATCTGTGACATGTGATATATCAATAGAAAGCACTTGAAACAAGGAATCCAAATGTACAACCTCCGACAAATTTTGATATTATTTGTAAAAAATTTACCGGACGCCCAACTTTTTGAAGATGTGCTAACTTGAAACTGCTAACTAGCACAAAAAGCGCGACAGGTTAACATG
The DNA here is from genome assembly GCF_014529385.1 of Adiantum capillus-veneris. Taxonomy (NCBI): domain Eukaryota; kingdom Viridiplantae; phylum Streptophyta; class Polypodiopsida; order Polypodiales; family Pteridaceae; genus Adiantum; species Adiantum capillus-veneris. The sequence goes on along the minus strand of NC_140944.1, from coordinate 92,812,480 downwards.
CTTTCACCTCAGTCCAGCCATCTCATCTTGGTTTTGAATTGTATTCCCTTTCTCATCATCGAGCACTTGCATGCGGCCTTGACTCTTCCTCACTTTTAGAGCCCTTAAAAAATGTGCTTGGTTTAGAAGTCTCTGGTTAAAGGAAAGTTTCCCTAGAGAGCAATCTCACCTTCTTGATTTCCTCCAGCTATTTGTTGGCTAGGTGAGATTTGGCTTCAAGCCATCACTTGTGCTCATACACGGCGGCCAGTCCGGCAGCCTTCCTAGAGGCTAATTGCGCTACCTCCTCTGTGAGATGTTTGATATGTGCCTCATTGGCTTTTTTAACCCAAGGATCCAAATTTTTTATAGATTTTTGTACACTCCAAACAAATGTATTTCAAGCACTAGGTTTGTTCATCCCCACATCTTTCTTGAGATTTCCCAACGCTTTCTTGGTGATGCTTCTAAAGAGAGGGTCTTTGAACATGTGTGTCTCTGTAACAAGAATAGTTTTCTCCTCTCTCGGGGGATGACCCCCCCCCCCCCCCCCCCCCCCCCCCCCCCCCCTCCCCCATATTTCTTGAGTTGTAAGTGTAATGGCATGTGATCGGAGAGGCTTTTTGTTGAGATTACCTTCATCTCTAACGTCAATGAGATCCAATCAACTTGATGAGAGAAGTAGCATTGTCCAGTCGGGAGGTAGTGCGAGCATACTGAAGGCTTGTGTAGGTGAATCCAGGCATGCTGTTCCATGGGCCCACTTCCCACAAGTCAATCATAGCCCAATTCTCACATAAGCTTAGCCGTTTAGACTTCTCACTGGGCAAGATCTTCTATGAACTAAAAGAAGCTCTTGGATCAGTAATATAATCCCTCTGGTATGAATTGACTTTCAACAGGTCATAAAGGGCCTTTTGGGATTATCTCAATTACTTAAGAGATGTAAGGGATTATCACAATCCTGATGTTGATGGATATGGATCTTGTATCGAGATGAAGTCCACGAAGAGGAGCTTGAAATTAGATCTCTCTCCTCTAAGGTAGTTATTTGAATTTTTAATCACATGATGGCTATTTAAGAGCAACACACTTTTCTTGAGCACTAGGACTCCAACTTACTTTGGACGTTCTAAAACAACCTTCTTGTAAGACTTAAGAGCACATCTATAAAAAAAACACCACATTGCAAAAGGGCACACAACAAAATGAACAAAGGTGGCCCCCACCCTAGCCTATGGAAAATTGCGACCGTGTGTAAATCTCAAAAAAGTGAATGCAGCTACCATTAGAGACAACTTTCCTCTTCCAATCACAAAGCATGTTTTAGAAAGAGTTGCAGAACAGAAGCTTACAGTTTCTTAGATGGCTTTTTGGGATACAATCAACTTCTGGTTTACCCAAAGATCAACATAAAACTGCTTTTGCAACGGAATGGGGTATTTTTGCCTATCTGGTTATGCCTTTTGGGTTAACTAATGCTCCAGCCATATTTCAAAGATTGATAAGCCATGCTTTTAAATAATAGCTGAGGAAATTCTTGGAAGTATACATGGATGGTCTATGCGTACATTCATCAATCCCAGCTGATCATTTTAAACACCTCAAAAAGGTATTCTAAAAATGTAGACTTTATAGGATTTGCCTAAATCCTGAAAAGTGAACATTTATGGGTAGACAAGAAAAAAATCTTGGACATATAGTGTCTAACAATGGCATCACTACTGATGTTGAAAAAATTCATGTCATTGCTGATTTTCCTACACCAACAACGGTCAAGGGGGTTCAAGCCTTCATGGGGCATTGTGGATATTACAGATGGTTTATTTACATGTATGCTATAATTTCAAAACCCATGTATAGCTTGATTATACACTTTGAATGGACCAAGGCATGTGAAGAATCCTTCATGAAGCTTAAGCAAGCTCTCACCTCAGAAAGCACCAGATTGGAATAAGATATTCCACGTACATGTAGATGCTTCCAATCTTGTCATAGGTTGTGTATTAGCTCAACCAGGAGACAGGAAAATTGACTTTTTTATTTCTTATGCTATCCGACAACTGAACATGGCAAAAAAGAATTACAATACCATAGAAAGTATAGGATTAGGAATGATCTATGCCGTTAAAAAGTGTAGACATTACCTATTAGCCAACAAGTTTGTGCTCTTTGTAGACCACCAAGCTTTGCTGTATTTGGTCAGCAAGCCATGTAACATCGGAAGAATAGTGAGATGGTTCATCATTCTTCTGGAAATTGATTTCATTGCGGTTGTAAAAATGAGCACTACACATCAAAGAGTAGATCATTTGTCAAGGATTATTTCAAGAGAATCACCTAAAGGGATAGACGATGATCTACCAGATGCCTATTTGTTCTCTGTGGAAATGATACCTCGATGGTCAGAAATCATGGTATCATTGATGACAATGGCTCAAGTGGATTCACAAATACCACTTCCTATTACAATCGGATTAATCGAGCAATCAACTATGTATCAATTACTAGCTGGTAGGCTATACAAAAGAAATTGAGATGGAATATTTCTCTTATGCATTAATCCTAAGGAGAAAAATCAGTACCTAAGTCAATCACATATTTCCATAGTAGGACTTCACTTTGAGAAAGACCAAACTATGCAAAGAATCTTGAGACTTGGAGTATTTTGGCCGACTATGAGGAGTTATGTTTGATCTTTTGTAAAGGATTGTCCTTAATGTCAAAAATAGACACCCATACCTCATGTAACTTTGTTCCAAATGTTGCATATTCCTAAGTGGAGTAACAGTCTGGTTACTTACTTATCAAGCCAAAAATCTCCTGAGGATATGAGTAAATGCCGTCAAAGAGCAATTGAAACCGAAGCAAGAGACTATGCTCTTATTGGGAACCAATTGTATCGGAGAGGTGAAGATCAACATTTGCGTCTTTGTGCAAATGCAGACGAGGATATTCCAATTATAGACGAAGCACATGCTGGATTAGTTAGAGGTCACTTCTCTAGTGAGACCACCGCAAGAGTAATCTTAGTGGCAGGCATATGGTGGTCAACACTTTTTGTAGATGCCAAAGAATATGTTCAAATGTGTGATGCTTGTCAACGAGTACAAATACCAACATGTGTAGTTAGCATGCCCTTAAGACCAATGATGGGGGCTAGAGATTTTGCGAAATAGGGGATAGATTTTGTTGGGCCGATATAGCCACTTGCTTATAGAACCCAAGCTCAATATATCATTGTAGCTATGGAATATTTGACCAAGTGGCCGAGGCTAAAGCAACTCAAAAGAATGATGCCAAGAGAAAATGTCAATGATCGGGGAACTCATTTACTCAATGAGGTAATCGATTATTTGCTTAATGAGTTTATGGTCATCCATAACAAATCAGATCCCTATCACCTACAGGCAGACGAACAAGATGAACATACGAATAACATTCTTAGCTTGGTACTGACTAAAGTGCTTAGTTCAGGAAGGAAAGACTGAGAAATGAATCTCCATGTAGCTCTATGGGCTGATCGAGTTTCATTCAAAACATCTTTAAATGCTACACCCTTTAGCCTTGTTTTTGCCCTTGATGCCATAGTCCCAATAGAATTTCTATTGCCGACATTAAGGGTAGATAAGGATTGTGAGTGAACTGGACATGAATTGTCAGAAAGATTTGAAGATTTAGAAAAGCTAGTTGAGCAAAGGCTAACTACCGTAGATCACATCTATGCACAAAAGCAAAAACAAAAATATTTTTTTGATTCCCATATAATAACAAAAATCTTCAAGAAAGGGGACTTAGTTTTAATATATTCCCTTAAGCAACACATTCCCAAGTTTAAGAAAAAGGGAAACGGATTGTTTATCATTGAAGATGTATCTCCAAGTGGAGCAATAAAGTTGTCCACCCTAGATGGTGAACCAATGGCTAATTCGATTAGTGGATGTCGTTTAAAGAAATACAATTTGCCGCTAACAAATGAATTGCTAGAAAGAATGCATACAGTTAAGCAGAGGAGGATTAAACGACAGCAGGTTATTGATGTAGAAGGAAGCTCGACTTAGGGTACTCAAAGGAAAAGCTCCTCTCAGGAATCAACAGGTACTGATTCCCATCAACACTCTAGAAATAGATGAGTGAAAATGGAAATTGCCTAAAGGTGCAGTTTCAACAGATGATGAATGGTTAGACGGAATGGACCTGCACATCAAAGTAGAGCTCAACGCTTTGGTCGACACAGGAGCTAGAGTAAATGCAGTCAGCTATTCCACATACAAGAAAGAAAGTCAGTCTTTGACAGTAGGAATAGGTACAATCAAAGGATGCAACAAGAACCCAGCCCCAGCATTGGGAGTAGTCAACTTGATTGTGATAGTACATGGATGTTCATGTCCTCATCAGTTTGTATGCTTACCAGATGAACACATGAATGAGATGATGATTCTTGGAATTCCTTGGATGCAGACATACAAAGCAGTACCAGATTGGGATACAAATCAGATCAAGCTATCACCTAAAGGCGGGCAACTCACTGTTCAAATTGCACCAAGCAAGGAGGAATGGAAAGGAAGCAATCAGCAGACCAAAACACAAAGTAATCAATCTTCTCCATCCTCTCAACAAGCAAACGCTACAAGTAGCATGCAAGGAGTCAGGCACATCTGGATACCAAAAGCACAGCTTAAGGACAAGCCGATTCAAATTTGGGTGTCAAAACATCACCGACAAAAACAAAGAAGGTTCCAAATGTCAAAACATAGAGATGAGCATTTTCAAGCAAGGAACCTAACTTGAAACGGATTTGGCAGAAAAAGGAGCACTTATCTTCTCCACAAACCGTAGAACCAATAAAGCAATGGAGAGCTAAGTCTCAGGAGACTCCACCACACCATTCCACACCAAGTACACCAACCTACCAATGGCGAGAAAAAGCTCAACAACATTAAAAATTACTACCAACAGCTCAAGTAATCAGTGTGCTGAAGCATCCTGATGGTACAATCAAACATAGAGCACACAAGCTTCAAGATTTTCTCTTTGGAAGACAGCATCACAAAACCTCGACATTAGAAATCCTTGAGTTAAATACTCAAGACCCAGCTCTTGCACAGCATAGTGGTTTGAATTGCATTGATCTTCAAAGCCTCGTAGAGCCAACCATGTCTATGCATAGACACGATTGTTCAATCCATGCACACAGTCTTCCCGGAGTATGCCATCTAGGAAGGGCAGAAGGGCACTAAGTAATTAAGGGAAATGTTTGAAGAGGGAGGAAAAAGTTCGATGTTAACATTTGATTTTTTACAAAATTACCTAATAATGCTCTTATAATTCATCATCAAGGAAAAATTCACGCAAAAATTTTCAATGAAATCAGAAGATGGAAGCGGGAAGCCTAAATTAGGCGACCAGACCTACTTTTGCAAAATTCTTGCAGAATGAGCTATAGGAATCTGATTGGGAAAATTCTTGAGGCTAACATAGATTTCACGGCCTAGTAGGACTAATGAGGGAATCTGGGGAATTTCTTTCGAGAAGTCGAGGTATAGATATTCGAGGTAGGCTAAAACAACCTCATTTCCCCTTGTCACCTTTGTAGAGAGAGCTTTCGACCTCTTTCGCGCATACTTTTCGGAGTCTACAGTTGCTCGTTTTCAGCACCGTCTCACACGAGACATGAGGAGTAAGTTCTTCACTCATCAATGATCCATTTTGTACGGCTGATAGCTAGTCTAAACCCCTAGAAAAAAACCCTAGAATCCGAGCAGTGCACGAAGACCTACGACCAAAAACTGACCATAGCGGCCTACCAGCTCGACTAAATTAGATGGGATTTGAACTGTAGCATGCCCTAACATAATAGAACCTTTCTATATCATCAGTTGACCATTTGGCAGGGTTGAGGGGGTCCCTAGTAGAAAAGCTAGGTTTTTGGCGGATGCCAAAATTTGGTTCTAACTCCATAGATAGCTTGCATACGAGGTTTATAAACAATGTATATTATTGGTTTCCTGAAATCAATCAAGAAAAGCCCTTGAAAACCAAAAACGGCTCAAAGACTACAAAGCGTCAAATTCGACATAGGAGGTCAAACTGACTCCAAATGAGCCAAAATTGGATGAGTTTCTTCACAACTATGTTGTGGACAATTCCAAAGCCTCACAAGTGACAAACCAACTCCACAGACAGTATAGTCACAGAAATTGATGATTCTAGAGTCGATAAAGCACAAAGTGACAAGACCAAATTCAATTTAGGACTTGTTTTAGGTGTATAGAATGTGTTTAAGTCAAAAAAATTAAGTTTTACAAGAAAATTGTGACTCTTGAAAATAATCGTGATTATTTACTTTTGCACTATGTTTGCTTGGAAATCGTATCATCACCACCTAATCAAGTATGAGCCAAAATGAGCACCTATAATTTGGAAAATTGCCAAAAAAAAACGCAAAGAAGTCTTTGCAAGTCAATTTTTGAGTTATGAACCACATTTCTTGATCCAAATCATTTCATATCACATACACAAGGCCTATACAATGCCTAGAACCAATTTGTACAAAAAATTATTGATTTTGGTAGAAAAGTTAATAATCAGAATTATTTACTTTCTAGCCAAAATGAGGGAATTTTGATATTTTTCCATCATACATCCAAAGTAAATGATGTGTTAAGCCCACTAGTCAAGTTTTAACCAATTTGGAGCTCAAAATCTCAAATTTTCTTTATATCTACTATTTCAAGGAGCTAAAGCCAAAATCCGGTACCATTTTCACCCTATGTATCCAAATGAGCCCATATTTCACTCAGAGCATGTATTTGTTATATACTTCCAGCTTGTGACGCCAAGTTTGCAAAAAGTTAGAGAAATTACTGAGCTGTAAATAATCGCGATTATCTACCTTGGTTGCAAATTTTTGTTTGAACTTTACAATTTTGCTCCTTGCATGTTTTTATGCATCTATGCTTGTTAAAAAATTGATTTGAAGCAAATTGGACCAAAATTGTCAGCATTTCAGACTAAAAGACATTTCGGAGAAAAATCCATCAAATCTGCTAACTTTGACACTCTATTCACTGAACATGAGCCATGCAAGCAACATAGAGGGCCAAGAAGAATCTCAACTAGAAAGAAACATTGGAAGAACTACCAGCATACCAATTGGACCCCGATTCAGTCAAAACCGCCAAGGTAAGCTATCTCTCAAAGGAACAGCTTGAGGAGCATCACACCATAGTTTTCAGTGGCAGATTCAAGAGCGAGGAGGGACATCAAGTAGATCTACAACTCCTACCAAAAGAAGTGTATGATGTCGCTGCAAAACCCGAAACCAAATAAGCCAACCGATGGCTAGGACTAAGAGATTTTTATGAACAAGAGCCGTGCGGAGTGGACTTCCAAAAAGCTTACGAGCTTTTGTCTATGATCAAGGAAGATGGAACTGCACAAAATTTTGACCCACAAGGTAATAAAGTTGAAGTGGTGATCACCAAGGAAATAGTGGCAGAAGCACTCAAATTGCCCATAGAAGGAATGACAATGAGGGCAAGGGATAGGAAGACGGCCAAAACTTTCACAAAAGAAGCTGTCGTGGCCACCTTTGTAGACCTTATTCACAAATAGGTTGAAGAGCCATCCAGGTTGTACCACCAACACTTCCATTTCCTTGCTAAGAGGCCGCCAAGGTATACAACACCAAACCATGTGGTTGCCACCACCTTCACGCAAGTCCTCAAGTCAACAACTAGGCAACTAGTTGACCATGCACAATATGTTTTGACCACTTTGAAAGGAATAAAGAAAGAAGAAAATATCACATACTTGGGTGCACGAGAGGTGTTGACAAGAACTGCATACCATGCCATCGGCATGGTCGACAACCTACCACCTACCCCAGATCAAAACACTTGGATAGTGTTAGCTCAACCATCTCCTTGAGCTACAAGATCTACCAAGAGATCCTACAAATATGATGAAGAATCAATTGAGAGCTCGCGAGAATGGCACAACAGTGATAGCTCGGATAATGAAGAAAAAAGAGCATGACAGGAGGAAATGAAAAGAAAATCCATGGCAGCACACCAAGAAGAACCTATTCAAAAGAAAGCCCGGTTTGAAAGAGAGAAAAATTCATACCAACGTAGCTGCCAAGCACAAGGAAAGGACCCAAAAAAGTGGGTGCATAGTGGGCTTAAGGTACCAAGAACCAAGCATCACACCAGGAAGCAGGTTGAAGAACTGACTGAAGTACTGGAACGGATGTACCAAGAGGCAGAATCTTTAAAGTTGAAAGAAGCCAAAGAAGTGGCAAGAAAAGCGAAAGAGGTAACAGAACATCAAGATCATGCAGAGGAAGCCATTGCACAAGGAGAAGAACATGCTCAAGGTGATGTATCTCCCCGCATCTCTTCTCCTATTTATGAACACCAAGATCACCTAATGCCGATCCCACCACCATCACCGGCAGTTAGAACCACAACAACTAAGCCAACAAAAGAAGTAGAGCCTGAACAGGAAAAAATCGGTGAATCCAGACAAGGATCTGAACAGCAAGAAGCAGCAGAAACAACACAACCAACAGTTGTCTCTACTCAAGGGAAGCAAATAGAGAAAGAGCCAGACACAGAAAAGGTAGTCAGTCCTGCAACAAAAGAGGACTCCGTAAAATTTGAGCATACAAGAGAACAAGAGGCGGAGGAAACACCCTCTACCTCAACACAACAAGATAAGGCTATTAGACCACATCTACCTCAACAGAAAAAGATCAGTAGTAGCCACAAGGGCAACAACAGCAACCAGCAGCCAAAGGTAAGAGAATCTGCAGAAACATCAAGACAAATAACACAAAGCAAATATTCAAAATCGAATGATGAAGTCATTCTGCAAGTTAATGAATATGCTAAGCAAATGCAGGAGATAACAGAAAGACTTTGCTCAACAACACTTGGTTGTAGCACATGATCCAAAGAGTTAAAGATGGTGATTGATGCACTCCAAGGGGAGCTGGACCACAGACTCAATGTCATCATTGATCTACAAAGGCAAGTGAAGGAGTCGAGAGAGAGAAGCTGAACTACATCAGCTTGCAAGAGATAAGCAACAAAAAGAAATGGAGGATTTGGGTGAGTTTCTCACACAACTATTAGATGCATGCAAAGTAAAGGATGATTAGTTGACGGAAGCTACAAATAAACTTCTATCTACAACTCTATCAGCTCAAAAGATCTAGGTATAGCTAGTTGTAACCAATGCTTCTCTACAATACTCAAAACAAAGAATCAATGATCAGGCGATGTTCTTGCGGCAAATACGGGAAAATCCACCTTTCACCTTGATCAAGGGAGCAAATGAGGTCTATAAGGCGTTAGAAAAGAAAAATAAAGACCTCAAGCTGGAGCTGAAATTAGAGCAGTCTCAGTGTAGAGACCTGGCGTTGATGCGGGTCCAAAGAGAAGACGAGCTGCTAAAGGAGATAGATAAACTCAAACATGTCAACCAGCTACTGAGAGAGGGAAGGATAGAAACACAAGAAGAGGTAGGCACTTCAGAGCAACCTCAGATAGAAATCCCCTCATTATCATTTGCTGACATACAGACACGGTCCGTAGTAAAGCTGAGCGGCGATGAGGAATTTCAAGTACCAATTACCGAAGCAAATACGGTTCCCATGGTCCATCTCTCAAAGGCTGCAGAAAATGCATTGAAGGAAAAAGTTACACAAGAGGTAGATGAGCAGTGGAAGGTAGCAATGGATTGGGAGCTGTGAGTACTTCATTTCGTCAATGTCACACAACTCACTCCCAATCAAATAAATGTGCAATGGCACCAACAGTCCCTGCCCTACCCTTGGATTAAATTTGAGTTGTTGCAAGTAAAAGAAAGGCTTTACACCGACATGCAAGTCGAGGGCATAGATAAATACCACTCGAAGTGGAGGTTGAGTTGGCTTAACAAGAATCCCACGTACTTGATTCTGTTCACAAGAGCACCTGCGGCCCTGCAAAAGGATCCTACCTTCTGTCTTGTACCAAGAGTAAGGACCTGGATAGCACATGAGGCACTACTAAAGAAATGGACAACTTTGATGAATTACCCCAGATTGCCTGCTCCAAAAAAGGGACAGCAGATTGAATAATACATGGTGAAAACCCTAAAGGGTGCCATGTCATTCTTCAAAAGTCTAGCAGATTTGTCATGTGCTATGTTATATAAAGTCTGTTGAATGTTGCTCACCTGCATCGAAGTATTGAATGAGCCAAATCAAGGAGGCACTCCTTGGATGTCATTCCTCGAGGGTTAACAAAGGGTTGTGCTATGATCTGAGTGGCCAACCTTCCGAAGAAGTCCTCTATCGCTTCTATATCAGGTGTTTGTTTCTACCTTCACACATTATGCTGGCGTTCGAGGAAGCATTCTACATGGGATTCTTCACTTGGTGAACGAAGATATCTGCGCCAGTGATCAGCAACATGACCTCAAGGTTTGTAGGCTACTCAGTAGTGGAGCTGAAAAACAGAGTAACTATGCAGTTCTTGCAAGTGCTAGATAAGGAATGGAAAATCAGATATCAAAAGGCTCTAGCAGCGCTTAAATATCGCCTCGCTAGCCGTGAGTCTGAAGACTACTTCAGCCCATAAAGTTGTGTCAAGGGACGACACAGGCAAGGAGGGGGAGAATGTTAGCAGCAAGCTAACACAGATACGACGGATACCATTTTTTGGAGTTCTCGTTGTAAAAACACTTATTATTTTGATAAATCGAGAATATTGTAACTCCTAATTTTCAAATAAACCTTGTAATTGATGAGCCGGGGCTCCAAGCTTCCAGATTGTATCAACCTGTCATTACCCATCTTTGGTAGAACTCCCAGATTATTAGTTTTGACCACCAAAAACCTTGGCTAAGGTATAAAAGCCAATTTTTGTAAGTTACTATTAAGTTTTGGATAACAAAATACACAACATGAACTAACAGCACTCACTTCTCTCCTTCTCGCGCTTCCTACTCTCTCCCCGGCTGTCACATTGCAGTCGGTTTGTTGCATTGCAACCGGAGGTAAGAGCTCTTCGCATTGACATAAGCAAATCACAATAATTCGTAGCTTTTGGTGTCGTCGACTACAACCTAATTTCATCATAACTAGGAATTTACACTTTCAAATCAAAAACTAAGCAAAGGCAAGATATTGGGGCATCATTGCTAAGCATTTAGATGCATTCAGGGTCGCAAAATGACCAGGTCAAAAATCCACTACTGTTAATAATCGCAATTTTGCTACTTGACCTAAAGTGGGATTTGAGACCATAAGCATGTGTGCTTAGGTCTTATAAACATGTCGTAGAAGTTTCATTACGTTTAGATGTCATTTGATGCTACAACAAATGTGATTTGTTTATCGATGAGTGATTAGCTTTTAGTGATTTCTATCACTTGAGTGTAGCATGAGTTAGATGCGAGTTGTTAGTTGTTTTTTGAGAGATTGACACCCTCTTGTAACCTCTATGCACTGTTGAGTTAGCTTCATCCCATGGATTGACAATTTAATCGTGGTTCTTGCTAATACTGCAATAAGATAGGATAGTAAGGTTAGACACCCGTCCCACAGAGCCAGTGGATGTTGGCTGAGGTCATACTTAAGATGGCCTTGTACACGTTTTGTACGGTTTTCTTTTCTCTCTCACGGTCACATTGGCCTTTACGTTGGAGGTTGTTGGGTAAAGCCCCAGCCAGGTGCCCACCCAATATACTTATTTATTATGTACATAATAGAATAAGGGGAGCTCACATGTAGAGAGTGAATTTTAGCCCTTGCAAACACAAGGTCTCCTCTTCTTCTCTCTTCTCCATTGTTGCACACACTCTCACACCCTCTCTCTCGCACACTTCATATTCCCTATGAGGAGTAATATGTAAGTTGTGTGACACCAAAATCTTAGTCAATTAAGGAAATTTCTGACTCCACAAAGCATAAATTCAATGCCATTTGTCATGCATAACTTGACATCTCCCATATGACATATATCAAGTTGATAGGAATCTTCGAGATTGATTGAATCATGCATAGTAGTATATGTGGGGAACCATTCCCTATGGGCAGTAGCATCGAAGTTGTAACCTAAATCAATGATCCAATTCTATAAATAACACTCATGAAGAGCCAATAATACATCTGGACTCAAATAAAAAATGAAAACGAGAACATATTACTGTTGATGCACTTAGGAACAACCTTCACATTGATCTTCTCCATCCTTACGCTGCTATTTGGAGCATTAGAGTTCACAATGGCTTTCCCCTTTTCATGCTGTAAAATATGACAATCGTTCTTTAAATGGCCTTTCTTACCGCAATGATAGCATTCTACATTTCTCAGATCACAACCTTGACTCTTGCTAAAATTATGACAATCCTTACCGTCTAGTGGACGATTGCAATTGCAACTACTTCCACCTCTTTTCCTATTGAGATTATGGCCTTCATTTCATCATCAAAACCCAACCCTTTAGATTTCATCTGAGAAACCTGCTCCAAATAGCAATGTGGCTGATCTCAACACTCCTCTTCACTGGCCTATGTTGGCTCATCCATAGCATATTTATCATCCACCAGTGGACTCTCGTAAAATGGAAGGGCTAACCCCCGCATCACTTGTATCCTAGTCAAAGCTTTATTCACAAACACTTGCATACCTTTATCCATGAAAACTTTGGCATCATCAAAGCCCCAATCATCTTCTTCCTTAATGCATACTTGATCCAAAAATCTTGTATCCATAGCATCATCTTTGCAAGCCATAGGCACCTCCAGTTCCTCCTCCCTTTGATCACCATCCAACACATCAAGGGCACCAAAACAAATCCCAACCCCCTTGGTTATTGCTTCATCATCATTTTCTTGTCGACTTGATAGGCCAACTTCGCTATCCATAGCGTCAATTTCATTTTGTTCCACATAGCTTGGAACCATGTGCACTTCCATAGCACTTTCCACTTCAACCTTCATCAGCGTTGTCGTTCCACTTTGCGGGAACTGGGTGAAAGATGCAAATTTGTATACATATTCAAGGTTTTGCCAAACTTATGAACAATGTTAGCAGTTGTTATGTCAGCAAGAGGACTAAGATGTATGCTAAATGTGGGTTTGGTTCCTACAAATGGAATTGCTGCATGCAAGCCGAGTTGTAGTGATGTTACCAAAATGTGATTCTATAAGCCAAATTTGTAGTGTTTGACATGTTTTCCATGCTTGTCTTTAGGCCATGTCAATCCAAGCTACAGTGAAGAAGTTATGTCAGTTTGAAGTTTGAGTTGATTGTAGATCTATACCGAATTGGGAAACAGATGTTGAAGGGTCAAAGTTGATATGAATGCATGGGGCTGAAGTTCTCACTTTGTGGAGCGTGCATCGGTCTTTTCATATCGGCAATTGCAATTTTGATTGTCAAGATATTGCCAGTTTCACTTCCATTAGGGGCCAATTATGTACCACTTTGGTCGCCTCGGACATGTCATTTTTTAGCTTCAACAAGGTTTTTGAATACGGGGCAATAAGTGCATGAGGAGCATCTTGGTAGGAAGTTCATCTCATACAGTGCATTGAAAACAAACTATATGCCAACAATACTACAATAGTCATTAAGTATGTCAAATGTGGTCCCTTTACGAAAGCACTTTAAGTTTTTGATGAGCTTTGTGTTCTAAATGTGGTGATTGGCAATGCGTGGGTGGCAATAATGGAGCTCAGTGACAATGGTTTAGCACATATTTATGCAAGAGGTGATGCACTTCCAAGAACGTTGACTGCAAGATATGCTTGACAAGCTATGGCAAAGAACCTCTGGTGCTTTTAACCAAATGTGAAGGGAAGGTCTTTCGCTGAATGCAATCACTTATACTTGCATCTTGAAGGTTGTGTATGATGTTGTGCTATCTAGGAAAAGCCTTGTGCGACATGTGCACCAAGTTTGATGACTAGGAGCACTAAGGCGGCCCAAATTAAAGTCAAGGGAGGGCCGCCCAAGAGAAAAGGGTTTTTGGCCGCCAAAAAAGGGGAAAAAAAGGAGCTAGCGTATGGGAAAGGGTAGATAGGAAGGAGAAGGCGGTCGATAGAAAGGGAGATGTGCTGAGAGCAGAAAAAATGCTTGTAGCAAGCAATACAAAGCTCGGATATGGCGACTGCCCAGAAGCAAAAAATTACGAGCAAGCAATGGCGGACATATTTGATTCAAGGGGCGTTGGGTTTCATGCACGTTGAAACCCCGGGCTTCCATGTCATTGGGTGGCTTACCACGCCGGCGTAAGAAGCAAAGAAGGTTCTTTTTAAGGCCTAAATATGAAAACAAAGGGGAGGAATTTCATTAACGCGAATGGTTTTTTCTAGGGCATTGAAAAGAAATTTTCGGTGACGAGCGAAGGAAGGAGGAGACAACAAGGGAAAACTAAGAGAGGGAAGAAGGGATTTGGCATTACCAAATGGGAAGCAAGGAATTGAGGTTGAACATGCGGGAAGGGAGAAGGAGAAGCGAGAGGGATCTCTCGCCCTCTCTTGACTAAATTCTCTTCTTTTTTTGGACCAAGATCTCTCTCCCTCTCTCGACAAAGCTTGGCTACAAGCACATGGTTTATGTTTATTTTTCTCTTTTGAGAAACTTTATCCTCTCTCTCTCTCTCTCTCTCTCTCTATATATATATATATATATATATATATATATATATATATATATATATATATATATATATATATATATATATATATATATATATATATATATATATATCGAAGCTGGAGAGGAGAGGCATGAAGGGAGCTTTTCTTGATCCGTCTCTCAACCTTGGAAAGAGTAGACACATGAAAATTGATAGAGAGTAGACAAATTTCAATCAAATACAGGTGGAAGGGATTTTTCTTTGAAATATGATAGGCAAAGGACCTATATAGGGTGAAATTTGCATGGCGATTATTGATTGTTTCCACCACGGTTTGATTATCTAAACATGGGTTTGGAAATCAATAGGCATATTGAGGATGGCGTATGCAACCGATTTGTATCAGCGGTTTCAGTTATCAAGTTAATGGAAGAATTTCTTGGTTGTTAGTATCATTCAAGTGCCGTTTTCTTCTTTCAATTCATTTTAACCCTAAACTGTGTTCCCATTTGTGTCTCTCTCTCTCATTATTGTTTAAACACTCTTAATTACCCTTAAATTTTCCCTTTCCGCACTAATTTCCCTTGGTTTGAGGCTACTTTGACTATCCATCTACAACTCGAAGCCCGATGCTTTTCCAGTCAACCTCGAAGAACCGCGCACTTCGGAAATTTGGTGAACCTGACACAAAACTGACCGGGGTAGATGGAACCAGCCATATCAACAAGCCAAGAGAAAGAGATGCAACAGATCATGGAAGCAAAAATATGCAAGTTAAGTACTTAATATGAATTAAAATTGGGTACCAATTTGAAAATTGAGATCCGAGAACTGCAGTAGTCTACAGAAAGTGAATTGGGTGGATTTCAAGAGCACAAAAACACAACATTTTTTCAAACGTGCAAGTCATCAATGAGAAAGAGGGAATCTAAAGAGCGAGATGACTAGATGCGAGAGATATTGCAGTAGTTGGCCCTTGAAAATGCCAAACACTCAGTTGTCTTATCACCAGGTGATGTTTGATGGTTATGATCCAATAGGATACTTAATTAGATTGCTATGAAGAGGAGTTGGAGGGATTGCTATGATTCGAGATTTCGTTGAGCGAGTTCAAGGGCTTCAACAACTATATATGCTTAGTTGGAGCAATTTTAAAGCTGAAATTATTCGATAATGTTGGGATCCAAGCGCAGATGATGAGGATTGTATTAATATGCCTACCTATATGGAGGTTTGCAAGTAGATTAGAGATAAGCTGGAAACTACTATTGATGAATGCTTTCTTGAGGATGATAGGCTATTACAGGATAAAGATGATGAAGAGGTTGTTTAAGCCTTCCATGCAAAGATTGTGATTGCAGGTTCCATGCTAATGGCTAAAGTTGAAGACTTACAGGGTTGAGAAAAGCATGAGGATTCAGAGGGTCTTTACAGACATGAGGGTTTACAGGGTGTGGATGTACATGAACATGTACAGGACATGTGTATATCAGATTTACATGGTTTGGATACACCAAATTTGAAGGGCTTGGTTGAGCAAGGGTATGTGCTTGAAGATTCGCATGGTGATGATTTAGAGAGGATGCAAACTCCTTCTTTACAAAGATTTTGTGATACAGAGCTCTCAATATGGCAAAATTATCGTGAACTAGATGATGCTTTTTCAAAGGGGATTCATATTGAATTGCAATCTTTTGGTGTTGCATATAATTGGGCTCATTGTGCGAATGATATGGACATAAACGTTTTCAATATGCGTGCTAAGCTTTGCGCTACAGAAGTTCAAACATATAATGAGCAATCTACAACAAATGTGGCTAGTATGCATACCATATGTGGAATGCCTAGTTTGAAACCTGAGATATGATGGGTGGAAGAAATTTTTGAAGCAGTGGACCTAGAGATTATGTGCTTATTGAATGAATCTTTGGAAGGCTTCTCAATTACGGATTGAAAGGGTACCGAGAAATTTGATTTCATGCATAAGCACGTTTATCTACAAGGTTCATAATGACCTTATGTAGTTGTTGGATGATGATCTATTTGGTTTTGGGCATATACAAACTAGGGGAATGCATTTTGAGAGTCCAATGAAGAGGATCTTTCCAGAGACTTGATGTATCCAGATATGCATGATTGTAATTCCAATACTAGAGGGGGTGAAGATGCAGTACCAATGCTTCTACATGTGATTGATGTTCAACAATTGGCTAAGCCAGTTTCACAAGGGATATGGTATATGGGATTTTTTGTTACCCTATGATGTAGGGGATTTTCTACTAGCTTTTGATCCAGAAGGAGACGATTTTATGCATGGTCCGGGACAATTGATCGATGTGCCGTTTGATCCAGTGGAGATGGAGATGTTGGTGATTTGGGGCGGTTGACTTATATGCCATATGATCCAAGTGGGGTTAATGGTGGTTTATGGGTTAACTCGTGTTTAGGATATATTGCTAAAAAATTATTGTGTTTTTCCTATGATCCTGGAGGAGGGAATATTCAAAAAAGACCATAGGTTGGCAATTTTTTCAAACCATGCTCACAGTGGGGCAATTCTTATATGTTTATAGATTTTTGTTTGCAGTTTGGAATAATGGTTGGCACATACCAGAGAATGTGTAGGTTTAGAGGGGATGGATGTTGTGTTGCTTTACGGGCACGGGGTAAAAGATGCAAATTTGCATACATATTTGAGGTTTTGTCAAACTTATGAACAATGTTAGCAGTTGTTATATCAACAAGAGGACTGAGATGTATGCTAAATATGGGTTTTGGTACCTAGAAATGGAGCTCCTGCCTGCAACCTAAGTTGTATTGATGCTACCAAAATGTGATTTTAAAATCCAAATTTGTAGTGTTTGACGTGCTCTCCTTGCCTGTCTTTATGGCGCGTCAATCGCAGCTACGGTGAAGAAGATATGTCAATTTGAAGTTTGAGTCAATTGTAGATCCGTACTGGGCAGTTGCTATTAAAGGGTCAGAGTTGATATGAATGCATCAGGCTGAATCGATCACTTTGTGGAGCACCTCGGATTTTTCATATAGACAATCGGAGTTTTGGTTGTCAAGATATTGTCAGTTTAAGTTCCATCAAGGGCCAATTTCGTACCACTTTGGTCGGCTCGGACAGGTTGTCATCTAGGAGTTTCTGAGCTTTAAGGAGGTTTTGGAATACGGAGCAATAAGTGCTTGAGGAGCATCTTGGTAGGAATTTCATCTCATATAGTGCACTGAAAATGGAGTATACTACCAGCAATACTATGACAATCATTATGTATGTCAAATGTGGCACCTTTACGAAAGCATGTTAAGTTTTTGATGAGCTTTGTATTCCGAATGTGGTGATTGACAATGCCTGGGTGGCAATAATGGATCTCGAAAAAAATTCTTTAGCCTATATTTATGCGAAGGGTGATGCACTTTGCAGAACGTTGACTACAAGATATGCTCGACCAAGTTGTGGTGGCAAAGAGCCTCTGGTGCTTCTAACCAAATGTGAAGGGAAGGTCTTTCGTCAAATGCGATCACTTATACTTTCATCTTGAAGGTTGTGTATGATGCCATTCTATCTAGGCAAAGCCATGGGTGACATGTGAACCAAGTGTGGTAACTAGGAGCACTAAGGCCACCCGAATTAAAGTCAAGGAAGGGTCGCCCAAGATAAAAGGGTCTATGGCTGCCCAAAAAGAGGTGAGGAAAAGGATCTAGGTTATGGGAAAGGGTAGATAGGAAGGAGAAGGTGGTCAATAGTGTGGGAGATGTGCTGTTGGGATTAAAGCCCAAGTGGCCTCTTATACGGATATGGTCGCTGCCCGCCTAACTCGCTTATCACTAACTCTTTGTATATACTCACTTATACTTGTGTGAATAAAAAAATATTTGGGAGATAACCCTTCAAAAAATTCTCTGTGTACTGTGTAAGCCTCTTATGTCTGTGTATCTGTGTGTGTGTGTGTGTGTGTGTGTGTGTGTGTGTGTGTGTGTGTGAGTCGATCTAAGCTCTGCTCCGCGACTTCAATTGGTATCAGAGAAAGGTTCAATGCGTTTTGGCATACTCACACGTGCGTGCACTTTTCAGGCAGATTCTAGATCCGAAGCTTGGATTCACACTCGGTGTTCCGAGAGTATTTCCGCCAAGTGGCCTCGAGTTTTACCCCCCTTTCAAAGCTATTTATGCCCTCAGAATTTCGTTCTGAACACTACATCAAAAGAGGTCAGCTATTTATGGTTGTTTTTGAGCTATCTTTTGGTTTCCAGAGCTCAGTTTACAGGAGAGACTCTGTCTAATTTTTTCAAAATACTGACAGTTCTTGAGGAGAGGTGTTCAACTTGTTGTTTACAACTTGTTTACTGTGTACAGAGGCCAGTTTACAGGGGAAACTCTGCCAAATTTTTCCTAGGAGTAAACAGTTTGGCGGACATGGCATCTTCTCAAAGTGAGACTCTTTACAACATAAAGAAGCTGGATGGCACAAACTTTCCATTCTAGAAGAAGCAAATTTGGCAGGTTTTGGTGCAGAAAAAACAAGTGAAGCCACTGAAGAAAATTTGGCAAGTTTTGGTGCAGAAAAAACAAGCGAAGCCACTAAAGCTCAAAGGGGAGAGACCAGAAGGTATGGCTGAAGATGAGTGGGAAGAGATTGACGAGTTAGCTTGTTTCACAATCATGTTGACACTGGAAGAAAATGTTTACTTCAACGTAGCAGAAGAGACTGGAACATATGGCGTATGGAAAAAGCTATGTGGTATGTATGAGGAACAAAGTGATGCTTCTCAGATTTATTGTCTCAAGAAATTGGTGGATTTGAATATGAAGGAAGGTAAAACCATGTCAAATCATCTCAATGAATTTCACACAATTTTCAGCCAGTTAACAACACAAGAGATAGTCTTTCCAGATTTAGTGAAGGCTATGTTTCTCTTAATCACTTTGCCAGACAGTTGGGATAATTTTTGCACGGCATTAAGTAACTCTGTCGCGCTAGAAGGTCTTACAAGTGCCAATGTAGAAGTCAGCTTGCTCACAGAGGAAGTGAACATGAAGAACATTGACAAAGGCAAAGGCAATAGTGCTTTGGTCGTTCAAGGGAGACAATAGTCTAAAGATAAAAAGGGTAAGAAGGCACAAAACCGAAGTAAGTCTCGTGACTCAAAGTCAAAGGATGACATAGAATGCTACCATTGTGGCAAGAAAGGTCACATGAAGAGAGAATATACGAAGTGGAAACAAGAAAAAGGCAAAACAAAGAGTTTAGAGCAGGATGAAAAGAGGAGTTCAGTGAAGATTGAAGAGGTGAATGTCACAGGATCTGGTTCAGACAGTGATTCTGGTGTAGCAGTTGGTGACATCTTCCTCACAAGCAATTCTGATTCTGTTTTCTTCACTGTAGAGGATAGACATGCTATGAGTGATTGGATTATGGACTCATGAGCATCTTTACATTTCTCCACACAAAGAGTGGTTTGGGTGAAAGCATGTTAACCTGTCACGCTTTTTGTGCTAGTTAACAGTTTCAAGTTAGCACATCTTCGAAAAGTTGGGCGTCCTGTAAATTTTTTACAAATAATATCGAAATTTGTCGGAGGTTGTACATTTGGATTCCTTGTTTCAAGTGCTTTCTCTTGATATATCATATGTCATAGATCTTGGAGATGTAGCTCAAGTTATTGTACTAGTTAGCATATGTCAAAATTGTGCTAGTTAGCATTGTCCGAGACATGAAAAAGCATGACAGGTTAACATGCTTTCACCCGTTTACATCATATGTGGCTACTAAATGTTATGTCAGACTTGGAAATGATCAGGTTTGTGACATACTTGGAGTGGGAGATGTGCAGTTGAAGTTTCAGAATGGCTCTTCTTTATGGCTCAAGAATGCTTGACATGTTCCAGCAATCCGAAAGAGCATGATCAGTATAGGGAAGGTGGATGATGCGGGTTATGTGACAATTTTTGGAAACAGCGCTTGGAAGATCTCCAAAGGTTCGATGACCGTAGCACATGGCACCAAATTAGGAAGTCTGTACACTTTACATGTTTCAGAGGTTAAAAACCATGTAATTAATGTGATCGAGTAGCCAAGTGTGTCACTGTGGCATCAAGGGCTGGGACATATGTCAAAAAGAGGAATGGAAATACTTTCTCGTTTTGGTTATTTGCTTGGCTTTTCATTTTAAGATTTTGAGTTTTGTGAGCATTGTGTATATGTTAAGCAAACACAGGAACCTCATAGATCAAAGGGAAATCGTAAGGATGAACGGTTAGCTCTTGTATATAGTGACTTATGTGGACCAATGCCTAGTTTTTCGCTAGAGGGAGCATCGTACTTTTGTACCTTTATAGACGACTATTCTCGCAGAGTATGGGTTTACTTCTTGAATCACAAGGATGAGGTGCTCAAGGTCTTTAAGACATTCTTGCAACTTGTGGAGAATGAGAGTGGTCAGAAGCTGAGATTCTTAAGGACAAACAATGGTGGAGAGTACGTTTCCAAGGCTTTCCAAGACGTTTGTGAAGCAAAAGGGATAAAGCGGAAACTTACTGCACCATACAATCCTTCACAAAATGGAGTTTCAGAACATATGAATAGAACCATACAAGATAAGGTCAGAAGCATGTTGTCAAATGGTGAGTTGCCTGATGGATTTTGGGCGGAAGCAGTGGCTACAAAAGTCCATTTGATCAACAGGTCTCCTAGTAGGGTTCTGGATAAGAGTGAAGTGGTCGAGATGCTATGGACAGGCAAGGCACCTTTGTATAAGCATCTCAGAGTCTTTGGTTGTGAAGATTATAGCCATATTCCTAAGGAGTTCAGGAATAAGTTAGAACCAAAGAGCAAGAAGTGTATATTTCTTGGCTACGGAAAATCGGGCGAGATGGGTTACCGGCTTTGGGATCCCGAGTCTAGAAAAGTTATTAGTAGCAATGATGTGCATTTCAATGAAGCCAGTTTCACGCTAAGCCAGAGAAGACAAAGGAGATCAGAAGAGTTGTCTTCAGGGAAGATGGACCTAGTGCTAGCACATCAAGACAGCATGGTCAGCAGGCTCAGGAATAGCCTATAGTGTCTAGAGAGGCAAAATCAATTGTGGTGAGACGTTCTGAGCGTGTCTCCAAACCACCTGATCGTTATGTGTCACCTCTAAATTATGTCATGCTCACGGATTGCAGAGAACCATCTTGTTACAAGGAGGCATTACAAGTGGTTGACTCGGAAAAATGGTAGCTGGCCATGCAATCAAAGATGATGACTCTGCATAAGAATCAAACGTGGGATTTGGTTCAATTGCTAGAGGGCAAAAAATCTCTACCTTGTAAGTGGGTTTACAGGTATAAGCTTACTCCTCATGATGGACAGCCAAAATACAAAGCACAATTGGTTGCTAAGGGTTTTAATCAAGAACACAAAATAGATTTTGATCAAATATTTTCACCAGTTGAAGATGACAAAATTGAGTAGTGTACATGCTTTGGTTGCCAAACATGATCTGCATTTACATCACATGGATGTGAAAACAACATTTCTTCACGGAGATTTTCATGAGAAGGTTTATATGCAGTAGCCAGAAGGGTATGTTGAGAAAGGCAAAGAGAAATTGGTATGTCATTTGAGAAAGAGTCTCTATAGCAAAGAGAAGTTTCACCAATTTATGCTTTCTCAAGGATACAAAAGAAGTGAGATAGATCATTACCTATATACTCGACAAGCTAAGGATGGTAGCTTGATAATCCCCATCTTGTATGTGGATGACATGTTACTTGGTGGTAGACAAATGGCAGAAATTTCAACTCTTAAGCCAAAAATGGCAAAGGTTTTTGACATGAAAGACATGGGTGAGGCAAGTCATATACTGGGTATGCGTATCGAGTGAGATAGGTCAAAGAAGATGCTTTACTTATGTCAGGAAGAGTATATTGACAAGGTGTTGTAATGTTTCCATATGGCCAGCGGAAAGGCATTGATGACACCATTGTCGTCATATGTGAAACTAAGCAACCAAGATTACCCACAATCTGAAGTGGAATTTAAGGTTGAAATGGATACGGTGCCGTATGCATCTGCATGTGGGAGTTTGATGTATGCAATGATTGCTACACGTCCGGATATTGCATTTGCAGTGGGAGTGGTTAGCAGATATATGTCAAATTTTGGCAAGAAACATTGGGAAGCAGTGAAAGGTATCATGAGATACTTAAAACATACGAAGAGTATGCGCATATGCTATGGTAGTCAGGATTTGAGTGTTAGAGGATACACTGACTCAGATTATGTAGGAGACTTGGATAAGAGGAGATCTACATCAGGCTATGTCTTTACATTGGCTGGAGGTGCCATATCATGGCGATCTCGATTACAAGATTGTATCAGGCAGTCTACTATAGAAGCTGAGTATGCTGCAGCAAATGAGGCATGCAAAGAATCTATTTGGCTTGGTAGATTGGTAGCACACTTGGGAATCAAAGTAGATATGCCAAAGTTATATTGTGATGGTCAATGTGCTATACAATTGGCAAAATCAGTGTTCCATTCAAAGACTAAGCATATTGATGTGAAATATCACTTCATTAGGGAAGTACTTGAAAACAAGCAGATACAACTAATGAAGATCCACACCAAGGAAAATCCTGTTGATGTACTCACAAAGGGACTTCCACGAGAGGGCTTTGTGCATTGCCGTGAGTTATTGGGCATTGGATAGATGGTAGCCATGTAAATCTTTGTACATTTATGTCCATAGATTTACAGTTACTTAAAGTTTCACATTGGACTTTAAGTGGGAGATTAAAGCCCAAGTGGCCTCTTATACGGATGTGGCCGCCCGCCCGCTTAATTCGCTTATCACTAACTCTTTATATATACTCACTTATACTGGTGTGAATAAAAAAAGATTTGAGAGATAACTCTTAAACGAATTCTCTGCGTATTGTGTAAGCTCTCTGTCTGTGTATCTGTGAGTGTGTGTGTGTGTGTGTGTGTGTGTGTGTGTGTGTATGTGGATCTAAGCTCCGCTCTATGACTTCATGTGCAGATTGCAAAAGAAATGCTCGTAGCGAGCCGTACAAAACTCGAATATGGTGACGGCCCAGAAGCAAAAAATTACGAGCACACAATGGTGCCTCTGTTTGATTCAAGGGCCGTCGAGTTTCATGCACGTTGCAACCCCGGGCTACCATGTTATCAGGCAGCTTGTCACACCGGCGTGAGAAGCAAAGAAGGTTTGTTTTGAGGCATGAATATAGAAACAAAGGAGAGGGGGAAAAAAATAATCAACAGGAAAGGATTTTCCAAGGGCATTGAAAAGGAGCTTTGGGGGACAGGCGAAGGAAGGAGGCGGCAACAAGGGAAACTTAAGAGAGGGAAGACGAGATTTGGCATTATAAAGTGGGAAGCAAGGAATTGAGGCCGCGAACGGGCAGGAAGAGGAGGAAAGGCAGGGAGAAGCAGAAGCGAGGGGGATCTCTTGCCCTCTCTTGACTAAATTATCTCCCTTAGTTTGGAATAAGATATCTCTCTCTCTCTCTCTCTCTCTCTCTCTCTCTCTCTCTCTCTGTGTGTGTGTGTGTGAAGCTTGGCCACGAGCACATGGTTTATTTTTCTCTTTCGACAGACTTAATTCTCTCTCTCTCTCTCTCTCTCTCTCCCCCCCCCCCCAAACCCTAGTGGGTGCTCTATCTCTGAAACCCTAGCAGGTCATTTCTTTAGCCGCAGCCTACCCTTGGGCAAGGGGCTGCCTTGGGGGGTTCCATGAATACACAGCGGCAATACTCAAACTCCAGCCAAACTCGGCCTTGCTCGCGCTGCTGCATCAAGTGGACCGTGCTCACGCTGTTGCATTAAGTCTGCTTGCCCTGCTACACCAAGCCGCCGTGTTGCACCAAGTCGTCCCACCTTTGCACGCTTCAACGACCGACCTTGAACTACAGATCGATTGCAAAAGTTCCTCTTCAATGATGACTTGGAGTGCGCTCTCTCTCTCTCTCTCTCTCTCTCCCCGCCCCCCCCCCCCCCCCCCGCCCCCCCCCCCGCCCTCCCACCCCATTAAACGAGTGGTGAACCAAGCAACCTAGCACACTGTGTTGAGAATAAACTTGCAGACAGAGACAATGGCTTCCTTTGGTACCCCAACCCCCATATGCAAGATCTTTCTTGCGATGTTCTTGCGATGGTGGCTGCACCAAGGAAAGACCCCCATGCCCGCCAAGATGCACGGATCACAACTTTGGAGGCTTAGCTTATCAAGGAGAACAAAACACTCAACCAACGAGTACATAAGCTTGAGGACAAACAGGCACTAGAAAGCCAAGCTCTATGCAAAAAGACATGCAGTCAAAGTTTCCCTCACAGAGACAGTCAAGCAAATTCACAAGGTGACACATACAAAGATGGACACCATGATACACACGACCTTACAAGAATGCAGAAAACAAGAATCTTTAGGTCTTAAAGTTAGAATCGGGGGGCTCCACACACCATGGTGCACCAATGAGGATACACTTGAAGACGCAATTACCAAGCTCAACGACATTCTTCAACCCATCCACATCAAGCCCGAAAACATTTCTTGGATAAACCACACACATAGACGTGTTTCACCCAAGCAATGCATCCTCACATTCAAGGACAAAGAGGAGCACAAGAAGCTATTACGCCAATCCCGCCTTCTCAAAGGAAGAAAGCTTTGGATAGCGAAGAACTGACTGTAAATCAGCTCAAGGCTAAGACAAGCGAACTCAAAAAGATTCATGATGCTCGTGAAGAAGGAAAATGGGCGTTCTATCAAGGTGGAAAAGCCATCATTCAAGAATTTCAATCTCCCAAACCAGCCCCCTCCCCACCTAATCCCCCCTAGGCTCTTTCCTTTTCCTTTTCTTTCCCTCTCTTTTATCCCATGACAGACCCTCTGTCCTTAACTGATATAAATCCCACACTCCCAACTCTACGAAGCAATTGTAATGTTTTGTTCTCGGTCCCATAGGTCATATGTGACCTCCGTGGACGATAACTAAATCTCTCTCTCTCTCTCTCTCTCTCTCTCTCTCTCTCTCTCTCTCGCAGAGGAGAGGCACAAGCATATGAGATCAAATCAAGGAAGGAATTTTTTCTTGATCTCTCTCTTGACCTTGGAAAGAGGAGACATGTGAAAATCAATAGAGAGCTGACAAATATGGATCGAATACGTGGTGGAAGGGATTCTTCTTTGAAATCTGATAGGCAAAGGAGCTATACGGGGTGAAATTTTCATGGCAATTATGGATTGTTTCCACCTAGGTTTGAGGGGTTTGCAAATCAGTAGGCATACCCACGATGGCGTATGCAACCAATTTGTATCATGTATTTTAGATATCAAGTTAATTGAAGAATCTGTTAGTTGTCAGTATCATTTAAGTGTTGTTATCTCCTTTCAATTTGTTTTAACCCTAAAGTGTGTTACCATTTGTGTCTATCTCTTTCAAATTACTCTTTAAACAATCTTAATTACCCTTGAAATTTTCCCTATCGGCACTGTTCTACCTTGGTCTAAGGCTACTCTGACTATCCATCTACAACCTGAAGCTCGGTGCTTTCCTGGTCAACCTCGGAGAACCGTGCACCTCCGACGGCATGGTCATCAAATCACCATTGCATGCTCTAATTGACATCACATCCTCTTTGATAAGCCTTGGCACTTCAACCTGCTCATTAGTGAACATTGGCTATCACCATATCATTAGACACATAATAAGGTAGCTTTACCTTTACCACCACAAGCTCTTCATACTCAATCTCTTTGCCATAGGATGTGGATTCATTTTTTCTATCTTCCTTGCTCGTTTCCTCGAATCTTTATTTGGTATCTTCATCCTCATCCGCACCACATGCTAACTTTTTATCCGCATCCCCATCCTCCTCACTTACCTACCTCTTCCTGCACTTGCTTCAAAAAAATAGGCTTTACCTCTTCAAGCTACTCTTGAGACTTGACATTAGCTACCTCTTTTGCACACAAGTTCTCTTTGACAAGGGGCTTATCCTCGTTGACAAGATCACTCAACAATGGAACAGGCACTCTAGAAACTAGAAACCCCCAAGGAGTATAATTGACCAATGGCCTTACCTCAACAAATTTTACAAAATTTGACCATTTGGAATCTCCTTTGGTTGAACCATAGAACACTCCTCTACATACACAATAGGCATATAATCAACAGGCCTCAACAAGCCCAAATCTATCTTCCACTTCACTTGTCTTCATAGGTATCAACCTTGTCTCAGATCTTTGGATGTAGGCATTCTAATAGCCTTGACAACTTCAAATATTGGTCACCTTTGACTCTGATAGAAACCTGTAACTGCCTCAAATAGGCTTCAAACTGCTCAAGAAAAATTAAAACATCCTTACTCACATCTTGGCTTATTGCTTTCAACTTTGAACCAGTCCCCGCTAGAGTAACCACTTCTCAAAACCGCTTCAACAAATGACTCTACAGCTCTTGCCATGATCCTCGATTACTACTCTTCAAACCATTGTACCAAACCTTGGCACACTTGCACATCAGCAGTGTCATCGTCTGTAGCTTTTTTTCATTGCTTTACATTCTCAATGATAGCATCCATAATTTGAAATCTACTAATCAATCTTCAAGGTCTTCAACACCTATAAATATGGGGCCAAAGCTTGGCTCCGTTGTCTTTTTTAACTTCAAAATCAACCACCATCTAGCACTCTTTGACCATCCACCAACCTTCTCTTAGCTTTGACCATCACTTCAAACTTCCACTAGGAGCATTAGTGTGCTCCTCAGTGGGGTCACCAGAAGACGGATAGAGGGAAAGGGGAACACACCTGAAACACAAACAATCTACCCCTCTTTATCCCAAGATACTGAGTGCACCCCAATCCACTAGAGTTCACCTTTGAAACTCACACAATCAGCATACAAATCCCTAATGCCATGCATACCAATGCAAGCACGCTTTGCACAATTAATTGACACCATACCACACCAATTTTTCTTGTTTACAACAATCTCACAATGCACACCTCTCACACTCTCTCTCTCTCTCTCTCTCTCTCTCTCTCTCTCTCTCTAACACACAGAGGCACGACAAGGCACACACACTCGCACCAAATGGTTGGAATAGAGCAAAGACGAGAAGGGGGGAAAGGGGGAAGAAATGGCAACAATATGGCTATGATTTGCTTCAATTATTATGACAAAAAAACCTTCTACAAACACCATGAACCTCAATTACGATTGGATCCATTGAGAGAACATCAATGAGCATAACAAAAATGGAAATCACTATTTCACCTTTGTGCAGCTCTCCAAACCTACTCTTGATGGCACCCCCGTTGTCTTCAAAGCATGTGAATCACTCCTCCTCATTGATAGCTCCTTGCTGAGCTTGCCTCTCTCTTTGAAACAAGCCATACCCAAATGAAACAAATTGAGCCCCCTAGGGCATGGGAATCCTCCCCTTGTTTTGGTCAAAATTTCCTACTTTTGGCTCATCTTTCCTTGCATGTGAAGACACCCTTAATTTGGATTTCCTTGAAGCCCACAGAAAGCATGAACTACCTCTTAACTGAGGCACCGACGGCCTCACTACTTGACCTCAAAAATACTTTCCCATATGGGCATGTGAACCGGACAACACACGTGCATGCCACATCAGCACCTCTTGGAAGCCCCTTCAATGGAACAACACGATAGCAAACTACAACATAGAGTGCCACCAGCGTGACGTCCAACGCCACCAGGGTCCTTGCAAGCAGCGCTTGGACTTTTCTGCCATCATTGAGCTCGTGGAGCTCCAACAGCTCCACCTCCTTGCTTCAAAAGGTGCTTCACACCTTTGCCCAAATAGGATCACTCCAGAGCCACCAATACTCCATGTGGGATTAAGGGGGGTGTCATGTGGTGGCCCCAAAAGCAATGGCTCCCCACAAGCCTTCAAAAGCTGTTTAAAAAAATCAACTTGAAAAGCCTTTTTTGCCCCACCTTTTCCTGGTTGCTACACCCTGCGTATAATTTTAACCAGCAGACCCAAAAATTCTCCAAGGAGCTCACCTTGACGACTTCAAAACGGCCGAGCCCCGCCACCTTGTGACATTTTCAAGCGCTCCAATCTGGCCAACCAAAAGCTGGAAAAATCGTATGGTATCACCTCATCGCCAATTGAACCAAATGGTTGGGCATGTGATTGACAAGCAGTCACTTCATGATAACTCCATATGTTGCACACCGTCTTTTGAAACCGGATCAAGATTCTCTCTCAACACCTGATGGCACACTTTCCCAAAAACTGAAACAGACCCCAAACTTGGCATCCAACAAAACTTCAAATCTCCATAACTCTGCATCCAGAACTAGAATTGCTTACCTAAAAAGATCAAGAAGCTCCATAATTCAAGCACTACACATCTATTCGACGAAATTGGCTTGTACTACTTGGAACTACCTACCTTGTGCGTCTCAAATATGAAATGCACTGTACCTTCAAACTCAAATATCTTGGGCTCTGTACATGCTCACCCAACACTTCAAGCTCCACTTTCAAGCTAGAAACATGGCATCATGGATACCTTTACACTGTGAGCGGGATGGAAACACACACAACACCTCTATAATCACCCGACACACACTCTTGGGATGATACACACACACACACACTATGGGGCACCACTCGGCTTACACAACCCACCTGGCAGAGACAGGGAACACACCAATGGAGTGAGAGTAGAGAGACTATCCATTTGTCCACTCCACACAGAGACATACACACACCCAAAAACTCAGCTCAAAAGAGGAGAATTTTTGCTGTTTAGATACAATTGATCTTGGGCCAACACCAATGGGGCAAATAGCTCACACGGTATGGATAAAATATGCCAGATACATGCCCAATCACAAATTGGAGGAGAGGCTTTGCTCATAGGAGAAACTTACACAACCAAAACAACAGAAAAATCAGTGAGGAATTGGAAAAATTGAGAACACCTTCACGTCCACAATGGCCCAAAACCCTAGTCTACAATGTCAAAGTGCTCAAATCCGACTTCAGATGAGCATTTTATGGCCAAAACAGGCTCCAAAAACAGCAAAAACTCACTTACGGTTGTTCCTC
Organism: Adiantum capillus-veneris; assembly: GCF_014529385.1. Taxonomy (NCBI): domain Eukaryota; kingdom Viridiplantae; phylum Streptophyta; class Polypodiopsida; order Polypodiales; family Pteridaceae; genus Adiantum; species Adiantum capillus-veneris. The sequence continues at coordinate 92,782,749 of NC_140944.1, read as the reverse complement.
CTCTTCTCTCCACGTTTTTTCTGGTCTTCGCTCAGGTTTTTCAGTTCCCACACTTAGCTTTATTACTTGGTCACCTTTGGCCTTTTAGTTGACCTCAAACAGACCCCGAACATGCCAAAAAATGGCCTCGTAGTGCATAGTTGTCACCCAACTGCATCCATCTACACACCTGGCACTCAACTTTTTCCAATAATGCATCCTGCCACCACGTGAAGTGGCCCCCAAATATAGTCCTCATGATAAACCTTTTGTATAATTATCACAAGAAAACACCCACATTCTGTCCTCGCTTACCCATGTGCAAGTATTGACCCATTCGACCTCCTCACACCACTAGATGCCATGACGCGCCTGCTTACCTCATGTCGTCGACCCGTGGATAGATTCCTTGAGAAGTTTTATGTGCTACCAAATCCTCATTATTATAGAAAACACACATTGGTATTGGTGATAGCGAAAATCGATGCACTATGTACATGTTGTCCTACCTGTACACATGTGGGCCCCACATAACCACCTTGCTCTAGAAAATGGGTAATTCTTTATTTTAAGCACCATGCATGTGTATATACATATGCATAATACTCGGCTTTCACAATACACTGGCCTCATATAATGGCTGACCTTTCCCTTTTGCAATAGCATGGCTCCAATGGCATCATCCTCTACTAATGGATTTACATAAAACACTTGCTCCCAATCAGGAGTCTGCATGGCTGACAGCCCCCCTAACACTTCTTTAACCTCTTGAAACACTTCTTCACACTTGTCATCCCATTGCAATGGATCATGCTTTTTCACTTGTTGTTATGGATAAAGAAGCTCTGCAGACAATGGAATAAACTGCGCCATGTACTTCACTTTGTGTATAAATGTTGCTAATTGCTTTGTACTCGTAGGTGATGGAAGAAGAATAATAGACTTAACCTTGTCTGGATCAACCTCAATGCCATTTTTTTACACCATATGGCCCAATAACTTCACCCTTGGCTGTGCTAGATGACATTTCTTTGGATTTAGTTGTCCTCCACATTCATCATATCGAGCCAATACCATCTGCAGCTTCTCATGGTGTTCAACCCTACTGCTGTAGACACAAAAATTGTCCATAAAAGCTTTAACACAACTACTAATGAATGGTTCCAATACCCAATTTTCTCTCTCTTGATAGAAAGATGGTACATTTGACAATCCAAATGGCAATACCGTGTAGCAATAGCAGCCCCATGGCATAATAAAAGCTGTCTTTGTTTCGTCTTTAAGAGCAATCTTCAATTGAAAATAGCCTGAAAAACCATCACACACACTGTACCTCTCATAACCTGCCTCCACTGAATCCAAGATCTGATCGCCGATGAATGAAATAGGATATGGGTTCTTCTTAGTGGTTGTATTTAAGGGCTTAAAATCTACACAAATCCACCATTTTCCATCCTTCTTTGGGCCCTGACTACTACTGGACTCACCCATTTTGTGGTCTCCACTGGGACTATGAACCCTCCCTTCAATAACTTGTCCATCTCTTCCCTCAAGGCTTCCATCTGCTCTTGACCCATCCTTCTTAGCCTTTGTTGCACTGGCTTAGCACCTTCTTTCAACTCTATATGCATCTCTTCTCCTTTGAACCCTCTAATCTCTCCATATGAAGTAATGAACAAATCAGGAAAAGTAGCCAACATGTGAAAATATATCTCCTTCTCCATAGCTGAGAGGTCTCCATTGATCATTTGTGTCATCAATTCCTGCTTCTTTGACAATTCAACCCTGTTTTTCATCAGCCCTTCAATCACTTCATAAGGTCCTTCACTTTAATCATCAACCCCATTTGCAAATGCAACTAAACCAGACTCTTGGATTTATTTGTCCATCAAAAGAAATGCAACATCAACATCCTCATCACTCCTGGTAGTACTATCGTTGTACTCATTAGACACTGTGGAATAGTCCTCATCACTAGACTCTCTTCATAAGGCTCTTCTAATACTTTCCTTGTGTCCATATTATATAGCTTCTTGGGACCTGTCTTTCCATAAAAGCTAATCGTACCACGTCTCCAATCTTGAACAGCTCCCGCTGCACGTAACCATGGTCTGCCTAGTATAATAGGATATGCTCCCAACCCCACTGGCATCACATGAAAATCAACCACCGCCTTTGCATCATACATCTCCACTTCTAAGCTCTTTACCATACCCAAACAGTTTAATTTTTGATGGTTTGCCAATTTGATCCAAAAGCCTGACACCCCAATCACTGTAAGACCCATCTTCTCAACGCATGAGTGTGTTATGACACATATTTGGGCTCCACCATCCACATAACCTTGTCCCATATTTTTTCTTTTGTGCCACACATCTATTATTGGGAAAATGTTTGGTAGCTCTTCCATTGCCAACACCTTTATTGAACCTCTCTCTGGCTCTTTCTCCATTGGGTTAACCATCCTCTTCCACTGTCCCTTTAGCTTAGGCACCATCTCTATGAGCTGCCCAAAAGTAGCATCTACTTTCCTACTTGTCAGATCCTCCTTCAAGTCATAGCTTAATTGCCCATCTCCTAGTGGAAAATCTGAAACATGAAACATGCAACGAGCCCTCCTTTTCCTCTTGGCCTTGACATCCTCGCCTTCATGGCTCTTTCCCTTCTTCTTACTAGGACCTGGGGCACTTCTTCCTTCCTTGTCCTCTGTGGTCCTCTTCCCAATAGGCATCACTAATGTATCCTCTAGCTTTGATGCTTTCTCTAAGGTGGTCCTACACTTATCACTTTTGTCTTTCCCTTTTCCTCCTCGCTTAATCCACTGGTTCCTTCGTCTCCCTTAATTTTGATGCCATAATCATTTGACCTAGTTAGCACCTCTCTTGGCAATGGATACATGTCTCCCCCCATCCTTGGTGGCTTATCACATTGCGTGCTGATGTGGCCCAACTCTCCACAATTATAACACGTGGATGTCTGCCTCCAGAATCTACCATTGCTTTGTCCAACACCATTCTTGGCCTTTCTTCACTTCCTGGATGATTTGCAACCCTCCCTCGACCTTGATTTTTTCCCACATTACCTAGCATGTTGAGGCTGAGATTCTTCGTTAAATCTACCACTTGCCTCATGTCTTGCCTTAGCCCATCATCTTGCACTACTGTAGTGACCACCGCAGGCATAACTTGAGGAGTAACAGAAACCACTCGTTCATGATGAACCCCTGGAATGCGACCTCGTAAAGAGTTCATAAGTTGAAACTCAGGCCTCCTGGGTGAAGCCTCCACCCCTAGTTGGCTCATTTTCCTCATCTTCCAATCTTTGTTCCTTGCCACCTCCAATGCATCTTCATATGTTCTAGGCTTCTTTAGGTCCACTCTCGAATGTATATTCTCCCAAAGACCAGCCAAGAATCTGTCCTTCTTCATCATGTCAGGTGGGGGTACTTGTGGTGCTAAGGCCTTGCACATCCTCTCCCATGCGCATGAAAACTTACGTATGTACGCATCTACTAGCTCATTTTCTCTTTGCACCAAACCCTGTACTTCTTGCCACACTTTGTCAGTATCTTCTGTCTTCACAAACTCCACTTCCAATCCATGCCTTAGATTGTCCCAACTTAATCTTACAGGTTGATCTGCCGCACGCAAGTCCTCTTCAAATTCTTTGGACCAAACTCGTGCATCACTCTTCAAACAAATTTGGAGAAGGCGTAACAACTGTGCAGGATCGTGGATCTGATTTCTAATGCAGGCAGCCTCCATCTTTTCCAAAAAGTCTTACACATCTTCATCACTTCTTCCATGAAATTCCGGATAAGAGAAAGCCATGGCTACCCAAGTAACGATGTTTTGAGAACCCCTTCGAACACACGTGCAAGAACCCAAAACTTTTGACTAACTCAATCCCTAGAAACTTCAATGGAGCTTGTTTTTAGATAAGGACAAACACATGCACATCAAATGAGTTTTCATAGTTAATCATCGGAATTACAACAGGCAAAGGGCATTTCAGTATCTCTCTTAATATTCTTGGCCCGACCATAAAGAAGATGTGCTGCTGGAAAACAATCTTCTTGGACACATGAAAATTTATCTGGATTCTTTGTGTTAAATGAAAAGGAGTGAATTGAGGTCCATTTTGATCATCCATTAAAGCCAACCATGTAGCTCCCAAGAAGGCACACCTGACTTATCCTCTGATTTTGCCAGAATCTCAGCAGCATAACGGCATAAATGGCTGAAAAGACCAAAAAACTAGCCATCACAACTTTGGAAAAATTTGACAGAGTTTCTCGAGAAGTAGAGCAGTAAGAACCCAAAATATAGAATATATATGTATGCATAACCTGCCAACAATAGAATCCAAGCATCAAGTAGGAATCACTAGTACATAGCCTATGGCAAGGTCACAAAAAGGGTGCTCTAGCCACCTGTATCGCTGAAAGGATCTCACACTTGAGAATCCCCGAGCTCAATAAAACCTCACGCTATCGGCCCTCTCACGAAAGATTATGCAAATCTCCTATAGTCAAGTCTCAGAAATGACTATCTTCCAGACCAAGTCTCAGAAATGGCCAGGACTGCCAAATAAAACCAAGTATGGCTCCACAAAGGCGTAGAATGGCAGTTTCCACAAGTAACGTACAATACCAACAGACAATGCGCTCAAATAGGCGCCAGATAATGCATACCCATGGCAACTACAAGTGACTCCCACTTGCCACTGTATCACTCTTCTCGAGCTACCTGTATCTGTATGAATCACCTGTACCTATACATGCCCATGTAACGTGTAGCCTGTAATCTGAAACCTATTATCTCAAAGCTGAAGGTACTCGAAGAAGATCCTATGTGGGGGCACCAAAAGAATGTGAGCGGGGTGGAAACACACACAACAGCTCTATAATTAGCCGACACACACTCTTGGGATGATACACACACATTATGGGGCACCACTCGGCTTACACAACCCACTTGACCGAGATAGGGAACACACCGATGGAGTGAGAGGAGAGAGACTATCCATTTTCCCACTCCACACAGAGACACACACACCCAAAAAATCATCTCAATAGAGGAGAATTTTTTATGTTCAGATACAATTGAGCTTGGGCCAACACCAATGGGGCAAATATCTCACACAGTATGGATAAAATATGCCAGATACAATCACAAATTGGAGCAGAGGATTCGCTCATAGGAGAAACTTACACAACCAAAAAAACAAAAAATCAGTGAGGAATTTGGCAAAATTGACAACACCTTGGCGTCCAAAATGGACCAAAACCCCTGTCTACAATGTGAAAGTGCTCAAATCCGACCTCGGATGAGCAGTTTATGGCCAAAACAAGCTCCAAAAACAAAAAAAACTCACTTGCGGCTCTTCCTCCTCTTCTCTCCACGTTTTTCCTGTTATTCTCTTAGGGTTTTCAGATCCCACACTTAGCTTTATTACTTGGGAACCTTTCGCCTTTTACTTGACCTCAAACGGACCCCGAACAGGCCAAAAAGTGGCCTCGCAGTGCATAGTTGTCACCCGGTTGCATCCATCCGCACACCTCGCACTCAACTTTTTCCAATAATGATTCCCACCACCACATGAAGTGGCCCCCAAATATAGTCCTCATGATGACCTTTTTGCATACTTATCACAAGAAAACACCCACGTTCTGTCCTCGCTTACCCACGTGCAAGTATTGACCCATTTGACCTCCTTATGCCACTAGATGCCATCTGACACGCCTGCTTACCTCATGTCGTCGGCCCACAGATAGCTTCCTTGAGAAGTTTTATGCGCTACCAACTCCTCATTATTATAGAAAAAACACACTGGTACTGGTGATAGTGAAAATCGATGCACTATGTACATGTTGTCCTACCTGTACACATGTGGGCCCCACATAACCACCTGGCTTTAGAAAATAGGCAATTCTTTATTTTATGCACCATGCATGTGTATATACATATGCACAATACCTTGCTCTAGAAAACTCCTAACAACACCATCCCGTCTGGCACTTTTTGAAGCCCATCTGGTCTACAAAACCACATAAAGCATACATCACAACTACTACTTTCCTGTCGAGGCTCTCCACATCTACTCTAGCCCTCTGCCATGAACCTGTTAGCATATGTACCACCACTAGTGCCCTCTACTAGGGTTGACACACTGTGGTTGCACCTATGCGAAAAGAAAGAATGTACGTGCAGATACATGGCCTATGGTGAGGATACCAAAAGAGGGGTACTCTAGCAACCTGTATCACCGAAAGTGTCTCATCATTTGAGCACACCCCAATTGAAAGAAAACCTCATGCAAACAACCCTCCAAAGGCTAAGAAAACTCAAGACAAGCCACAATCTCAAAATTGACTATTCGGGTTCGTATCCCAAAAACAACTGAGAAAATTGCCAAAATAGCCAAAAAATGGCTCTGCACGAAGTACAATAGGCAGTAATTGCAACTCAATGTACATGAGAAATTATGCACAAACAGGTTCCAAAACTAATGTATATATTAGACAAATACTTGCAAGTATATATGCTCTCAACAAAAGAGCTCAATGAAACTTTGTGTGCCCAAAGAAGAATGCATCTATCAACGTCTAATTGTCCACAAGGAACTTGACGCCAAAATAACTTTCAAAATTGCCTGAAAGGCACTACACCTGTGCATATCTGGAAAGTTGTAAGCCTATAAAACTCCACCTGTAATGTTGATGCAATATGCTATGTCTCAACCAAAAAATGATCAACGGCCGGATCTTGCACCGCTAACACCACCAGTAATGTCGATGCAAAATCTACGCCTCCAAGTAGTGTGCTTGAGAAATTGCATCTCTCAAGCGACCACAAGCAAATAAAGTAGAATCTCTCTATGTCCCACTAATTGAGAAAATTCAGGCTCATGCTGGGAATCATAGACTCAAGAAAAATCCACAGGTGTATGCATCTGTAAACTAAAAAATGCATACATTGAATCTTGTCTATGTTTGGGATGATGTTGATGCCATAAAAGCCAATCTTGGAAATGTCAGAGAAGAGGCGATGCGAAAACTGAAAGAGAGTAGAGTGGACATCAAAAAAATTCCTTCACCAAGAGAAAATATGATGTTGAGAACTTCAAAGTCAAGGTCAGTTTCGAGGACGATGTTGGGTGTGCACACGCACTCTGTGTGTGTCGATTTTGAAGAAAGGATGTCATGGATTTGGAGTCAAAGAGACAATCTTGATGTTGGAGAACTGGTAATGTCCCTGCTCTCTCTCTCTATCTTGATGCCTAGCAGTGGTGTTGATGTCATTGTCAGAGCCGAATATTCTCTCTCACACACACACAACCACTCTCTCTCTCTCTCTCTCTCTCTCTCACACACACACACACACACACACACACACATACACATGGGTGAGAATGTTACTCTCTCTCTAGCTCTTTCTCTCTCTCTCTCTCTCTCACACACACACACACACATATATACACATCGGTGAGAATCTTCCTCTGTCTCTCTCTCACTCACTATGTCTTTAACTCTCTCACTCTCTTTAGCTCTATTGTGGCTCTGAGAGATTTACACATATGTAAGTCTTTGAGTCTTAGCTCAAAACAGAGCTCGTCCACACGCCGTCGGACCGAGGAGAACCGCCATGCTTTGATACCACTTGTGAGAAGGAGTGGATGTGTGTGCATGTGGGTGTGCAAGAGCGTACGCTCTGTGTGTGTGGAGTTAATGTGGATTAAAAATACTACTCCTTATTGCTTTAGTTATTAAAGAATAAGGTTATTGTATACATAGGTGACACCCGATGCCCGGCCAATATGACATGCACCCTTACAATCTCCCATTTGGAGTCCATAGTGGCCCAAGTGGCCTATGTTAGTACAAGTGTGTATAAATGTGAAGCATCATGAGGCTTCACACTACGCCCATCATCTCAATGAAATGTGCAAACTTGTTTGTGGCTAAGCTCTTCGTAAGACCATATTCATGGTTTTCATCCATATGACCTTTGGATAACTCAATGCATTTGCTAGCCAAACTATCCCATATCACATGATCTTGACCTTGATGTTTTTTGACTTAGAACGAAACATGGGGTTCTTTGCTAACCCAAATGCACTCTGGCTGTTGCAGTGCAACACTAGAGTCTAGTGTATACCAAGGTCTTGCACTAGATGAGATAACCATATATCTTCCTTGCTAGCACTGGAAATTGCAACATTCGCCTCGGTGGTGGAGGAAGATGAAGTGATATTTTGGAGACGTGATCTCTGATTAATTGTCGCTTCAACAAACAAGAAAATGTAGCTAGATGTGGATCTCCTCTGAGTGTCCATAGAACTCGCACAATCCAAAACAATGTATCCAACTATTGGATGCATCACTATTCCCAAAGCGTAATCACTTGTTGGTTGAACCCTTTATGTATCTCAAGATATATTTCACGGCTTCCCAATGCCCCAATGCTTCCTTCCTAGATTTGCAATATACATGTTGACCACTCCCATTGCAAATGCAATACCTGGTCGCATGCTAACCATGGAGAACATCAGACTCCAAACTACCAAAACAATATGGCACCTTTTACATCTCTGCCTTTTTAGCATTTGATTTGAGGAAATTATTCTTGCTAAGTTTTACATATGAAATTATTGGGGCACTCAATGATTTAGCCCCTTGCATGTTAAAATGTTTCAAGACCTTGTGAATATACTCTTCTTATGATAGTTCAAGTATTCCATGCTTACGATCTCTCTTGATACGCATACCAAGAAAATGATGTGCATCAGCCAAATATTTCATACCAAACTACTTGCTTAAGGCATCCTTTAGAAGTGAATTCTCATCTTTGGACTTCCCGGCTATAAGCATGTCATCCAAAGATCAGAATGATGAGGGAACCGTTGTTCAACCTCCTTGTATATAAGCAATAAACTTTTTGGCTCCTTACATAACCTTGGGATTGAATGTACTTATCAAACGTTATGTATCATTGCCTTGAACCTTGATTTAGACCATACTAAGTAACACATCAAGTTTGCGCTTGTTGAATTCTCAGGCTTTGTCTCAAAACCTTCTAATTGTTTCATGTAGACATCTTGTTCACGATCCCCATGAATGAATTCCCTTCACATTAATTTGGACAAATTCCATGTCTTCAGTGGCTACTAAACCAAACACAAGACATAGTGTAGTCATCTTGACTACTCGAGAAAAAACTCATCAAAATCTATGACTTTCTTCTGCTTGAAGCATTTAGCAACCAATCTAGCCTTATATACTTAGGCTCGAGATCTGCTGCCGTGTACTTCTTCTAGTACACCCATTTGCAAGGCAATTCCTATTTACCCTTTGGAAACTTTGTCAATTCCCAGCTTTCATTGACTAAAATCGGACTATACTCAAGTTGCATACCCTACTCCCACTTCACGTTGTTGGGCAAAAGAAAAAGTGGGACACCTCTATAGCTTTATCAACCAAGAGCGTTAAAACTTCAACCTTAGCACCAAAAAGTATACCAAAACCACTCTTAGTAAACTCCAATCAAAAGTTCTATGCTCCCTTGGGAATTCACAAGCAAACATACATCCAAACAACCATAGCACATAGGACCAAAACCCTGTCAAATCATGGATTTACAGCACATGCCGACCAATGCATATGAATAAAGGTGACTCCCATTTTAAAATTCAATGTCACAAATCCACAATCTTAACATGAATTCCACAATTCATAGATACATGCCCTCCCAATCTGTCTTCACACAATTTGCCACTAGGTTGCCATATATATAACCCTACAAAGAACTAGTTGTAACTTGAAGAGAAAAACTCCAGTTGGGACACTTTAAAGCTTGGAAGAAATATTAAAAAATGATTGGCAAAAAATCTGAGGATGACCCAAATTGATTCTGCCCACCACTATTTGAAAAATTGATGCAAACAGAGAGCTCCCTCGTGCACACGTAGACAAGGCAAGGAGAGAGCAAATAACTACATTAGAAACCATCAAGGAGGCACAACGAGCTAAAGCCTGAAATAGTGTTTGAACTTTTTTAAGTTTTTACATGAGTCTTACTTATACAGAAGTCTCACTTCAAAAAGCTCACTTACAGGCGCTTACGGGTGTTGACTAGATATAAGATGCTGAGTCAGATTCTTGCTGAGTCAGATTTATGCCGAGTTAATTTTTTTTTAATTCAGATTATGATGATCCAAATATTTCTGAATTGAATGTTGAGTCTAATGTTTGCTGAGTTGGATTATTTGTTGAGTCAAAATATTATTGGGTCGTAATATTTGTTGAGTCGGTGGGGTCAGATTTGGTTGAGTCTTCAAGCCAATAACATTTTGGTTAGACAGTTATAACTATGGTTGGTTGTGGTGTTCTCAAGTGTAAGTTAGAAGGTTTTTTAACAAGCAGAAGTGATGTTCTCAAGATTTGTCAGATTGTCTCTATGAACTGTTTCTTGTTGAGTCTTAAGTTTCTCCTGTGCTATTCTATTGACTCTGAAATGTAATGTATTGTGTTACTGTGTTGAAGGGATGTTTTTGAGTTAGAGAAGATTTAGCCATGGTGTTATTTTCTCTGTATGATCTTTCTCTATGTTCTATTTACTGACTTTGAAGTTATCTGTCTGTGTTCTTGCTGAGTTTGATCATGAAGTGAGTGATTATTCTCTACTTGAGAGTATGTGCGTGGGAGAGATTAATGTGTTTTTCAAACCCCAACACATTTGGAAATCCGTCTAGGCCATTCAAGGTTTCACCAACACATTTGGCGATCCCGCTGGTCTATTGAAGGGTTTGCCAACACATCTGGTGAACCTACTATAACTTTTTGTTTGTTGTGTCTCACATTCTTGTCTTGTTGATACCTACTGTAATGGTATGTCTGTTGGGTTTGATTACCTTCTGTATCAGCATTCAAGGTCGGTGTTTATGTTTCATGAGTGATGATGCTATGAAAGAACCTATCCTCAAGGAGAAATTGTTAGATCAAGGAGGGAAAATTTAGGAGCAACAGAGATGATGGATTTCAACCATTGTATTTGAGTAGAAGCATTGCTGCAGATTCAAATTCAAATTTTTTTGTTATAGGTGCTGGAGATTCAGGTTGCCCAGATTCAGCAAGGTGATGTAGACTCAGGCTGTGCAAAAATGAAAAAAATTTGGATGATTTTGCAGAGACAAAATAACAATTTCTTGAAATTAGACAGAGAAATTTGATGTTGAATTAATCCACCAAGTAGGGATACCAAAGATGGAGGAAAAGGAGGTTGGCCAAAAGAGCTTACAAGAGCCCCTAGATACCCCTAAGCTACCACTAGAGTATACCCATGGAGTGGAAGAGAAAAATCCATTGCTTAAACTTATGTTGTTTGTATATGGAAAATTTTGTTACCCTATTTTTGAGGAGAATCATGTCATACATAACCATGATGTTTTTCATCTTATTCAAAGCCCACTTGAAGAGGAGGAGGAATTGCTGGAAATTATATTTTTTGAAATCAAATATACAATGAGGAGGAATTTTTGGAAAACAAATCAGTTCAAGAGGAGTCTCCACCTAAAAGATCCTTGCAAGTGAAAATATTGCAAAAAGGTGTTGAAGGAATATTGAAGGAGTTTACAGATGTTGATTTTGATGATCGGTAAATTCAAACAAAAGATAAGACCACTATGTTAGATGATTGGATGATCAAGCGAGCAGAATTTTGGTTTTGAATGTTTTGAAGGATAGATTTTGATGTCACAAGTCGATATCAAAAAAGGATATTATTTGATTGCCGAGAATTGGAAGAAACAGATTGATTGTTGTTCCAATCTAAATAGGTATGAATCAAAAAAACATCTCACAAATCAGATTGAGCGTGAGGAATATCAAGAGCAAGTCTTTGAGGAGTATAAGATAGGTTTAAAAGGTTTTGTGGAGCATGCAATGATGTTAAAATGCAGAATGATGAAACTTCAATGGATGTGCATTTTGAAATCGATGTGGGACAAGTTGTTCTCAATTCAAGCATACTTTTGTTGAAAGATGTATGTTTTAAAATGATGAGATTGCAAAAGTGGATTCTTACAAGATGGGCTGTCAAATATGGATGGTGGACTATCGGAATTCAGATTTTTACGTGCTACAAATTTTGGAGTTGCAAAGTGGGCAAAGAAGAATACATAAAAGGAATCTTTAGGTGGACTTAACAATTGTATTAGGTGGAATGTGCCTTTTACAAGAGGATGATCTGATTTTTGAAAAATATGAAGGATGATTTGATTCTGAAAATTTGAAGTTGGACAATTTTCAATAAAATGATAGAAAGCTCACAATGCAAAAAGGCATCAATACATCAGATCCATCCACAATGGAAAGTCAATTAATTACAGCATTGGGTATCTCATAAATCTATAGAGGAGAATTTTGTAAGTGGAAAGGCAATGGATACTCAGAATTTTAAAGAGGATATTTCATTGGAGTTTGTGTGGAATTTTTTCACCAACTTGAAATTCCTGCACTTCATCTTTGGAGTAGACGATTTCTTATTGAATTTTGGTTCCATAAGTTTATTTTGTAAGATTTGATAGGCTCCTGACTTTGGCATGTTCTCAAAAAGTGGAGTAGAATGATATGGGATTGCACATGTAAGGTGGAAAAACATTTAAATTTTGAAGCGACATCAAAAAAAGGACATGTTGTTGCAAAGGACAATAGAATGCCTGTCAAAATGTTTGCAGAGGTGTAGAAGTGCATCAATATGCAACAAATTTATCTAGAGACTCAGATGCAACAAGTAGAAAATTCAGGTATATTCATAGTTTTTCTCCAAAAACAAACTCAGTTAATCGATAGTCTAAAATCAAAGATGGAATCTATGGAAGAGAAGCATACTCAGGAGCTGCAAGAAATTTTGACACAACATCAAAATGAAGTGGAAAAAGTTAAAATGTCACTTGGAATGTTTAAGGAGTTGACGCTGATAGCCGTTTTTCGGCTCTTTGTAATTGCCACAGTGAGTTACCTCACCCTACCAAAATCACCCAAACACTGTGGCTATCCCTACCATTTCACTGTACATAGGCGTGTGTGAGTCACGGGACTTTTCCCATATCTTCTTAAAAGACCCTCAATTAGCTAGTCATTGTGCTAGTTGAGTCCAAAAAAATAAAAAATATAAAAGATATAAGTATATTATGGCCCATGCGTATGTAAATATTTCTTTGTATATAGGGCCTAAATAAAAGATTTTTTCATAATTATTTTGGTATTTATTTAAATATTTTTACCTAGGTGTGTGTTATTTATGCTCTGTACATTGCCTCACCATTACCACAATTTTACTTACCATTTTTCATACTCTTTATTCCATATAGAAATATTTTCATGTAAGCTTCTCTTATATTTGGTGTAACTCCACCCCAACAAAAATCCAAAAAAACTAGTTTTATTTATGTGTATATTTTTTCACTATTGTGATTTTTCCCTTCCTACATCTATTTTGTTTTTTTTCTAAAAAATTAGAACACCAAAAATATTTATCTTTTTATGGTAGCCTCATAATGAGAGATATTTATTTTGACCCCTTTATATTTTTCCACCTATATTATTTATAATTGACATGTACATATTTTTTAGACCCCTCAATATTTGATTTTCTTAGTTGTACTATTCACTTATATCATGATCTCAACAATATCTTCAATTATAGACCTACCAAATAAGGTCAAGGGTAGGTGGCATGCATACATGCACTATGGAGGCCTCACTCTTGGAGGTATTCAAAAGAATCATCCAAAGAAGGACCCCACAAGGACCTTGTGCAGTGGAAAAAAACGGTCGGTTTTGTTGAATTTTTAAAGTTCACTTGCTCTCCGAATTTGAAAAGGTGATACAAACAAAAGTTGTAGCTTGTGGGCTTAACTTTTGCCTCAACTTTTTTTCATATTTTTTTGAGCTACGAGCTGTGAGCTATGATTTTATTAGTGAACCCCAGTTTTCCCATGCTATGCAGCCACACTCTCTCTTCCACTTTATCATTTTCCTCTTTCACACACACTTCTCCACTCATCATCCCCACCTCTCTCACCACTCCTCTCTGCACCCTACTCACCTTCTCCTCAACCTTGAAGAATAAGAGAAACCATGGTGAACTCATACCTCCCACACACAATTCCATTCCAAAATTGACCACCTAGTCTCATTTTTCCTCCTCCAATTTACCCATATCTATAAAAAAAAACCACAAAATTCAGCCTCTTCTCTTAAAAGACAGCATCATGGTGGTTGATTACTCAGCTTCAATTACCTTGTCTCTCAAGGAAGGTCAAGAGTGGAGAAAAAATGTACCGTCAAAGCTAGTGGACCGTCAACAGGCGTCAAAATTTGGCCCTACTCAAGAGACTTGGAGCATCAACCTTGTAAGAAATCCACCTTTTCTTACCTCTTAAGAGTTTTTCTTCCTTATTTGTATCCTACATGGATACTCCCATTGTAAATATCCAATTCCATTTGTAAATTAATACTAACTCTACTAACACTAACCCACTATGAAAAGTCCTATCACCTCCATTTCTCTCCTCTCTCTTTCCCCACCATATTCTTGATAATTCCAAGCAAAAGAAATTAGATAAATTGCTGAAAATCTAACCCAACCATGGTTAGAGGAGTAACCCTAGCCTTCAAAATTGCTATAAAAGGAGGGTGTAGCTAGCACAAAAGGGGGAGCCATAAGCAAGAGCACTATGCTATAGCTTGAGAAGCCAAGCTCAACCTCTCTAGAAGGAGCTCTTGAGTGGAAGCTCATTGTCTTATGCACGTGCATGTGTTGTAATAGGGGATTAGCAAGGGAACTCTATGCCATTGTAAGAGAGAGAGTGATCATTCAATTGAGAGTAGGAAATCTATCATTTCTCCTACTAGTGTAAGCCCAACATTTGCTGAATCAAGGAGGGTGGATTTGAACTAAGCTTGGATACTTTGTCTCCCTTCCAACGTGAAGTAATGGACAACAATGATGCGTAAGTGTCTTGGTGTTTTTTGTTAAGTTCTTGATAGCTTGTCTCTGGTGTTGTCATCAATCTAGCCATAAATCCCACATACTGTAAGAGGGCGACAGGGTGGAGAGGACTCCCCTGGCCTTAAAACAGTGATTGGGGTGGCTTTTCTTGTGATGTGTTGTGGTGAAATTTACGCAAGCTATGTTGAACAAATAATAATCTCACTTTGATTCGTCATGACAGATTTGTAAGAAGGTATTAATGCAACAAGCACCCCCTCCCCCTTTCTCTCTCCTTCTTAAATATATAGTTGTGTTTGCTTGATCATTGCCGATACGTTTCAAAGCAGTCCGAGCACTATCTCTCTCTCTCTCTCTCTCTCTCTCTCTCTCTCTCTCTCTCTCTCTCGTGTTTTAGTGTGTGAGAGTGTTCCATTGGTGTTAGGGTTAGTGTAAATTCCTTGCTTGTTTGTGGGTTGCTCTAACGATTCTCCTCTGTTGCGTCCTAGTTCTCTCTTAAACTAGGTGGTGCCCCTTGTGTAGTTGGGATTTGGCTGTGGGTGTCTAGAGGCCACTCTTCTTGTTGCCCGCCCCGGACCACCTCAAATTGGTGCCCCCACTGAGGACAGGCTTGTGTATGTTTTGTGAAGGCTCAACCTTTAGCACAATCAAGTAGTTTGCATGAATCACGAGAATTTGTATGACCCCTTCATTCCCATTACAAGGCAAAAGGTACACATAATTGTTAGTACTAAGTTGCAATTTCAGCGAGTAATTCATAGAGTTTTAGGTCCTCTTAGGTTAGCAGAGATAAACACTTCGGTAAATCCTTTTATTTTGCCTCTCATTAGGTACGATATTAGCTTGGACGTCTATATTTTTGTGTTATTTTAAGCATTAGGACATGCATAGGCCATGGATAATGCCCCAAGAATAGAGGTTTTTCCCTTTCATTTTACTCCACACATTAGAATAAACGTTGCAATTAGTAGAAAGATCCATTTTCAACAACGAATGGTGTTCATGTTTGGTGCCCAAAGAGTAGGAGAAATTCTTGCATCACCAAACCCTGTCATTCTACCTCTCATCAACTACCACACTTCTTTTGATGTACATGTGTTCATTTTATTTTAAAATGAAGTGCAGCCCAGCAAAATAGTGTGTATGTTTGTTTTTTCTTTGTCCAAGTTGTTACAAGAAACAAAAAAACGATCATTTGTTCTAACTGGGAATGTGTGTGCAGTGAAAGTTCAATCCTTAGAGATCTAGCTCTATTACCAATTGAGTTGCATGAGCAAGTAGTAAGGCGTCTCCCTCATAACAAGAGGGTGGTGAAGTTAAGACGGAAGGTCCTACACGTGGATTCCATTTTCCTCTTGTTGTTGGGCACTAAGGAAGACCACGCATTCATCCAACTAGTGTGTGCCCTGAGATTGGTAAATAGAGTGAAATTTGGCCTTTGGCGAGTGCATTTCACCATTGAGGAAGACTCTTCAGGAATTTGCGGCCAGAGTTCATGCTTCATAGACTCACATTTGGTGAATTTTTCCCTCATTTGCGTCTTATTAATAGTCTTTCTTTCGCTTTCAACAAAGGAGATAGGGAGCTATTCAGAGCTTGTCTTAATAAAGAGAGCATAGAGAAGATTGCAAATTTGTATAAATTCTCATCCTTCTCTACCTTCTATGACACTTTGTTCATAGAGACATTGTAAATCTCTTTATGCTTTTGAATGATTAACCATAATCCTAAGGAGTTTTTGTCCAGGAATTTTGTAGCACGAGTGGAGTCTTTAAATCTTGCAAACTTGATTGGACTTGATGAGGATATTCTTTATGAAATTGTGAGAAGGTTGCCTCACTCCGACTGTGTGGAACTCGAAGGAAAGGAGCTCCTAGTCAATTGCTACTTTCTCACGGCCTTCGACGAGCATGAAGATCTAGTTTTTATACAAACCGCTTGTGCGTTGGGAATTGTAGAGCAAGTGCAATTTATCACTTGGGACGTGGTTGCTCTTTTGGATCCAGAAAATGAAGTTCTAGAGATTTCTGTTTATCGCCTTAGCTTTGAAGAATTTCAACCCTTCTTAGAGCTCATCAATAGTCTACCTTTTTGTTTTGATCAAACAAATCGAGACCTTATTGAAGCTTGGATAGCTGAAGAAGAAAACCTAGAGTGGTATTTTCTTACTTCTTCAGCGAGTGGTTCTAAATCTCTATTGTATCCCTTATCGTAACTCGTGTTGTAATCTTTCATAATAATGGAGAGCCAACGCCAAATGTCTGGATATCCTCTTTTCTTTGGAGAGCCTGGAGAGGATGCAGAATTATTTTTAGCAAATTTCAAGATGTCTTGCCGTATTAAGAGGATAGTAACCGATCAAGAACGTGTAGAAATGTTTGAGGTGGTCCTTAGGAAAGATGCTAGTACTTGGTTTGACTCTTTGCCTGAGGAAGTTAAGGGGAATTACACAGAAGTTTTGAATCGTTTTAAGAGATACTTCTTTGATCCCCAAAACACTCAAAAACTATGGCAAGACATTGTTTCTCATAAGCAAAAAGACTTAGATGACTACTACTTGTACAAGCAAGAGTTTCTACGTCTTTGCGCTCTATGGATACGAAATGTTGCTAACCCTGGTGATGGTGCAGAATTTTTAAAGAAGGAGAGGTTCATAGCCGGACTCTTTCCTGACCTTAAGGTAAAAGTTGAGGCGGGTGCACCTGCTACCTTTGATGCAGCTGAAACTAGGGCTGCTGAGAAATATAGGAAACTCAAGTCCTTAAGGGGAGAGGTTCCAATAGAAGGTCTTAGACCCAAAGGTAAGTCACAAGCATTAACATCGAGGGAGCTTCCTGAGGTAACGACGGAAGTAATTGAGAAGTTAAACGAATCTTTAAGCAGCCTGTCAATTCACCTTGCACAAGCTGTAGGTCCAAAGGGACAAGCAAAGAAGTCTGAAGAGCGAGATCCACGACCTAGGAGAGTCTTGCAATGTTGGAATTGCGGAGAGTCTGGACATGGGATGTATAATTGTCCTTGGCCCCGTGGGGAGCCAGGGAGACCTAACTTGAATTACCCAGTGATGAATGCAGGTGAAGGAACTGGTCAACAACCAAGGCTTCTACAAAGACCAAATGGACCAAGACCACCTCCACAAGGGGTAGAAGGAGTTCCACCTTTGCCAAATCCAAATGTGCATGTGGTAGAGGTGACAAACTCAAATGAGGTTAACATGGAAGCAAATGGCATTAAGCGTGGCCGAGGAAAAGGTAAAGAGAAAGAGGGTGTCCCATCACAGAGTGACCATGGACAAGGCAAGAAGGCAAAGGAGACCAAGGAAGCTAAGAGGACTCGACGTCGTATCAATCTCCAAGACTTCCCTCTTGGACATGGTATGGCTCCATACAGCCTGTTGGAAGACATGCGAGGTAAGGGTCCTGATATCTCATGGTCTCAGTTTCTTGCATTATGTCCACAAGTTAGGAGGGATTTAAAAAAGGCAGTTAGCACTAGGAGAAAGGTAAAAGAGAGTTTTCCTGTTGTAAAAATTGCACATGCTGAAATGAACGAGGATATTACACCTGTGCTAGATTGTTACATGAAAGGAAAATTGGTTAGGAAAGGTCTAGTGGATGGAGGTGCACAAATTTGCATCATGACAGAAGGGCTCATGCAAAGACTAGGCATGCACATCCATGAGACACCTGAAATCAAAGTGAAAATGGCAAATAATAGCAAGGCTAGTGATAGCCGTTTTTCGGCTCTTTGTAATTGCCATAGTGAGTTATCTCACCCTATCAAATCACTCAAACACTGTGGTTACCCTCACCCTTTCACTGTATATAGGTACGTGTGAGTTAGGGGACTTTTCCCATATCTCCTTACTGAAATAAAAAACCCTCAATTAGCTAGGCATTGGGCTAGTTGAGCCAAAAAAATAAAAAATATAATTATATTATGGCCCATGCGTATGTAAATATTTCTTTGTATATAGGGCCTAAATAAAAGATTTTTTCATAATTATTTTGGTATTTATTTAAATATTTTTACGTAGGTGTGTGTTATTTATGCTCTGTACATTGTCTCACCATTACCACAATTTTTCTTACCATTTTTCATACTCTTTATTCCATATAGAAATTTTTTCATGTAAGCTTCTCTTATATTTGGTATAACTCCACCCCAACAAAAATCCAAAAAAACTAGTTTTATTTATGTGTATATTTTTTCACTATTGTGATTTTTCCCTTCCTACATCTATTTTGTTTTTTTTCTAAAAAATTAGAACACCAAAAATATTTATCTTTTTATGGTAGCCTCATAATGAGAGATTTATTTTGACCCCTTTATATTTTTCCACCTATATTATTTATAATTGACATGTACATATTTTTTAGACCCCTCAATATTTGATTTTCTTAGTTGTACTATTCACTTATATCATGATCTCAACAATATCTTCAATTATAGACCTACCAAATAAGGTCAAGGGTAGGTGGCATGCATACATGCACTATGGAGGCCTCACTCTTGGAGGTATTCAAAAGAATCATCCAAAGAAGGACCCCACAAGGACCTTGTGCAGTGGAAAAAAACGATCGGTTTTGTTGAATTTTTAAAGTTCACTTGCTCTCCGAATTTGAAAAGGTGATACAAACAAAAGTTGTAGCTCGTGGACTGAACTTTTGCCTCAAAGTTTTTCATATTTTTTTGAGCTACGAGCTGTGAGCTATGATTTGATTAGTGGACCCCAGTTTTCCCATGTTATGCAGCCACACTCTCTCTTCCACTTTATCATTTTCCTCTTTCACACACACTTCTCCACTCATCATCCCCACCTCTCTCACCCCTCCTCTCTGCACCCTACTCACCTTCTCCTCAACCTTGAAGAATAAGAGAAACCATGGTGAACTCATACCTCCCACACACAATTCCATTCCAAAATTGACCACCTAGTCTCATTTTTCCTCCTCCAAGTTACCCATATCTTTCAAAAAAAACCACAAAATTCAGCCTCTTCTCTTAAAAGACAGCATCATGGTGGTTGATGACTCAGCTTCAATTACCTTGTCTCTCAAAGGTCAAGAGTGGAGAAAAAATGTACCGTCAAAGCTAGTGGACCGTCAACAAGCGTCAAAATCAGCCCTACTCAAGACACTTGGAGCATCAACGTTGTAAGAAATCCACCTTTTCTTACCTCTTAAGAGTTTTTCTTCCTTATTTGTATCCTACATGGATACTCCCATTGTAAATATCCAATTCCATTTGTAAATTAATACTAACTCGACTAACACTAACCCACTATGAAAAGTCCTATCACCTCCATTTCTCTCCTCTCTCTTTCCCCACCAACTTCTTGATAATTCCAAGCAAAAGAAATTAGATAAATTGCTGAAAATCTAACCCAACCATGGTTAGAGGAGTAACCCTAGCCTTCAAAATTGCTATAAAAGGAGGGTGTAGCTAGCACGAAAGGGGGGAGCCATAAGCAAGAGCACTATGCTATAGCTTGAGAAGCTAAGCTCAACCTCTCTAGAAGGAGCTCTTGAGTGGAAGCTCATTGTCTTATGCATGTGCATGTGTTGTAATAGGGGATTAGCAAGGGAACTCTATGCCATTGTAAGAGAGAGAGTGATCATTCAATTGAGAGTAGGAAATCTATCATTTCTCCTACTAGTGTAAGCCCAACATTTGCTGAATCAAGGAGGGTGGATTTGGATTAAGCTTGGATACTTTGTCTCCCTTCCAACGTGAAGTAATGGACAACAATGATGCGTAAGTGTCTTGGTGTTTTTTGTTATGTTTTTGATAGCTTCTCTCTGGTGTTTTCATCAATCTAGCCATAAGTCCCACATACTGTAAGAGGGCAACAGGGTGGAGAGGACTCCCATGGCCTTAAGACAGTGATTGGGGTGGCTTTTCTTGTGATGTGTTGTGGTGAAATTTACGCAAGCTATGTTGAACAAATACTTATCTCACTTTGATTTGTCATGACAGATTTGTAAGAAGGTATTAATGCAACAAGCACCCCCTCCCCCTTTCTCTCTCCTTCTTAAATATATAGTTGTGTTTGCTTGATCATTGCCGATACGTCTCAAAGCAGCCCGAGCACTATCTCTCTCTCTCTCTCTCTCTCTCTCTCTCTCTCTCTCTCTCTCTCTCTCTCTCTCTCTCGTGTTTTAGTGTGTGAGAGTGTTCCATTGGTGTTAGGGTTAGTGTAAATTCCTTGCTTGTTTGTGGGTTGCTCTAACGATTCTCCTCTTTTGCGTCCTAGTTCGCTCTTAAAGTAAGTGGTGCCCCTTGTGTAGTTGGGATTTGGCTGTGGGTTTGTTGTTTGGGTCTGTGTTGTGTTGTGCCCCAGCCCCATTGAGCAGCACGGGAGCCTTGAAGGGTGTCTAGAGGTTGCTCTTCTTGTTGCCCGCCCCGGACCGCCTCACTAGGTGTGTAGGCATTTGTAAAAATGTTTTTGTGGAGGCCTTTGGCATTAAGAAGGCAGTGGATTTCTATGTCATGTCTACCAAGGGAAATGGTTACCCATTTATCCTAGGAAGACCATGGCTAATGAAAATGCGAGCTTTGCCAGATTGGGAGAGTGGAAAGCTAATTTGCAGGAATGACAATCACAAGAAGGTTGTCTTTGACATGAAGGAGCAACGCCAAGAGGAGCTCCATGAAGAATCATCTCGAAGTGAGACGGAAGAAGATTGGACTGAAAACACTTCAGAAGAAGAAAGTAGTGGCAGCATTACTAAAGAGGAGTCTTCCATCGAAGTCATGGGGGTAAGGTTTAATCCAAACAACCAAGAGACCTCTTCTCGAGGTTTGGAGGAGGTAGGTTCCCAAGAGAACCAAAAGATGGAAGATGACGGAATGTTAGAAGATATGTTGTCTACAACACTTACAAAGGATAAAAGAAAGGAGTTCAAATGTGTGCTAAGGAAATTTTTGAGGCTTTTTGCTAAAGACTACACCGATGTGCATGGAGTAGATGCTGTTCAACACAAAATTGAGTTGAAGCCAGAGGCCACACCTAAGGCTCAGAAGCTACGAAGTCTAGGAGTCATCAAGGAGCAGGCTTTACTCAAGGAGGTAAGAAAGCTTCTGGCAACAGGTTTCATTTATCCAGTGGAGAATTCAGAGTGGGTCTCTCCTGTTGTTGTCACTCCTAAGAAAAATGGCAAGTGGAGGGTGTGTGTGGATTACCGTCCACTCAATGAGGCAACAAAAAGAGATCACTTTCCCCTCCCATTTCAGGATGAGATACTAAATGAAGTAGGTGGTCATGACAAGTACACTGTGTGTGATGGCTACTCGGGTTACTTTCAAATAAGTATCGCATTGGAGGATCAATTGAAAACAACCTTTATCACTCCTTGGGGTTGTTATGCTTTTAGAGTCATGCCATTTGGCCTGACAAATGCTCCTGCAACTTTCCAACGCTTCATGAACATGGTGTTTCAAGCATTCTTTGGAAAGTCCATTAGGGTTTTTATTGATGATTTTTGCATTTATAGCTCAAAATCATTGCATCTACAAAGGGTAGAAGAAGGTTTAGAGAAGCTCTATGACATAAACCCCGACAAGTGTCACATAGCTGAGGATGAAGTGATCTTGCTTGGTCACAAGGTTTCCTATAAAGACACTGAGGTGGATCCTTCAAAGGCAAAGGCTCTTATTGAGCTCCCCTCACCCAAGAATCTCAAGGAGGTCATATCATTCATTCAAAAAGTGAAGTATATGTCACGCTTTATTCTTGGGTGAGGAGGCTCCCCTCACCCAAGAATCTCAAGGAGGTCATATCATTCATTCAAAAAGTGAAGTATATGTCACGCTTTATTCACTTAGCTTCGGAGTTGCTTCATCCTTTGCAAAAGTTGACACAACAAGTAGAATTTGCATGGTCTGATGAGCTTGAAGAGTATTTTTGTAACATTAAAGTCATTTTGTCAGAGCTACCAACACTCATGCCTCCTTGTTGGGAGTACACATTCTTTGTTAGCTCTAGTGTTGGAAGGGAAACAATTGGTGCTGTGTTGCTACAACAAGATCCCCACAGTACAAGGATGCGACCCATCTACTTTGCTAGTAGGGTCATGAATGCTTTGGAGAGAGACTACACAGAAGCAGAACTCATGATGCTTTCTCTCATGTTTGCGGTGAGAAATTTTAGATCCTACCTGCTACCAAAACCTTTTGTATTCTCACTGCAGAGAATTTATTCCCTTGGGTATCATCTCAAATGAATCTTAGTACTAGGATCTCAAAGTGGATTTTGGAGTTGCAAGAGTTTCAATACTCTTTCAAGGTAGAAGATAGTGTGCGTGCACAATTGGCAGGGATTCTCACTTATAGGGTGCATGAAAAGAAGATTAAGGTGCTTGAAGTAAAGACCCTACCATTACCACCACCAAAAAGTATTCCTAATGATTTTACCTTGTTCTTTGATGGAGCTTTTCGTCGAGCCACAGGAAAAGCAGGGGGAGGGCTAGTGTTGCTCAACCCAAGTGGAGAGGTGGTCATGAAAGAGAAGTTCATCTACCAAGTTCAACTAGTAACAATGAAGCAAAATACGACACACTAATTCATGGTTTGAAGATGTGCATTGGCCAAGGGATACAACGCCTCATGGTAAAGGGAGATGCACTTCTCATTGTTAAACAGATTTTAGGCATTTGGGCATGCAAGAATGAAAGCTTACGGACAAAAGTTCATGCCATTCGTAGATTGTTTAATCAATTTGAAGAAGTGCAACTATATCATATTCCTAGGAAACAGAATGAAGATGCCGATTTACTTGCACAGCAAGTAGTTACATGTGTTGAGAAAGAAGTGCAGGTCATCATGGTGGCAGCAACTGTCAAGCAATCGAGATACCAGGGATTGGAGTCATTGACTCCCATTATTAGCTACATTTTGGAGGGCGAGTTTCCACAAGACTTCACGAAGGCTCAGAAGAGGAGACTCATGAAGAAGGAAAGCGCATATCTCTTCCTAGAAGGCTCCCTCTATCAAAGAGGGAGGGATCAAGTATGCAGAAGAGTACCAACTATTGAGGAAATTCCAGCCATTCTAAAAGGTTTGCATGAAGAAGCATGTGGTGGTCATTTTGCCCAAGAATTAACTGTGAAGAAGATTTTGCTTGCGGGGTATGTTTGGGCAAGTCTGCATGTGGATGTCCAACATTGGTGTAAAAGTTGTCACAATTGTCAGGTAAATGGGAATAGAAGATTGGTTTATGGTCCAAGGCAAATCGTGCTTGCAAATGGACCCTTTGAAAAGTGGGGCATTGATGCTATGGGTCCTCTACCTAGGACAAAAAATGGTAAACTCTACATTCTAGTGGCTGTAGACTATATGACTAGGTGGGTAGAAGCACAAAGTGTGGCAAAGGTAAATGAGAGGACAGTGAGCAAATTTGTCTACACTCACATTTGTTGTAGATTTGGCACACCTTTGGAGATTTTTTCTGATAATGGTCCAGGTTTTAGAAAGGGATTGCTCACAGAAGTCTGTGAAGAACTTCGCATTCTACATCGTCACAGTACACCCTACTATCCCCAATCAAATGGTTTGGTAGAAAAAGCTAATGGTGTCATTGCAGGAATCATTAGAAGGATGGTGAGAAACAAGACAAAGTTGTGGGATGACTTCTTGGATGGTGACTTGTGGGCGTATCGAACCACATATAGGGAAGCCACAGAGTTTACACCATTTCACTTGGTCTATGGTCAAGAGGCTTTACAACCAATTGAGCTCAACATCCCAACAATGCGACTTCATGGCAAAGCAGCACAAGATGATCAAGAAGCATGGATGGATCGACTTCTTACCTTAGCTGAGCTTGAGTGGAAAAGAGAAGCAGCATACGAGTGCTACAAGAGGAAAGCTATGCAGGCGAAGGAGAAGCTTGACAAGAAACTAAAGGACAAAGGCATCAATGAAGGAGATTTGGTGCTAAGGTATGACAATCGACTCGATAATTGTTTTGATGCCAAGTTTGAAACTAGATGGCAAGGGCCATACATAGTCAAGAAGGCTTTCAATTCAAGTTACTATTAGCTTATGGACTTGAATGGTAAAGAGCACTTTAGGAAAGTAAACGGGTATCGCTTGAAGCCCTATTTGAGTCGCCTTCTACCAAAGGATCTACCAAAGATCTGTCAAAAGGCCACTGTCTCATGTAAGTATTGTTACATGAAGCATGAGTGTAACTCTAGCCAAAATTTTGAGGGGCCAAACAATAAAGATCTCGTCAAGGACTCTGAAGCACTATCTTTGGAAAAGATGCTCTATGATGGTACATGAATATACCATCATCCAGGGGAAGGGCTAATGATAGCCGTTTTTCGGCTCTTTGTAATTGCCACAGTGAGTTACCTCACCCTACCAAAATCACCCAAACATTGTGGCTATCCCTACCATTTCACTGTACATAGGCGTGCGTGAGTCACGGGACTTTTCCCATATCTTCTTAAAAAACCCTCAATTAGCTAGTCATTGGGCTAGTTGAGCCAAAAAATATAAAAAATATAAAAAATATAAAAAATATAAGTATATTATGGCCCATGCATATGTAAATATTTCTTTGTATATAGGGCCTAAATAAAAGATTTTTTCATAATTATTTTGGTATTTATTTAAATATTTTTACCTAGGTGTGTGTTATTTATGCTCTGTACATTGCCTCACCATTACCACAATTTTTCTTACCATTTTTCATACTCTTTATTCCATATAGAAATATTTTCATGTAAGCTTCTCTTATATTTGGTGTAACTCCACCCCAACAAAAATCCAAAAAAACTAGTTTTATTTATGTGTATATTTTTTCACTATTGTGATGTTTTCCTTCCTACATCTATTTCTTTTTTTTTCTAAAAAATTAGAACACCAAAAATATTTATCTTTTTATGGTAGCCTCATAATACGAGAGATTTCTTTTGACCCCTTTATATTTTTTCCACCTATATTATTTATATTTGACATATACATATTTTTTAGACCCCTCAATATTTGATTTTCTTAGTTGTACTATTCACTTATATCATGATCTCAACAATATCTTCAATTATAGACCTACCAAATAAGGTCAAGGGTAGGTGGCATGCATACATGCACTATGGAGGGCTCACTCTTGGAGGTATTCAAAAGAATCATCCAAAGAAGGACCCCACAAGGACCTTGTGCAGTGGAAAAAAACGGTCGGTTTTGTTGAATTTTTAAACTTCACTTGCTCTCCAAATTTGAAAAGGTGATAGAAACAAAAGTTGTAGCTCGTGGGCTGAACTTTTGCCTCTAATTTTTTCATATTTTTTTGAGCTACGAGCTGTGAGCTATGATTTAATTAGTGGACCCCAGTTTTCCCATGCTATGCAGCCACACTCTCTCTTCCACTTTATCATTTTCCTCTTTCACACACACTTCTCCAATCATCATCCCCACCTCTCTCACCACTCCTCTCTGCACCCTACTCACCTTCTCCTCAACCTTGAAGAATAAGAGAAACCATGGTGAACTCATACCTCCCACACACAATTCCATTCCAAAATTGACCACCTAGTCTCATTTTTTCTCCTCCAATTTACCCATATCTATCAAAAAAACCACAAAATTCCGCCTCTTCTCTTAAAAGACAGCATCATGGTGGTTGATTACTCAGCTTCAATTACCTTGTCTCTCAAAGAAGGTCAAGAGTGGAGAAAGAATGTACCGTCAAAGCTAGTAGACCGTCAACAGGCGTCAAAATTGGCCCTACTCAAGACACTTGGAGCATCAACCTTGTAAGAAATCCACCTTTTCTTACCTCTTAAGAGTTTTTCTTCCTTATTTGTATCCTACATGGATACTCCCATTGTAAATATCCAATTCCATTTGTAAATTAATACTAACTCTACTAACACTAACCCACTATGAAAAGTCCTATCACCTCCATTTCTCTCCTCTCTCTTTCCCCACCAACTTCTTGATAATTCCAAGCAAAAGAAATTAGATAAATTGCTGAAAATCTAACCCAACCATGGTTAGAGGAGTAACCCTAGCCTTCAAAATTGCTATAAAAGGAGGGTGTAGCTAGCACAAAAGGGGGAGCCATAAGCAAGAGCACTATGCTATAGCTTGAGAAGCCAAGCTCAACCTCTCTAGAAGGAGCTCTTGAGTGGAAGCTCATTGTCTTATGCATGTGCATGTGTTGTAATAGGGGATTAGCAAGGGAACTCTATGCCATTGTAAGAGAGAGAGTGATCATTCAATTGAGAGTAGGAAATCTATCATTTCTCCTACTAGTGTAAGCCCAACATTTGCTGAATCAAGGAGGGTGGATTTGACTAAGCTTGGATACTTTGTCTCCCTTCCAACGTGAAGTAATGGACAACAATGATGCGTAAGTGTCTTGGTGTTTTTTGTTAAGTTTTGATAGCTTCTCTCTGGTGTTTTCATCAATCTAGCCATAGTCCCACATACTGTAAGAGGGCGACAGGGTGGAGAGGACTCCCCTGACCTTAAGACAGTGATTGGGGTGGCTTTTCTTGTGATGTGTTGTGGTGAAATTTACGCAAGCTATGTTGAACAAATACTAATCTCACTTTGATTTGTCATGACAGATTTGTAACAAGGTATTAATGCAACAAGCACCCCCTCCCCCTTTCTCTCTCCTTCTTAAATATATAGTTGTGTTTGCTTGATCATTGCCGATACGTCTCAAAGCAGCCCGAGCACTATCTCTCTCTCTCTCTCTCTCTCTCTCTCTCTCTCTCTCTCTCTCTCTCTCTCTCTCTCTCTCTCTCTCTCGTGTTTTAGTGTGTGAGAGTGTTCCATTGGTGTTAGGGTTAGTGTAAATTCCTTGCTTGTTTGTGGGTTGCTCTAACGATTCTCCTCTTTTGCATCCTAGTTCGCTCTTAAACTAGGTGGTGCCCCTTGTGTAGTTGGGATTTGGCTGTGGGATTGTTGTTTTGGTTTGTGTTGTGTTGTGCCCCAGCCCCATTGAGCAGCACGGGAGTCTTGAAGGGTGTCTAGAGGCCACTCTTCTTGTTGCCCGCCCCGGACCGCCTCAACGCAAACTTTGGAGGTCAAAGTCCAGCTTGCGTTGAAGGAGCTAGATAGTAAGAACAAAGAGTTGCAAGTCCAGAATCAAAAGCTTGAGCAAAGGCTTCAAGCTTTGTTGGAGCTAGAGAAACAGGCATTAGGTCACAAAGATGCATATGTAAATGGTGTGTATATGTTTGAGGAAGATCTTTCAGTTGTTGTAAAGCAGAAAATGGTAGAGAGCATGCAAGAAGTTTGGAAGTCCATTAAGGTCCATGAGTATAGAGCCAAAGAATTGGTTTTGAATCATAAGCAGCAAGAATTTGAGCAGATCAAGAAGGTTGTAGAGCAAGCAAAAGGATCAGAAACAAATGTGGTTAAACAAAGAGAACCAAAAACAACAAAGGATCAGTTTGGATAAGCAATTGAGGAGGTACCTGAGAAGCTGCTTGTTGCTGAGTCTAAAATATCAATGACTAATCCATACAGTGTTGGAAAGATGACAACAAAACCTAGGAATTTTTTTGATCAAGGGATGTGTGGATGCGAGTCGTATTTCTACAAAATCCACCATCGGGATGTGCCATGTGTTATTGGTTTTAAGATGTTGAGTTCGATGTGTGATAAGTTGGGTTCCTGTTGCTAAGTTAGATTTTTGCTGAGTCAAATTATGATGATCCGAATATTGTTGAATCAAATATTGACTGTGATGTTTGCTGAGTGGGATTATTCGCTGAGTCAAAATATTGCTGGGTTGAAATATTTATTGAGTCGAATTTCTACTGGGTCGGATTTTGTTGAGTCTGAAGCTCATACGAATAACATTTTGGTTGAGTCTGAAGCTCATACGAATAACATTTTGGTTGGACAGTTATAACTATGTTTGGTCATGGTGTCTCAAGTGTAAGGGAGAAGGTTTTGTAACAAGCAGAAGTGATGTTCTCAAGCTCTATCAAATTGTCTCTATGTATTGTTTCTTGTTGAGTGTGAAGTTCATAGCAAAAACATTTTGGTTGGACATTTATAACCATGTTTGGTCGTGATGTTCTCAAGTGTAACGGAGAAGGTTTTGTAACAAGAAGAAGTGATGTTCTCAGGCTCTGTCAGATTGTCTCTATATATTGTTTCTTGTTGGTTATGAACCTGCTCCTGTGCTATTTCTACTGAGTCTGAAATGTATATGTGTTGACGTGTTACTCTGTTGAAGGGATGTTTTTGAGTTATAGAAGCTTTAGCCATGGTGTTATTTGCTCTTTCTGATCTTTCTTTATGTTCTACAAAATCCACCACCGCGATGTGCCATGTGTTATTGGTTTTAAGATGTTGAGTTCGATGTGTGCTAAGTTGGGTTTCTCTTGCTAAGTTGGGTTCCTCTTGCTAAGTTAGATTTTTGCTGAGTCAAATTATGATGATCCGAATATTGTTGAATCAAATATTGACTTTGATGTTTGCTGAGTGGGATTATTCGCTGAGTCAAAATATTGCTGGGTTGAAATATTTATTGAGTCGAATTTCTACTGGGTCGGATTTTGTTGAGTCTGAAGCTCATACGAATAACATTTTGGTTGAGTCTGAAGCTCATACGAATAACATTTTGGTTGGACAGTTATAACTATGTTTGGTCATGGTGTCTCAAGTGTAAGGGAGAAGGTTTTGTAACAAGCAGAAGTGATGTTCTCAAGCTCTATCAAATTGTCTCTATGTATTGTTTCTTGTTGAGTGTGAAGTTCATAGCAAAAACATTTTGGTTGGACATTTATAACCATGTTTGGTCGTGATGTTCTCAAGTGTAAGGGAGAAGGTTTTGTAACAAGAAGAAGTGATGTTCTCAAGCTCTGTCAGATTGTCTCTATATATTGTTTCTTATTGGTTTTGAAGCTGCTCCTGTGCTATTTCTACTGAGTCTGAAATGTATATGTGTTGACGTGTTACTCTGTTGAAGGGATGTTTTTGAGTTATAGAAGCTTTAGCCATGGTGTTATTTTCTCTTTCTGATCTTTCTTTATGTTCTATTTACTGACTTTGAAGTTATTTGTTTGTGTTCTTATTGAGCAAGATCATGGAGTGAGTGTCTATTCTCTATTTGAGAGTATGTGTGCAAGAGAGATTCGTGTGTTGTTCCAACCCCAACAACAGTAACCCGACCTTAGGCACTACGCTAATTACTTGCTCTGCATGCACATGTTCTTGCTAAAGCAAGCTAAAAACCCAGAAAAGAAATCCACACACCCTTTTGACACACAGGAGAACGGGGTGTCCAAAATGTGCACACCATATTTTGCGAAACCACCCAGTTTTCTAGAGCATTCATGCTCAGCAGTAGCACAAAAATGTTGTCCACTTGGATCGAAAGGCCGTATAACATTGAGAGCGGATTTTTTGAGATGGGGCTCAACTCAAGGCTCCCACCAGACAACCACTCCGTGAGACCCTCCACACGCATATTTCTTAGGGGCACCACCCTCTTTTATGGAGAAAGAAGGAAACCAAAACAAACCATATACAACACACACACACACTCACACCTTCCTTATGTGCTTCAACACAAAATGCCCTTCAACCATTCAACACACTCCTTAAGCAATCCCTTTGAACACTGCACAAACTCACATGCAAAGATTGATCTTCACCATATTAGTGCTCATATACTTCTAAGAAAAGCAAGCACAAAACCTCAAAACTCAAAACACCATAATACACAAATACTTGACAACTCCTTTCCTTTCCCAAAAGAAGAGACTACTTACACACATAAGGCGGCATGCATAGAGAGCTCTTCTCCATCTATGCAGCCCCAAGACTTACTTACACACAACATAAGGAGAGAAGCCAAGCAAATAGACACCATGGTGCACAAAAAATTTCTCAACAAACAAGCAACCCAATGAGCACAAAATATGAGAAGCTGCCAAGATATGCTTACCAATTTTGCATGCGTTTAGAGCAAAAGTGTGACGACGACACCCCAATTGCAACGATTTGTTGATCAAACCATGAGATAGATCATTGAACTTGATATCCTTGCTCTCATATAGAATCTACAATCCTTATTTAGGGATGAGTATGGTAAGATAAATATTTGCAAGAGAATGGTAGCAATTGATGCTCTCTCTATGGTGCCGCTTATGATAGCGAGCTTAGGAAATGGATAGGGAGACAAGAGGAGAGAGAGATTAGGGCTTCCCTAACCTTAGAGGAGCTTATTTTCAGCAATGGAGTAGGTGTGTGTATTTTTGTGCTTGCCAAATGGCCTTTTTATAGTTGTACAAGACCTTGGGTTAAGTTAAACTTGACTAGGGTAGGTAATTAACCATAGTTAGGTTCCCTTTTGACCATTCCTTCAATTATGCAAACAAGGGAATTATTTTTTCATTAAAAATATCCTTTTAGGTCGTGGAGGCTCCATAAGGGTTGATAATGTATGTGGCCCCCACCATGATGTCCCTCCAGTGGCTCGTGCAGAGTGTCCCCATCCTGTTTGTTGTGTCTCTGGAAGCATCTTGAGCCAACCCCTCCACATGCAAGTGGTTTTTAACTCCCCATTGGTATTTTAGAATGTTGGAGAATTCAAGAAAACTTTTCACCTTTGTGGTTTACCTGATTGTAACTTTGACCTGAAGTAACAATGTCCGCAGCACCTTCTTTTCACCATAACTTTCAGCCTGTAACTCAGAATTGGGTGCTGTAAAAGGCAAAGTTGACCTTCTCAAAGTGTTTAAGCTGATTTTGGAGTGTTCCTCAAGTATACCCACGATCTAAGGCATTCAAGATGCATCCAAAACACCTTTTGAACCAAGTCTCCTTGTAGGGGCCCCTTTAGCATGCATCCAAGGTGTAGCATGCTTTTTCAAAAGAGAATCCACCTTAAACAAATGAGGTAGGCTCCAATAAAGTTTGATTTATTGGGGATATACATTATATTTAAGATTTTTTGACCAACACAAGTAAATGATTCAAGACTTGGGTCACATAGTGGTGGGGAAGGGAAGGCCTACAAGGTTAACCCTACCCTTGAGAGAAGATGGGTAAGATAAGTGCCCATAAATTATTTATTTACAAATTATGGGATGTAGATAGCTATTTCAATTAGTAAAGGTAATTAGTTAAAAGAATATACAGTAAAAAACTAGGAGAGTAAAATTAAGTTTACTATTTACATTTAGCATGAAGAGAGAAATATGATGTAAATGCATAAAGATCTAAGAAGGGTAAGGTGTTTGTATGGAAAAAGGCTATTGCGGAAAGAGAGAATGTACACTAGGTTAAAACTTTGATAAAAAATATATACATTTGAGTAGAAATGTAGTGCAAATGCAAGGTTACCATTTAACGCTGCTCATATTAGCCCTCCCCCTTCATCTAGGATCATTCATGCTCCTAGATGAAATAAAAGAGTTTTTTTTCTCTTCTTCTTCTTTTTTTTTTCTTTTTTTCTTTTCTTTTTTTTTCTTTTTTTTTTCTTTTCTAAAAAAAGGAGGAGTGATATACACTCTTTTACTCCATTAGACCTGCTATTCATTACCTCAATCCCATAAATCGGAGATGGGAGGGTTGCCTTGGGTATGTTGAGATTCCAAGGCTGGTTCTTCTTTGCACATCAAAGATTTAAAAATAGGTGGAGCATTTGCCAATCCGAAGGGAGCCATGCCAATTTGGAGCTTAGACGATGTAGGTAGATGACTTCCTATCAACGGATTGATACGTTGAAAGTAGGGCTTTAATCTCCATCCATTGACTCTGGTCTTGTGGATTTTTCCTGATAAATCTGCTAATCTGTAACTACCATTCCCAAACTTTGTTTTTATCATGAAAGGTCCCTCCCATCTTTGTAAAAACTTTTTGTCAAGTCGAGTATCAAGTCGGTTATCATAGCGAAGAACCAACATACCTTCCTTCAATCCTTTCCCCTTGAGCTTGTTGTTGATTTTGTCCCTTTGGCTTGTGGCTTGGGCAATGTAATAGTCGATGGAATCTTCTCTATCAAGCTCAAGTCGTTGAAGATCTAAAATTCTTTCCTGCAAAGCTTCTTTTGGCCTCTTTGCTCCCCGTGAGAGAATGCGTAGGCTTGCAATCTCCACCTCAATAGGAAGGAGTGCCTCCTGTCCATATACCAAATGAAAAGGAGTGAATTGAGTGGATACCTTGAAAGATGTTCTGTATGCCCATAGAGCTGCGGTCAAATGACGATCCCAGTCGTTTGGTTGGTCTGCAACCTGCTTAGAAATGATCTTACATATCATTCCATTCACCTTTTCAACCAACCCATTGCACTGAGGGTAGTAAGGTGTAGAATGCAAATGTTTGACTTTTAACTTTGTCAAAAGATTATCTAGGAGATCTGCTCTAAACCCTGGACCACGATCTGACAAAATCTCTAATGGTGTGCCGAATCTACTGCATATGTGATCAAAGATAAATTTTGATACCTCCTCGGCTGTAATTCGTGTTGTACTTGCTGCCTCCGCCCATCGTGTCATGTAATCTACTCCCACAATGATGAAGACCTTCCCGGTAGATGTACGAGGTAAGGGGCCTATTGCATCCACACCCCACTTCTCAAAAGGACCATACGAAATTATTGGAACTCGAGGTTCGTAAGTGAGTTGTCGATTTCCAGCAATCTGACAACCTTTGCATGACTTACACCAATGCTGGACATCACGGTGTAGACTTGGCCAAACAAACCCTGCTTGCAAAATCTTCCTGTTTGTAATATCATGAGAAAAATGACCCCCACAGACATCATCATGGCATGAAAAGAGGATTCTCTCTTTTTCTTGAACAGAGGGCACCCTTCTTAGCACCAAATCTTTCCCTTTATGATACAGATAATCTCCTATGAGTTGGTAAGGAGTTGCCTTTTTTACCAATCTATGCCTTTGCACTTTATCCAAGTGTTTAGGGCACTCACCAGTTTGGAGGAAAAATATGATGTCCTTCAATTCCTCTTGGCCTTGGTACTTTGGTTCGTAGAGCTTCACACCTCCCACCATGATCTGAAGTTTCTCATTGGCGAGATAATTTTCTTCCTTGTTGAGGGTTCTCACAACATGCTGTACCTGTGTAGCTTCAAAGTTCTTTATCAAAGCCTTCACCTGTCTAAGCCACTCCACTAGAGTAGGGTTCTTGCACTTCCATATCCCTTGGATTTGCCTAATAACTAGTAAGGAATCACCTCTTATTATAAGTCTTTCGATGCCAAGTTTTCTGCATTCTTCAAGCCCCAACTTTAAGGTGACATACTCAGCCTCATTATTAGAATGAACATTTTCCAAGGTGATACCTTTCTTAACAAGAACTTCCCTTTGTGGACTTAGAATAAGAACCCCCCCTGCTGCCTGATCGTGTTGTCGTCGATAAGATCCATCAAAGCACAAAATGTGTGCATTGTCCATCTCCTCCTCATTATTTTGTGGTGTAGCGTTGTCTCCTGCCTTTGGTGACTCTTTCCTTTCTCTCACTTTGTATGTGAGAATGTCTGCAAGACCTGCCCTTGTGCTATCTTCCACAAGAAAAGTGTATTCGAACTCTTGAAGTTCTAGAACCCACTTGGCTATTCTAGATGAGAGGCTCATGTGTTGCACAACAAATGGTAAATTGTTTTCCATGGTGAGAATGACAAATGGTGTAGGTAAGAGATATGATCGGAACTTTCTTACCGCAAACATAATTGTGAATACCACCTTCTCCATATCAGTGTAGCCCTTCTCTGCAGCAGTCATGACTTTGCTTGCAAAGTATACTGGCCTCATGTAGCATGTTTTTGGGTCTTTTTGCATGAGAACTACACCGATGGCCTCCATTCCTACACTTGGCGTGATGTAATATGTATCCTTTGGATTTGGTGGCATTATTGTTGGAAGAGAGTTGAGAATACCCTTTACTTCAGTAAAGCATCATTCGTGTTCCTCTCTCCATTCAAATGTGGGTTTGTTTGCTAGCTTGTGCAAAGGTGCAATAGCTTCCGCTAGAAGGTGAATGAAACGAGACATGTACCTTACTTTGTGGTTGAAAGTCATGAGCTCCTTGGTTGTCGTTGGTGGTTGTAGTGACAAGAGAGCATTTACTTTTGATGGATCCACTTGAATTCCTTGCAAAGAAACCACATGACCTAGCAATACCACTTGTGGCTCTGCAATGTGACACTTCTCAGGATTAAGCTGTCCCCCAAATTGATGAAGCCTCCTAAGCCCCTCCTCAACTTTTTGGCAATGAAGTCTTTGGCTACTATAGATACAGAAGTCATCCATAAAAACCCTAATTGACTTTCCAAAGAAGGGCTGAAAGACAAGAGTTGTAAACCTTATAAAGGTACTAGGAGCATTTGTGAGCCCAAATGGCATCACTCTATAGGCAAAGCAACCCCAAGGTGTGATGAAAGTGGTTTTTAATTGATCTTCTTCTGCTATTCTGATTTGAAAATACCCTGAATACCCATCACACACTGTGTAGCATTCATAGCCGGCTACTTCATTTAAGATTTCATCTTGGAAAGGAAGAGGAAAATGATCCCTCTTTGTTGCAGCGTTGAGCGGTTTGTAGTCAACACAAACCCTCCATTTCCGTTCTTTTTAGGGGTTACTACAATTGGGGATACCCACTCAGAGTTAGACACAGGGTAAATGAAACCAGCTTTGAGGAGTCTGTTAACCTCTGTCAAAAGTGCCTCTTGTTGTATTTTTCCTAGGCGCCTTAGCTTTTGAGCCACAGGTTTAGTACCTGGTTTTAATTCTATGCCATGCTCTATAACATCCACACCTCTAATTTGTGAGTAATCAGTGATAAACAAATTGGGATACCTCTTGAGCATATCGATGTAGGACCGCTTCTCCTCAGGGGTAAGATCTTTTGCAAGCATCCTCTCAAAGTCTTCAAAGTGCTTGTGGTCACCTTTGTCATCCTTTGTTTGCTCCTTTGTTGGGTCAACCTCTATTGATGGAGTTTTTGATGTGTTGAAGATAATTCCCATTACCTCCAAAGATGATTCTTCTTCGCTATTGGATGTAGTGGTTGAACTTTCCTCGTCGCTCGAGCCAAAACTCTATTCACTTTCTTCATCATCCGTGGTCTCATAGTTGATGTCGAGCTGCTTTCCTTCATGCCAATCGTATACTACATGTTGCCCCTTTTTGAGAATCAATTGTCCTCGTCCCCATTTTTGATCTGCATTTACAGCAATGAGCCAAGGCCTCCCTAGGATGATGGGATAGCCCTCCCCCTTGGCTGGCATAACATACATGTCCACACGTACATCTATATTACATACAGAAACTTTTACATTCTCGATGATCCCTAGGCACTTTACACTTGCATTGTTGGCCAGCCTAGCTTGACAATTAGAGGATTTAGTGATTTCAAGCCCTACTCTATTCATGGCTCTTTCCGTGATCACACACATTTGTTCTCCACCATCAACATACACATTGGATACCTTCCTACCCCTTACATAAGCATCTACAATAGGTTCCACATCTTGTTGTGGCTTTGAAGTCAATGCCTTTACTATCACCTTTTCTTTCTTTCTTGGGAGTCTTGTGCTTACAAGTTTGGACCAGTGCTTTCTCACCTTGGGTGATAGATGTAGGCGTTGAGGCCAATAAATATTGGGTTTTTGAGTTTGCAGATCTTCTAAGATGTTGTAGGGTTCCATATTCTTTCCTAATGGAAAATCGTTGATGCCGATCTCCCTTCGCCTTGACCTCTGCTTCTTGCCTCCTTCCTCCTTCTTTGACTTTTTCTTCCTCTCCTTCCTTGCAGGTTCTGACTCTTCATTCCTTGTGTCTTCATCCTTGTTGTGTGCTCTTGTGCGCTTTTCTGCTGGCATAACATCAAAATGTATAGGGCTCACCTCTATCTCCTCTTCCAGCTTTATGACGTTTACTCCTCTCTCTTCCTCCACTGGTGGGACAGGAGGGATGTTTGCCACTGGAGGTGGTGGTGGTCGACGAAGAATTTGCGGGGCTTGAGCATTCTCTTGCTACACCATGAGCGGAGGGGGTCTAGGAGGGTATATGTCCCCTGGAAGCCTTCGAGGGTGAGGGCAATTATACATGCCATGACCAACTTCGTTGCAATTCCAGCATCTCAACTCTTGTGCTTGACGTCGTTGATTGCGATTCCCTTCTCTTGGTTTTCGTTGTTGGGGTAGGCCCTGCACTAGATTCAAGGTGAGACTCTCTAGTTGTTGAGTTAATCTTTGCAAGATCTCTTGTTGTGATCCTTCCCCTATTTATGAAGTTTGGGCAAGAGAGCCCCTAACTTGTGCTCCCATGCTTGGTGAAGAATCCCTCTCAATGACTTCATTTAGGTCTCTTGTTCTATGTGCTTGAAAATTTAACTTCTTGAATTTGACCATGGCCACACCATGGCCACCTCACGTGCTTCCTCAGATGTTGATGGGAATTTTAACTCTACCTTGGTCTTCAAAATTGGATACAAGCCGGCCATGAACCTATCTTTCTTTAGAAAGTTTGGTGCACCACCTTGGTTTTGTAAGGTAGCCTCCCATCTATCCCATAGGTTAAGGAAAACGGCCTCATAAGATGGGTAGTCTTCAAGGAATACATGTTTATGTTGAAGTAGACGATTCCAAAGACCCTCTGGAGTATCTCCTTGCCCAAATTTGGCAAGAAAAATTGCACGTAGCCTCTCCCAGTTGGTTTTGTTTTGAGGTTGCAAGGCCT
This sequence comes from Adiantum capillus-veneris, assembly GCF_014529385.1. NCBI lineage: Eukaryota > Viridiplantae > Streptophyta > Polypodiopsida > Polypodiales > Pteridaceae > Adiantum > Adiantum capillus-veneris. The sequence goes on along the minus strand of NC_140944.1, from coordinate 92,745,071 downwards.
CGTACCATGCCTTAGCCTCCCCTTTGAGAACGAGTGGAAAAGCACGCAGCTTTACCTCTTCTTGATCTCTCCCAGAGATGAGGTGTGCCATCTCCAAATTATCCAAAAATTCTTGTGCATCCTCAGCATTTTTAGAATGAAAGGTAGGAAAAGTGCTTGACATTTTTACAATACAAGGAGGTTTGTGTACCACAAAGTTTTGACTACGATGAGTGATCACATCAAAATGAAAATATATACATCAAGTGTTAGTTCATAATTTATCATAGGCAAAATAAAAGGGTTGATTGAGGCATTAATTTCATTAAGGCGAGTGGGTCCAAAAATTCTCCTAATGGTTGCTTGAAATCTAAATTTTGTAGTAATTATGATGTGCACAGATTGACGAGCTATGGGTGTAAAAGGAGAAGCAGCTCCAGGTTGGTTCATGTGACAATGTGTTCTCCTTTTTCTTTCTCTTGAAGAAAGTTTCCTTTGAGTGGATCGCTATCTAAGCGCCTCTTGTCCCTGCCTCAAAACAAAATAAAAACATGGACATCAAATGAATCATCATAATTAATGAATGGAAGAATGATGGGATTTGGAGATGCCAAGATTTCACCAAGTCGTTCTGCTCCAAACATAAAAACAATGCGTTGTTGGTAAAAAAAATTGCGATCTACACAAATGTTAATTCTGATGCGTTGTGAAAAATGAAAAGCATATGGTGCAACTCTATTGTTCATGAGGAGAATAGAAGGCAATTAGGAAAGTTCCTCAGTGGGGGCACCACTTTTATGAGAGCGGATTTTTTGAGATGGGGCTCAACTCAAGGCTCCCACCAGACAACCACTCCGTGAGACCCTCCACACGCATATTTCTTAGGGGCACCACCCTCTTTTATGGAGAAAGAAGGAAACCAAAACAAACCATATACAACACACACAAACACTCACACCTTCCTTATGTGCTTCAACACAAAATTCCCTTCAACCATTCAACACACTCCTTAAGCAATCCCTTTGAACACTGCACAAACTCACATGCAAAGATTGATCTTCACCATATTAGTGCTCATATACTTCTAAGAAAAGCAAGCACAAAACCTCAAAACTCAAAACACCATAATACACAAATACTTGACAACTCCTTTCCTTTCCCAAAAGAAGAGACTACTTACACACATAAGGCGGCATGCATAGAGAGCTCTTCTCCATCTATGCAGCCCCAAGACTTACTTACACACAACATAAGGAGAGAAGCCAAGCAAATAGACACCATGGTGCACAAAAAATTTCTCAACAAACAAGCAACCCAATGAGCACAAAATATGAGAAGCTGCCAAGATATGCTTACCAATTTTGCATGCGTTTAGAGCAAAAGTGTGACGACGACACCCCAATTGCAATGATTTGTTGATCAAACCATGAGATAGATCATTGAACTTGATATCCTTGCTCTCATATAGAATCTACAATCCTTATTTAGGGATGAGTATGGTAAGAGAAATATTTGCAAGAGAATGGTAGCAATTGATGCTCTCTCTATGGTGCCGCTTATGATAGCGAGCTTAGGAAATGGATAGGGAGACAAGAGGAGAGAGAGATTAGGGCTTCCCTAACCTTAGAGGAGCTTATTTGCAGCAATGGAGTAGGTGTGTGTATTTTTGTGCTTGCCAAATGGCCTTTTTATAGATGTACAAGACCTTGGGTTAAGTTAAACTTGACTAGGGTAGGTAATTAACCATAGTTAGGTTCCCTTTTGACCATTCCTTCAATTATGTAAATAAGGGACTTATTTTTTCATTAAAAATATCCTTTTAGGTCGTGGAGGCTCCATAAGGGTTGATAATGTATGTGGGCCCCACCATGATGTCCCTCCAGTGGCTCGTGCAGAGTGTCCCCATCCTGTTTGTTGTGTCTCTGGAAGCATGTTGAGCCGACCCCTCCACATGCAAGTGGTTTTTAACTCCCCATTGGTATTTTAGAATGTTGGAGAATTCAAGAAAAATTTTCACCTTTGTGGTTTACCTGATTGTAACTTTGACCTGCAGTAACAATGTCCGCAGCACCTTCTTTTCACCATAACTTTCAGCCTGTAACTCAGAATTGGGTGCTGTAAAAGGAAAAGTTGACCTTCTCAAAGTGTTTAAGCTGATTTTGGAGTGTTCCTCAAGTATACCCACGAGCTAAGGCGTTCAAGATGCATCCAAAACACCTTTTGAACCAAGTCTCCTTGTAGGGGCCCCTTTAGCATGCATCCAAGGTGTAGCATGCTTTTTCAAAAGAGAATCCACCTTAAACAAATGAGGTAGGCTCCAATAAAGTTTGATTTATTGGGGATATACATTATATTTAAGATTTTTTGACCAACACAAGTAAATGATCCAAGACTTGGGTCACATAGTGGTGGGGAAGGGAAGGCCTACAAGGTTAACCCTACCCTTGAGAGAAGATGGGTAAGATAAGTGCCCATAAATTATTTATTTATAAATTATGGGATGTATATAGCTATTTCAATTAGTAAAGGTAATTAGTTAAAAGAATATACAGTAAAAAACTAGGAGAGTAGAATTAAGTTTACTATTTACATTTAGCATGAAGAGAGAAATATGATGTAAATGCATAAAGATCTAAGAAGGGTAAGGTGTTTGTATGGAAAAAGGCTATTGCGGAAAGAGAGAATGTACACTAGGTTAAAACTTTGATAAAAAATATATACATTTGAGTAGAAATGTAGTGCAAATGCAAGGTTACCATTTAACGCTACTCAACATAATTAGAAAACTCATGAGAAAACATCAAATGTATCAATGCTCCCAATATTAAATCATAAACCATATGTAGAATCGTAATCCTCTTTATGCATAAAGTACTCTCAGCAAATAGAACATAGAGAAACCCTTTCATTATTATAGCATGCAAGGAATCCTTTAACATCTTATCCAAAAGGTCTTCAACTTCTAACCTAGTCATTTTCATATCCTATATCCACCTCATTGTTTGGATTCTTCATCAAGAATTTATCTAATTCAACCACACCATGATTGATAGGTAAGCCACCTTTCATAGATAAATTAGGCTCCTTCAAAAGAGGATCAAGCAAGGTATCATCAATCATATTCACGTGAGACCTAAGAAAAGCATATCTATCCTCTAAAACCTCAATATTCTCTTCATCAATCAAGGGATGGCCACATATATCACTAAAAATGCAATCACAAGAGTCCTCATGGACAATCTCCTCATTAACAAGATCCATAAAATTATCAATAGCATCATCATTTATTGGAAAAGACCCAACAATAGCATGCATTTGAGAGAGCTCTTCATTCAATCATTAATTTCCATATAAGTATCCTCATTGACTTGAAAATCATTCTCAACTCCTTCACATAAAGGAGAGGATACTCAAAATCCACTTTCACATCACCCACATGCTCATCTTTCACATTGGACACATTAACATTGGCATCCACAACTTGCCTCTCATCATGATCATTCTTTAAGACCTCACTAGTTGTATCCTTTTCCTTCTCATCAAATTTCAAATTGGTAGAAACATCATCTTTTGCATGTGAAAAACTATCAAGTGGCATAAACAACAAGGATGCCATGATGTGTATGTTCATCTTAGCGTCTTTCTTCTCATTATATGCTTTCTAATGGTTCTCTTTCCCAAGAGAACCATTATGATACAATATTACATTAGAGGCGTTCTTTGTATCCACATCAATGCATAGAGAAACCTTTGGCTCCATGTCACCCTGTAATCCAAGATATGTTCATCTCTCTGGCTTCCATTCATTATTCTTTGCAACCTTAACTACATCCTCAAATGTCTTTGGTTTTTTAAGTTCAACGTTCAATCTCAAATCAGCCCTTAAGCTTTGCATAAACAAGCTCTTTTTAAGAATAAGAGGAGGAAACTCCTTGCCCAAATAAATACACCATCATTTCCATAAATCATTAAACTGCTTCATAAAGGCATCTACACTCTGGTTGTCACCCTGTACAAGCCCTTTAATGGAGTGCCATCCATCGGTTGGGTCATCTACGTTCTTGAACTTCTCAAGAAATACCTTCTTTAATGCATCATAAGTCATCACTTGTGGATTTTGTGACGATTTCAACCAAGAATCATCCTCATCATCATGTCCTTGCATCCTCTTTCAAGCATGTCCTTGCATCCTCATCATCATGTCCTTGCATCCTCTTTCAAGCAAAAAAACAAAATCTGCAGCATAAGCATTGAGGATATTCCTTATTTGCAATCAAATAGGAAAACCCAATTTCTTGATGAAGTCCTCGACATCTTCATCTACATGACCATAAAACCTTGGAAACTCTATCGTCATGTCAATGAAACGTGTAAACTTAAGGTCATTTGAAGCCACTCCTCGGTGGCGGGCACCAGAACACTATTAGGAAAAAGCAAAAGTGGGACACCTCTATAGCTTTATAGACCAAGATCATTAAAACTTCAACCTCAGAATCAAAAAGTATACCAAAATCACTCTTTATAAACTTCAACCAAAAGGACTATGCTCCCTTGGGAATTTACAAGAGCACGCCCACCTAAAGGACCATAGCACATAGGACCAAAAGCCTATCAAATCATGGATTTATAGCACACACGGACCAATTCATATGAATACAAGGTTCTCCCCTTTCATAAATGAACATCACAAACCCACAGCATCTACATCAATTCCACAATTTATAGATATATGCCCTCCCAATCTGTCTGCACACAATTTGCCACTAGGCTGCCATAGCCATGTAATTTGAAGAGAACAACTCCAATTTGGGCTTTTTAAAACTTGGAAGAAATATTGAAAAATGATTGGCAAGAAATCTAAAGATGACCCAAATTGATTTTATCCACTACTATCTGAAAAATTCATGCAAATAGAGAGTTGTCCCGGTGTGACTACACGTAGAGAAGGCAAGGTGAGGGCAAACAACTATATCAAAAACCATCAAGGAGGCACAAAGAGCTAAACCCTACAAATTTCCGGACTTTGGATGAATTTGTTTAAGTTTTTACATGAGTCTTAGTTATATACAAGTCTCACTTTAAAAAGCTCACTTACGGGCACTTATAGTAACCTAATAATTGGTGCTACACTAACAACTTGCCCTGCATGCCCACTTAAAGTAGCTTTGAAGGAGGAATATTTCATGGAGGACTCGGAGAGAGTGACCAAAAGGACATTCTTAGAATGGGTAGTCAAGCCAAAGAAAGGACTATCAATAACAGAGCTACTTAGGGAATTTGAGCGGCGCTATGCACAACTCACAAGGACAGAAAGGGCCACACTAGATGCAGAGAAGACAGATCTTTTCTTACAAGCTGCAGGTAAAGAGTTTCAATTAAATTTGGAGCTTCTTCTTGAAGATAAAGATGATGAGCAAGGACTAAAGACCGACTGGAATGAGGTTGAAGGTGTTGTCTCACTGCTTGCCAAACGACAAAGAAGAAAGGACAAGATGTTAGTAAACACTACAAGTCCTTCCACCTCAACTTCTGAAAAAATGGTAAAGCCTACTTTTATCGCTCCTAGGTTTGATGAGTCCATGCTAGATGAGCTTGTGAAGGGAATGCGTGACTTGAAGGTGAAGCTTGCAAAGCTTGAAGAAAAAGGCCAACCATCAAGGATACTTCCTAGGCAAAGACAACAGCCCAAAGAAGGGTTTGTTAATAGATGTATTTGGTGTGATAGTACAGACCATTTAAGAAGGGATTGTGATGATTTTAGTGATGCTTTGTCAAAAGATGTTGTCTTTTTTAAGGATGGTAAAATCCACTTAAGAGAGACAGGTCTACCCTTGAGAACTAACTTTAGGAAGGGGGGAATGCAAACCTTAGTTGAAGATATGGAAACTAACCATGCCAGCTCTTCAGTTGAGGCAACTACTTATGGAATAAAAATTGAGCACCTTAATGATGAAGAGGCGAGTGACCATCATGGTCAAATTTGGCCAAATGTCATGCAATTAGCTAAAAAGGAAAAGCTTACAAAAGAGATTCTACATGAAGCAGTTGATTGCATACGTCTAGAAACATGGTGGAATGATCCAATGGACTCATTGTCAGTGCATGCCTACATTACAAAAATCCAACAAAATGAGGCGATTGTAGAAGAGAATGCTGATGAAGGACCATCAAAAAGAGCTTCCAAAAGTGGGGGAAGAAGCGACTCAATGCCTTCCCAAACACCCTCAACACAAGCAGCGTCTCCACCTGAAGTACTCATGGAGGAGTCTACAACAGGAAAGAAGAAAGAGACAACAAAAGGTAAGACAAAAGGCCCAACTTATAAACTACAATCTGATATTGAGGTTCCTACAGATTTAAAGAAAGTCTTGGAGGAAAGGATCTTGAATAGCAAGATTGAGTTTACTCTGGGAGAAGTTCTTGGCATTGCAAAGCGTGAATTCCATGAGGCGATCATTGACATCATCAAGAGGAAGAGGCAAACCCTTGCTGAAGTTTCTCGTCCACAGGTTGAAGGGGAAACCTCGAAGACACAAGGGATGCAGTTGCAAAATAAGGAGGATGATGGAGCTATGGTAGGATGCTACCAATCTAGTGGGAGAGTGAAGCAAGTGCATTTCTCAAATGATGATGAAGAAGTTGAAGATATTCCTAGGAGTTACTATTCACGAAGTCATTGGGCAAGGGCTACTACAGAAACTTTGGTCAAGGTAGGTGATCTTGAAGAGCCATTTGTTGCCTTGATTGACTATGGTTCAGAAATAAACATAATGTCAAAGAGTCTCTACAACAAGTGCAAATGGCCAATGGACACATATCATGGCTGGATGGTAAAAGTGGCAAACAATTCATCCGGTGAATTGTATGCAGCATGTCCAGGTGTGAAGGTAGCAATAGGTGATGTAAAGATTGACCAAAACTTCTTTGTATAGGATACATCTTCATATCATCTCATCCTTGGACAACCCTACATTGTGGGAGTTCAAATGGAAACAAAGGTAATGGATGATGGTTCAACATATGCTAAAATACGTAGCAATGATGGTAAACGAGCTGTCCAATTTCTCATAGTTTGTGTAAACCATGAAAGAAATCGTGACAACCTCAGAAGAGAACATCCTCTACCAAAGGTGAGCAAAGAGTTTCATGATCATAGAGAAATGATGGGTTTTGGCCAAGTACCATTGTAAAGCGAGATTGCAGTGGTACAGAAAGAAAAAGGGTCTCGCCTAATCCAAAAATAGGTGAAACTTTTTCAACGGGCTCCTTGGTAACAAGGAATGGATCAGTATGTTTTACAAAACTTGAAGATTTGAAGAGATGTGAGAGGCAATATGTGCATAATGTACAAATTGGCATGAAAAAGAGTGGGTTGCTAGAGCCTACTGAAAATGTTTTGGGTTTGTGTGAACAAGTTTCTTTTGTAGATACTATGGGTGAGCTTGATGCTATAATGGGGTCTATAATGATGCTATGTGGAAGTTTGCTCTATGGAAATGTATCAAGTAATAGAAGCCTTTGAAGAAAGCCAAACAGTTGGCCCAGAAGTCCATGTTGAAACTAAATACAAGTGTAGCAAAGAAGGTGAAACCAGTAGCTTCACCCTTACCACCCAACAACAGGGAAAAGATTGAGCAGGCTTCTTTACAACCAAGTTTGAGAAATCCTAAAAAGATTGGGCATACCTTCACAAAGGAGTCTTTTCAAGAGTTGCAGATTGGTTGCGAGGAGTTTCTAACACAAGAGGAGACAAAGTGCTTCAAAGAAATGTTTTCAAAGCATGGTAAGGCTTTTACATTTGAGCCACATGAGATAGGATGTGTTGATCCTTCTATTGTAGCTCCAATGGTAATTCTCACAATACCTCATGTGCCTTGGAATCTGAGGCCTATTCCGGTTCCAAAGGCTCATTTGCCAAAGTTAGTAGAGCTACTAAATGAGAAAATCAAAATGGGTATCTTGGAGCCTTCTTGTGCTCCATACTCAAACAGGTGGTTCACAGTTCCAAAGAAGAATGGTTCTCTACGCTTCATCTAAGATATGAAACCCGTGAACAAGGTGACAATTAGAAATGTAGGTACAAGTCCAATTGTGGATGAGTTTGCAGAGGTGTTTGCAGGGAGAGCAATCTACTCAATGGGCGATCTCTACTCAGGGTATGATCAATTTCATCTTGCAATCGAAAGCAGAGACTTGACAACCATGAGGAAACCTTTGGGTTTGGTAAGGATGTGTACCTTTCCACAGGGAGCAACCAACTCGGTTGCACATATGATGAATGGGATGAATAAGGTCTTACGTGACTTTATTCCTCAAATCACAATGCCTTTCATTGATGATTTGCCTATGAAAGGATGTGAAGAAAGTGACAAAGATGAAGCTTTGGATCTCAAGGGATGTCGCAGGTTTGTGGTAAATCACATAAATGATTGTGATATAATTTTGTCTAGGCTGGAAGAAGTGAATCTTACATTGTCAAAGAAAAAGTATATGTTTGGTGTCAATGAAGTGCTCATTGTGGGGCACATGTGCGAACCATATGGTAGGAAACCTTGTCCAACAAAGGTAGATGCCATCCAAAGAATGAAAGAAACATGCACTAGCATCACTGAGGTTAGAAGGTTTCTGGGAGCATGTGTCTTCTATGTTATTTGGATTCCACATTATGCACATGTAGCTGGTCCTCTTTATCAGCTGCTTAGAAAGAATCAAAAGTTTAAATGGACAGAAGCACATGTAAAATCCATGAAAAAGCTAAAGGAGTTGCTCCAGTCAGCAAAAACGACTTTGAGAAAGGTAGACTATGAGTGTCAAAGGCCAGTAATTGTGACAGTAGACACCAGTCCTACATGGATTGGATGGGCAATAGGGCAAGATGACAAAGAAGGACACAGGTATGTGATAAGATTTGGAGCAAAGGTACTAAGTGCTCTCCAAAGAAACTATCCACAGATAAAGAGAGAGTTATGGGGTATGGTTATAGCCTTGAAAAGTGGTAAAGAGTACCTAATTGGTGCATGTGTGGTTGTAGAAACAGATTGTCTACCACTTCTTGGGATGATTACAAGCTGCTCAACGCCAGAAATTGCTATGTTGCGGTGGATTGCCTACATTAAGTCCTTAAATCCTGAGTTCAAGCACATTGTAGGTAAAGACAATACAGTGGCATATATGCTATCAAGGGCAAGGTATGAAGATGAGTCACAGATGATTGATGAGGGAGATGATGTGGGCACAAAGTTCTATTCCATCTCTCATGTCAAAGGTAACTATGTTTGCATGACTAATACACTTGAATTGTTCTTGAAAGATCTTTCTGAAGGTGATTGGCTTCTTATTGGAAGTTATTGGAGTACTCTAGCAAAACAGGATGATTGGTCTGAACAAGAATTTAGGAGGATACGGAGGAAAGCATATGGGTACTTTTTGAGGGATGGCTACTTTTTGAAGAATCCTAAACAAAAGGGTGCTACAGTACCACAACGGGTTATATGTAAAAAAGAGACTCAAGTAAAGCTAATGCAAGAGTTTCATGAGAGTCTATGGGTTGGACACAGGGGTGTGTGGGCAACCTTCTCCAAGTTGAAAGAAAAATACTGGTGGAAGGGTATGTATAAAGATGTATCTCAATTTGTAGAGTCATGTGGAACTTGTCAAATGTATTCAAATGTCCGACATCGTGATGGATTGCACCCTACATATCCAGTAGCCATGCACTATAAATGGGTTGTGGATCTAGTCACAATGCCTTTAGGACTCTGGCAGATGAGATACTTGGTTCTTGCACGAGAGGACCTAACTAATCAAGTTGAAGGAAGAGCATTAAGAGCTAAAACCATAGAAGCTGTGTGAAAATTCCTTCTTGATGAGGTGATTTGCCGTTATGGTTGTGTGGGAAAGATCACTCTAAATAGAGGTGAGTTGGATGCTGAGTAAGCAAGGGATTTCTTTACCAGATTAGGAATCAAGCTTTCTCTTACCACATCTTACAACCCTGAAGGCAATGGAAAGAGTGAAAGAGGGCATCCTCCTATCATCACAGCTTTGGCCAAGTCTTGTGAAGGAAGAGTTGGTGAGTGGCCAAAACTGTTACCATATTCTTTATAGGCTGATCGTACAACACATAGCTCAATAAACTGGCTACATGCCTGCGGAGCTAATGTATGGTCCAAAGCCAGTGATACCGATTGAAGATACAATTCCCACATGGAATGTACTACCTTGGCAAGAGGGGCTTAGCAGGGAAGATCTCCTTGCACTGCATATAAGGCAACTAGAGAGAAGACGTAGAGACATTGAAGCTGCAAAAGAACGACTCAAAATTGCAAGGTTGAAAAACAAGGACTACTTTGATAAGCGACATCGACTCAAGAGCAAAGCAATTGACAAAGGTGACTGGGTTTTAGTGTATGATAGTAGCCTTGATAACCAGCACACAGTCATGAGTAAGTTCTCAAAAAGATGGTTTGGACCGTATATTGTAAAGCATGTGCATGAAAATGCTACTTACAGCTTGTCTGAACTAGATGGTACAGAAGTAAAGATTCCCATTGCAGGAAAAAGGATCAACATGTTTAAGATAAGAGGAGACAATGATCTAGAAGATGTTGATGAGGAAGAAGAGCAAAACACAGGTGAAGATCAAAGTGAACATGAAGCTCTGGAATCATCCAGTGAAGAAGAAAGCAAGGAAGATGTACAAGAGGGCTGATCTTACAAAGGGACAATATGGCACATACCAGAGGATGTGCATAACTATACTTCATATAATACTCATATGCATAAATAAAACCTTTCTACCATACCTTAGTATTTACCTTTGAAGTAATATAAATGGGGGATTTAACATTTGCAAGTTTTTCATTTCAAGTTTTTTTTGACAATTTTAGCAATCTTTAGAGTTTTTTTAACCAAATATGTTTCATAGCATAAAGTATCTATTTAATGTAATCTTCAATCGTCATAAGACTCCATATATGTGTGGTTGACGGAGAGAGAAAGTATAAATTCTAGAGAGATAGTATTTATGCGAGTTACCATTGGAAGAAGAGATCATAAATCCTTGAGAGAGAGAGAGAGAGAGAGTGACTTCTCTTCTAGAGAGAGAAAGTAAAATCATAGAGTTGTATATCACTACGCAGAGAAAGAGAGAGAGAGAGAGAGAGAGAGAGGGCATAACGACGGAAAAAATGTAAACAAATAAAATCACCATTTCACAACTCATGCCATTGGAGTCAAATATGCTCGCAACGTATGTGATTAGAGTCAAATAATCCACAGCATATAAACATGCGATAAAGTAAAAAATCATGCAGAATAGAGACAACACTAATTTCAGAGTTAAATATAATCCACAACATATATAAATGTGATGAAGTCAAAAATAATGCCAGATAGAGACAATACTATTTTTCCCAAGCAATTGCTTTTTGAAACAACATAAGTTTGAGGATGTAAGTACATTCGCAAAACTACCACAGGATAAGATCAAAATTAGAGTACAAAAAAGGATAGTTGCCATAAATGTAATGGTCACTCTAAAAGGCAAGTAATTTTCTCCCAAATAGCTTGCAAGATGCTTCATATCTTTTGCTTGAAATTTGAAATCCTTTGCTGCATAAACAATGTTTTTTCAAGATAAATAATCACAAGTATAATAAACCAAAATAAATACAGAAAAACACTTTCATATCATAGATCAATATTCTAGTTGAGTGAAAGAAGCATACCAAACCAGTTGTAATTAAATGGAGGGAGAAATCATCCTTGGTTGTCCAAGAATAAAAGCGATGTCCATTGGTGAGAGGGTTGGCTGATGAATAATCATTTGCTCCTTAGGTTCAAGTTCGAGCACTTTTGTGTACACATAGTACATATGTTTGCATGCCAAAAAAGATTTGTTGGTATTCTCTCGCTTCTGAAAATCCGGACACGTGCATGATGGACTCTGTTTTATATGAATCTCATAACTATTTTCAGTGAGAACTCGGAAAATTACATGCTCTTGAGACCTTTTCACTTCATCCAAAAATATAATTGTCATACTATTACATGCTTCCAATTTCTTCATGGCCTCTTTAGAGATTCCATGCCTCCACTTTTTCTTCCTCGAGTTGCCACCACCTTCTTTGCAGTTGCCAGCAAGAGGTTGTGGATTTACCATTGAATTCTCTGTCCGAAATCCACTCTGATGCAGCGCGGCAAGTTCCTGTGTGGAGATATCTGTCCCTCTTGCTACTGGCCAAACATTTGGAGCAGGAGGTAAATCTTTGACTTGTCTTTTGATTGATTGGGTATGCAAAATATCATGATTACAAAACCATAACCATTGCTCGATTGTTTTACCCTTGAACATTCTTTCGGACAGAATACATGGAGCAACAAGACCAATTGAGCGACTATGCAAGATATTGTCACAATTTTTTCTCCCTACTGCTCCAAAACATTTTCTTTGACTTTGAATGGGCATTCTCCTGAGGGCCCACTGAGTGCGTGGCACATCACTCTCAAACACATTGTTTGTTTTAGATGACAAAGGTGTGGTTGTTTCTTTTTGAGATCCAATATCATCATCACTGTCACTAATTTGCAGCGGAATGTTAGAAATACCTGGTCCTTGGGTATCAAACTTGATTTTTTTTGGTCGACCGCGATGGTTTCGTTGCTTAGATTCCATGACATATTCCGGACGATGGGAGCTACTTGTTCCTGTTCTGCCCCTCTTTTTGCGCTGTACTGTTTCTTTGTCTCCATACAAAATTGGATGCGCATACATGGGAGTCCCTACAACAGCCTCGTGTAATAGATGGGCCATGTTGGTTGGAGTTGGAGTTTGATGAGATTCAACTCGAGAAAGCAAGGTCTCCATTGTGGGACCCGTTCCTATATAACGCCCAGTAGTATATCCCAAACGCTTTGCACATTGAATATATGAGTTTATAACATCTGTTACACATGCATCATACAAGGATATTTTTCCCTTTCCACCTTCACCTGCTAACCAACTGGCATGTACACTTTCTGATAAATTAACATTGGGAATTTGTGCCCGCTCCCACGGACTTAGACCACCCTATGAAATGCAAAAAAACATGATTTAAAATTTATAAATTTCATGTATGAAAAGAAATTTTTCTAAAAATATAGATTGTCATAAAGGTACTTACATCTGTTCCAATTCCTCCCCAGTGTGAAATTCGTTGCTCCCACCATTTAAACCATCTACTCACTCTTGTGATGCTCTCTGTAGATAGATGTTGTCTCCACCACTTTTGAATTGAAAGTGCCTTTTGAGATGCAAGCACAATGGTCTTACAAGCTCTCCAGTCCTCACACATATCAATGTGTTGATTTGTTAGATGTTGAGGTATCCACTTTTTAGCATATTTGTGGAGACTCTGCTCCCAATGAAATAGGCACGATCGTTCACGTCCCTCCATGATATTATCTGGCCCACCATTGAAGACTGTTCGAATAGCATTCCAATTTGCACCAGCTTCATCAGACATAAAACCTGCAAAGTCAGCTGCACCATGTCCGTACTTTTCCATTGTTGAATTAAGGCTCTCCCAAAAAATAACTTGAGTCTTTGCATCCTCCTCTTTAGTTTCACATATAGCAATTATTTGTAGTGATCGTATGCTACAAGATATTCAACATAAAAATTTTCACACATCTTCTTTTATTTAATGATAAAAACATACGAGATATTTAAATACTTAAAGATTACCTTGGATCATAAACTGAGCATGACATTGTTGCCCATCCATCTATTCTATGGGTAAAATCAAAATGTACCCATGCATTTCTCAAGTCACCAGTTTCAGTTCTTTTCATCCAGTTTACTAGATCAATCCCAGAACCTGGTCCTTTAGTGGACATTTTAAATAGGAAGCACTTGTCATCCTCTTCACCCTGTCCAGGAAATCTACTCCCATGAAAAAAAGGAAACATGCACTTTTTTTGAAGCAATAAAACATTATCATATCCATCCCCAATAACAACACCTTGACTCTTTCTCTCCTTTGAAACAATTGAACAAAACCTACACGATGCATCACAAGAAGGCTAAATTTATAATAGTTAAAAATTAACAAATTCAAGGAACCAAATTGAGTTTTCTTACCCTTTGGTTTGAACCAGTGGCATCATTTCTTCCAAAAAATCATTGAATTGTACATCGGATGTAGCTTCAGCTTCCTCACCAATCAAGGAGTGAAGAACATGTTGTTGAGCCACCAACATTTGAATTTTTCTTGGGCCACCCTTTTCTATTTTTAGTACTGCACCTACCAGTTTCCGCACTCTTGAAATAGCATCCCTAGAGGTTCCTGCCTTAACATTATGACAATGTTTACCAACATGTATTGCCAGTCGCGACATTGTACCATCTCCAGGAAAAACATAATATATTTTGCAGGGACAAGCAGCAACACAAGTAACAACCTTCTGACAATAATGACAAGTTATTGTTGTATTCTCTTCCATTGTAAGGTAGTCCTTTTTCACCTGTCTGTCCAAATATCCATGAAAATCTCTACTATTGAGTTCTTGTTCCTTAATATAATGAGGACACGTTGAATAATTACACTGCATGAATCCCAAACAGTGGCTTAGACAAATTGTGCATGCTTTTGCCATGGTTGTCACAGATGGGCGAGTCCACAAGTGACCATCAAAGCGTTGTTCCATCCCTGTCATTCGTTTTGTTTTATCCTGAGTCGCAGATAACTCAAAACACAAATTTCCATCATAATGTTGTGGAAGTTCAGCAACTTGCAAAGGAGCTCCGCATAATGTTAACAGATCATTTAACTTTTTGGCCCTTGGATTTTGTTGAATCCAAATGACGATTGACTGAGTTTTGAGCTGTCCTATATCGTCACCACTACTTTCAAGATGCACAATGCTTAAAACATCTTCAGATATCTCTTTGTCATTTCCTTTCTCATTCTCAGATACCTGTATAAATGTGTCTGAATGAAGCATCTCAAACAAGCTCGAAAAAGAACCATCTATTAAGAAATGCTGATGACCTTCTATATCCCACTGTGGTTGCAGCAAGACTTTTTTTAGGCCACAATCACTTTCAATAAGAGCAGATAGTGACTAAAAATCACTACAAGAGGTTGTGTGCTCTTGTGACGCTGTTAGCGACGGAAATACACTGGGTTTTTATAACCCCCGCCGTGGCTAAAACCGTCGCTACGAGCATCGCTACGAGAGCGTCGCTATAAGCGTCGCTATATAGAGACTCTCATAGCGACGGTTATAGTGACGTTTACACAGAAGACTATAGCGACGCTCATAGCGAGGCTACAGAGCCATAAATAGCGACGATTATAGCGACGCCCGAGAGAATTTTTTTTTGGTGACAGGGCATTGAATGCCCTGCCACCCATCAACCATATTGTACTTGATTCACTTTTTAAAAAAAGTGCAAGGATAGATAATAGACCCAAAATAGTCACCCACAAGACGCATTGTTTGCAAAATTGACAATTGTACACATCATAGGCAAAATGAATTGATTGGCAAATGTAATAATGACAATTGTACAACATCATAGGCATAAAGAATTGATTGGCAAAAGGAACTGCGGTGACAAATGTAATAATATACATGGTTCAAAAAGACGTATAAAATCCGTCTCATGATACATAAGCTATGAGAAACCCTAAACTAATGCTATCTAGCTACGGCTAAACTGACGTCGTCTAGTCAGACGTCTCATCGCGTCCAAGCGGCGTATCTGTCGGATTCTGCAAAAAAAGACAATAAGACAGCTTTCAGTAAGTATAAACATATAACAACATTTAAAAATCAATACAAAAAATAGAAAAGAGTAAACCCTAATACTAACCATGCCGCCGCGAGAACTGAGAATGTCCATCAGGGCGTTTAAGCCCTTCCTGCCTGCGTACTCGCGCTCGTACGGTGTGGGATCACGTCCTGTCATCGACCACTGTCAAAACATACAAAGATTTCATTATGTTAGAATTAAAAAACTCATAAACCCTAAACTATCGAACATAAAGAGCAATGCGAAAACACTTACAAAATCGGCCTCAAATGATGCCCATCCACCGCTCCCCAAGTGGTGCGAGCTCCCTGCCTCTACTCGCGCTCTTGATGCATCCTTTTGTTGCTTCCACTTGTCGGGATTCTCGTGCGCTGCTTTCTTCGCATTCTTCCAATCTTCTTTGGCCAGCCAATCTGGCCTGTTCCACCCATTCTTGATTGTTTTTTGCACTTCGGAATGCTTGTGTTTGCAGTATTCGCGCATTCAAATCTTCATCAGGTCTTCATTGAAGCGCTGATCCCGTGTTGGAACGAAAAACTCATCATGAAGTATGCTGATGACTCTGTTTTTTAAATCACTTGGTACTTCACTCCATTTGTTTAGTATGTAGTGTCTAAACAGCTGAGAGCAAAGACCACGCATGCGCGAGATCACCTTCTTGCCGTCATCATCCATGATGATGCCGCTGCTGAAGTCGACAGAGTAAGACAAGACCTCTGGCCGGTGACGCGTGAACCTGGGTGTCCCGGCAAGGGTCTCTAGCGGCGTGTCGATGGGGGTACAGACGTCAGGTGTCTCCACCGGCATCTGGGCCCCGAAGCGAGGAGTGTCGAGTGGGGTGGCTCCTGGCGGAGTAGGAAGAGGTGTGTAGCTTCTAGGAACAGTCAGCCGTGAAAAACCTGGCGTAGATGGCGATGTTGTGGCTGGTGTGGGGCGGGCAAAGAAGGGGAGGGTAAAGAGCCTCGTCGAACACGAGGCGGTGTGGAGGCATCGGTGGTGGAATCCCCACAACAATCGCCACCGCCACCACTAGAGCGCCGGTGTCTAGACGAGTGTGAAGCTCGTCTCGTCGACGCCGAAGCTTCGGAGCGCGCCGAATGCTCCGAAACAGAGGGAGATGCGGATGGAGTAGGAACGCACGATGATGCGCCAGAGCGATGACGCTCCACGTACCACTGTCTCTGCTGCGGTGACAAAGAAGAAAGAAACTCCTCATCATCCATACCTGCATTAAACACACAAATATTTAAACTTAATATTGAATGAATAGAGTAGACAATGACGCAAAGACCATTAAATTCAATGATGTAATGACGCATATAAATACAATGACGCAATGAATTGAGTGATAGAAGAGGCAAGTCGAAAACTCAGAATTTTCAATCAAAAGATGTGAGCGCGAGTAGAAAAGAGCGTTATACACCATGGAAGGTACTTAGAGAGCCAGAGCTTTTACAACACGGAGCAAAATTGTTCAAATACAATATTTGTGGCTTTAAGAGATCTCTCTCTCATCCTCGCATAACTCAGCATAACTTCCTATATCTATATAGATCTCTCCGTTTAAACACATATCCTCTGTTTCATTTTGTAGCTCCTCTGCATGCACCCCATATAGAGTAGTAGCATCTTGATGCTCGTCTGGCACCACCGCAGCGGCTTCTGATTGAGCATCTTCTCTGATCTCCTCCATTGATGCCGTTGTGATTGGCACATGGTAGCCTTCATACGTCCTTGCACTACGAGGGGCTACCTCTATGACGTACCACCAATTTGATGTAGACTTTGTAGGATGAAATATTACCTGCCAGAGCCACATAACTTACATGAGAGCTTTCAAGAACATAACTTGTAAAAGGGGGATGTTAACTATTTACATACTTACTTGTTCACTTTGCTCGGGTAGTACGAAAGTGTCTCTTAGGTCAGTCCATTTCTTAGTAGAATCCACCTCAAGAAAACCAGCCTCTCCTCTACACACAGTAGCGTTGCGACCCTCCATGATTATCTTGAACCATTGCACGTCGAACAAGTCAACAAAAAATCCTCTGTAATCGATCCTCAAAATCTCTTGCAGCGTGCCGAAGTAAGTGAGTTCCGCCACCACAGGATCTGCATCAGAGGAACGTCGTTGACTAGACTGTTCAAATTTTGCCATGATTCCACAATCTTGAGTAAAACGCTTTTTGTCGATTCGTTCCACCCTAAAATGTCGACCTTTACACCATGCTGCTATGTATGACTTATACTACAACGAACAAAGATTATGAGTGGCCGTTCAAACGTTTATAAATAAAGTCACTTGCTAGTCGTACATTGCAAACTTACCTTGGTCGCGCAACCCCGAGAGTACTCCCACTCTTCCTCAGTCACTTCGTCACCGCATTGTTGTGCGCTTTTCAATTGGTTGTGCAACCATCTTAAGCTCATGAAGGTTGGTAGGCTCTCCAGAACCTTCGGATAGTGCATCGGTGGTCGTCTTACCCGTCTCCACTCGATTCGTGCCCTTTGTCGCTCTTGCTTCGCATCCTCATATTGTGAAATCCACTTTTGCATCACTGGATTGTGAAGCATGCAAAATCGGTTGATTTTAGCCTCTAGATCTTCCGTCATTTTCTTCTCAACACCGAGATTGCACATGACAATCCCAGATATGCGCTCATCATCTATGGTTCGCCATAGCGTGTCCCGGGCACACCATCCGAAGATTTATTCTCCTCATGCCATATTGCTAGGGCGGCCATGGACTTACATTCGAAGAAATGCTTGATGCGAGGAAGCAGAGGAAAATGTCGCAAAACCTTTTGTGGAATTTTTGTCCCGTGGAGATCTACTCGATATCTTTCGGAATCACATTTCAAAAACTTCTCCATGTCTATGTATTCCCCTCTGAAAAGAATGCAGTCATTAGGACAAGCGTGGATAGAATTGTAATCCATCCCCAAGTTTCGCAAAATCTCTCTTGCTTCATCTCGGGAATCTGGCATCACATTGTCAGCTGGTAGTATGTGCTCTTTAAGCAATCTACACAACATAAAAACACGATACAGTCGTGTAAAAATCTATCAGATCATTATACATTTAGAGTTTTATTAAAGTAAACTAATTGTAATAGATCACCTGAAAAGCGTTGTGACGCTAGTGTCACTCCATCCAAACTTTGCCTGCATGTTGAGAAGAACCAAGAGTGCTTTCAATCTAGACATACGTGCTCCATTATACAATGGCGTATCGGCTTCACTTTTCATATCATCATAGATAAGCCTTTCTGAATCCATGATCGTCTCGATCATTTCATCAATCTCGGGCTCAAACATTGCCTCGTTGGGAATGTGCTCTGCATGATCATCCCCCGAGTTGTCAAAGGCTACATCTTGTGGCCTCACATATGCTGCTTGACCAAAGCGCCTGCGAACACGTCTATTGGGTTGCAAGATTGCTGCTTGTTGGCCAGTGTCAGAGTCCGACGAGTTATAATTGGCAACAACTCGATCTATAATAGATGGATCGAACTCGCCAAATTCGCGAACGTGCTGCAAAGAAACACGTCTTGTCCGTCGCACAACATGCTTGCATTGATTACAAGGACATAAGACCCTCGTTGAGA